>NC_058520.1:265891137-266491137 GCF_904849725.1 Hordeum vulgare subsp. vulgare
TGTAGGTTGTTGTTGTTGGTTGTTGTTGTTTTTGCTATTGTTGTTGTTGTTATTGTTGTTGTTGTTGTTCTTGTTGTTATGGTTTGGTTGTTGTTGTTATTGTTGTTGTTGTTGTTGTTGTCGTCGTCGTCGTCGTTGTTGTTGTTATTGTTGTTGTTGTTGTTGTTGTTGTTGTTGTTGTTGTTGTTGTTATTGTTGTTGTTTTTGTTGTTTTTGTTGCTGTTGTTGTTGTTGGTGGTGGTCGTGGTGGTGGTATTGTTGTTGTTCTCGTTGTCGTTGCTATTGTTGTTGTCGTTGTTGACGTTGTTGTTGTTGTTGTTGTTGTCACTGTTGCCGTTGTTCTCTTCATTGTCGTTGTTGTCGTCGTTGTCATCGTCGTCGTCAACGGTGTTGTTGTTGTTGTCATCGTTGTCGTTGTCGTCATTGTCGTTGTTATCGTCATTGTCGTCGTCGACGTTGTAGTGGTTGTTGTTGTTGTTGTTGTTGTTGTTGTTGTTGGTTGGTTGGTTGTGGTTGTTTTTGCTGTTGTTGGTTGTTGTTGTTTTCGCAGTTGTTGTTGTTATTGTTGTTGTTGTTGTTGTTATGGTGGTGGTTGTTGTGGTTGTTGTTTTTGTTGTCATTATTCTTGTTGTTGTTGTTGTTGTTGTTGTTGTTGTTTTTGTTATTGTTGTTGTTGTTGTCGTTGTTTTTGTCGTTATTGTTGTCGTTCTTGTTCTTGTTGTTTTCGTTGTCGTCGTCATCGTCGTCGTCGTTGTTGTTGTTGTTATTTTTGTTGTTGGTGTTGTTGTTGTTGTTGGTTTTGTCGTTATTGTTGTGGTTGTTGTTGTCATTGTTGTTGGTGTTGTTGTTGTTTTTGTTGTTGTAGTCATTGTTGTCGTTGTTCTCATCATTGTCGTTATTGTCGTCGTTGCCATCGTCATTGTTGTTGTTGTTGTTGTTTTTGTTGTTGCCGTTGTTGTTGTTTTTGTTGTCGTCGTCATCATCATCATCGTTGTCGTCGTCGTTGTTGTTGTCGTCATCATCGTCATTGTTGTTGTAGTTTTTATTGCTGCTGTTGTTGTTCTTCTTATTATTATTATTTTTGTTGTTGTCGTCGTCGTGTTTGTTGTTGTAGTTGTTGTTGTCGTTATTATCATTATTCTCATCATTGTCGTTGTTGTTGTTGTTTTGGTTTTTGTCGTTGCTATCGTTGTTGACAAATTTATCGATGTTGTCGTCGTCGTTGTTGTTGTTGTTGTTGTTGTCGTAGTTGTCGTTGTTCTCGTTGTGCTCGTTGTAGTCGTCATTGTCATTATTGGCGTTGTTGTCGTCGTCGTCGTTGTTGTCTCTGTTGTTGTGGTTGTTGTTGTCGTTGTTATCATTGTTCTCATCGTTGTCGTTGTTGTCGTTATTGTCGTCGTCCATGTTGTTTTCGTTGTTGTTGTTTTCGTCATTGCTGTAATTGTTGACCTTGTTGTCGATGTTGTCGTTGTTGTTGTTATTCTTGTTGTTATTGTCGTAGTAGTAGTAGTAGTAGTAGTAGTAGTAGTAGTAGTTGTTGTTGTTGTTGTTGTTGTTGTTTTCGTCGTTGTTGTTGTTGGTTGTTGTTGTTTTTATTGTTCTCGTTGTTGCAATTGTTGTTGTTGTTGTTGTTGTTGTTGTTGTTGTTGTTGTTGTTGTTGTTGTTGTTTTTGTTTTTGTTTTTGTTGTCGTTGTTCTTGTTGTTGTTGTTGTTGTTTTTGTGTTGTTGTTGTTGTTGTCGTTGTTGTTTTTGTCGTCGTTGTTGTTGTTGTTGTTATTGTTGTTTTTGTTGGTGGTGTTGTTGTTGTTGTTGTTGTTGTTGTTGTTGTTGTTATTGTTGCCATTGTTGTTGTTGTTGTCGTTGTCGTTGCTATTGTTGTTATCGATGTTGTCATTGTTGTTGTTGTTGTCATTGTTGACGTTGTTCTCTTCATTGCAGTTGTTGTCGTCGTTGTCGTCGTCATTGTTGTTGTTATAGTCGTTGTTGTTGTTCTTCTTCCTCTTCTTTTTGTTGTTGTTGTTGTTGTTCTTGCTGTTGTGGTTGTTGTTATTTTTGTTGTTGTTGTTGTTGTTGTTCTTGCTGTTGTGGTTGTTGTTATTTTTGTTGTTGTTGTTGTTGTTGTTGTTGTTGTTGTTGTTGTTGTTGTTGTTGTTGTTTTTGTCGTTGTCGTCATCATCGTCGTTGTTGTTTTTGTTATTGTTGTTGTCGTTCCTGTCGTTGTTGTCGTCATTGTTGTTGTGTCGTTGCTGTCGTTATTCTTGTCATGGTCGTTGTTTATCGTCATTGTCGTCGTCGTCATCATTGTTGTTGTTGTTCTTGCTGTTGTGGTTGTTGTTGGTTGTTGCTGTTTTTGCTGTTGTTGGTTGTTGTTGTTTTTGCTGTTTTTGTTGTTGTTGTTGTTGTTGTTGTTGTTATGGTGTGGTTCTTCTGATTATTGTTGTTGTTGTTGTTGTTGTTGTCGTCGTCGTCGTCGTTGTTGTTGTTGTTGTTGTCGTTCTTGTTGTTGTTGTTGTTGTTGTTGTTGTTGTTGTTGTTGTTGTTGTTGTTGTTGTTGTTGTTGTTGTGGTGGTGGTGGTGGTGGTCGTTGTTGTTGTTGTTGTCATTTTTTTCGTTGTTGTCGTTGTTGTCATTGTTGTTGTTATCATTGTCGTCGTTGTTCTCGTCATTGTCATTGTTGTCGTCGTTCTCGTCCTCGTCGTCGTTGTTGTTGTCGTCGCTCTTATCGTCGTGGTCGTCATCGTCGTTGTCGTCCTTGTTGTTGTTGTTGTTGTTGTTGTTTTTGTGGTTGTCGTTATCGTTGTCGTCATTGTCGTCGTCGTCGTAGTTGTTGTTCTTGTTGTTGTTGTTGTTGTTGTTGGTTGTTGTTGTTGTTGTTGTTGTTGTTGTTGTTGTTGTTGTTGTTGTTGTTGTTGTTGTTGTTGTTGTTGTGGTTGTGGTTGTTGTCGTCGTCGTCGTCATTGTCATCATTGTCGTCGTCGTCGTCATCGTTGTTGTTGTTGTTGTTGATCGATTTCACGGGGTGAGATATTAAAATCCAAGATAGTCCTTCTCTACTAAGGGTAATAAGAATTTTTACAACACTTCTTAAAACTTACCGTGCCTTTTGTAGCGACCCGACTCAAAACGAGTCAAGCCTGTGTGTATCTGTGCCATCCCTGGATCAGTATGCTGGCACACACAGTACACCAATGTATATATCAAAGTGCAGTCACATGTAAATAGCGTAAAACTGATATATACCTTAAATATCTCAGCGGAAGCGGTCAAGGGAGTGGAGTCCCAATAAACTACAACGGCAAGTTGAGTGTAGACCGTAACCCTGAATCGTACTCTTACTCGTCGAAGAAAAAATATCTGCAACATAAGACGTTGCAGCCGTGTAGGTCAGCATATTGAATATGCCGGCAAGTCACATATGAGAGGGGGTAAAATATCATCTATGCTATATGCATATATGGCAGGTGGTGTTGTAAGTTTTAGCGTAAAGCAAATTTTCTCCTACAACAAGAGGGGCTAAAAGCAAAATATTACTACAAGGTTGGTTGTTAACGAGATGGTTCCGCCAACCAGTTCTCATACCAATGTTGTCAATAATACCCACATCAATATTATTATTTGTGTTGAGAATTTCAGATAACTTCAGTTCCTTTGGCTCAAGTTGTCCATGACCGTGGACACGGCTAATCAATTAGGTTTAAGTACTCTGCAGAGTTTTGCACATGTTCCCCACAAGATTTGATCGCCTCCGAGTATGTCCTCGCACTTCAGGGTGTTTGAAGACCGGATGATCAAAACATGGTCTTTCAACGGGTCCCTCTGAATCCCTGTCGGTGCCCATCCATTCCTACCGTTCTTCTACATCTGCTAGCACCGCCTGTCCAGAGTCGCCGCATTGTCCAACCAAGCCAGAGCCCATAATGACTTGTGGCTGTGCAGGTAAGCCTTGGGTCTTGAAAATATCCGTCCGTCCCTTTGAGCCTGGGGTGGATGACGGTTGTTGTTATTGTTCTGGTTCTGGATGATCAGCTGCATCAGGGTGTTCTGTTGCTGGATCAACTGGGTGAGTTCCGGCGGAAAGTTGGAGGTAGGGGCGCGTCTCGAGGCATCTGATGTTTGTGGAGGGGTGAGATTAGCATAGAACAATGGTCTAAGAGTAATTACACTACCCATATGAATGCAACACACAATTATCACACCACACATTTTATTCAATATCATCACAAAGGTTCACACGAGGATACAAAATTCGATAATCCTAAACATCGGCCTAAAACGTATAACGATAAAGTAAATTTGGTGGTCTAGTCTAAGTGTCCTCCTCAGAAAAGCATGGTGACGGGTCCTTTGGTGGAGCTTTCTTCATAGTCCTCGTCGTTGCAGATCAAGGGGGCTACGTCTCCTTCGGGATGAAGGTTCTCGCCCATGTCCAGTTCCTCCTCCAGGTATGCAACTCGAGTCTTCACCTTCTCGATCCGCTCCACAAAGTCCTTCGCCTCCAGTTCGTGCTCATAGTGGGCTTCCAGGGCTGCTTCTTCTAGTTCGAGCTCGCAGAGTGACAGTTGTTTGATCTTCCTGGCGTCCTTGATCACACGATGCTCCAGAGTCCCGCTGTGCTTCTCCAAGGTCTGGGCATAAGACAAGGGATTCAGAGGGACCCGTTGAAAGACCATGTTTTGATCATCCGGTCTTCAAACACCCTGAAGTGCGAGGACATACTTGGTCAGCGAGTAAAAGCCGAGCATCAGAAGCTAGCAGGTTTGCTCCAACCTCTGCCGATACCCGAGTGGAAATGGGAAAAGCTTGGTATGGACTTCATCACAGGATTACCTCGGACCCGCTCTGGCTATGATTCTATTTGGGTTGTGGTCGATCGTTTGACCAAGGTAGCTCACTTCATTCTGGTGAAGACTACTTACACGAGTGCCAAGCTGGCCAAGATATATATGACGAGGATCGTATGTCTGCACGGAGTACCGAAGAGCATTGTGTCCGATAGAGGAACTCAGTTCACATCAAAATTTTGGCACCAACTGCATGAAACCTTAGGAACGAGATTGGAGTTCAGCACAGCTTTTCACCCACAGACAGATGGACAGAACGAGAGAGTTAATCAGATTCTGGAGGACATGTTGAGAGCTTGCGCACTAGACTATGGGTCTAGTTGGGATGACAATTTACCTTAGGCCGAGTTCTCATACAACAACAGCCACCAGACCAGTTTGAAGATGGCCCCTTTCGAAGCTCTATACGGAAGGAGGTGCAGAACACCGTTGATGTGGGATGGAGTTGGAGACCGACAGCTTTTTGGTCCCGACCTTATCCGAGATTCTGAAGAGAAGGTCAAGCTAATTCGTGACTGACTCAAGATAGCTCAGTCCAGGCAGAAGAGTTATGCTGACAGCAAAGGCAAGGAAGTAACGTACGAAGTGGGAGACCGAGCATATCTTCGGGTGTCTCCACTTCGAGGAATCAAGAGATTCGGTGTGAAAGGAAAATTAGCACCTCGTTTCATTGGCCCCTACAAAATTCTTGAACGTAGAGGCGAAGTTGCATAGAAACTGGAACTTCCGGAAGGATTGTCCGAAGTTCATGATGTCTTTCATGTTTCCCAGTTGAAGAAATGCCACGCTGAGATGGCCGATGTTCCGTTGAGAGATACAGTGCCCCTAGAGGCCATACAGCTGGATAGTGATCTGATGTATGAGGAGAAACCCGTCATGATTCTCGAGACTGCCAACAGAGTTACCCGCAGCAAGATCATCAAGTTCTGCAAGGTGTTGTGGAGCCACCACACCGAGGAAGAAGCCACCTAGCAACGAGAAGAGGATCTTCGTCGAGACCACCCGCACCTGTTTTCTAGCCAACCCAAATCTCGAGGGCGAGATTCATCTTAAGGTGGGTAGGTTTGTAACATCCCAATTTTCCTAATTGGGAATGTTCTACATTTTAGCTAAGCATCTATGCATGTTGATTGAAATAAAATTTAGCACGTGAGTTTCTTTCGTCTTTGGATTTGCATTTCCATTTTTCCTCGCGCAAGAAAAGCCCGGAGAAATACTCTCTTGCACGCAAGAGAGAGAGCGGAGGAAAATGACCCTCCAAAGTGCGGGCAAATTTCTGAAATATTTCAGCCAAGAAACCCAAAGATTATTCGCCAAAAATATTTGCAAAAAATAAAATAAAGCATTTTGAGGAATTTCTGAAAAAAAACATTTTTTAATGTTTTTATTTTTGCTTTGGAAAAATGTTATTCGGGTAGAGGATATTTTTTTGATTTCTTTGGTATATAATACCCTATATTAATATTTTAATTTATTTCCTTTTATTTCGCTTTTGTTTTCTGTTTCGGAAAAAGTTAGAAAATAGGAAAGTATCTTTTCCTTTGGAAACCGCCGCCCCGAGCGCTTTTTAGGCCTTGGGCCGAATCCCCCCAGCTGCCAGGGAATGAATCCCATATGATTCGCCCGACCGCCCCCTTCCCTCCCCACTCTCTCTCACTTCCCAGTAGGACCCACAGCCCGAGCCACTCCCCCGTCGGTCATCTTCTTCTTCCTCTTTCCATACTACTGCCCGACACCGAGCCCTCCCAGAACTCGGGATTTCCCTCCCCGATTTCCCTCTCTCCCTTCCTTTCCTCTCCCCTCCCCAGGCCTATAAGTACCCCCCCACCCCGGCCGACCCCGTCCCCATCCCTTCCTCGACGAACCGCCGCCGCCCCGAGCCCCTGCAGCAGCCCGCCGGAGCAGCACGGCTGCATCTCTCCACCGCCTCCTGGACCAACGCCCCAGCGCCCCTCTCCACTCCGCCCGACGCCACCCCTCGGAGGAGGACCACCGCCGCGGCCTCCTCGTCTCTCCACCGCCCCGGAGCCCCCCCCTCGTCGGCGACGCCACCTCGCCGGAGCTGCTCCCACAGCCACTGATAGAGGCGAAGTTGTCCCTGTCTTTCGATGAGATCGTGGATATCGTTTAGATGGAGTAGACTTTGACGATCCGACTACAACGTGTGAGGACGTCGCGCCTTAGCAATCGCTAAACCAACTCCGAGAGGTTATTGATCACGCCGGAGCACGATCAACCTGACCACGAGGGTCTGTTTCCTGCACGCAAACGAAGAACAAGCAAGAAACCAAGATTGCAATCAGGATATTGCGAATATAAGAGAAAAGCTTTATTGATGAAGGTGGGGTTCTGTGACGTCTTTGTCTGGTCGTAGAACACAAACGAAGAACGCGAAGTTGCAGCTATGGCGAACTTGAAATCTAAACAAAACCCAAGTCTAAACGGTGCCCTAAGGGCTGTATATATGAGGGAAAAGAGAGGCAATTTCGTAACCCTTGGGGAAGGGTTCCGAAAACAGCCCTAGTCTCGGTTTCCCCACACATACGGACTCTAAAAATAGCCTATATTATGGTATTTCGAAATTACATGGGCCTGGCCCAAAAATAAGGTGGCGCAACACCTATAATAGCCTATGGACGAAATTAATAAAGTGGGGTCTTGAATATTTCGTCCAAAGTCTTCATGCTCTCCTTATGGTGGCTTTAAAGTGCGGAAATCACCAAGGGAAGCTCCATTGTTCTCTCCCGCGCGTGCCCCTTGTTTGCCATGCTTCATCCCGCTCCAACGGATATCCTTCTTGTCCATGCTAGGTCCTTCATTCATGAGAACAACAAAAGTATCTAACTTAGGCAGCATCATATGTTCATGAACATTAGAAGTATTCCCAATAAACGAAAGTACCTGGTAATTCAATTGGCGTGCACGAGCTCTAGTAACTGGTCCAGTATGTATAGCAGCTGGAGCTGTGGGTGTAGCAATGGTATTGATGTCCTCATCATCCTCCCCTTCTTGAACTGAAGTCGTCCTCGACGGAAGCTCATCTTCCTCACCCAAATATGGCTTCAAATCTGCAATGTTAAAAGTGGGACTAACCCCAAAATCTGCAGGCAGCTCAAGTCGATATGCGTTATCATTTATTTTTTCTAACACTTTGAAAGGACCACCAGCACGCGGCATTAGCTTTGACTTACGCAAATCCGGAAACCTATCCTTACGCAAATGCAACCAAACAAGATCTCCAGGTGCAAAGACAACATGTTTTCTACCCTTATCTCCAGCAAGTTTATATCTAGCATTCATGCGCTCAATGTTTTCCTTAGTTAACTCATGCATCTTCAATATCAATTCAGCACGTTCTTTAGCATCAAAATTAACCTTCTCCGAAGATGGAATAGGTAACAAATCAATAGGTGCACGAGGTAGGAAACCATACACAATTTCAAAAGGGCACATCTTTGTAGTAGAATGCAGCGAACGATTATAAGCAAATTCAATATGAGGCAAGCATTCTTCCCACAGTTTTAGATTGTTCTTCAAAACAGCCCTAAGCATAGTAGACAAAGATCTATTGACTACTTCAGTTTGTCCATCAGTTTGGGGGTGACAAGTAGTACTAAAAAGCAATTTTGTCCCCAACTTAGCCCATAAACATCGCCAAAAGTGGCTAAGAAATTTAGCATCACGATCTGAAACAATCGTATTTGGCACACCATGTAAGCGAATAATTTCACGAAAGAACAAATCAGCCACATTAGCGGCATCATCACTTTTATGACATGGTATAAAGTGTGCCATTTTTGAAAATCTATCCACGACAACAAATATGCTATCCCTCCCCTTCTTTGTTCGAGGTAAACCTAAAACAAAGTCCATAGATATATCCTCCCAAGGAACACTAGGTACAGGCAAATGCATATATAAACCATGAGGATTCAGTCGTGACTTAGCTTTTTGACATGTCGTGCAGCGAGCAACAAAACGCTCAACATCCCGTCGCATCCTTGGCCAAAAGAAATGTGTAGCAAGTACGTCCTCCGTCTTCTTGACGCCAAAGTGTCCCATCAATCCTCCTCCATGCGCCTCCTGTAACAACAAAAGACGAATAGAGCTAGCTGGAATGCATAGCTTGTTAGCACGAAACACAAAGCCATTATTAATGATGAACTTGTTCCATGTTCTCCCTTCTCTACAATTCTCCAACACATCTTTGAAATCAGCATCATGCACATATTGATCTTTGATGGTTTCCAAACCAAATATTTTAAAGTCAAGTTGTGAAAGCATAGTATAACGACGAGACAAAGCATCAGCAATAACATTATCTTTACCCTTCTTGTGTTTAATGACGTACGGGAAAGTCTCAATGAATTCAACCCATTTAGCATGTCTACGGTTCAGTTTTGCTTGACTTTTAATATGATTCAAAGATTCATGATCAGAATGTATGACAAATTCTTTGGGCCATAAATAATGTTGCCATGTTTCCAAAGTCCGAACAAGAGCATATAATTCCTTATCATAAGTAGAATAATTCAGACTAGGCCCACTTAGTTTTTCAGAAAAGTATGCAACAGGTTTACCATCTTGTAATAACACACCTCCTAATCCAATTCCACTAGCATCACATTCAAGCTCGAAAGTCTTATTAAAATCAGGAAGTTGGAGTAAGGGAGCATGAGTTAACTTATCTTTCAAAACTGTGAAGGCTTCTTCCTGTGCAGTACCCCAAAAATAAGGCACATCTTTCTTTGTAAGCTCATTGAGAGGTGCAGCAATGGTGCTAAAATCTCTCACAAAACGCCTATAAAACCCAGCGAGTCCAAGGAAACTCCGCACTTGTGTGACCGTTTTGGGTTGCGGCCAACTCTCAATAGCTTCAATCTTAGCTTTATCAACTTCAATTCCCTGTGGAGTAACAACATAGCCAAGAAAAGATACTCGGTCCGTGCAAAAGGTGCACTTCCCAAGGTTACCAAACAAACGTGCATCACGGAGAGCAGTAAAAACAGCACGCAAATGATCCAAGTGGTCCTCCAAAGATCTACTATAAATTAATATATCATCAAAGTAGACTACCACAAAGCGTCCAATGAAAGCACGTAAAACCTCATTCATTAATCTCATGAAAGTGCTAGGTGCATTAGTCAAACCAAAAGGCATAACTAACCACTCATATAATCCAAACTTAGTTTTAAATGCCGTTTTCCATTCATCTCCCAATTTCATGCGAATTTGATGGTATCCACTACGCAAATCAACTTTAGAGAAAATTATAGAGCCACTTAATTCATCAAGCATATCATCTAGCCTAGGAATAGGATGACGATAACGAATAGTAATATTATTAATGCCTCTACAATCAACACACATACGCGATGTACCATCCTTTTTCGGCACTAGAATAATAGGCACAGCACAAGGACTAAGAGATTCACGTATATAACCTTTGTCGAGTAGCTCTTGTACTTGACGCATAATCTCCTTCGTCTCCTCTGGATTGGTACGGTATGGTGCACGGTTTGGTAGCGATGCACCGGGAATTAAATCAATCTGATGCTCAATCCCTCTAATAGGTGGTAATCCCGGTGGCACGTCTTGTGGAAAGACGTCAGCGAACTCCTGCAAAATGTTAATGACAGCAGGAGGCAAAGAGGATGGCATGTCCTCAAAGGAAAATAATACCTCTTTGCAGACGAAAGCATAGCAAACAGATGTAGTGATATCCAAATCAGTAATATCGGATTTAGTGGCAAGTAAACAACCACTTTTCAGTTTTATTTCAGAGGCAACACTAGATGATGATTTATTAGGCTTATTGTGTTGCTCAAATTCTTTTGCTACAATCTGATTTTCACTCTTATGTAGGTCTTGTTTTGCTTTACTAGCTCTAGCAATGTCATCTTTCATAATATGTTCAGGAGACATAGGAAGCAAAGTTATATTTTGATCCTTATGAACAAGAGTATACTGATTTGTTCTACCATGGTGTACAGAATTTTTATCAAATTGCCATGGTCTACCAAGTAAAACGGAGCATGCTTGCATGGGTACCACATCACAATCAACAAAATCAGAATATGTAGCAATGCTAAAATGCACACAAACAGTACGTGTTACCTTAACCTTGCCACTGTTGTTGAACCACTGGATATAATAAGGATGAGGATGTGGTCTGGTGGTGAGAGATAGCTTCTCCACCATCTCCATGCTAGCTAAGTTGTTGCAACTCCCTCCATCGATGATTACGCGAACAGAACGTTCCTTTACCACTCCCTTAGTATGGAACAAGTTGTGCCTCTGATTTTGTTCAACCTGTGTTACCTGCACACTTAAAACACGTTGAGCAACTAAGCTTTCATACCTGTCAGCGTAGTCAGCAGCCATGTATTGTGTCTCTTGTGCAGTATCATCTACACCCCGTTCTTCACTTGCAATAAGAGCCAGAGTCTCCTCGTCATAATCACTAGCGGAGTCATATCCACCATCCTCAGTAATAATCATCACACGCTTGGATGGACACTCTCTTGCATAATGACCTCCACCCTTGCAACGACGACAGATAACCTCATGTGTTTGCCCTGTAGATGCAGTGGATGAAGAAGAACTCTGTGCGGGCCCAGAAGGTGTACTCTTGGCGAACGATGGTGCAGGGGCCTGTTTCCTGGTATCTCTGGTGGAATTGGCGGCTGAAACAGGTGGTGCGGATGCAGGAGGACGTGTTGAAGTAGACGTGGTTCGTGGCGTCCATGAGGAAGTGCGACCTGCAGAAAAGTTAGTTCTTGCCAAAGCCTGTCGATCCTGCACTTCACGTTCAGCTTTGCAAGCAAGATGGAATAAACGAGTGATAGTGTTATAATCCTTATATTCTAGAATAGTCTGAATATCTCTATTTAGTCCACCCATAAAACGTGCAAGCATAGCTTCATTGTCCTCAACAATACCACATCTAATCATGCCAGTTTGTAATTCCTGATAATATTCTTCTACAGACTTTTTTCCTTGTCTTAAACGCTGCAAGTTTTGAAGTAAGTCTCGTTGATAATATGGTGGAACCCAACGAGTACGCATAGCAGTTTTCAAAGCAGCCCAAGTAGCTGGAATATTAGCATGATGTATTCGACAATATTCAGACCACCAAACACAAGCAAAACTAGTGAAAGAGCAAACAGCAGCAGCCACACGTCTATCTTCAGGAAATTGCAAGCATGTAAAACGTTGTTCTGTTTCTAACTCCCAAGTAAGATATAGATCAGGAACATAGCGACCATCAAAACTAGGAATATTCAATTTAACTTTAGGGAGATGGTCGTGATCCCGTACCTGAGGGTGTGGTGCATCCCTACCGTTGCGGTTGTATCCATGTGGACGACCGGCGGCTTGTCGTGGTGGTGGTTGTTGTTCCCCGTGCTGAACTGGAGCATGCTCTCCCTCAGCATCGTAATCACCATCGTAATCATCATTATAATCATCATGCTGCTCAGCCGTAGAAACCTCAGCAGCAGCAGCAGCAGCAGCAGCACCAGCACCAGCACCAGCAGCAGCAGGTGGAGGATCAAGACCAATAAAAGGCTGCACGTGGCTGAGAGGCACGCGTCCCGGTCGTCGCCGTTGTTGTGGTTGAAGGGGAACAGAAGCTATAGCTGGTGGTGGTAATCTGGCAAGCACCTCATTGAACTTGGCATTCATCTTGGTGTCGAATTTCTGCTCCATACCGTCCAGCTTTTCCATGGCCTCTCCAAAGGTTGTTAGGAAACCCTGTACCTGCTGAGACATCATTTGCTGAAATTTATCATAAAGCTCCTGGTTGGTCAGGTTCTCCCAGTCGATCTCCTCGTCGTGTGATCCTGGCATGGTTAGCAGCAATAGGAACACAGCAAAATATGACCCTACAGACTACTAGGAAGTGGTGGTGGTGTGTCACAAATCTGTCAAGCAAATCTCAATTTCTTACAAATTCTTACCCAGCAGCAGGTGGCGATCGGCAACCGGTGTAGTCAAAACTCTCGAAGGTTGGATATAGCGATTGCCAGGTGGTGTCAAACACACGATGGAGATGTATGTGGAGCTGGGAAGGCTTATAATATGGTAGCAAGAAGGGTCAGCTATAATCAGTTCAGAGATGCAAAATTGAAAAGACGCTCAACGACGGTACCGTGCTGGTCCTAGGCTAGATCGTACTAGAGACGCGAGCCTAGAACACCAACGAAGTCACGACGACACGTACTAATCAAGGGAAGAGCCACTCTGATTTTTTCTTCTTTTTTTTTTTTTTTTTTTTCTTTTTTTTTTTTTTCAGGAAATCACTATAATGGCGAGTGGCTCAAAACTCTTCCCAAGGACTAAAAACAGGATAGGGACGAAAAATTTTTGTGGACAATTTTTTTTTTTTTTTGTAGCGGTGCGGGGCTGCGGCGGCCAAAAAAAAGCGAAAAAATCACTATGATGGCGAGGGGCTCAAAACTCTTTAAAAACCCTAACGAAACGATAGGGAAAAAAAATTTTCACCCCTCGAAATTTTGGCCTAAAAAGCGCTCTGGAAAGCGTGCCAGACTCGAAACGCGAAATCGAAACGCGAAATTTTTTTTTTTTTTTTTTTTTTTTTCCGAGACCTACTCAGGTAAGGAAACGCGAAATCGAAATCAAATAGATCTCGAAATTAACCTAAACCGAAACAGACTAGGATGGTAATGGATATATGGTGGTGGTATATGGCAGCAAGGATAATGGTGGCGTGGTGGTGGTATATGGCAGCAAGGATAATGGTGGCGTGGTGGTGGTATATGATGAAATACGAGGCGGTGACGGCGTGACAAACTATGAACAGAACTCGAAACTCTAAAGAACTAGACACTAAGACCAGCAACTCGACACGACGATGTAACCGCAAATTCAACTAAGCAAACTACTGAAAAGATTATGCAAAGGCTCAGATTGGTTCGGATATGATGATCTAAGCCTAATATATATTTTTTTGGCTGTTTCGTGGACGATAGGTATGAAGAACAGATCCGATCTAAAGATGAAAACTGGTAGAATCTCACCGAGCAACCTGAAACTCTGATACCACTTGATAGAGGCGAAGTTGTCCCTGTCTTTCGATGAGATCGTGGATATCGTTTAGATGGAGTAGACTTTGACGATCCGACTACAACGTGTGAGGACGTCGCGCCTTAGCAATCGCTAAACCAACTCCGAGAGGTTATTGATCACGCCGGAGCACGATCAACCTGACCACGAGGGTCTGTTTCCTGCACGCAAACGAAGAACAAGCAAGAAACCAAGATTGCAATCAGGATATTGCGAATATAAGAGAAAAGCTTTATTGATGAAGGTGGGGTTCTGTGACGTCTTTGTCTGGTCGTAGAACACAAACGAAGAACGCGAAGTTGCAGCTATGGCGAACTTGAAATCTAAACAAAACCCAAGTCTAAACGGTGCCCTAAGGGCTGTATATATGAGGGAAAAGAGAGGCAATTTCGTAACCCTTGGGGAAGGGTTCCGAAAACAGCCCTAGTCTCGGTTTCCCCACACATACGGACTCTAAAAATAGCCTATATTATGGTATTTCGAAATTACATGGGCCTGGCCCAAAAATAAGGTGGCGCAACACCTATAATAGCCTATGGACGAAATTAATAAAGTGGGGTCTTGAATATTTCGTCCAAAGTCTTCATGCTCTCCTTATGGTGGCTTTAAAGTGCGGAAATCACCAAGGGAAGCTCCATTGTTCTCTCCCGCGCGTGCCCCTTGTTTGCCATGCTTCATCCCGCTCCAACGGATATCCTTCTTGTCCATGCTAGGTCCTTCATTCATGAGAACAACAAAAGTATCTAACTTAGGCAGCATCATATGTTCATGAACATTAGAAGTATTCCCAATAAACGAAAGTACCTGGTAATTCAATTGGCGTGCACGAGCTCTAGTAACTGGTCCAGTATGTATAGCAGCTGGAGCTGTGGGTGTAGCAATGGTATTGATGTCCTCATCATCCTCCCCTTCTTGAACTGAAGTCGTCCTCGACGGAAGCTCATCTTCCTCACCCAAATATGGCTTCAAATCTGCAATGTTAAAAGTGGGACTAACCCCAAAATCTGCAGGCAGCTCAAGTCGATATGCGTTATCATTTATTTTTTCTAACACTTTGAAAGGACCACCAGCACGCGGCATTAGCTTTGACTTACGCAAATCCGGAAACCTATCCTTACGCAAATGCAACCAAACAAGATCTCCAGGTGCAAAGACAACATGTTTTCTACCCTTATCTCCAGCAAGTTTATATCTAGCATTCATGCGCTCAATGTTTTCCTTAGTTAACTCATGCATCTTCAATATCAATTCAGCACGTTCTTTAGCATCAAAATTAACCTTCTCCGAAGATGGAATAGGTAACAAATCAATAGGTGCACGAGGTAGGAAACCATACACAATTTCAAAAGGGCACATCTTTGTAGTAGAATGCAGCGAACGATTATAAGCAAATTCAATATGAGGCAAGCATTCTTCCCACAGTTTTAGATTGTTCTTCAAAACAGCCCTAAGCATAGTAGACAAAGATCTATTGACTACTTCAGTTTGTCCATCAGTTTGGGGGTGACAAGTAGTACTAAAAAGCAATTTTGTCCCCAACTTAGCCCATAAACATCGCCAAAAGTGGCTAAGAAATTTAGCATCACGATCTGAAACAATCGTATTTGGCACACCATGTAAGCGAATAATTTCACGAAAGAACAAATCAGCCACATTAGCGGCATCATCACTTTTATGACATGGTATAAAGTGTGCCATTTTTGAAAATCTATCCACGACAACAAATATGCTATCCCTCCCCTTCTTTGTTCGAGGTAAACCTAAAACAAAGTCCATAGATATATCCTCCCAAGGAACACTAGGTACAGGCAAATGCATATATAAACCATGAGGATTCAGTCGTGACTTAGCTTTTTGACATGTCGTGCAGCGAGCAACAAAACGCTCAACATCCCGTCGCATCCTTGGCCAAAAGAAATGTGTAGCAAGTACGTCCTCCGTCTTCTTGACGCCAAAGTGTCCCATCAATCCTCCTCCATGCGCCTCCTGTAACAACAAAAGACGAATAGAGCTAGCTGGAATGCATAGCTTGTTAGCACGAAACACAAAGCCATTATTAATGATGAACTTGTTCCATGTTCTCCCTTCTCTACAATTCTCCAACACATCTTTGAAATCAGCATCATGCACATATTGATCTTTGATGGTTTCCAAACCAAATATTTTAAAGTCAAGTTGTGAAAGCATAGTATAACGACGAGACAAAGCATCAGCAATAACATTATCTTTACCCTTCTTGTGTTTAATGACGTACGGGAAAGTCTCAATGAATTCAACCCATTTAGCATGTCTACGGTTCAGTTTTGCTTGACTTTTAATATGATTCAAAGATTCATGATCAGAATGTATGACAAATTCTTTGGGCCATAAATAATGTTGCCATGTTTCCAAAGTCCGAACAAGAGCATATAATTCCTTATCATAAGTAGAATAATTCAGACTAGGCCCACTTAGTTTTTCAGAAAAGTATGCAACAGGTTTACCATCTTGTAATAACACACCTCCTAATCCAATTCCACTAGCATCACATTCAAGCTCGAAAGTCTTATTAAAATCAGGAAGTTGGAGTAAGGGAGCATGAGTTAACTTATCTTTCAAAACTGTGAAGGCTTCTTCCTGTGCAGTACCCCAAAAATAAGGCACATCTTTCTTTGTAAGCTCATTGAGAGGTGCAGCAATGGTGCTAAAATCTCTCACAAAACGCCTATAAAACCCAGCGAGTCCAAGGAAACTCCGCACTTGTGTGACCGTTTTGGGTTGCGGCCAACTCTCAATAGCTTCAATCTTAGCTTTATCAACTTCAATTCCCTGTGGAGTAACAACATAGCCAAGAAAAGATACTCGGTCCGTGCAAAAGGTGCACTTCCCAAGGTTACCAAACAAACGTGCATCACGGAGAGCAGTAAAAACAGCACGCAAATGATCCAAGTGGTCCTCCAAAGATCTACTATAAATTAATATATCATCAAAGTAGACTACCACAAAGCGTCCAATGAAAGCACGTAAAACCTCATTCATTAATCTCATGAAAGTGCTAGGTGCATTAGTCAAACCAAAAGGCATAACTAACCACTCATATAATCCAAACTTAGTTTTAAATGCCGTTTTCCATTCATCTCCCAATTTCATGCGAATTTGATGGTATCCACTACGCAAATCAACTTTAGAGAAAATTATAGAGCCACTTAATTCATCAAGCATATCATCTAGCCTAGGAATAGGATGACGATAACGAATAGTAATATTATTAATGCCTCTACAATCAACACACATACGCGATGTACCATCCTTTTTCGGCACTAGAATAATAGGCACAGCACAAGGACTAAGAGATTCACGTATATAACCTTTGTCGAGTAGCTCTTGTACTTGACGCATAATCTCCTTCGTCTCCTCTGGATTGGTACGGTATGGTGCACGGTTTGGTAGCGATGCACCGGGAATTAAATCAATCTGATGCTCAATCCCTCTAATAGGTGGTAATCCCGGTGGCACGTCTTGTGGAAAGACGTCAGCGAACTCCTGCAAAATGTTAATGACAGCAGGAGGCAAAGAGGATGGCATGTCCTCAAAGGAAAATAATACCTCTTTGCAGACGAAAGCATAGCAAACAGATGTAGTGATATCCAAATCAGTAATATCGGATTTAGTGGCAAGTAAACAACCACTTTTCAGTTTTATTTCAGAGGCAACACTAGATGATGATTTATTAGGCTTATTGTGTTGCTCAAATTCTTTTGCTACAATCTGATTTTCACTCTTATGTAGGTCTTGTTTTGCTTTACTAGCTCTAGCAATGTCATCTTTCATAATATGTTCAGGAGACATAGGAAGCAAAGTTATATTTTGATCCTTATGAACAAGAGTATACTGATTTGTTCTACCATGGTGTACAGAATTTTTATCAAATTGCCATGGTCTACCAAGTAAAACGGAGCATGCTTGCATGGGTACCACATCACAATCAACAAAATCAGAATATGTAGCAATGCTAAAATGCACACGAACAGTACGTGTTACCTTAACCTTGCCACTGTTGTTGAACCACTGGATATAATAAGGATGAGGATGTGGTCTGGTGGTGAGAGATAGCTTCTCCACCATCTCCATGCTAGCTAAGTTGTTGCAACTCCCTCCATCGATGATTACGCGAACAGAACGTTCCTTTACCACTCCCTTAGTATGGAACAAGTTGTGCCTCTGATTTTGTTCAACCTGTGTTACCTGCACACTTAAAACACGTTGAGCAACTAAGCTTTCATACCTGTCAGCGTAGTCAGCAGCCATGTATTGTGTCTCTTGTGCAGTATCATCTACACCCCGTTCTTCACTTGCAATAAGAGCCAGAGTCTCCTCGTCATAATCACTAGCGGAGTCATATCCACCATCCTCAGTAATAATCATCACACGCTTGGATGGACACTCTCTTGCATAATGACCTCCACCCTTGCAACGACGACAGATAACCTCATGTGTTTGCCCTGTAGATGCAGTGGATGAAGAAGAACTCTGTGCGGGCCCAGAAGGTGTACTCTTGGCGAACGATGGTGCAGGGGCCTGTTTCCTGGTATCTCTGGTGGAATTGGCGGCTGAAACAGGTGGTGCGGATGCAGGAGGACGTGTTGAAGTAGACGTGGTTCGTGGCGTCCATGAGGAAGTGCGACCTGCAGAAAAGTTAGTTCTTGCCAAAGCCTGTCGATCCTGCACTTCACGTTCAGCTTTGCAAGCAAGATGGAATAAACGAGTGATAGTGTTATAATCCTTATATTCTAGAATAGTCTGAATATCTCTATTTAGTCCACCCATAAAACGTGCAAGCATAGCTTCATTGTCCTCAACAATACCACATCTAATCATGCCAGTTTGTAATTCCTGATAATATTCTTCTACAGACTTTTTTCCTTGTCTTAAACGCTGCAAGTTTTGAAGTAAGTCTCGTTGATAATATGGTGGAACCCAACGAGTACGCATAGCAGTTTTCAAAGCAGCCCAAGTAGCTGGAATATTAGCATGATGTATTCGACAATATTCAGACCACCAAACACAAGCAAAACTAGTGAAAGAGCAAACAGCAGCAGCCACACGTCTATCTTCAGGAAATTGCAAGCATGTAAAACGTTGTTCTGTTTCTAACTCCCAAGTAAGATATAGATCAGGAACATAGCGACCATCAAAACTAGGAATATTCAATTTAACTTTAGGGAGATGGTCGTGATCCCGTACCTGAGGGTGTGGTGCATCCCTACCGTTGCGGTTGTATCCATGTGGACGACCGGCGGCTTGTCGTGGTGGTGGTTGTTGTTCCCCGTGCTGAACTGGAGCATGCTCTCCCTCAGCATCGTAATCACCATCGTAATCATCATTATAATCATCATGCTGCTCAGCCGTAGAAACCTCAGCAGCAGCAGCAGCAGCAGCAGCACCAGCACCAGCACCAGCAGCAGCAGGTGGAGGATCAAGACCAATAAAAGGCTGCACGTGGCTGAGAGGCACGCGTCCCGGTCGTCGCCGTTGTTGTGGTTGAAGGGGAACAGAAGCTATAGCTGGTGGTGGTAATCTGGCAAGCACCTCATTGAACTTGGCATTCATCTTGGTGTCGAATTTCTGCTCCATACCGTCCAGCTTTTCCATGGCCTCTCCAAAGGTTGTTAGGAAACCCTGTACCTGCTGAGACATCATTTGCTGAAATTTATCATAAAGCTCCTGGTTGGTCAGGTTCTCCCAGTCGATCTCCTCGTCGTGTGATCCTGGCATGGTTAGCAGCAATAGGAACACAGCAAAATATGACCCTACAGACTACTAGGAAGTGGTGGTGGTGTGTCACAAATCTGTCAAGCAAATCTCAATTTCTTACAAATTCTTACCCAGCAGCAGGTGGCGATCGGCAACCGGTGTAGTCAAAACTCTCGAAGGTTGGATATAGCGATTGCCAGGTGGTGTCAAACACACGATGGAGATGTATGTGGAGCTGGGAAGGCTTATAATATGGTAGCAAGAAGGGTCAGCTATAATCAGTTCAGAGATGCAAAATTGAAAAGACGCTCAACGACGGTACCGTGCTGGTCCTAGGCTAGATCGTACTAGAGACGCGAGCCTAGAACACCAACGAAGTCACGACGACACGTACTAATCAAGGGAAGAGCCACTCTGATTTTTTCTTCTTTTTTTTTTTTTTTTTTTTCTTTTTTTTTTTTTTCAGGAAATCACTATAATGGCGAGTGGCTCAAAACTCTTCCCAAGGACTAAAAACAGGATAGGGACGAAAAATTTTTGTGGACAATTTTTTTTTTTTTTTGTAGCGGTGCGGGGCTGCGGCGGCCAAAAAAAAGCGAAAAAATCACTATGATGGCGAGGGGCTCAAAACTCTTTAAAAACCCTAACGAAACGATAGGGAAAAAAAATTTTCACCCCTCGAAATTTTGGCCTAAAAAGCGCTCTGGAAAGCGTGCCAGACTCGAAACGCGAAATCGAAACGCGAAATTTTTTTTTTTTTTTTTTTTTTTTTCCGAGACCTACTCAGGTAAGGAAACGCGAAATCGAAATCAAATAGATCTCGAAATTAACCTAAACCGAAACAGACTAGGATGGTAATGGATATATGGTGGTGGTATATGGCAGCAAGGATAATGGTGGCGTGGTGGTGGTATATGGCAGCAAGGATAATGGTGGCGTGGTGGTGGTATATGATGAAATACGAGGCGGTGACGGCGTGACAAACTATGAACAGAACTCGAAACTCTAAAGAACTAGACACTAAGACCAGCAACTCGACACGACGATGTAACCGCAAATTCAACTAAGCAAACTACTGAAAAGATTATGCAAAGGCTCAGATTGGTTCGGATATGATGATCTAAGCCTAATATATATTTTTTTGGCTGTTTCGTGGACGATAGGTATGAAGAACAGATCCGATCTAAAGATGAAAACTGGTAGAATCTCACCGAGCAACCTGAAACTCTGATACCACTTGATAGAGGCGAAGTTGTCCCTGTCTTTCGATGAGATCGTGGATATCGTTTAGATGGAGTAGACTTTGACGATCCGACTACAACGTGTGAGGACGTCGCGCCTTAGCAATCGCTAAACCAACTCCGAGAGGTTATTGATCACGCCGGAGCACGATCAACCTGACCACGAGGGTCTGTTTCCTGCACGCAAACGAAGAACAAGCAAGAAACCAAGATTGCAATCAGGATATTGCGAATATAAGAGAAAAGCTTTATTGATGAAGGTGGGGTTCTGTGACGTCTTTGTCTGGTCGTAGAACACAAACGAAGAACGCGAAGTTGCAGCTATGGCGAACTTGAAATCTAAACAAAACCCAAGTCTAAACGGTGCCCTAAGGGCTGTATATATGAGGGAAAAGAGAGGCAATTTCGTAACCCTTGGGGAAGGGTTCCGAAAACAGCCCTAGTCTCGGTTTCCCCACACATACGGACTCTAAAAATAGCCTATATTATGGTATTTCGAAATTACATGGGCCTGGCCCAAAAATAAGGTGGCGCAACACCTATAATAGCCTATGGACGAAATTAATAAAGTGGGGTCTTGAATATTTCGTCCAAAGTCTTCATGCTCTCCTTATGGTGGCTTTAAAGTGCGGAAATCACCAAGGGAAGCTCCATTGTTCTCTCCCGCGCGTGCCCCTTGTTTGCCATGCTTCATCCCGCTCCAACGGATATCCTTCTTGTCCATGCTAGGTCCTTCATTCATGAGAACAACAAAAGTATCTAACTTAGGCAGCATCATATGTTCATGAACATTAGAAGTATTCCCAATAAACGAAAGTACCTGGTAATTCAATTGGCGTGCACGAGCTCTAGTAACTGGTCCAGTATGTATAGCAGCTGGAGCTGTGGGTGTAGCAATGGTATTGATGTCCTCATCAGCCACGGTAGCTTCTCCTCCCTCTGTTTGTTTCTTCTTTTTCTTTTGTAGCCATTAGATCTCTATTAGATGGTGTAGATTAGATCCTTAGGATACCCTTTCAGTTTAGAGTAGGAAACCAGCGGTTTTAGTTCACTTATGTTTTAGCCAGCAAGTTTTGCTAGTCCTTGGCCGTTTGCTCCTAATCTTGCAACAAACGCCCCCGCAACCTATCACAACATGCCACGTGTACCCCCTGCTAGTTACTAGTTATTTTCATTTTTCTGCCTAATTGCAAAAACAGAAAAGTTTCTGTTTTGTTTTGGCCACAACTTTTGATCCCGAAGTCCAATGGCATTGATTCCTGTTCCAGTAGACTCGAAATTTTCTGTAGTTTAAAAAAATATATAATTTGTCTATGTTTGAAATTTTACAATATAAGTTAGATTAGATTTAGTTTAAACCATGTTTTGCCTATTCCAGGAGTTTAAAAAATGATTTTGAGTTGATTGTTTTGCTACTGCTTCCTAATGATAAAATCTTACTGTGGTAGAAGTTTCAAAAATTTTAAAGTATTTTTACTGGTGTTTTCAACAGAAACAAGTTTCTACCATACCGGCGCGTGATGGATTCTTTTACTTAGACTTTATCAAATCCTTACTTGTGATGTTATTTTTACTTGTTGCATGAGTGAAGTGCTTATGGTGTGTTTTGTGTTTGTATCGGTAGATCATCCGGAGTGCGAAGCGTGTTACTTAGAAGCGCTCGAGCAAGACGACTATCATCAAGGCAAGTCATTTTGATCATGTTGTTTTACCTATGTTTTTGATGCATGGTAGATCACCTTTCTTTGCCCAATTGCATGCTGCCTAGGTACTTGGAAACTTTAGTATAAGTTGTAGTATCATGTGGTAGGAATACAACAACCCCGATACTTGGCCCCGGGACGAAAGTTCCTTAATGCTATGCTTGAGTAGACGGGTTATCGGTTGAGTGTATATCACGAGTGATGCGAGGTTGATATAATAATCAAGACCGGTTACGACAAGATTTTCAAGACCTCTGACGCAATCCAACTCTGGGTGAAGGACGGTTGATCGGCTACCTGGAGAACCCAGTGGATGCCCGGGATGCTGGAGAGGCCATGTCATCCTGCGGAAAGCTTCACCCAGGCTCGAAGAGACGGACGGAGACTTCAAGACTCAAGGCTTACCTGCACAGCCACAAGTCATTATGGGCTCTGGCTTGGTTGGACAACGCGGCGACTCTGGACAGGCGGTGCTAGAAGATGTAGAAGAACGGTAGGAATGGATGGGCACCGACAGGGATTCAGAGGGACCCGTTGAAAGACCATGTTTTGATCATCCAGTCTTCAAACACTCTGAAGTGCGAGGACAAACCCGGAGGCGATCAAATCTTGTGGGGAACGTGTGCAAAACTCTGTAGAGTGCCCAACCTAATCGATTAGCCGTGTCCACGGTCATGGACAACTTGAGTCGAAGGCATTGAATTTCCCCTGAACTCTCGACACAACGTAATAATGATGTGGGTGTTAACAACTATTCGGGCACGAGAATTGGTTTGCGGAACCATCTCGTTAACAACAAACGATGTAGTAATATTTTGCTTTCAACCCCTCTTGTTGTAGGATAAAACTCGCTTTATGCAAAACTTAGCCCCACCGGCCAAATATGCATGTAGAGATAGCTGATTGTTATTTTACTCCTCTCTTTGATGACTTGCCGGCATATTCAATATGCTGACCTACACGGCTGCAACGTATCATGTTGCAGAGTACTTTTCCGACCAGGAGTGAGGCTACGATCTACGCTCAGCGACATGCCCTTGGAGTCGGATGGACTCGTCTACCTGATGCTTCCTCTAGTCTTCTTTAGATATCTCATGAGTTGGCCTTCAGCCACTTTATTGTAATCCTTTATTGTAATAAAGTACTCTTTATGAGATTTCGATTAATAAAACTGTGTGATTGAACTCTTGAATATATACATTATGTAATATGTGTGTACCAGCATGATCTAGGGATGGTACGGAAACACCAGAGGCTTGACTCGTGTTGAGTCCGGTCGCTACACCTTTCATCTAGCCGGACATTTACATGGCTTAGCTCTTCATTAGAAACCTTCAATTTCAGGTTCATCTTGGCAATCTCGAGAGCATTGGCATTAGAAGTGGAGGATGAGGCCTACCGGGCAAAATTATGAATTAAAAGGACTCTGAGTTATCGGAACAGGAGACACTCGGTCGAAATTACTCCAGCGAGCAGTTATAATAAAAAATCTCCGAATTATTTTTCTTTATGACTAGGAGTTATTTTGAGCGACGGATAAGCTTGTCAAACTTGCCCATGGCTCAGGGGCTGTTATACCCATAACAACATATAAAACATTATAATAAAACTTAAAACATCATATGGCTTACCATAAAGCCCGCCAACAAGCCATTGAAGGCTTTGCTCACACCGCTGTTAACGGACTGAATACTCTCTGGAACCGCACCCATAATGGTGCGATGTTCATTGACGATGGATGAGCTGGCCAAGGCATCCTTCATCATGGTCAGCCTCCCAGCCACATCCTGCTCTATTACGAGCGACGCTGCAGGCGGCACCAGAGGCCCTGGAAGATTAAAGCTCCTTGAAGCTTTCTCTGGGCAAAGCTCAGAGGGAATGCGTCTCCCCTCTCCGCTTGCATGGAGGGAACCAACCTCCCGGGTCCCGGTGACCAAGTCGTGGACCTTGGACAGGACCACCTGATCTTCATTGGCTGGTGCATCAACTTCATCAAGGACCTCGAGGTCTTTGGAGGCTGGTGTATCAACTTTGGCTGGGACCTCCCGGTCCTCGGCGTTCAATGTACCCACCTCGGCCATAACTACCTTGTCCCCCGTCGGTGGGCCCTTATGGGATATCACCTAGGCTGCCTCATCCGAGGCCTCGGGAGGGGTATTGTGGGACGCATTCCCGCCCTATGCCAGCTCGGGATGCAGCAAACCCCCCTACGATATCTAGTCCATTGGACGATTTCGAATGGCACTGCGACAAGAACAACTCGTTATTAACAAGAATCCAGTGTAATTCCGCTAGGAAAACTATTGGAATCCATACCTTTGGGCCGGAGGCTTGACCCTCGGGTTCAGCGAGGAACCGCTTCAAAGGCTCCGAGCTCCTAATCGAAATACGGGCCATCACCGAGCAAGGCAACCTTGCTCTTGCAAGGTATCTTCGGAGCCCGAGGAGGTAGCCCCTCCTCGACCCCCTCTAGAGCTTCCCTCTTCCTCGCCTGGAGGGAGTCCTTCTCCTCCTCATCTTTAGCATTTCCCCCTCGTGGGTGGAGGAGACATGGGTGTCTCCGGAGTTGGTATCCGGAGGACCCCTCGAACGGAGACCCCCGCAGGTCTCATTCTTCTTATTCTCTAGCGCCGTGTACGACGCCACTTCCAGCATCAAGTTCAGCAATGCTAACCGGGGTTCCTCGGGCAGGGGCACGGTGCCGGCTATGTTTTCGTCTTTGGCAAGCCAATCCTGCAGGGACGGTAGGAGAAATAGTAAAAACCTTTGTAAAATGGAAACTTTAAGTGGAAGCTCTAGGACATATCTCCTAAGGGGGGGGGTCTTAGCATCCAAGACAATATCTTCGTCCCCGATCGACCACTTCCGCTCAGGCTTGAGTAGTATCGACCACAGATTCTCGTGAGTGGTGCGTTAGAACTCTTGCACCACCCACGGGTCGCTGGGCTTGTAAGACCACATAGGGTTATCCCGGCGCTGGTAGGGAAGGATGCCATGATGGTGCATGACCTGGACCATGTGGGTCAGCTTGACGTTTGTCGCCACCATTTCCCTGATGCACTTCTATAGCAGCTTCACATCTGGAGTTGAGCCCCAGTCTAGGCCTTTCCTAACCCACGAGGTTAACCTCACAGGGGATCCAGATCTGAATCCGTCGGGCACTACCCAGCTGGTATCTCGTGGCTCCGTGATGTAGAACCACTCCTGCCAGCACTTGATGGTGTTGATCAAGGTGCCCTCTGGACATGAGACGTGGAAAAGCTTGCTTACCATGACCCCACCACAGTCGGTGTGTTGACTGTTGACGAAGTTTGGCTTAAGATTGAAAGTTTTAAGCCAAATAGTAAAGTGTAGATGAACCCATAGGAAGGCCTCGCAAACAGTGATGAAGGTGGAGATATGCATGACAAAATTCAGGGGAAGATCGTCGAAGTCTAACCCATAGTAGAACATCAAGCCCCTGAAAAAGGGGTGGAGCGGGAAGCCCATTTCTTGGATGAAGTGGGGGAAGAACACCACCCGCTCACCAAACTTTGGTGTAGATACCACCTGGCCCTTCTCTGGTGCTCGGTGCGCGATGTCGGCCCGAAGATAGTTGTAGCGCTTCAGCTCCTAGATGTCCCCGTTGGAGACGCTCGAGATATCCCACTTGCCTTGGGCGCCCGAGCCGGTCATTGCTGAGCTAAAAGGGGGTGGCTAGAAAGGGTGGGACATGAAATGGGTCTAGACGCTCGAGCTTAGAATAAAAGGGGAGTCGAGTTTGAAATGGGTGTGGTGGCTTTTGGATCTTTTTACCTTTTTATGGGATGACATAAAACTAAGGGTTTCCGCTTACTGCGTCGCTAGCTCTACCACTTCCCGAAACAACCGCACCGGTAAGCGTGTGTGGGCAGGCTTGGGTTATTATTCGAATCTCCTTATTGACAAGCCATGGTTTGAGTTTTTTCGTGATTGATTATCCCGACTTTTCGTCACAAGGGTTGCTAAATAGGGGAATGTTCACCTTTGGGCTTTTAAGCCTTTAGATTTAATGATGCCCGTTTTAAGGACGTGACGTCACCGGTGCGACTAAACCGATGACAGCCAAACATAAGAGGAACTCACTGATACGTCTCCATCGTATCTACTTTTCCAAACTCTTTTGCCCTTGTTTTTGACTCTAATTTGCATGATTTGAATGGAACTAACCCGGACTAAGCTGTTTGTTCGGGAACGTAGCATAAATTCAAAATTTTCCTAAGCATGTTCAGATCTTCCAATGGAGAGACCAGCAACGAGAGAGGGGTAAGAGCATCTTCATACCTTTGAAGATCGCTAAGCGGAAGCGTTGCTAGAACGCGGTTGATGGAGTCGTACTCGCAGCGATTCCGATCTAGTGCCGAACTACGGCACCTCCGCGTTCAACACACGTGCAGCCCGGTGACGTCTCCCGCACCTTGATCCAGCAAGGAGGAGGGAGAGTTTGGGGAAGAACTCCAGCAGCACGACAACGTGGTGTCGATGGAGAGACGAGGTCTCCCGGCAGGGCTTCGCCAGGCACCGGCAGAAAGGAGGAGGGACAGGAGCGGGGCTGCGCCGAGAGAGAGGAAAAACCGTGTGTCTCAATGGCCAAAAGTGCCCGATATATATAGGGGGAGGGGAGAGGGGGTGCCACCCCTAGGGTTCCCACCCTAGGGGGTGCGGCAGCCCCCCCCCCATATGGGAGGTGCGGCGGCCAGAAGGGGGAGGAGAAGGTGGCGCACCATCTGGTGGGCCTTAGGCCCACCTGGCCTAGGGTTTGCCCCACCCTTTTCTCTCCCTTGCGCTATGGGCTGAGTGGGGAGGCGCACCAGCCCACCTAGGGGCTGGTTCCCACCCCCACTTGGCCCACCTTATCTCCCGGGGTCGTTGCCCCCCTTCGGTGGTCCCCCGGGCCACCTCCGGTGGTCCCGGTGGTCCCGGTACGTTACCGGTGATGCCCGAAACACTTCCGGTATCCGAAACCATCCGTCCTATATATCAATCTTTACCTCCGGACAATTCCGGAGCTCCTCGTGACGTCCGGTATCTCATCCGGGACTCCGAACAACTCTCGGTAACCTCGTATAACAATTCTCTATAACCCTAGCGTCATCGAACCTTAAGTGTGTAGACCCTACGGGTTCGGGAGACAGGCAGACATGACCGAGACACCTCTCTGGCCAATAACCATCAGCGGGGTCTGGATACCCATGGTGGCTCCCACTTGCTCCACGATGATCTCATCGGATGAACCACGATGTCAAGGATTCAATCAATCCCGTATACGATTCCCATTGTCTGTCGGTATAGAACTTGCCCGAGATTCGATTGTCGGTATACCTATACCTTGTTCAATCTCGTTACCGGTAGGTCTCTTTACTCGTTCCATAGCACGTCATCGTGTGACCAACTCCTTAGTCACATTGAGCTCATGATGATGTTCTACCGAGTGGGCCCAGAGATACCTCTCCGTCACACGGAGTGACAAATCCCGATCTCGATTCGTACCAATCATACAGACACTTCCGGAGGTACCCGTAGTGCACCTTCATAGTCACCCAGTTACGTTGTGACGTTTGATACACCCAAAGCACTCCTACGGTATCCGGGAGTTGCACAATCTCACGGTCGAAGGAAAAGATACTTGACATTAGAAAAGCTTTAGCATACGAACAATACGATCTAGTGCTATCCTTAGGATTGGGTCTTGTCCATCACATCATTCTCCCAATGATGTGATCCCGTTATCAATGACACCTAATGCCCATGATCAGGAAACCATGATCATCTATTGACTAACGAGCTAGCCAACTAGAGGCTTGCTAGGGACACATTTGATCTATTTATTCACACATGTATTACTGTTTCCTGTTAATACAATTATAGCATGAACAATAGACGATTATCATGAACAAGGAAATATGATAATAACCATTTTATTATTGCCTCTAGGGCATATTTCCAACAGTCTCCCACTTGCACTAGAGTCAATAATCTAGTTACATTGTGATGTATCGAAAACCCATAGCATTATGGTGCTGATCATGTTTTGCTCGTGGAAGAGGTTTAGTCAACGGGTCTGCAATATTCAGATCCGTGTGTACTTTACAAATATCTATCACTCCACTCGGGACATGGTCCTGGATGGAGTTGTAGCGGCGCTTGATGTGCTTCATCTTCCGGTGAAACCTGGGCTCCTTGGCTATGGCAATGGCTCCAGTGTTATCACAGAAGAGTGTCATAGGACCCGACGCGCTTGGAACCACTCCAAGGTCGGTGATGAGCTCCTTCATCCAAATTCCTTCATGAGCCGCTTCTGAAGCAGCTATGTACTCCGCTTCACATGTAGATGCTGCCACGACTTCTTGCTTGGTGCTGCACCAGCTCACTGCCCCACCATTCAACACATATATGTATCCGGTCTGTGACTTAGAGTCATCCGGATCTATGTCGAAGCTAGCGTCGACGTAACCCTTTACGATGAGCTCTTCGTCACCTCCATAAACGAGAAACATTTCCTTAGTCCTTTTCAGGTACTTAAGGATATTCTTGACCGCTGTCCATTGTTCTCTACCGGGATTACTTTGGTACCTCCCTACCAAACTTATGGCAAGGTTTATATCAGGTCTGGTACACAGCATGGCATACATTAGAGAGCCCACGACTGAAGCGTATGGGACATAACTCATCTTCTCTCTATCTGCTGCCGTGGTCGGCGACTGAGTCTTACTCAATCTCATACCTTGCAAAGCTGGCAAGAACCCTTTCTTTGAGTTTTCCATATTGAACTTCTTCAATATCTTGTCAAGGTATGTACTTTGCGAAAGACCTATGAGGCATCTCGATCTATCTCTATAGATCTTGATGCCTAATATGTATGCAGCTTCTCCGGGGTCCTTCATTGAAAAACTATTGTTCAAATAGGCCTTTATGCTCTCCAACATCTCTATATTATTCCCCATCAATAATATGTCATCCACATATAGTATGAGGAAAGCTACAGAGCTCCCACTCACTTTCTTGTACAGAGAGGCTTCTCCGTAAACCTGTATGAACCCAAACGCTTTAATCACCTCATTAAAGCGAATGTTCCAACTCCGAGATGCTTGCACCAGCCAATAGATGGAGCGCTGGAGCTTGCACACTTTGTTAGCACCCTTAGGGTCGACAAAACCTTCTGGTTGCATCATATACAACTCTTCCTTAAGGTTCCCGTTAAGAAATGCTGTTTTGACGTCCATTTGCCAAATTTCATAATCATAAAAGGCGGCAATTGCTAACATGATTCGGACTGATTTCAGCTTCGCTACGAGAGAGAAAGTCTCTTCGTAGTCAACTCCTTGAATTTGTCGAAAACCCTTTGCGACAAGTCGAGCTTTGTAAACGGTTACATTACCATTTGCATCAGTCTTCTTCTTGAAGATCCATTTATTTTCTATGGCTCGCAGGTCATCGGGCAAGTCCACCAAAGTCCATACTTTGTTCTCATACATGGATCCTATCTCGGATTTCGTAGCCTCAAGCCATTTGTTGGAATCCGGGCCCGCCATTGCTTCTTCATAGTTCGAAGGTTCACCGTTGTCTAACAACATGATTTCCATCACAGGGTTGCCGTACCACTCTGGTGCGGAGCGTACCCTTGTGGACCTTCGCGGTTCAGTAGTAACTTGATCTGAAGCTTCATGATCATCATCATTAACTTCCTCTTCAGTCGGTGTAGGCGCCACAGGAACAGCTTCCCGCGCTGTGCTACTATCCTGTTCGAGAGGGGGTGTAATTACCTCATCAAGTTCTACCTTCCTCCCACTTACTTCATTCGAGAGAAACTCTTTCTCTAGAAAGGATCCGTTCTTGGCAACAAAGGTTTTACCTTTGGATCTAAGATAGAAGGTATACCCAATAGTTTCCTTAGGGTATCCTATGAATACGCATTTCTCCGCTTTGGGTTCGAGCTCTTCTGGTTGAAGTTTCTTCACATAAGCATCGCAGCCCTAAACTTTAAGAAACGACAACTTATGTTTCTTGCCAAACCATAGTTCATACGGTGTCTTCTCAACGGATTTAGACGGTGCCCTATTTAAAGTGAATGCAGCAGTTTCTAATGCGTATTCCCAAAATGATAGCGGTAAGTCGGTAAGAGACATCATAGATCGTACCATAACTAATAAAGTGGGATTACGACGTTCAGACACTCCGTTGCGCTGCGGTGTGCCAAGCGGCGTCAGTTGTGAAACGATTCCACACTTCCTTAGGTGTGTGCCAAACTCGTGATTCAAATATTCTCCTCCACAATCAGATCGTAGACATTTAATTTTTCTGTCACGTTGATTCTCAACCTCACTCTGAAATTCCTTGAACTTTTCAAACGTCTCAGATTTGTGCTTCATCAAGTAGATATACCCATACCTACTCAAATCGTCGGTGAGAGTGATAACATAACGATAACCACCGCGAGCTTCAACGTTCATTGGACCACACACATCAGTATGTATTATTTCCAATAAGTCAGTTGCTCTCTCCATTATTCCTGAGAATGGAGTCTTAGTCATCTTGCCCATGAGGCACGGTTCGCATGTGTCAAATGATTCAAAGTCAAGAGACTCTAATAGTCCATCAGTATGGAGCTTCTTCATGCGCTTAACGCCGATATGACCAAGGCGGCAGTGCCACAAGTATGTGGGACTATCATTATCAACTTTGCATCTTTTGGTACTCACACTATGAATATGTGTAACATCACGATTGAGATTCATCAAGAATAAACCATTCACCAGCGGAGCATGACCATAAAACATATCACTCATATAAATAGAACAACCATTATTCTCTGACTTAAATGAGTAGCCGTCTCGCATTAAGCAAGACCCTGATACAATGTTCATGCTTAAAGCTGGTACTAAATAACAATTATTAAGGTTTAAAACTAATCCCGATGGTAGATGTAGAGGTAGCGTGCCGACGGCGATCACATCGACCTTTGAACCATTCCCGACGCGCATCGGCACCTAGTCCTTGGCCAGTCTCCGCTTATTCCGCAGTTCCTGCTTTGAGTTGCAAATGTGAGCAACAGCACCGGTATCAAATACCCAGGAGCTACTACGAGCGCTGGTAAGGTACACATCAATAACATGTATATCACATATACCTTTAACGTTGCCGGCCTTCTTGTCCGCTAAGTATTTGGGGCAGTTCCGCTTCCAGTGACCCTTTCCCTTGCAATAGAAACACTCAGTCTCAGGCTTGGGTCTGTTCTTTTTCTTCTTCCCGGCATCTGGCTTACCGGGCGTGGCAACAGCTTTGTCGTCTTTCTTGAAGTTCTTCTTACCCCTTCCTTTCTTGAAACTAGTGGTCTTGTTGACCATCAAAACTTGATGCTCCTTCATGATTTCTACTTCTGCAAACTTGAGAATCGAGTACAACTCGGGAATGGTCTTCTCCATCCCTTGCATGTTGTAGTTAAGCAAAAAGCCTTTGTAGTTTGGTGGGAGAGACTGGAGGATTCTGTCAATTATAGCATCATCCGGAAGTTCGACTCCAAGTGAAGTCAGACGGCCGTGTAACCCAAACATTTTGAGTATGTGCTCACTGACAGAACTGTTCTCCTCCATCTTACAGCTAAAGAACTTGTTGGAGACTTCATATCTCTCGACACGGGCATGAGCTTGAAAAACTAGCGTCAGCTCCTGGAACATCGCATATGCCCCGTGTTGCTCAAAACGCCTTTGGAGCCCCGTTTCTAAACTGTATAACATGCCACACCTGACCAGAGAGTAGTCATCACTCCGCGTTTGCCAGACGTTCAGAATGTCCTGGGCTGCTGCGGGAGCGGGAGGGTCACCTAGCGGCCCACTAAGGACCTAAGCCTTTTTAGCTGCTTCAAGGATGAGCTTCAAGTTGCGAACCCAGTCCGCATAGTTGCTACCATCATCTTTCAGCTTGTTTTTCTCTAGGAATGCGTTGAAATTGAGGTTGACGTTGGACATCTACAATATTTATAAAGACAACTTTTAGACTAAGTTCATGACAATTAAGTTCATTTAATCAAATTAAGTATGAACTCCCACTTAAATCGACATCCCTCTAGTCATCAAGGTGATACATGATCCATGTTGACTAACCCGTGTCCGATCATCACGTGAGACGGACTAGTCACCATGGTGAGCAACTTCATGTTGATCGTATTCAACCATACGACTCATGTTCGACCTTTCGATCTCTTGTATTCGAGGTCATGTCTGTACATGCTAAGCTCGTCGAGTCAACCTAGGTGTTTCGCGTGTGTAAATCTGGCTTACACCCGTTGTATGCGAACGTTAGAATCTATCACACCCGATCATCACGTGGTGCTTCGAGACAACGAACCTTCGCCACACTTAGGGGAATACGTTCTTGAAATTTTAAGAGGGATCATCTTATTATGCTACCGTCGTTCTAAGCAATAAGATGTAAAACATGATAAACATCACAATGCAATCATATAGTGACATGATATGCCCATTATCATCTTTGCTCTTTCGATCTCCATCTTCAGGCATCGCATGATCGTCATCGTCACCGGCGTGACACCATGATCTCCATCATCATGATCTCCATCATCGTGTCTCCGTAAAATCGTCACGCCAACTACTATTATCACTACTACTATAGCTAACCGTTAGCAATGAAGTAAAAGTAGTAAGCACATGGCGTTGCATCTCATACAATAAATTAAGACAACTCCTATGGCTCCTGCCGGTTGTCATACTCATTGACATGCATGTTGTGAAACCTATTACAATAACATGATCATCTCATACATCATACATGCAACATCACAACTTTGGCCATATCACATCACATGTCAAACCCTGCAAAAACAAGTTAGACGTCCTCTAATTGTTGTTGCAAGTTTTACGTGGCTGATTTGGGTTTCTAGCAAGAACGCCTTCTTACCTACGTGACAGCCACAACGATGATATGCCAAAGCTATTTACCCTTCATAAGGACCCTTTTCATCAAATCCAATCCGACTAGAGTAGGAGAGACAGACACCCGCTAGCCACCTTTATGCACGATGTGCATGTCTGTCGCTGGAACCAGTCTCATGTAAGTGTACGTGTAAAGTCGGTCCGTGCCGCTTCATCCCACAATACCGCCAGAAAAGAATAAGACTAGTAGAGGCAAGCAAATTGACAAATCATCGCCCACAACTTTTGTGTTCTACTCGTGCATAGAATCTACGCATAGAAAACCTGGCTCGGATGCCACTGTTGGGGACCGTAGCATAAATTCAATATTTTCCTACGCATATTCAGATCTTCCTATGGAGAGACCAGCAACGAGAGAGGGGTAAGAGCATCTTCATACCTTTGAAGATCGCTAAGCGGAAGCGTTGCTAGAACGCGGTTGACGGAGTCGTACTCGCAGCGATTCCGATCTAGTGCCGAACTATGGCACCTCCGCGTTCAACACACGTGCAGCCCGGTGACGTCTCTCACACCTTGATCCAGCAAGGAGGAGGGAGAGGTTGGGGAAGAACTCCAGCAACACGATGGGATGGTGTCGATGGAGAGACGAGGTCTCCCGGCAGGGCTTCGCCAAGCACCGGCACAGAGGAGGAGGGAGAGGAGCGGGGCTGCGCCGAGAGAGAGGAAAAACCGTGTGTCTCAATGGCCAAAAGTGCCCGATATATATAGGGGGAGGGGAGAGGGGGTGCCACCCCTAGGGTTCCCACCCTAGGGGGTGCGGCAGCCCCCCCAGATGGGAGGTGCGGCGGCCAGAAGCGGGAGGAGGGGGTGGCGCACCATCTGGTGGGCCTTAGGCCCACCTGGCCTAGGGTTTGCCCCCCTTTTCTCTCCCTTGCGCTATGGGCTGAGTGGGGAGGCGCACCAGCCCACCTAGGGGCTGGTTCCCACCCCCACTTAGCCCACCTTATCTCCCTGGGTCATTGCCCCCCTTCGGTGGTCCCCCGGGGCCACCTTCGGTGGTCCTGGTGGTCCCGGTACGTTACTGGTGATGCCCGAAACACTTCCGGTATCCGAAACCATCCATACTATATATCAATCTTTACCTCCGGACCATTACGGAGCTCCTCGTGACGTTCGGGATCTCATCCGGGACTCCGAACAACTTTCGATAACCTCGTATAACAATTCCCTATAACCCTAGCGTCATCGAACCTTAAGTGTGTAGACCCTACGGGTTCGGGAGACAGGCAGACATGACCGAGACACCTCTCTGGCCAATAACCATCAGCGGGGTCTGGATACCCATGGTGGCTCGCACTTGCGCCACGATGATCTCATCGGATGAACCACGATGTCAAGGATTCAATCAATCCTGTATACGATTCCCTTTGTTTGTCGGTATAGAACTTGCCCGAGATTCGATCGTCGGTATACCTATACCTTGTTCAATCTCGTTACCGGTAAGTCTCTTTACTCGTTCCGTAGAACGTCATCGTGTGACCAACTCCTTAGTCACATTGAGCTCATGATGATGTTCTACCGAGTGGGCCTAGAGATACCTCTCCGTCACACGGAGTGACAAATCCCGATCTCGATTCGTACCAACCCAACAGACACTTTCAGAGGTACCCGTAGTGCACCTTTATAGTCACCCAGTTACGTTGTGACGTTTGATACACCCAAAGCACTCCTATGGTATCGGGGAGTTGCACAATCTCACGATCGAAGGAAAAGATACTTGACATTAGAAAAGCTTTAGCATACGAACAATACGATCTAGTGCTATGCTTAGGATTGGGTCTTGTCCATCACATCATTCTCCCAATGATGTGATCCCGTTATCAATGACATCTAACGCCCATGATCAGGAAACCATGATCATCTATTGACTAACGAGCTAGCCAACTAGAGGCTTGCTAGGGACACATTTGATCTATTTATTCACACATGTATTATTGTTTCCTGTTAATACAATTATAGCATGAACAATAGACGATTATCATGAACAAGGAAATATGATAATAACCATTTTATTATTGCCTCTAGGGCATATTTCCAACACTGTTTTCAGCACAATTGCCATGGTGTTGTTTTTGCGCAGAAATAAAAGTTCTCGGAATGACCTGGAAATTTACGAGGATTTTTTGTGGAATATATAAAAAATACTAGCGCAAGAATCAAACGGGGACGTGGAGCGTGGAGCCCACAAGCCCAGGCGGCGCGGGCCCCCCTGGCCACGCCTGGCAGGCTTGTGGGGCCCTTGCGGCTCCGACGCCTCCAACTCCAGCTCTATTTAGTCCCTTCCGCCCAGAAAAAAATCAAGGAGAAGAGTTCATCGCATTTTACGAGACGGAGGCGCCGCCACCACCTGTTCTTCCTTTGGAGGGCAGATCTGGAGTCCGTTCTGGGGAGATCGTCACCCTCGTCATCACCAACCTTCCTTCATTGCCAATTCCATGATGCTCTTCAACGTTCATGAGTGATCTCATCGTAGGCTTGCTGGACGGTGATGGGTTGGATGAGATCTATCATGTAATCGAGTTAGTTTTGATGGGGATTGATCCCTAGTATCGACTATGTTGTGAGATTGATGTTGCTACTACTTTGCCATGCTTAATGCTTGTCACTAGGGCCCGAGTGCCATGATTTGAGATCTGAACCTATTATGTTTCCATCAATATATGTGTCTTCTTGATCCTATCTTGCAAGTTGTAGTCACCTACTATGTGTTATGACCCGGCAACCCCGGAGTGACAATAGCCGGTACCACTCCCGGTTATGACCATAGTATGAGGAGTTCATGTATTCACTAAGTTCTAATGCTTTGTTCCGGTTCTCTATTAAAAGGAGAACCTTAATATCCCGTAGTTTTCATTAGGACTCCGCTTCCATGGGAGGGATGGACAGTAGATGTCATACAAGTTATTTTCCATAAGCATGTATGACTATATACGGAATACATGCCTACATTACATTGACGAATTGGAGCTAGTTATATATCTCCCCATGTTATAACTGTTGCATGATGAATGTCATCCGACATAATTATCCATCACCGATCCAATGCCTACGAGTATTTCCTACTAGTCCTAGTTACGTTACTTTGCCGCTGTTGCTATCACACTACTTTGCTACTGAAACTTTGTTGCAGATACTAAGTCTTTGAGGTGTGTTTGAATTGACAACTTAACTGCTAATACTCGAGAATATTCTTTTGCTTCCCCTTGTGTTGAATCAACAAATTTGGGTTGAATACTCTACCCTCGAAAACTGTTGCGATCCCCTATACTTGTGGATTATCAAGACTATTTTCTGACGCCGTTGCCGGGGAGGCCTAGCTCTATTCTGTGAGTCACTTGGGATTTACGTTTGTTGATCACTATGAGGAATCCGAGAGATCCAAAAACTAAAGTCTTGCCCTCAACTATGAGGACAGGTAAGGAACTGCCATCTAGCTCTGCACTTGATTCACCTTCGGTTATGAGTATGTTTGCGACACCACCTCCTGCTAGAAATTTTGATGTGTCTCCTGTGCTTGATGATGCTACTTCTGCTATCCATGATGCTTCTCATGATGCTTTTCTTGATACTTCTTTGCCATTAGGTGCATTCCTTGATGAACAAGTTGCTAGAGTTGCTGCTGAATGTGATGATACTTCTCAAAAAGTTGAGATTATTGAAGTAGAACCTGCTATTTCACCTGTTAGAACAAGCTCTCCTAGATATGAATTGCCTAATATACCTGAGGGTTTTGTTATGGAGGGAGAGGTAGCTGAGGACTTTCTTGCTTGTAAGGATAGCTATGATCTTGAGAAATTACTGTGCAAGTGGAAAGAAAAATATCTGAAAGCTAGGATGCAATACGACCCTAAGTTTGCTACTTCGCCTATCTTTGTGACCGATAAGGATTAGGAATTCTCTGTCGATCCTGAGCTAATCACTTTGGTCGAATCTGATCCTTTTCATGGTTATGAGTCTGAAACGGTCGTAGCACATCATACTAAGCTGCACGATATAGACATCCTATTCACGAGTGAGGAAAAGATCCGCCACTACTATATCCTTAAGTTGTTTCCTTTATCACTAAAGGGTGATGCTAAGAGTTGGTTCACTTCTCTTGATCCTGGTTGTGTGTGTAATCCCCATGATATGATCTACTACTTCTCTCAGAAACTTTGTGCAAATTGAAGAAGAGAGTCTCCCACAAGCTTGGGGGAGGCTTGTCGAGCTGCTGAATGCTTTGCCTGATCACCCTCTTGAGAAAAATGAAATACTTGATATCTTCTATAATGGACTAACCGGTGCTTCTAGGGACCACCTAGATAGTTGTGCAGGTTGTGTTTTCAGGGAACGAAGTGTGGAACAAGCTGAGATTCTATTGAATAATATCTTGTGCAATGAGAATGCTTGAACTATTCCCGAACCACCTCCGAAGCCAACTCCTAAGAAAAGAGGTATCCTATTCCTCAGTCGTAAAGATATGCAATAAGCTAAGAAATCTATGCAAGAGAAAGGATGAAATCTGAAAATGTCAAAAATCTACCACCTATCGAAGAGATCCATGGTCTTGATAACCCAACACAGGTTGTAGAGGTAAATTCTCTTCGTAGATTCAATGAGAGTGATATTCCTTTTGATAAAACTGCTAGCTTATGCTTAGATGAATTTGATAACTTTGTTGCCAAACAACAAAGTTTCATTGATTATGTTAGCAGACAATGGGAACATAATGCTCATATGCTTAGTCATGTAAGTGCTTGTGTGGATAGAAATGTCAATGACCTTAAGGTTTTGAGTAAACATGCCTCTATGGTCACTACTCAGGTAGAATAAGTACTTAAGGCTCAAAATGACTTGCTCAATGAGCTGAATGACAAGTCTGTTAGAGTTATCACTAGAGGTGGTAGAATGACCAAGGAACCTTTGTATCCTGAGGGTCATCCTAAGAGAATTGAACAAGATTCTCAAGGAGTTAGCACCGAGGCACATAGTCATCCTTGGAAGAAAAAGAAAGATGTTAGCAACTTGCATGCTAGCAACCCTGTTGTTGTTACACCCGAGAATCCAATTGATGTCTCTGTTTCTGATGCCGAAACACAATCTGGTGATGAACATGAGCCTAGTGATAATATCGATAGTGGTGTTCATGATGATGCTCAACCTAGCAATGATAAGGATGTGGAGATTGAACCTGTTGATCTTGATAACCCATAACCTAAGAATAGGAGATATGATAAGAATGACTTCATTGCTAGGATGCATGGTAAAGAAAGGGAACCATGGGTTCAGAAACCCATGCCCTTTCCTCCCAAACCATCCAAGAAAAAGGATGATGAGGATTTTTAGCGCTTTGTTGAAATGATTAGACCAGTCTTTCTGCAAATGCGTCTGATAAATATGCTCAAAATGTCTCCTTATGCTAAGTACATGAAGGGTATTGTGACTAATAAGAGGAGGATACCTGAGGTTGAGATTTCCACCATGCTCGCTAATTACACCTTCAAGCGTGGAACTCCTAAGAAACTAGGTGATCCCGGAGTGCCCACTATACCTTGCTCCATTAAGGGAAACTACATTAGAACTGCTTTATGCGATCTTGGAGCCGGTGTTAGTGTTATGCCTCTCTCTCTTTATTGTAGACTTGAGTTGCATAAGTTGACACCCACTGAAATCTCCCTGTAAATGGCCGACAAATCAATTACTTTCCCTATCGGCATTTGCGAGGATGGGCCTGTTGTGGTTGCTAACGTTACTATCTTAACAAACTTTGTTATTCTGGATATTCCCGAGGATGATGCCATGGCGGTCATCCTTAGAAGACCCTTTTTAAACACTATAGGGGCTGTTATTGATTGCAACAAAGGCAATGTCACTCTCCATGTCAATGGTAATGTGCATATGGTGCACTTTCCGAAGAAACATTATTGAGTACATTGCATCAATGCTATTGAAAAAATTCATCGATTCTTATTGGGAGCATTGAATGCCCTATAACTACTGTCAAGATGATGTATGATTTACTTGTTGGGGATACGCACATCCCCATTGAGGTAACCTAGTGACTATTCGAAAATTCTCCGGTTTTATGCGATTCGAAAAAACTTTGTCGAGCAGACTTGATCAACCTCATTGACGGATTTCTTTTGATGACCATGAGATGGATGAATCTGTTCCAAACTTTTATTTTCTGTTGCTTAGAAGGAAAATGATAGATTTAGCTTTAATTTTTCCTGTTTTCTGCTTTTTGCATCCCTTAGAAAAGTGTCCTGAAAATAAAAGTTCTTCAAATGCCTTGAAAATCAAGTATGATTTTTTCTGGAATTTTTGAAAAATTATGAGACAAAGAGCTAGTCAGGGGGATGCACCAGTGGGCCACAAGCCCAGCAGGCGCGGGCACCCCCCCTGGCCGCACCTACTAGGCGTGTGGGCCTCACGTGGCCCCCCTCCACTTATTCCAGCTCCCATCTCCTTCTCCTACCTCCAGAAAAAATCATTCCACAGCTCCAACCCGTGTTCTTGCTCTTCTTGCTGCGTTTTTCGATCTTCTTGTGCAAAGCCCCATTCACCAAACTGTTTTGGGGGAATTGTTCCTTGGTATGTGACTCCTCCATTGGTGCAATTAGTTTTTGCTCTAGTGCCTTGTTCGTTGTGTATTTTTGCTGCCTTGGTGACCCTGTTCTTGAGCTTTGCATGCTAATTTTAGTTGGTCCCAGGTAGCTTTGATGTATGATATGGCCTATAGGCACTTGTAGGAGTAGTTGCTATGAGTTTCGTTGAGCCTTGTTCACTTTTCCTTCGAGTCACTAAAAATTTCAGAAACAGGAAGATGTTCAAGAAAAACTATCATGGTGGTTCTTCAAGCAAGAGGGGTCCCCACCTCACGATTCGGGAGCCCGATCCTTACCAACCGAGGAACACACACGTACAACCATGTGAATGGCCTTCTGATAAATTCATGATTGATGCAGGTTTCAAAGACGAGTTTGATACACTTGTTCACTGATGGGGATAACTTGCATTTTCTCCGCTTCTCTCGCCATCCTCTGCACATCCCAAGCTCCTTCCCTCTCCTTCTCCCTCGCGAATCCGCAGCCTCCGCCATGACAAAGGGGCAGACTACCAAGCTAGAGGCGCGGAAGAAGAAGGGGAAGGCGGCGGCTCCTGCTCAGCGGCGGCAGCGAGCGCTACCCGCCGGGTAGATCCAGCGGGATTTCCTCCCCTCCACGGTGATGGAGGAGAACTTGCTGGAGTTGGTGGAGCACGGGATGATTGCGCACAAGTCGTGGAGGTTGCCGGCGGAGGGCGAGACCGAGCCGGCGCCCAGGGATGGGGAGCGCGTCCTGCTGCTCAGCCACGTGCGCCGAGGTTTCTCTCTGCCCCCACATCCCTTCTTCAAAGGTATCATGAACCACTTCGGGGCGCAGCTCCACCATTTTCCCCCAAATGCCATAGCTCATCTCTCTGCCTTCGTCGTGTTGTGCGAGTGTTTCATCGGCTGTCCTTCCCATTGGGGGCTTTTCAAACACATCTTCTCTGCTAGATCCCAAACCATCAAACGACTTAACCAGTCGGATGATAAAACTCACCTTCTGCAGCTCTGCGGAGGCTTAGGCTTCCAAAAGAAGAGTAAAAGTAGCTATCCCGCTCTTCAGTTGAGTGAATCTGTTAGGAACTGGCAGTCCACATGGTTCTACTGCCAGGACGTTGCTTGCCCGAATGCCACGACAGGATTGCCTCCTTTTAGCTTAGACCGACCGGCTCCGCCTAAGAAGCTCGCGCTCACGATGGCGGAGAAGATCCATATCCAGCCTCTGGCCGACGCACTTGTAGATGTTGTCCGAAGGGGAGTCACCGGCATAGATTTGCTGGAGGTTTTCCTGGGCCGACGCATCCAGCCTCTACAAGCTCAACACCACACCATGTGGCACTACACGGGGCCTGAGGACTCCACTCGGACCAACGTCGAGTGCGTGACCGGGGAGACGGTGGCGTCGTGGGTGCTCAACATCACAGGCGCCTGCGAAAACCCCAGAGGGGCCCGGCGAGTGAAGGCCTTCCGCGCGGACAACCCTCCTCCGAATGACGTGAGTGCCACTTGTCGAGTGCACACAACTGTCTTAGATTTATCACTTTCTTGAATCACTGTCTGACGTTTGATGTTGTTGACTGTATCTTGTGCAGGCGTGGACTAACTGGTTTTCTCCTGTCTCGAACGGGAATCCGCCCGAGGAGGATGAAGGTAGCCAGGAGTGCAGCGTGGAGAGTGTCGAGTATGTCTCCGACAGCGGGGAGACGGAGGAGGAGGAGTCCGCAGAAGAAGAAGAGGCAGATGAGGAGCAGAACTCGCCACCTCCACCGCCAGAGCTTCGGACTAAGCGCCGTCACGAACCCGCGGCTCCTTCGGCCCCTCCAACATCCCCGAGTGTGCTGCCAGCTGCTCTTGTGGTACCGAGTGCCTCGCCAGCCGTTCCCGTGGCTCCAAGTGTTCGGAGCACAAAGAGGACCAGGGACTCTGCTGCTGAGCCTGTGGGTCAGCCCTCTAAGGTGGCCAAACCGAGTGGATCCAAGACTCGGAAGGCTTTACCGCGGATGCGGGTCACAGTTCCCGTCACCTCCACGTAAGTGCATTGTTCTTCTATATTCCTTCAGTATTTGATTGAACTCCTGCTTATTGGTCGAATGAATTTTACTCGACAGAGTTGCCACCTCTGCTACCTCTCCGACACGCCAGGGGGACGATCCCATGGACATGAACAATGTTGCCACATCTCAGCCAGGTGCGTCGTAGCGATTCCGAGAGTCTACGTTATTGTATCACGAATTCTGTCTTTGGTCTTGCCTTTTTCCTGTGGTCTCACGCCGTCCGGTCGGGTTTCCCTCAGGGGTGATTTATGTGGAGGAGGACGACCAGGGGAGGTCTGAGCAAGCTGCGGTGCCTGTCCTTGAGGCTGCTCCGCCAGTTACTACTCTCGCCATGGAGGCGCCGCCGACTGAGGCGATGCCGTCGATTGAAACGGTGCTGATCGCTGCTGAACCGACTGGAGCAGTCCTTGGGATGCCCAAGGAGCCTCCTACGATGCCAGGCCCGTCGACTATCGAGTACAACGTCCAGCGCCTCCCGGAAGATCAGGTGGGAGCTGCCAAGGGGACCATGGTGCAGGCGGAGCTAATGGCGGGAGAAGCCAAGAAAGCGTACGACTCCATCGCGTCTGTGTACAAGCGAATCTTGGAACTGCGGGACGATATCCGAGTAAGTGGGCTAGTAAGTATTTACTTTCCTCTTGTAACCCACTGGGTGTTTGAGCAATGCACTCGGATATTGTATGATTATTTTGAAGTGGGTTCACTCTTAGTGAACCCAGTGGGTGTAGTCCCCGAGACTTCTGTCGAGTGCTTGCACCGGCAGTTGTCTTTATACACATTTTGTTTAACTTGATCAGATCAAAAAACTAATCTGTTCGAATGTTAGCAGTGGGGGCACTCCGAGTGCACCTACTGGATGAGTCCCCGAGAGTAATTTTACTCAGGTCGGGTAGTAGTAACCTCATAGGCTTGTTCGTTGTCATGTATCTCAATAGGGCGGACCTGTTTGAGCTTCATGCCAGTGGGGTCACTCTTAGTGAACCCATTGGGTGTAGTCCCCGAGACCGCTGTCGACTGCTTGCGTCGGGAGGGGTCTGAAGAACTTAGAATGTTTATTGTTGTCTTTGTTGAATTTGTCTGAACGTCTCTTGGCGCTGAGTTGCAGAAAACTTGCGAGATGGGAGCAGCGTACGAGACTATGAGGGCTGAAAAGGTGCAGTTTGCCGGGGAACTGGATGCAGCAATGGTTGCGTTGGCTGGTATGAAGGATGTTCTAGCTGAACGAGAAAAGTCCTTGGAGGAGGCCTGTGAGGCAAACAAGGCATTGACTGCTGAAGTGGACAAAATGGGGAAACAAAGGACCGAGCTGATGGGACAGATGAAACTGTTGAACAGGCGGTGCATAGCACAGGAAAATTACGTCAGTGACTTGGCCCGGAAGATGATAACGCTTCTCGGTGGTAAGTTCTGTTTTTTCGAGTTCTTGTGGACTGTGTATTTCATTCTGCGCTTACTGTTTGCTCCGTCTGTCTTTGCAGATTTTTGCATGGACGCTGAGGTTGAAGAAGTTGTCGTTGAGCGGTCGATCCTTGAGAACGTTCCACTCGGCGAGGACGCCAATCGAGATCTGCTCCGAGCGCACATTCGCCTGGGCAAAGTTGGACCTTTCATCGGTCGACTGAGAGAGGTCGTCGGCCGAATCAAAATGGAGCTTTGGCCTGAAGATGAGTCTCGGCACGAGATGGAAGGCTTGATGACTCGGCTGGAGGAGGTCGTGAACCGAGTGCAGGCGTGGAAGAAGTCTGCGGCTCGCTGTGGTGCGGACGTCGCTCTGTCGCTGGTCCGAGTGCATTGCAAGGAGGCTCGCGAAGAGAAGATGAAGGCGTTGCAAGTTGCTAACACCAAAAAGCTTCGATTCGAAGACTTCATGGAGACCTTCCTTGAGAGCGGCACTCGCATCGCCGACGGGATCGACCTCGACACATTCGTGGAGCCTGCCAGTCCCAGCGCCAGTCCTGACGACGTTTAAGAAAACTTTTACCTCGGTATGCCGAGTGTTGGTTGTAAGAAACTTTGGCCACCGCTGTTGGCCATCACATTCGTGGTTCGGTGTGGATAAGCTTGATCTACACCGGGCCAACTATCCTTAGGCGAACTTTGAATTTGAATCGAATCTTTTTCTCTTCTTTTGCTAAAGAGTTGTTGATACGATTTTGGCTCGTGGTGTTTGTTTGGCGTTTCTTGGTGAGGCCAATGGCAAACATGCGGAGCATGTAATTGTCAGTTGTCTTGACATCTGCATGAGCCTCACTGAGGGTCTGCTGAGTCTCCGAGTGGATCTGTAGGATACACTCGAAAGCAATAGATTACTTAGGCGATTCGGGATCGCGGCTAAGTCTTCGAGTGCGACTGTCAGGTCGTACTCGGAGCGAGTTGTTACTCATGTAATTGTCAGTTGTCTTGACATCTGCATGAGCCCCACTGAGGGTCTGCTGAGTCTCCGAGTGGATCTGTAGGATACACTCGAAGGCAATAGAGTACTTAGGCGATTCGGCATCGCGGCTAAGTCTTCGAGTGCGACTGTCAGGTCGTACTAGGAGCGAGTTATTACTCATGTAATTGTCAGTGGTCTTGACATCGACATGAGCCTCAATGAGGTTTTGCTACTCATGTAGTTGTCAGTGGTCTTGAAATCTACATGAGCCTCAATGAGGTTCTGCTACTCATGTAATTGCCAGTGGTCTTGACATCTACATGAGCCTCAATGAGGTTCTGCTACTCATGTAATTGTTAGTGGTCTTGACATCTACATGAGCCTCAATGAGGTTCTGCTACTCATGTAATTCTCTGTGGTCTTGACATCTACATGAGCCTCAAGGAGGGTCTGCTAAGCCTTCGAGTGGATCTGTGAGATACACTCGAAGGAATCTTTCTATTTAAGAGATTCTTGATCGCAGACAAGTCCCCGAGTGCGACGTTAAGTGCGCATTCGGAGAAATTGTGTAGTTAGGCGATTCGTGATCGCAGCTAAGTCCCCGAGTGCGACGGTTAGTGTATACTCGGAGAAAATTTGTACTTAGGCGATTCTTGATCGCAGCTAAGTCCCCGAGTGCGACGTGAAGTGCACACTGGGAGAAAGTTATCTGATTTTTTATCGCAGCTAAGTCCCCGAGTGCGACGTTTAGTGTACACTCGGAGAAAGTTAGTACTTAGGCGATTCTTGATCGCAGCTAAGTCCTCGAGTGCGACGTTAAGTGCACATCGGAGAAAGTTAATACTTAGGCGATTCTGGATCGCAGCTAAGTCCCCGAGTGCGACGTTAAGTATACACTCGGAGAAAGTTAATACTTAGGCGATTCTGGATCGCAGCTAAGTCCCCGAGTGCGAGGTTTAGTGCACACTCGGAGAAATTTAGTACTTAGGCGATTATTGATCGCAGCTAAGTTTTTTTTTTGAAACCGGAGTCTGCGACCGTGGAAGAATTTTGAACCTGCAAAAACTCAATCTGCTTTGTATTATTTCACCGATACTTGTTCTTTACATTGCTTCAGTTGACGGTCACGTGTAGAAGCGCTTCAGGAGGTGTCCGTTCCATGATCGCGGCTCGTCCGTTTCCCTGTCAATGTTGTAGAGTCGGTATGCTCCGTTGTTCAGCACCTTGGAGATGATGAAGGGTCCTTCCCAGGCAGGAGCCAACTTGTGAGGTCTCTGCTGATCCACTCGGAGCACCAGGTCGCCTGCTTGGAATGTGCGACTCCTGACGTGTCGCGCGTGAAAGCGCCGCAGATATTGTTGATAAATGGTTGAGCGAGTCAGTGCCATCTCGCGCTCCTCCTCTAGAAGATCCACTCCGTCTTGCCTTGCTTGTTCTCCTTCAGCTTCGGAGAAGAGTTCAACTCGTGGAGCGTTGTGAAGCAAGTCACTCGGAAGGACTGCCTCTGCTCCGTAAACGAGGAAGAACGGGGATCGCCCTGTAGATCTATTTGGGGTTTTGCGGAGACCCCAAAACACCGAAGGTAGCTCGGTGACCCATGCGCCAGCGGCATGTCCCACCTCTCGCTGGAGTCGAGGCTTCAAACCTTGCAGAATAAGTCCATTCGCCCGCTCTGCTTGCCCGTTTGTTTGGGGATGCGCCACAGACGCAAAATCCACTCGGATACCTTGGCCTGTACAGAAACCTTTGAATCTGTCCGAGTCAAAGTTTGTTCCGTTGTGAGTGATTATGCTGTGAGGAACCCCGAATCTGGAGATGAAGCCAGAAGAAGCCAACTCTGAATGCTTTAGAGACGATTGCTCTTGAAGAGGCCTGATGACCGCAAGTTCCCGAGTGAATTTCTTCCAGGATTAACTGTCCCTCCTCAGGGGAGATGCATCATTGAAGAACGCCTGAAACGCTTTCCTTGTACAACTGACCATCAATGACAGTGAACGACTTTGACCTGGGGACGATCTGTCTGACTTGGACTCCGTCTTCTCGTAATTCTTCCCTCAGGATGTATGCAATGATCGGCACAGTCCAATCGGGGATGACAGCAAGAATCTCCATGATCAAATCAACCACAGCAGGTACGTCGACTTCAGTCAGATCTGTCGAGCTCTTTGGTTGTACTGGTTCCTCTGTGAAAGGATCTTCTTTAACTAAGGGAAGGTGGAGGTGCTCGAGGCAGACGTCACTCGGGACTGGTCTCCGAGTGGATCCGAGTTTTGCCAACTCATCAGCTGCTTGGTTCTTCAGTCGCGGAACATGGTGGAGTTCTAGACCCTCAATCTTCTTCTCGAGCTTCCTCACTGCATTGCAGTATGTGGTCATGGTGGGGTTCCCAACGTCCCACTTCTTCATCACTTGATTAACCACCAAATCCGAATCACCATAGACCATCAGGCGAGTCCATAAAGGAGAGCTTCATACTCTACCTCATTGTTGGAGGAATCAAAGTGTATTTGCCGCACAAACTTGAGTTTGTCGCCTTTTGGCGATACGATCACAACGCCAGCGCCGGAGCCATTCAACATCTTGGACCCATCGAAGAACATTGTCCAATGAGACGAGTAGATGTGGGTCGGTTGCTGTTGTTCTACCCATTCTGCTATGAAGTTAGCCAGAGCTTGAGACTTTATAGCTTTCTTGGCCTCGAACTTGATGTCGCAGTACAACATCTCCATTGCCCACTTCGCAACTCGGCCCGATGCGTCCCGATTGTGGAGAATTTCCGACAATGGAGCATCAAAAACGACAAACACCGAGTGGTCTTGGAAATAATGACCCACATTCTTCGCAGTCATGTAAATCCCGTAGATAAGTTTTTGATAGTGGGGATACCTCTGCTTGGAAGGAGTTAGGACTTCGGAGACATAATACACTGGCCGCTGAACTTTGTATGCTTTGCCTTCTTCTTCTCGTTCGACTGTGAGAACAATGCTGATGACTTGATTTGTAGCCGCGATGTACTGAAGAAGGGGCTCTTTACTAAGTAGAGCAGTAAGAACCTGCTGGGTGGAAAGTAGGACTTTGAGGTCGTCGAAAGCAACTTGGGCTTCGTCTATCCACTCGAAAGTATCTGATTTCTTCATGAGTCGGTACAGAGGAAGTGCTTTCTTGCCAAGTCGACTGATAAACCTGCTCAAAGCCGCTAGGCAACCTGTGAGCCGTTGAACATTGTGTATTCTGACCGGCCGCTCCATTCGGACGATGGTCCCGATCTTTTCGAGGTTAACATCGATCCCTCGTTCGGAAACGAAGAAACCGAGTAACTTTCCGCTGGGAACGCCGAATGAACACTTGGCGGGGTTGAGCTTGATATCGTACCTACGAAGGTTGGCGAATGTTTCTGCCAAGTCAGTCAGCAGGTCGGAACCTTTGCGTGACTTGACTACGATATCATCCATATACGCCTCCACATTCCGACCGATCTGGTCGAGGAGGCATTTTTGGATCATGCGCATAAAGGTTGCTCCTGCATTCTTCAAACCAAATGGCATAGTGATGTAGCAGAAGCACCCGAATGGGGTGATGAAGGCGGCTTTTAATTCATCGGGGCCATACAGAAGGATCTGATGATAGCCCGAGTAGGTATCAAGAAATGACAAACGCTCGCAACCAGCAGTCGAATCGACAATTTGATCGATGCAGGGGAGCGGAAAATGGTCTTTCGGGCAGACCTTATTGAGATGCTTGAAGTCGATGCACATTCGGAGCGACTTGTCCTTCTTGGGCACCATGACAACATTGGCGAGCCACTCGGCGTGGTGTACCTCACGAATGAAGTTGGCTGCCAAAAGCTTGGCCACTTCTTCTCCGATTGCCTTCCTCTTGTGTGTGGCGGACCGACGCAGGCGTTCTCGGACAGGCCGAGCGGTGGGATCCACATGCCGTCGGTGCTCAGCCAACTCCCTGGGTACACCTGGCATGTCAGAGGGCTTCCATGCGAAGATGTCCCAGTTCTCACGGAGGAATTGGGTGAGCTCGGCTTCCTATTTAGGATCGAGGGTGGTGGAGATGTTCGTCGGGGCAACGGTGTCATCCGTCGGGTGGATGCTGACCTGCTTCGTCTCTCCCGCCACTGGAATGCAGACTCCAAAGCTGGCTTCTTCGCACGCATCAAGTCAGCGGGATCGGCTGTTTTCTTGTACTCGTCAAGCTCGAGGACAGCCATCTGTTGGTCGGCAATCCCTGATCTCTGCTGCAGACACTCTTCGGCCCGCTGTCGATTGCCTGTGATAGTGATCACACCTTTCGGGCCTGGCATCTTTAGCTTCAGGTACACGTAACATGGACGGGCCATGAAACGCGCATACGCCGGGCGGCCCAGAATTGCGTGGTACGCGCTCTGGAAGTCCACCACCTCGAACGTCAGCTTTTTCTTGCGGAAGTTCTTGTCGGAGCCGAAAACGACGTCGAACGCGATCTGGCCAGTTACTTGGCCTTTCGTCCAGGGACGACTCCATGGAACTGCATGCTGCTCTCGCTGAGTTTGGACATCGGAATGCCCATCCCCTTGAGAGTGTCGGCGTACATGATGTTCAAGCCACTGCCGCCGTCCATGAGGACTTTGCGCAGTCGGACTCCTTCCACCACCGGGTCGACGACCATAGCCTGTCTCCCTGGGGTGGGTACGTGTGCTGGATGATCCGACTGGTCAAAGGTGATCGCAGTCTGAGACCATTTGAGGAACTTGGGGTTAGTAGGCGTGGCCATGTTCACCTCCCTGTTCACCAGCTTCAGTCGACTCTTGCTCTCAACGTCCGCAAAAATCATTAGTGTTGCATGGACTTGGGGGAACAGATCCTCCTTGTCCTCCTCATCCTGTTCATTGCCCTTTTCACTCGGTTTCCCTTCGCCGAACCCCTGGATCAGGAGGCGACATTGCCGAGTGGTATGCTTCGGATATATGGCGTTGCCCTCTTCATCCATCTTCGTGTGAATCGGACATGGCTGGTCCAGGATGGGGTTGTTGAACTACTTCTTCTTGGGGGTGAACTGAGTCTTCCCCTTGCCCTTGAACTTGGCATTGGTAACACCTGCGGCTTCTGCCTGCGGAGTGGACGGAGCTTTCTGCTTCTGCTTCCGAGTGTTATTCCCATCTCCATCGGCGACTATTTTGTGCTTGCTGCTACGGATGCGGTCCTCTTCTTCGCCATTTGCATAGCGTGCCGCTATCTCCATCATCTTGCTCATGGAGATGTCGCCTGTTCGACCGAACTTTAGGTACAGATCTCTGTGCAGCACGCCTGCCTTGAAGGCGCAGACTGCTTGGTGCTCTGTGACATTCTCCACCGTGTGGTAGAGGGTCGTCCAACGCTGAATGAAATCGCGCACGGGCTCATTCTGCTTCTGGACACAGTGATGGAGCTCCACGAGGCCAGCAGGGCGCTTGCACGTCCCTTCGAAGGTCCTGATGAACACTCAGGCCAGATCTGCCCAGCTGTAGATGCTTGAGGGGGCCAATTGGTTCAGCCATGCTCGCGCCGAGCCGTCGAGCATCAGAGGGAGGTGCTTCATGGCGACGTGGTCGTCCCCTCCTCCGATCTGGACTGCCACTCGGTAGTCATCCAGCAACGTTTCTGGCTTGGACTCTCCTGTAAACTTGCTGATCCCCGTCGCCAATCGGAAGTTGGGAGGGATGTCAGCCGAACGGATGGCTCGACTGGAACACTCGGGACCAGAAACGATGGTCCTGCTTCCACTCGGACCATCAATATCATGACCATCGCGGTGGGCTCGGCTCCTGTCGACCCTCTGCTTGGCGATATGCCCTCTCGCGTCGGGCCTTGTATCGTAAGTGTCACCGACTAAACGCCAATCATCATGATGTCGGGGCTCGTAGGGCCCACCCCGCGGATGTAACGACCAAACCTCGAAGGATTTGAGCCTCTGTGCTTTACTGTACTAGTCCCTGGATCGACTCGCTAGCACACACAGTATAGATGAAAACCAGAATAGCAAGTGCATCATTTATAATAACGTATGATCCAAAATTTATAAAATATAACAATCTGCATAGCACTTAGCTAGCTTTATTCTAATACACAGCGGAAAAGTAGCAGAATAATAACGATGAGTCCCATCATAGCCCACTGGCGATGTTGAGTGAAGACTCGTGACCCTAACGGTACCTTACTCCTTGTCTGAATATCCTGCAACATGATATGTTGCAGCCATATAGGTCAATACTTTGAATGTATTGGCAAGTTCCACAGGAAAAAAATATAACAGACCTACATGCATATGCATAGTATAACAAAAGAAAGGCTGATGGTTATTTTGCAAAAAGCTGATTTTATCCTCATAGCTACCTAATAGTCAAGTTTTAAATTTGTTTGCTACAATAACTTATATATGGTTGAATTGGCATCCCCAACTCCAACCTATTACCATTATTAAGTTTCCCACCAAGTTTTATTAAGTGTGTCATCTGTCAAGATCATCCAGAAACTGTAATGGCCTAGCTGCTCAAAATTGTCCATAACCGGGGACACGGCTAATCATGATTAGTTTATACACTCTGCAGAGGTTTGCACACTTTACCCACTAGACCCAACCCGAAGATTGAGACGAAGTCTTTCAGAAGTAGTCACCTCCACCCAACGGCAAGCCGGTACACCTATTTATATCTACATCTGCTAGCTTTGCCCAGGCAAGGTTCCCACAACCTACTCAACTAAGCTAGAGCCCATATAGCTAGTGGTTGCGCACGGAAGCTACTAGTCACTAAGTCTGTCTGATCGTTTTGAACCTGGGCGGCATTCCACTTACATTCAGAGGGTAGAAACCATGATGTTCTTGAAACCACCCAGCAATACCATATCCGCCCAGAGGTGTATTATATCCTGAATTACTACTCAATTTATTTTGTAGTAATCCTCACAAAAACTCAATGAATACAGAAACCAATCCCAGTCTACATAGCATAGCAAAATATATCTAACACGATCTTCAATGACGAGCGGATATAGCTCAATAGCATAGCAATAATAATATTCCTATACATGCATAACTTTCATAGGGTGGTATAATACTACATGCATAGGAAAATAATAGGTAAAGGATGATCAACATGTAACTTGCCTTGATTCTGGTTCAGAAAGTCACACTCCTGACAACAGTTTGCGTCGCACTCCGCACAATCTACACGTTGCAAACAGTCACACCAATCAATCATCACAATCACATAACACCAAATAAAATCATCGGCAATAAAACAACTTGTTTAAAACCAAAGAATAAATAGCATGGCAGCAGGTATAAAATCATCTACAAGCCGATACGATGACAACGCAAAAAGAATCAACTAAACTGGATGAACGGTTTGCAAAATATGGCCTCCGGTAGGTTAAAATAATCTGTTTTAACAAAAAAAAAATTAATTTTCGTAAAACTGAAAATTACTGGTTCTAACATGTTCTACTCATCAATACGAGATCACAAGAAAAAGAATTTCCTGAATCGGAGTTCGGAGTAAAAAGATAAACGCGTTTCAAAATTATACCGAGAATCTGACAAAGCTAAAAACAGATTAAAAATAGATTGAATTTCGTCCTGAAGCTGTTCATCAGGACTTGATGAATCGCTCATGCGTGCATCCTCACCACGAACAGCGGGGAAAAACGGAACCGTCTCGGTGTGGCTCCTCCGATGGTGCTCCGGTGGCGGTCGAACGGACTTCGGTGACGGCGGCTGCGCGAACTCCGACGAACACGGACGAACTCGGACGTGACGACGTGCAGCTGCGGGGTGCTTCGGTGATGGTCGAAATTGGAGCAGCAAAGAGGTTAGGGTTGTGGAGAAAACGAATCTGAGCCGGGGGCTAGGTTTCCCAAAACTATATGTTCGCGAAGAGAAGATATGGCTCGGTTTCGGTTTGAGAATCGTTCCCTGTGGCACTCGGTTTGTCCTGGAGGTCTCCGGCGAGGGGACTCCTGGCCAGGGTGGGACTCGGTCCCTGGAGCTGCCTCGCTGGAAAGGCTCGTGGGTAGGAGCACGTGGGCTGCAGCCTCCCTGGTGGCTGTGCTCCTGGAGCTGGCTCGATGCAGCGAGCTAGCCTAGGGCTCGGTCAATGCTGGGGAGTTGGCTCGTGCTGGTGGTGCATGCACGTAGTGATGGCTGGGCTGAGCCTTTGGCTCGGCCTGGCCAGCTAGTTTTTTTTTTAAAAACACGAAAAGTATTAAATTAATATATATATATATATTTTTAAAGAAAAACAAATAGAGAAAAATAATAATGATATACGTATAAAAAATATACATATGTATAAAAAAAATACATACGTATATAGCAATATATATATATATACATATAGATATATATATATATTAAAATGCTAATATAGAAACATATATATAAGTATAAAATAAAACCCCTATTAAAAAAATAAAGGAACCTAGTTCCACCTAATGCAAATATTTTGAAAATAGTTTTAATGCAATAGGCCACACAAATAGCATTTAAAAACTTAACTAAAAATATTTTCGGGCATTATAAAATTTGCGAAACCAAAACGATAACTCCAAATGACATTTTAAATATCACGAACTTTTTATTTCACACGGGAGAAGTCATATTATCTCCACTCCAATAAATTGCCCGAAGTTGCAAAATGGATAAAATTTTCAGAAGAACAAATAATGCATAAAAATATGAGATGCATATGAATGATCTATTAACATCCGAATTTAGGAAAATTGGGATGTTACAAACCTACCCCCCTTAGGATGAATCTCGCCCTCGAGATTCGGGTTGGCTAGCAAATAGGTGTGGGTGCTCCTGCTTGAGATCCTCCTCTCGTTCCCAAGTAGCCTCTTCTTCGGTATGATGATCCCACTGAACTTTGCATAACCTGATTGTCTTGGTGCGAGTAACTCTCTCTGCTGTCTCCAAAATCTTAACAGGCTTCTCCTCATATGTCAAGTCAGTCTCCAACTGAATTGCCTCAAGTGGCACTGTATCTCTCAAAGGAACATCTGCTATCTCGGCATGACACTTCTTTAGGTGGGATATGTGAAACACATTATGAACTCCTGACAAAGCTTCTGGCAACTCCAGCTGATAAGCTACTTCTCCTCGACGCTCCAAGATCTTGTAAGGCCCCACAAAGCGTGGTGCTGACTTACCTTTGATTCCAAACCTCTTAATTCCATGAAGTGGTGAAACTCTAAGGTATGCACGGTCTCCTACCTCATATGTCACCTCCTTACGCTTTGCATCGGCATAACTCTTTTGTCTGGACTGTGCTATCTTTAGCCTGTCACGAACCAACCTGACTTTCTCCTCAGCATCTCTAATCAAGTCTGGTCCAAAGAACTAACGCTCTCCAACCTCATCCCACATCAATGGTGTCCTGCACTTCCTACCATACAGAAACTCAAACGGTGCCATCTGCAAACTAGCCTGATAACTGTTATTATATGAGAACTCTGCATATGGTAAATTATCATCCCAACTGGACCCGTAGTCCAAAGCACAAGCTCTCAACATATCCTCCAATATCTGATTCACTCTCTCAGTCTGCCCATCTGTCTATGGATGGAATGTTGTACTGAACTCCAGTCTAGTACCTAATGATTCATGCAACTGACGCCAAAATTTAGAAGTGAACTGAGTACCTCTATCAGACACTACCTTCTTTGGAACTCCATGCAGACAGACAATTCTGGACATATAAATCTTAGCTAAGCACTGGTATAGGTAGTCTTTACCGGGATGAAGTGAGCAACTTTAGTCAAACGATCAACAACTACCCAAATGGAATCATAACTTGATCGAGTCCTGGGTAATCCAGTGATGAAATCCATACCAATCTGATCCCAGTTCCAATCAGGTATAGGCAATGGTTGTAACAAACCTGCTGGTTTATGATGTTCTGCTTTAACTCTCTGGCACACATCACATACTGCAATATACTCAGCAATTTCCCTCTTCAGGCTAGGCCACCAAAATCTCTCCCTCAAATCCAAATACATCTTAGTATTACCTGGGTGGATAGAATAAGGTGAATCATGCGCCTCCTGAAGAATCAACTTCCTTATATCTGCATCCTGAGGTACACAAATACGCTTCTCAAACCATATGGCTCCATGTTCATCCTCATGGAAATCCTTTGCTTTCCCTTTTAGCATATTCTCCGTTATCTCAGCAATATACTTATCATCCTTTTGAGCATCTCTAATTCTGTCAAGCAAAGTAGGCCTTACCTCCAGTGTAGCCAAATAGCCTCTAGGGACCATATCCAATCTCAGATTTCTGAACTGCTCACATAACTCCGGTGGCAGATCCTCAATATCAATTGCATTAGCATGGCTCCTACGACTCAATGCATCAGCAACAACATTAGCCTTACCAGGATGATACTGCACATTCAAATCATAATCCTTAATAAGCTCCAACCATCTCCTCTGTCTAAGGTTCAACTCCCTCTGAGTAAATATGTACTTCAAGCTCTTATGATCAGTAAATATATCACAATGATTACCAACGAGATAATGCCTCCAAGTTTTCAATGCATGCACAACTGAGGCTAACTCCAAATCATGTGTAGGATAATTATGCTCATGATTTTTAAGCTGACGTGAAGCATAAGAAACAACTTTACCTTCGTGCATCAAAACACTCCCAAGTCCTTGACGAGAAGCATCACAATATACCTGGAAGTCTATATGTATGTCTGGCAGAGTTAAAACTGGTGCTGTGACTAAACGTTGCTTCAACTCCTGAAAGCTAGCTTCACAATCATCGGTCCAAACAAACTTATTCCCCTTCTTCAACAATTCAGTCATAGGCTTTGCAATCTTCGAGAAATTCTCAGTAAACCTCCTGTAATAACCTGCTAAGCCCAAAAAGCTGCGAATCTCACCAACTGACGTGGGTGTCTCCCACTCTGTAACAGCAGCAACCTTGGATGGATCAACTGCAACTCCATTACCTGATATAACATGGCCAAGGAATGCTACCTCATCCAGCCAAAACTCACATTTACTGAACTTGGCATACAATTGGTGCTCCCTCAGTTTCTCCAACACCAAACGTAAATGCGCTTCATGCTCTTGCTTATTCTTGGAAAACACCAATATATCATCAATGAAAACAACCAAAAATTTATCCAAGAACTCCATAAACACCTTGTTCATCATATTCATGAAGTATGCTGGGGCATTAGTCAATCCAAATGACATAACAGTATACTCATACAGCCCATACCTCGTAGTGAAAGCAGCTTTTGGAATATCTTGCTCACGAATCTTTAATTGATGATAACCAGAACGAAGATCAATCTTAGAAAACACAGTAGCTCCCTCCAACTGGTCAAACAGATCATTTATCATAGGCAAAGGATACTTATTCTTAATGGTTACCTCATTCAGAGAACGATAATCAATACACATCCTCAAGGTTCCATCCTTCTTCTCCACAAACAAAATAGGGGCTCCCCAAGGTGATGAACTTGGGCGAATAAATCCTTGTGCCTGTAACTCCCTCAACTGCTTCTTCAATTCCTCCAACTCTTGAGGAGGCATTCTGTATGGTCTCTTTGCAATAGGTCCAGTACCAGGAATCAAATCAATGAGAAACTCAATATCTCTATCTGGTGGCATACCTGGCAACTCCTCTGGAAACACATCTGGATAATCCTTCACAACTGGCACCTCTTCCAGGCTACCCCCCTTAAGAGAGTTCACCTGCATCCTCTTATGCTGGTACTTACATACATATTTGATTCTCTTCCCTCCTGGTGCACTGAGAGAAATAGATCGACTAGCACAATCGATAACTCCTTCATATTTGGCCATCCAATCTATACCCAAAATAATATCAAGACCTTGTGACTTCAATATGATCAAATCTGTCGGGAAAACATGCTTCCCAATAGACAAGGGCATCTGAAAACATCCCAAACTTGCTGCCATCTCAACCCCAGGAGAACTTACTAGAATAGGTGACTTAAGGACTACGGTAGGCAGCTTATGTTTATCCACAAATACCCGTGATATGAATGAATGCGATGCACCAGTATCAAAAAGAACAAGAGCGGGTACTGAATTGATCAAGACCTTACCAATCACTGCATCAGGCTCATTATAGACCTCCTCCACATTAATGTGGTTAACATGACCCTTTTGAAAGGGGTTTGGCTTGATGACTCCAGAACTCCCCTTACTATTATTGCTCTTTCGGCATGCATTGGAGTAGTGGCCCATCTTTCTGCACTTGAAGCACTGGACCTGATTAAGGTCCCTCTGCACTGGCACATTCTGGCGGTTCTGGTTATTATTACCTCCATTACCAATACCATTACCGTTGCCATTATTACCCTTGTGTCCATTATGATGATGGTGGCCATTACCTCCATGATGATGATGCCCATTACCTCCATGGTGATGATGTCCATTACCTCCATGATTATGATATGAAGTGCGTGGCTTCTGCTGTGGTCCTGAATTAAACTTGTTGTTGCTATACTTCCTCTTGCGGTTCTCTATTGCCTGATGCTTTCCCTCAAGCACAATAGCCTTATCATCAAGCTCCTGATAATTACCAAAAGTGGCCACAGTCAACTGAACTCCCAAATCATCATTCAGGCCCTCCAAGAACTTCTCTTGTCTAGCTGCATCAGTATTAACATCATTAGGAGCATAACGTGCAAGTTTGTTGAACTCCTCCACATACTCATTAACTGAGCGACCCCCATGACGCAAGCTGTGAAACTCCTTCTTCTTTAGACTCATGGCGCCAGCAGACACATGTGCGGCGCGGAAAGCTGCCTCAAACTGCGCCCATGTGATAGTATCAATGGGATAGGTGACCAAGTAGTTGTCCCATCAAGCTGCGGCAGGACCCTCCAATAGATGTGAGGCAAACCTCACCCTCTCTGCATCTGTGCATCCAACGGTCTGCAGGTTCCTACCAATAGAACGAAGCCAATCATCCGCCATAATAGGTTCAGGGCTGCTGGAGAACCTTTGAGGATTCAACCTCAAGAACCTAGTGAGCATATCCATAGGTGGCGGAGGCGGTGGGTTGTTGTTGTTATTGTTGGCCAAACTCAGGGTAAGCAACTGGATCAACTGGCCTTGTCCCTCAACTATCTGCCGCACATATTGCGGTGCATCATTGCCATTGCCATCATTGTTGCCTGCTCCTGCATTCCCGTCCCTAGGCTCACGTCTCGGCCGCATCTGGTGGGCAAGAATAGATAAGAAAATAGATAGAATAGGTCTAAAGGAATATAGATATTCTACCCATATGCATATTATGATCAAGGTAATATATATGAGGCAACAAGACATCATAACAAATAACACAAACAAGCATAACAATAATCAAACATATCTATATATATAGTCGAATAATTCCAAGAAGATCCTAGTTTAACAACAAGCAAAATAATAATCAAGCAAGCAACCTAGTATCGTCATGCCACAAACCGGGCATAAACAGATACGCTAACACGTTAATAGCGCAATTAAAACAAGAAAAGTGGTGGTCTCAGCACTAGTTCCTACTTAAGCTGGTCAAGATACTAGAGTGGTTGTCTAATGAAAGAGTAAGATGTAGACAAAGTGTATAGAATAAATTTAGACTCCTATGGCTTTTCTAATCCATTTTCTAGGGTCACGACCTACAATCAACGCATTGCTCTGATACCATCTGTAACGACCAAACCTTGAAGGATTTGAGTCTCTGTGCTTTACTGTGCTAGTCCCTGGATCGACTCGCTAGCACACACAGTATAGATGAAAACCAGAATAGCAAGTGCATCATTTATAATAATGTATGATCCATAATTTATAAAATATAACAATCTGCATAGCACTTAGCTAGCTTTATTCTAATACACAGCGGAAAAGTAGCAGAATAATAACCATGAGTCCCATCATAGCCCACTGGCGATGTTGAGTGAAGACTCGCAACCCTAACGGTACCTTACTCCTCGTCTGAATATCCTGCAACATGATACATTGCAGCCATATAGGTCAATACTTTGAATGTATTGGCAAGTTACACAGGAAAAAAATATAACAGACCTACATGCATATGCATACTATAACAAAAGAAAGGCTGATGGTTATTTTGCAAAAAGCTGATTTTATCCTCATAGCTACCTAATAGTCAAGTTTTAAATTTGTTTGCTATAATAACTTATATATGGTTGAATTGGCATCCCCAACTCCAACCTATTACCATTATTAAGTTTCCCACCAAGTTTAATTAAGTGTGTCATCTGTCAAGATCATCCAACAACTGTAATGGCCTAGCTCCTCAAAATTGTCCATAACCGGGGACACGGCTAATCATGATTAGTTTATACACTCTGCAGAGGTTTGCAGACTATACCCACTAGACCCAACCCGAAGATTGAGACGAAGTCTTTCAGAAGTAGTCACCTCCACCCAACGGCAAGCCGGTACACCTATTTATATCTACATCTGCTAGCTTTGCCCAGGCAAGGTTCCCACAACCTACTCAACTAAGCTAGAGCCCATATAGCTAGTGGTTGCGCACGGAAGCTACTAGTCACTAAGTCTGTCTGATCTTTTTGAACCTGGGCGGCATTCCACTTACATTCAGAGGGTAGAAACCATGATGTTCTTGAAACCACCCAGCAATACCATATCCCCCCAGAGCTGTATTATATCCTGAATTACTACTCAATTTATTTTGTACTAATCCTCACATAAACTCAATGAATATAGAAACCAATCCCCGTCTACATAGCATAGCAAAATATATCTAACACGATGTTCAATGACGAGGGGATATAGCTCAATAGCATAGCAATAATAATATTCCTATACATGCATAACTTTCATAGGGTGGTATAATACTACATGCATAGGAAAATAATAGGTAAAGGATGATCAACATGTAACTTGCCTTGATTCTGGTTCAGAAAGTCACACTCGTGACAATAGTTTGCGTCGCACTCCGCACAATCTACACGTTGCAAACAGTCACACCAATCAATCATCACAATCACATAACACCAAATAAAATCATCGGCAATAAAACAACTTGTTTAAAATGAAAGCATAAATAGCATGGCAGCAGGTATAAAATCATCTACAAGCCGATACAATGACAACGCAAAAAGAATCCACTAAACCGGATGAACGGTTTGCAAAATATGGCCTCCGGTAGGTTAAAATAATCTGTTTTAACAAAAAAAAAATTCGTAAAACTGAAAACTACTGGTTCTAACATGTTCTACTCATCCATACGAGATCACAGGAAAAAGAATTTCCTGAATCGGAGTTACGAGTAAAAAGATAAACGCGTTTCAAAATTATACCGAGAATCTGACAGCGCTAAAAACAGATTAAAAACAGATTGAATTTCGTCCTGAAGTTGTTCATCAGGACTTGATGAATCGCTCATGCGTGCATCCTCACCACGGACAGCGGGGAAAAACGGAACCGTCTCGGTGTGGCTCCTCCGATGGTGCTCTGGTGGCGGTCGAACGGACTTCGGTGACGGCGGCTCCGCGAACTCCGACAAACACGGACAAACTCGGACGTGACGACGTGCTGCTGCGGGGTGCTTCGGTGATGGTCGAAATTGGAGCAGCAAAGAGGTTAGGGTTGTGGAGAAAACGAATCTGAGCCGGGGGCTAGGTTTCCCGAAACTATATGTTTGCGAAGAGAAGATATGGCTCGGTTTCGGTTTGAGAATCGTTCCCTGTGGCACTCGGTTTATCCTGGAGGTCTCGGGCGAGGGGACTCCTGGACAGGGTGGGACTCGGTCCCTGGAGCTGCCTCGCTGGAAAGGCTCGTGGGTAGGAGCACGTGGGCTGCAGCCTCCCTGGTGGCTGTGCTCCTGGAGCTGGCTCGATGCAGCGAGCTAGCCTGGGGCTCGGTCAATGCTGGGGAGTTGGCTCGTGCTCGTGGTGCATGCACGTAGTGCTGGCGGGGCTGAGCCTTTGGCTCGGCCTGGCCAGCTAGTTTTTTTTTTAAAACACGAAAAGTATTAAATTAATATATATCTTTTTTTAAAGAAAAACAAATAGAGAAAAATAATAATGATATACGTATAAAAAAATACATATGTATAAAAAAATACATACGTATATAGCAATATATATATATATACATATAGATATATATATATTAAAATGCTAATATAGAAACATATATATAAGTATAAAATAAAACCCCTATTAAAAAAATAAAGGAACCTAGTTCCACCTAATGCAAATATTTTGAAAATAGTTTTCATGCAATAGGCCACACAAATAGCATTTAAAAACTTAACTAAAAATAATTTCGAGCATTATAAAATTTGCGAAACCAAAACGATAACTCCAAATGACATTTTAAATATCACGAACTTTTTATTTCACACGGGAGAAGTCATATTATCTCCACTCCAATAAATTGCCCGAAGTTGCAAAATGAATAAAATTTTCAGAAGAACAAATGATGCATAAAAATATGAGATGCATATGAATTATCTATTAACATCCGAATTTAGGAAAATTGGGATGTTACAGCGGAGGGGTGCGCGAACGGCCACGATCTTTGGGATTTATGGAACGGCTGCCTCCCGTGTGTCGCTGATGAGAACTAGGGCTATGAACTGACCAATGCTTGTTCGCATGAACAGAACAATTGTGGATTATGTTGTGCGACTGGGAGACCGCCGAATTTTGCTGCTGCGTCGTGTGCAGCAGGGCGCGGATTTTCTCGATCCCCGTGCCAGCCTCTGAATCAGTCGGTTGAAGGGAATCGGCTATCTTGGCGGCGGCAGCCAAGTAGAGGATGGGTGTGCGGAACAACTCCACGTTGCTCCGCCGAGTGTGCCGACTGGCGGAACGGCGAGGTGGACGGCGAGCGCCGGATGTTTCGCCGATCTCGTGCTCGTTCCGGCCAGTTTGGCGGGGACTTTCACGGGAGTTGGCCATGTGTACTTCTGCTGCAGGCCCGCGACCCAAGTACTCGGAAGGAAACTCAGTCGGAACCGAGTCCGAGTGCTGGGACGGCGGGGCAACCATGACCGACTCTAGGACCGCCACTTGTGAAGACGCGTTCTGGCGCGCCTGGGCGTGTTGCAGCTAACGCTGGAGCCGCGGATGGCGGGACCGCTTGTTGCGGCGCGTGACGGCGGTGTAGGTCGACACCGGAGCCAACTGCTGGAGAAGAAGAATGCCGCGGGCGCTGGCACGGAAGTGCGTAGCTCCGTGACGGGGGAGCACCTCGACATCGAGAGGGGCTTCCTGAAGCCATGCCGAATCGTCGACGATGAAGGAGAGAGCACCGAAGAGGATCCCGTGACCCATGCTCGAATCTCCACTGGATGACATGACGAAAACATGTAGTCGCAAACTCGCCGGATGTCGCTTAGACGCCTGCCCCACGGTGGGCTCCACCATTTTCCCCCAAACGCCAAAGTCGCATCCGTACCAGTCGCATCCGTACTCCAAGCATCGCTTCATCGTTCCAACCCCAATCCATTCGGGGACTGATGATGGGGTTATAGTCCTAGGGTAGGGTCATAGGCCTGCCCTATAAGTCCTACCCAAGGACTACCCTTCATAAGGGATAAGGCCCTTAGTCAGTTCCGACTGAATTAAGGACTTCCCATCATCCAGTCGGTAACAAATCCTCCACCATCCAGTCAGAGATGAGCATTCAGAGTGTATCAAACTAACCGACTGGATTCCACTCTGTGCATCGTAACCCCCTTGGAGGGAAACGGTCGTACGTTTCCATGTGCCTTTATTAGCATTTAAGACATACGTTACCTGTAACGTAGGCGTTTATTCGCCACTACTCCAGCCCTGTGCACCAAACCATTGTGGAGGGCAGCGCACTCTATATAAGCCGCCCTTCCCCACTGGTGCAAGGGTTAGCAATTCACTGTAATCCATATTCCACTCGACAACAAGCTCGAAGAGGACTGAGATGTAGGGCTATTACCTCCACCGTAAAGGGGCCTGAACTCATACAGCCTCGCCGTAGCTAAGGCTCTGCCCATCGTTTCGTATCCTACACATATACTGTCAGACTTATACCCACGACGTTCACAACACCGGACTTGAAGAATTCATCTCCAATAAATGTGAACATTATACTTCTCTCACTGCCACTTTTTTCGTAGATTCAAATTTGAAGTTGGCCGTGACACATCCATACTGTTTGATCTGTATGACAAATCGTATACCATGGATTTAGAGGATTTCAATAGAATTTGCAAGATACCTAATTGGGGTAGTCTCAATGATCCTCGTAAGTCTTCGGTTAGAGATTTTATCTCTAGTATAACTGTCGGAGAAACTAGAGATATTACGCAGGCTACCATGGGGAGCATTCATTTTCCTGCCTTGCATTACTTTGCCCTCTTCATAGGTAGATGCATTAACGGCAAGATTGAGCATTGTCACCTCTGTGCACCTGACCTTAGTATTCTTAAGAGCGCAGTAACGTGTGATAGAAGTTTCAACATGGGAGTTATAATCGCGAGGAGGCTAAATAATAATGCTAATTAAGGGGATTTCTTTGGTGGGATCTATGCCACTCGCATAGCGATTTTTCATGGAGTACCTATCCGCGAAGGAGATCCCCCGCTCCATACAGCTTTCCTTGATCGCGCCGCTATGACACATTATCAGTTCCTTGAGAGGGATAATGAATCCCTCCTATACCGGTTAATATTTAACCGACAACGTGTTTTCCACATTACCCTTCCTGCTCCTTCCTTCTTTGACTTTCAGGTAAAACGGAAATACTACATAACCAGAGGAGAGGCAGAGGAGTATGAGAGCGAGGCAAAGGTTGCTCGCCTCCGTGAGGTAGCTATTCAGGCAGTAGCCGCCGCGCTCCCGTACAACCCCTCTTATGATTTTGGATATCGCCGGACCAGCCATGGGAGTAGACCAACTTAGGCCAAAATCCTAAGCTTGGGGGAGTACGTGTTTCTCACCGACTTTATATTCTTGCTCACACTTTCACTTTGATAGTCGGTGTTCACACCTTGTCACTGTATCATCCGTGCTAGTTTATTTCTTTTTCTGGCTTTCTTCTCGTGTGTTTGTTTAGATTGAGAAAACCCAAAAAAAATTCCCGTTTTTCTTTGGCTCGTTGGGAGCTTTCCCGTGTAAATAGTTTTCTTTTTCTTTAGTTTTCTTTTTCTTTCGGTCAAGGTAGAAGACCATGGTTAAAATGTTTAGTGGCTCTCACATGCATATCTGTTTATCTGTCAAAGAGCCATACTACTTTGTCTTCTCCATTGTGTTTGCTTGCAGATTCCAGCGTAGTCCAATGCACGAACACTCTCATTATGAGTCACATCATTCGGTCGTGCAAGTGAAAGGCAATAATGACGATATATGATGAAGTGACTAAGCCTGGAAAAGCTGGTATGAACTCGATGTATTTTGTTTTCGTAAATATGACTAGCTCATCGTTCCTAATTCAGCTTTGTTATGAGAGAAGCATGTTTGTAATGACAACTTAGAAATCATAGTTTCTAATGCCATGCTTAATTAGCTAGGAGCTTATAATGGTTTGTCTTGGATGCCAACATGAATTTCAAGATGATTACGATGTAGTATGATAGGATGGTATTCTTCTTTGAATGATTCAAGTGGCTTGACTTGGCACATGTTCACGCATGTAGTTGAAACAAAATCGACATAGCCTCTATGATATTCATGTTTATGGTGATTTATGTCCTACTCATGCTTGCGCTCAATGTTGGTTAATTTCAATGCATATTGATGACTCTTGTCGCTCTCTAGTTGGTCGCTTCCCAGTCTTTTTCTAGCCTTCACTTGTACTAAGAGGGAATACTGCTTGTGCGTCCACTTCCATAAACCCAAAGTTGTTTCATATGAGTCCACCATACCTACCTATATGCGGTATCTACCTGCCGTTCCAAGTAAATTTGCATGTGCCACTCTCTAAACCTTCAACTAATAATCTGTTTTGCATGCCTGAACCTCTCATGTGGTGACAAGGGGCGATCAGTATCTTCCATGCTAGGCGTGTTATCCTCGATATGTGTTTATTCACTATCACTCACGAGAAAGGGGCCGGTAATTGAAATGCCCAGTTCCATGCTCTAATCAAAAAGATAATTGCAAACAAAACTCCCCCTGGATTGATGTTGGTACGGACGGCACCCGAGTATTCGGCTAGTCGTGGAGTGTGATTAATCGGTGGTTGGGGAGTCAAAACTTTACTTTTCAGTTTGGGAACCGCCTATAGTATGTGTAGCATGGAAGATGGTGAAAAGTCTTGGTCATTGCGTTGACAATGAAAGCATGCCACCCAAAATTATTTATCTCTGTCTTCAAAGCTTGAGCTCTGGCATCTCTGCAAATCAATGCTTCCCTCTACGAAGGGCCTATCTATTTATGTTTCTGTTGAGTCATCCTCTTCTTTCAAAAAGCACCAATTAGAGAGCACCTCCGTCATTTTCATGCTTTACTATTAATTGATATTGAGTATGAATGTGTCTGGATCTTCTTTGCCATGAATTACAATGTTCAGTCAGCCCTTGGTCTTTGAATGTGCTCTGCATTTATGTTTTGCGGTCTCAGAAAGAGCTAGTGAGATACCAACTGTTCATATTGCTTTGATTAAAGTGTTGACGTTTGAAACTTATTATTATTGCTCGCTAGTTGATTATGCCATTCATATGAGCACATCTTGAGACCTAAATGTCATTGCTTATGTGGTTATCTTATGATCTTGCTGAAAATCTGAATATGAGTTAGACATAATTACAACAACGAGATCAAATAGAGTTCGTAAAAGTTTTTCTTTTGTCTCTTTCAGTTTGTCAACTGAACTGCTTGAGGACAAGCGAGGCTTTAAGCTTGGGGGAGTTGATACGTCTCCATCGTATCTACTTTTCCAAACTCTTTTGCCCTTGTTTTGGACTCTAATTTGCATGATTTGAATGGAACTAACCCGGACTAACGCTGTTTTCAACAGAATTGTCATCGTGTTGTTTTTGCGCAGAAATAAAAGTTCTCGGAATGACCTGGAAATTTACGAGGATTTTTTGTGGAATATATAAAAAATCCTGGCGCAAGAATCAACCGGAGACGTGGAGCGAGGATCACACAAGCCCAGGAGGCACCCCCTAGTTGCACGTGGCAGGCTTGTGGGGCCCTCGGGGCTCCGCAGCCTCAAACTCCAGCTCTATTTAGTCCCTTCCACCCAGAAAAAAAATCAAGGAGAAGAGTTCATCATGTTTTACGATACGGAGGTGCCACCACCACGTGTTCTTCCTCTGGAGGGCAGATCTGGAATCCGTTCTGGGCTCTGGAGAGGGGAGATCGTCACAGTCGTCATCACCAACCTTCCTTCATCGCCAAATCCATGATGCTCTTCACCTTTCGTGAGTAATCTCATCGTAGGCATGCTGGATGGTGATGGGTTGGATGAGATCTATCATGTAATAGAGTTAGTTTTGATGGGGATTGATCCCTAGTATCCCCTATGTTGTGAGATTGATGTTGCTACTACTTTGCCATGCTAAATGCTTGTCACTAGGGCCCGAGTGTCGTGATTTCAGATCTGAACCTATTATGTTTCCATCAATATATGTGTGTTCTTGATCCTATCTTGCAAGTTGTAGTCACCTACTATGTGTTATGACCCGGCAACCTCGGAGTGACAATATCCGGTACCACTCCCGGAGATGACCATAGTATGAGGAGTTCATGTATTTACTAAGTGCTAATGATTTATTCCGGTTCTCTATTAAAAGGAGAACCTTAATATCCTGTAGTTTCCACTAGGACCCCGTGGCCATGGGAGGGATGGACAATAGATGTGTTACAAGTTATTTTCCATAAGCACGTATGGCTATATACGGAATACATGCCTACATTACATTGACGAACTGGAGCTAGTTACATATCTCCACATGTTATAACTGTTGCATGATCAATGTCATCCGGCATAATTATCCATCACCGATCCAATGCCTATGAGTTTTCCTACTGGTCCTTGTTACGTTACTTTGCCGTTGTTGCTATCACACTACTTTGCTACCGAAACTTTGCTGCAGATACTAAGTCTTTCAGGTGTGGTGGAATTGACAACTCAACTACTAATACTCGAGAATATTCTTTTGCTTCCCCTTGTGTCGAATCAACAAATTTTGGTTGAATACTCTACCCTCAAAAACTGTTGCGATCCCCTATACTTGCGGGTTATCACTCACCGTGCAAGGCGATTAGTCTAAGTGTCCGGCTGCCGAAGACAGTACACATCGGCGTTGGAGGCTAGTTCGGGGGCAACTGAGGGAGTTCTAGATTAAGGGGTCCTCAGGTTGTCGGGTTATCCCTTGTGGGCCGACCATATGGGTTGCATCATTGAAGATCGGATTGTTTGACAATTTTATGATCAAGATGGAAGGCCCCAAAGACTAGGCATGGACACCAAGTCAAGAGGACCAGTTCGGACCATCTATCCCCGGCTAGGAACCCTGGTGTATATATAAACTAGACGTTCTTATGCATATAGGCAGGTAATATCATCTAGGTTTTAGCTCATACGATCTTGAGGTAGATTCACTGTGTAATCATCGTTCCATATAAATATAATCAAACAGGACATAGAGTTTTACCTCCTCAAGAGGGCCCGAACCTAGGTAAATATTGTCTCCCCTTCTCTCCTTCAACCCATCGATCCAAGGTTGTAAGTGCATCTAGTGCCCCTCAGTGATTTTGGTGGATTGAAAGTTTGTCATTTAGATAAATCCAATCCTCGAGGACTTTGAGCGAATATCATCAACTGAGGAAAAAAAACCCAAAAACCCAAACAAAAACCCAAAAACCATAGTGATTGAGCATCACTAAAGAGATTGTTCTTGTGTGGAACTGACGCTTGTTACCTTTGAGGACTGTGCATCCTCCAGATGGTTAGGCATGATGGTCTAGAGAATCCAGCAGTCAACTGTGGATCACCGAGTGACCAAGTTCGTGAGGGTTTGGAATTCTGCCCTGAAGACATACTGCGAGTGTTGCGCGAGGACTATGTTTCCTTAGCTCAAGAAGACTATGGTAGGGACTGTGTGTCCCGAGACTGTGTGTCCTTTGGTTTGAATACCAAACCGCTCCAAACCAGACGTACAACTGTCAAGAAAGTTGGAACTAGGTCAGCAAACCATTATCTTCATCGACCTACAGGTTCTATTTCTTCAACTCTTTCATTTGCTCAATTGCATGTTGATGACTTTGATCATTATTGTTTGAAGAATTTGACTGAAGACTCTCTCTGAATTCCTCACCTCAAATTCTTCACCTAAGTTATTCATCACCTGCTTATCCTGTTCATGTGACGTGTGCAAACCAAACACCTCAACTCACTCTGTGGACTTAGCTATAGTTGCTTTTGCATATCTCCTTAAGTACTAATTCCACTACACTCAGTTCATGACTGAGGATTTTCCTCACTAGGAATTTCCTCAGTCATGAATTTGTAAAAATTGCCTATTCACCCCCTCTAGTCGATATAACATACTTTCAATTGGTATTAAATCAATGTACTCCCTTGTTCTGTGTGATTATGGTTTAAACGCCTCGACTGCAGGTATGATCAAGGTTACTGCGGATTGTCCTACCTTTGAAGGAAAGGATGCCCCTACTAGAAGAACAAGATGCACATGCACCTTGAAGAAATTGACAATGATCTCTTGTATGTTGTGGAAATGGTGTTGCCTCTGTCACGTCAACTATCACTGTCGCTGATGTGAAGAGATCCAAGCAACTCGACTCTCAAGCAAAGAAAATCATTTGTGGCCATCTGAGCAAAGGTCGGTATGATAGAGTAAGTGCTTTGGCCTCTGCAAAGCTTATCTGGGGAAGGTTGTCCAAAGTCAGGAAGGAATCTCCACAAAAGCGACTCTTGAGTTGATGTTTTTCACAATATGTTCAACCTATTGAAGAGACTTGATAATGAAAACTGCTAAGATACCTTCGATCGCCTTAGTGACATCTCTAATGAGATTTAGGCTCTTGGAGCCAAAGACATCACAGACCTTCAAGTTGTGAAGAAACTACTGCAATCCCTTGATCCATCATTTGACACACCGGTACTGTTGATTCAAGAATGAAGAGACTACAAGATGCTTGATTCTGCTGATATACTTGAGAAACTCAATACTCATGAAGTCCAACAAGAAGAGAAGAGAGACCTCTATGGAACAAGCTATACAAGACCTCGTGCGCTGAAGGCAAAGGTTGTTTCCTCATCTGAAGAAGAAGACGCTCATTGCAGTCTTGATGATCCTGAAGAACTTGGTCAGGAACTTTCTATCCTTGTGAGGAAATTATAGAAGTTCTCAAGGCATGGCAAGTTCAGGAAGTCTTCTAGAAGAGATATGAGAAAATCAGAATCTTCACCTCAGGACTAAAAGAAAAGAACTTGCCATAAATGCAAGAAATCTAGTCACTACATTGCTGATTGTCCTTGTCGGGTGAAGGAATCAAGGAAGAAGAAGTACAATGATGACAGTTATGATGACTCCAAGAAAAAGAACAAGTCTTCAAAGTCCTCCTCCAAAGTCCTCATCGCACAAGAAGACTAGCTTCAAAAAGAGTCAGGCACTTACTGGCAAGGAAATGGATTCTGAAGAAGAATCTGAGGAATGTGATGAAGACGAAGGTTCTGAAGTGGAGTTAGAGTCTGGTGTGGCAAGCCTAGCTCTTGCTACCACATTCGTCAAGAAGTCCATCTTCAACCTTGAATAAAATGACAACGTCAACAACACTCATGACTATGATGATGTCATTGCACCCACCTATTGTTTCCTGGCAAAAGGTTCAAAGGTACCAAGCCACACATCCTCTTGTGACTCTAATGACTGTGAACCTGATGATTATCAAAAAACCAGTTACTATACACTTTCTAATATTGCAACTAAGAAACAAACTGCTATTGAAAAGCTTCAGAAACTGCTAGACAAAAGCGATGACCTGTTGAGTGATGAAATGAATCAGACTCAAATACTCACTAAAGATGTTCAAAGTCTTCAGCCTAGATTTGATTGTCTTCAAGAACGTTATGGCACACTCTTGGCTGATCATGAGAAGATTTCCTATGAAATTCTTCAAAGGAAGCAATATCTAGAAAAGGTACGAATGTCCCATTCTGCTCATTGAATCGAAAATGATTCATTGCTTGCTCAACCGCTCGGGAAGAATTCATTCCACCATGTCTGAAATGCATCGAATGTGAAACTGCTAATTCTTCACATGAAACTTCGAATGCTTCCATCACTACAAATCTTTAATTGTTTATGTGGTAACAAATTCCTCACCAGAGGAAACCACATCTGTCACTAATGAAAATGCAGGGTTGAAGGAATTGTATGTGACATGCATATACAAAAGGCTCAAAGGGCATCAAACCCTTTGCGACGAACAAGAACTCGAGGAAAGAGGGTGTTGTATTTGAGAGGAAAATGAATGTTGATGGGTCATACTGTAAACTTGAGCAGTACCCCAAAATCTCACGGGTTGCTGCAAAAGGACCTCCTTTTGATCCATCCACCCTAAGAGGCTTTGCATGTGAAAATGTCTTATTCCTCTAATGAGTCATTTTACACCAACTATAAAATATTCAAAAAATGAGGCTAGTGAAATATTTGCTAGATATGTTGGAACTAACTGCAGGAATGGACCGCCCCTGAGGATAATCTGCGTTCCCAAAAGAAGCTTGGAAAATCTTCACGTTAATGTCCTCATGACACCACCAGTGGAGAACATGAACCCCAGATCAAGTTCCTCAGGTGGACTAAAGTCTTCACGAGGATCAAATTCGTCAGATGGTCAAAACTATGCTCGTACTCGCACTAATGCTTCTGATATGCAGGGAAACTACAAGGGGCATGAATATGTGCATTATTCCTCAAATCACCATGTCCATAAGTCCTCAAAAAATATCTTTGCCTATTCTTTTGAGTACACTAATCCCCCTCCTGTTAAACGAAGTGCATTAGCTTCAATGCCTAAATTCTCATACGGTGCTCACAGGATGATAAACTCTTTACCACCCCTTCATATGTGGATGGTGAAGAAATCAAACTAATCACTTCTGCAGGCCACGTCTCCAAATGAAACTCATCATCTGAAAAATTTGTTGGAAACTTGAGAAATTGCTTGATAGTGATGAAATTATCTATCATTTCACTCGTCCTCATTATGTCTAAACTATATTTTATGTGATGAAATTCAAGTCTGATGAAATTGGTATAATACTCCATCACCACTGAAGCATATCACCTACGCTGACAAAGGTAAAAGCAAGGTTTTCGTACTTGGTAATGTGGCTATCTCCAAGGAGCGACACATGGACCAGGTCATGATTGTAGAATCCCTTAGGTTTAACCTCTTGTGAGTCTCCATGCTTTGTGATCTTGATATGGCTGTCATCTTTGGAAAATATAGATGTGTAGTCGTCATGGAATCCTAAGTCTTCGAAGGCTTTAGGAGTTGATACTTGTATATTGTTGATTTCTCTACAGTTCCTCAGCCAACCATGCGTCTACTAGCGAAAACCTCCTAAGGATGTCTGTGGGATCGACGACTTGGTCATGCGGGCATGAGGAATTTGCGCGCATTGGTGAAGAATAAGCATGTCATTCGCATCGAAACCTTCAAATTCCTCAAGGACCATCTCTCCGGGGCTTGTGAGTCTAGAATGACGACCAGATCCAAACACCTCTCGAAGACTATCATGACTACTACTAGTACTTTTGGATTGCTTCACATGGATCTCTTTGGACCTACTCATTATGCTTGTCTAACCAATGCATCATCTCTATATGGCTTTGTCATCATCGATGACTATTCTCATTATACTTGGGTGCATATCATTCTTTACAAAACTGAAGTGCGATAAGTCTTCAAACGATTTTCTCAAGGGCCTCGACAAACTTCAGCGTCAAGATCAAACACATCAGGAGTGACAATGGCACAAAATTCAAGAATACAGGCCTTGATGACTATCTTGATGAACTTGGTATTACTCACGAGTTGTCTGATCCTTATACTCCTCCATAGAATGGCGTCGTTGAGCGCAAGAACAGGACTCTCGTTGAAATGGCATAGACTATGCTTGAAGAATATCAGACTCCTCGTTGAAACCGCACATCTACATCATCAACAAGGTATATCTTCACAAATTCCTCAAGAAGATTTCATACGAACTCCTCACTTACAAGAAACCCAATGTAAGTTATTGCAAAGTCTGAATTTGCACCCAAAGCACAAGAGGGTTTTATGCTCGGTTACGAAAAGGACTGGCACACCTATAAAGTCTTCAACAGCTACCGCAACAAGGTTGTTGAAACTGTAGATGTGCGGTTCGATGGAACTAATGGATCGCGAAGAGAGCAACTACCTCTTGTGCCACATAAATTGACTCATGAGGAAGCTATTAAGCACAAGGCTACTGAAAATATCATTCCTACTATGGAACAACCTCCTGTTGAACCAGTTGTCCCCAGCAATGGTGAAAATCAACCGGGTGCACCTAAGGAAATTGCTCCAGATCAAATTCCTCGGCCAATCAAAGTCCTCAACCTACACATCCGAGGATTGCAAATGAAGTGGAAATTGACAAAATCCTTGATGACATCAATGCACAAGGTCCCCTCACTTGCTCAAAAGATTCACATTTCATTAACTTTTTGGGCATTTCTCCTTTGTGTCTATCAAAAAACCCTCAAAAGTTGATGATGCCTTCATGGAACTTGAGTGGATTGAAGCCATGCAAGATGATCTTCATCAATTCAAGCTGAATAACGTCTGGGAACTCATCAAAAGGCATGATCCTCGCATGCACAATGTGATCGGTACCAAAAGGATCTATCGAAACAAGCAAGATGAGGATGGTTAGGTAGTGAGGAACAAGGCATGAATTGTAGCCCAAGGCTACACACAAGTTGAAGGAATTGACTTTGATGAAACTTTTGCACATGTTGTTAGACTTGAAGGTATTCGTATATTGCTTTCTTATGCTAATCATCACAACATTACACTGTATCAAATGGATGTGAAAAGTGCATTCCTCAATGGTAAGCTTGAGGAAGAAGTATATGTTGCTCGGCCCCTAGGTTTTGAAGAACCAAAGCATCCACACGAAGGCTTCAGACTCAAAAAGGCACTCTATGGCCTCAAGAAAGCCCCTCCGGCGTGGTATGATACATTGAAGGTATTCCTAGTGAAGAAAGGCTTCAAACCTGGTACACTCGATCCCACTCTTTTCACAAAATCCTATGATAATGAACTGTTTGTATGCCATATATTTGTGTACGATATCATCTTTGGTTGTATTGACAAATGTTACAGTGATGATTTTTCCTACATGATGGGTGAAGAATATCCAATGTCCATAATGGGGGCCTGAAATTCTTCCTAGGGCTTCGAATTCGTCAACAACGCAATGTCATCTTCATCTCTCAAGAGAAATACCTCAAAGATGACCTGAAGAAATTCGGCATGAATAATGCAAAGGCATCAAAATTCCCACGCCTACCAACAGCTACCTCCCCACTAACGAAAATGGTAAAGATTACGATCAACAAGTATACGCTCTATGATTGTCTCTTTATTGTACCTATGTGCATCTGGGCCAGACATTATGCTTAGTGTTTGCATGTGTGCATGTTTCCAAGCAAAACCGAAGGAATCACACCGTAAGGCTGTGAAACATATTCTTTGATATCTAGCTCACACACCAACACTTGGATTATGGTACCCCAATGGCTCAAATCTTCTCCTCGTTGGATATTCTGATTCTGATTATGCTTGTGACCGTGTGGATCGCAAGTCAACATCAGGCACATGTAATTTCCTCAGACGATCATTAGTTTGGTCCTCAAAGAAGCACAACTTCGTATAACTCTCCACTGCTGAAGCTGAATACGTCGTTGCTGCTTCTTGTTGTGCTCAACTGCTATGGATGAAGCAAACCCTCAAGGACTACGACGTCAACATGAAGAATGTTCCCCTCTACAACGACAATGAGAGTGCAATCAATATTGCTTACAACCCAGTACAACACTCAAAGACCAAGCACATCCAGATTCGTCATCATTTTCTTCGTGATCAACTACTCAAGGGCAACATCATCATCGACCATGCTAAGACTGAAGGCCAGCTAGTAGATATCTTCACTAAGCCCTTGGATGAGAAAAGGTTTTGCAAATTGTGGTGTGAGCTAAATATCCTAGAATCTTCGAAAATTCTGTGAAAGCCACACATCCTTACACTTATGAAAAATTGATGACATAGATGTGCAACACATGAAGTAACATTTTTCTTCAATCAATGAAGAATAACACTCTAAGTGTGAAGAAATTATTATAGAATTTGATTCTCAGGGCCCTACGACAATTGTACGTGGTGTCTGAAATCATCATTCTTATACGGTGGGTCACGCCACCAAGAAATTTCAAATTCTTCAATTTGAATTTCTTCAAAGTTGAAATGCTTCAAAACTGAGACTTTTTGCAAATTCTTCAAATCTTCGAAGTCTTCAAAAAATTTAAAATCCTAAAAAATTAAAATTCATCAAAAACTCTTGTGTGATATTCTTCATTGATTATATACTAAGTTATGAGCCTTCAGTGTCCTCAACAACATTCACTTATTGCTAATTCTTCAAGTTTGTTTTTCATCTAAGTGAATGTGATTGGACCCAGTTCCCGTCTATGCTAAGCTCAACCCAAACTATTCTCAATTCTTCATATGTGTTCTAATTGACATTTGCTCAAAGTCCTCACTAAGTCCTTGTCAGCTGAAGGCTTTGCTACAAAATCCTCAAAATTTTAAAACTTAAATTTTTCAGCCGTTGCCGCTCTAACTGCACCCACTACCCACGATAGGATAAGCACGATCTCCACTGAATCCACCGCTTCATACATGGATAATGCGTGTCAAGCGGAGAGGAAGGGCAAGGAGCAGTTCGGTCCAAAAGTTTCACTCTGAGCCGTTTTCACCTGAGCTATAAATAGCCCTTACCCCCTTTAGTAAAAACTCTTTGTCTAGCTCTCATCCTCCCCCGCTCTAGCTCTAATCTAGCGCCGCCGATTGAAATATTTGTCGCTGGTGAGGAATAGCTTCACTACCTCGACCTCTCCGTTGTTGGACTAACTCCGACCGCATATCATCTTCCTCCGCCGCCACCTTAGTTGTCTTCAGTCGTCGAGTTAGGGAGCTGGAGATCTGAATCAACGAGCTTCTGTTATCACTTCTTCAGCTCATCGAGTTCGTCGCGTTCCTCACATAGGGTAATTAAAATCTCATTTTACTATGCGTGTTGATTCATATATTCTCATTAGATCTGTGAAAACTGTTATTCCTCACAAAATTCTTCAGATGAACAAATCCATGTCTCAATCACTTGATGAATTTCTCTAAGTTACTAAATTCTTCACAAGATTCCTCAACTGTGTAAATTTTTGAGTTTGCACAACTCTCGAACCCAAGACCAGAATGCTTAGCAAAATTCGTCAACACAACATTTATCAAATTCATCATCCTGAGTCATTTATAAAATTCCTCAAACCTGAGAAATCATATGACCTCTCCAAATTCTTCACACCTATACTCTGTTCACAAGTACAGAATGTTAGCCGATGAATCACTAGGTTCTCATCAACTTACCTCATTTGCAGCGTTTCTTGAAGAAAATCTATGTGTGTCATCAGATTCCTTCAGAATTCAAATTCCTCACGAAAGTCATCAACTGAAGAAAATGGGGGATGACAAGAAACAGAAGGGTGGCAAGAAGCCATAATAGAACACTGCCTTTGAGATTCCAAAATGACATTTAGGCTGATTATTGCACACCTGGTGAAAAAGGCTATGGGAAGAAAACCACTACGAAGCGCAAGATCAGGCTTCAGAAGATTGAAAGGAGTTGGGCTAAGGAGTGGAAGGAATACAAGTATGTCACTCCCAAGTATGACAAGAAATTTGCCCTCAAGCCTCCTTGCAATAGACCGCCTCTAGGAGATTAATAAGGTGCTCATCCCTCAAGCATGGTCATAATTGAAGACTATCCTAAGGAAAAAGCAAAGTATCCGACAAAACTGAGGAAAGTCGCCAAAGAAGCAGTGACGACTTTCAATGCAGAATCTACTGTTGCAGTTGTTGCTGCCTCCTCCTCTGCTATTGAGACTTCCACCACCGAGCCACCTCCTAAGAAGGCCCTGATGAAGAAACCAGTTGTCAAGCCAAAGTCCTCAATATTGCTATCAAAACAACAAAATCATCAGCTTGCTCCAAGTGTTGTTGCAATGTCCTCAAGTGCAGAAAAGTCTTCACTTCCTCTACAACTCCAGTCTAGTCAGCATCCAACATGGACCCAATTCCCTCAAGACCATATGCCTCTCGCATGGCACACAAATCTTCAAGTGGCATACTGAAGAAAAAGATGACTGCTCGAAGAGGAACAAGGCCCAGTCCAAACAAAGTTGTCCTCAATGTTCCCTCTGCATTAGAGGAAGATGATGAATATGATGATGAAACACATGACATCATCAGAAACAAACAAGAAAGAGTCGCTCAGGCTAAGGGTACCACCATTCCCCTCGCACTGGATTCGAAGGTGGTATTGGACTTCCTCGATCTTTAACACAAAGATCCCAAGACACCCATTGATGATTTGAAGCTTCCACCTAGACCCTCTCACATGGTGGCCACATTCATCAATGAAGAGAAATGGAAGGCCCAAGAAGACAAACAAGCTCAAAATGAATAGGTTCAAAAGGAGAAGTGCATGCAAAAAAATCTTCTGACCTTGAGTCCAGAACAACTAGTCTCCACTCAAGCTGAGATCAAAACCCTCAGTGAGAAATTATCAAGCTTTCTTGATGAAAGGAAGGGATCCAAAGTGAGATTCATCAAGGCTACTACTGAAGCCATATTACACTATAACAACAGGGTTGCAGCCCTATTGCAACAATCCATTCCATAGGCCAGCTACATTGTCCAACTGGCTTATGAAAATGAAGAACCTGAATCTAATGAACCTGCTATTGATGAACCTGCAGCAGATGAACCTGCAGCTAATGAACTTGTTGCTAATGAACCTTCCACGCGTGCAAATGAATATGCTATGTGTGAAGAAAATGATCCTTCACCAAAGTCTTCAACTGTGAAGAAAATCACTCTTCCTTCTGCATCAGACACTACAGGAATCTGAGAATTTGCCGTCTACCATGGCTTACGGCAAAGGGGGGAACCACGGACAGCAAAGGCTTTGCCGTCCGTCAGGAGACGGCAAAATAGACGGAAAAAAAAATATCCGTTGAAGAGGTTCTTTGCCGTCTGCTTTTGTAAGGCGGACGGCGAAGAATCTTTGCCATGAGGGGGCAGATGGCAAATTAAATGGGACGACAGATCCATAGATGGTCCCGTTAAGTGTTAACGGCAGGCCTCCCCTCTTTGTCGTCTGCCCCCCCCCCTTTGCCATGAGAGGGCTGACGGCAAAGGGGGGACACAACCCCTCTCTCTCTCCCCTGTTTGCCGTCTGCCCCCCCCCTTTGCCATGAGGGGGCTGACGGCAAAGGGGGGAGCCAACCCCTCTCTCTCCCCCTCTTTGCCACCAGCCACCACCCCTTTGCCATGAGGGGACTAACGGCAACGGGGGGACCCAGCCCCTCTCTCTCCCCTCTTTGCCGTCATCCCTCACCCCTTTGCCATGAGGGGGCTGACAGCAAAGGGGGAACCCAGCCCCTCTCCCTCCCCTCTTTGTCGTCTGCCCTCACCCCTTTGCCACGAGGGGGCAGACGGCAAAGGCTGAAAATAGCCCTTTTTATTTTATTTCCTATTATATCCAGCAATTTTCACAATAATCAGGATATATATATATATGACAAAAATAAATTTGTTTCCGTACTCATAACCATATTAATATAACTTTCATCCATAGTACATACATATTATGCAAGTTGCATCCGTACCAAACCATATATTACACCAGTTTCATCCATGCATATAAAATTTCATATATATCCATATACTACAATAGCTTCAATACAAGCTTCCATGAAGCCATGGTGCAAGAAATCATATTCAAGCATTCAATCAATATAATCCAAGCTTCCCGTGAAGTGAATGTAATCTGCAAAATGACAAATAAGAAAGTTAGAAGAAGAATACTAGATGAAGAAGTATATATAGGTTATTCCGGAGAGAACTTAGCTGAGTATAGGCCATTTAATAGCTAAGTTAGGTGGAATAGGTCATCTTGGAGCTACATAGCCTTATTATGTCATTTAGGAGAGAACTTAGCTAAGTATAGGTCATTCCAGAGCTAACTTGGATAAAATATGTCATTCTGTAGCCAACTATGATTATTAGTCCATTTTGACCTTATTATGTCATTTTGGAGCTAAATTAGTTATTTTAATGAGCTAACCAAGGTTCTTATGAAGTTTTTACCTAACTACGCTAATTATGTTATTTTCGAGGATAGTTAGCTAAGTATGTCTTTGTTGGGGAAAATAACCTACGTAGAATAAGAAAGAGAAGAAGCAAGAAGAGAAGAAGCAAGAAGGAGAAGAAAAATAAAAATAAGAAGAAGAAGGAGGAGGAGGAGGAGAAGGAGAAGGAAGAGGAGAAGAAGAAGAAAAGAAGAAGGACGAGAAGGACCTTCTCTCCTCCTTCTCCTTCTTCTCCTTCTTCTTCCTCCTTCTCCTTCTTCTTCTTCTTCTCTTCTTATTCTCTTCTTATTCTTCTTCCTTCTTTTCATTTTACCTCTTTCTTCTCCTCTTGTCCCCTTCTTCAGGCTAAATTAGCTAATTATGACTTTTGGAGCTAATTATGTCATTTTGAGGATAATTAGCTAAGTATAGGTCATGTTTTATTAAATAGACCATTTTGGAGCTAACCAAGCTAATTATGTCATTTAAGTGGAAGCCTAGCTAACTATAGGTCATTTCGGAGCTAACTTGGGTAAAATATGTCATTCCGGAGCAAACTATGCTTATTAAGCCATTTTGGATCTAGCTAAGCTAATCATAGGCCATTTAATACCTAAGTTAGGGGGAATAGGTCATATTGGAGCTAAGTTAGCCTTATTATGTCATTTAGGAGAGAACTTAGTTAAGTATAGGTCATTTTTTATTAAATAGGTAATTTTGGATCTAACTAAGCTAATTATGTCATTTAGGTGGAAGCCAAGCTAACTATATGTCATTTTGGAGCTAACTTGGGTTAAATATGTCATTTTGGAGCTAACTATGCTTATTAAGCCATATTGGAGCTAAATTGGCTAATCATATCATTTAGGTTGAAGCCAAGCTAAGTATATAATATTCCAGAGCTAACCTTGGTTTATGCCATTTTGAGCTTATTATTTCATTTTTGAGCTAAATTGGTCATTTTAATGAGCTAGCCAAGGTTCTTATGATATTTTCACCTAACTAAGCCAAATATGTCATTTTGTAGGATAATTAGCCAATTTAGTATTTGTTGGATGAGTCTAAGCTACGTAGAAGAAGAGAAAGAGAAGAAGCAAGCAGAGAAGAAGAAGGATAAGTAAAAGAAGATGGAGGAGGAGGAGTGTTGGAATTATGCCCTAGAGGCAATAATAAATATAGTTATTATGATAATTCTTGTATCAAGATAATCGTTTATTATCCATGCTATAATTGTATTGAATGAAGACTCATTTACATGTGTGGATACATAGACAAAACACTGTCCCTAGCAAGCCTCTAGTTGGCTAGCCAATTGATCAAAGATAGTCAGTGTCTTCTGATTATGAACAAGGTGTTGTTGCTTGATAACTGGATCACGTCATTAGGAGAATCACGTGATGGACTAGACCCAAACTTATAGACGTAGCATGTTGATCGTCTCATTTTGTTGCTACTGTTTTCTGCGTGTCAAGTATTTGTTCCTATGACCATGAGATCATATAACTCACTAACACCAGAGGAATACTTTGTGTGTATCAAACGTCACAACGTAACTGGGTGACTAAAAAGATGCTCTACAGGTATCTCCGAAGGTGTTCGTTGAGTTAGTATGGATCAAGACTGGGATTTGTCACTCCGTGTGACGGAGAGGTATCTCGGGGCCCACTCGGTAATACAACATCACACACAAGCCTTGCAAGCAATGTAACTTAGTGTAAGTTGCGGGATCTTGTATCACAGAATGAGTAAAGAGACTTGCCGATAAACGAGATTGAAATAGGTATGCGGATACTGACGATCGAATCTCGGGCAAGTAACCTACCGAAGGACAAAGGGAATGACATACGGGATTCTATGAATCCTTGGCACTGAGGTTCAAACGATAAGATCTTCGTAGAATATGTAGGATCCAATATGGGCATCCAGGTCCCGCTATTGGATATTGACCGAGGAGTCTCTCGGGTCATGTCTACATAGTTCTTGAACCCGCAGGGTCTGCACACTTATGGTTCGACGTTGTTTTATGCGTATTTGAGCTATATGGTTGGTTACCGAATGTTGTTCGGAGTCCCGGACGAGATCACAGATGTCACGAGGGTTTCCGGAATGGTCCAGAAACGAAGATTGATATATAGGATGACCTCATTTGATTACCGGAAGGTTTTCGGAGTTACCGGGAATGTATCGGGAATGACGAATGGGTTCCGGGAGTTCACCGGGGGGGCAACCGGGAGTTCACCGGGGGGGCAACCCACCCCGGGGAAGCCCATAGGCCTTGAGGGTGGCGCACCAGCCCTTAGTGGGCTGGTGGGATAGCCCAAAAGGGCCCTATGCGCATTGGAAGAAAAATCAAAGAGAAAAGGAAAAAAAGGAGGAGGTGGGAAAGGAAAGAAGGACTCCATCCACCAAACCAAGTAGGACTCGGTTTGGGGGGAGTCCTTCCCCCCTTTGCCTCGGCCGACCCCCTTGGTGCTCCTTGAGCCCCAAGGCAAGGTCCCCCCTCTCCCACCTATATATACGGAGGTTTTAGGGCTGATTTGAGACGACTTTTCCACGGCAGCCCGACCACATACCTCCACGGTTTTTCCTCTAGATCGCGTTTCTGCGGAGCTCGGGCGGAGCCCTGCTGAGACGAGATCATCACCAACCTCCGGAGCGCCGTCACGCTGCCGGAGAACTCTTCTACCTCTCTGTCTCTCTTGCTGGATCAAGGAGGCCGAGATCATCGTCGAGCTGTACGTGTGCTCAACGCGGAGGTGCCGTCCGTTCGGCACTAGATCGTGGGACTGATCGCGGGATAGTTCGCGGGGCGGATCAAGGGACATGAGGACGTTCCACTACATCAACCGCGTTCACTAACGCTTCTGCTGTACGATCTACAAGGGTACATAGATCACTCATCCCCCCTCGTAGATGGACATCACCATGATAGGTCTTCATGCGCATAGGAAAATTTTAGTTTCCCATGCGACATTCCCCAACAGTGGTATCGTGAGCTAGGTTCATGCGTAGATGTCTTCTCGAGTAGAACACAAAACTTTTTGTGGGCGGTGATGTGAGTTTTGCTGCCCTCCTTAGTCTTTTCTTGATTCTGCGGTATTGTTGGATTGAAGCGGCTTGGACCGACATTACTCGTACGCTTACGAGAGACTGGTTTCATCGCTACGAGTAACCCCGTTGCTCAAGGATGACTGGCAAGTGTCGGTTTCTCCAACTTTAGTTGAATCGGATTTGACCGAGGAGGTCCTTGGATGAGGTTAAATAGCAACTCATATATCTCCGTTGTGGTGTTTGCGTAAGTAAGATGCGATCCTACTAGATACCCATGGTCACCACGTAAAACATGCAACAACAAAATTAGAGGACGTCTAACTTGTTTTTGCAGGGTATGCTCGTGATGTGATATGGCCAACGATGTGATGTGATATATTGGATGTATGAGATGATCATGTTGTAATAGATAATATCGACATGCACGTCGATGGTACGGCAACCGGCAGGAGCCATAGGGTTGTCTTTATACTAATGTTTGTGCTTGCAGATGCGTTTACTATTTTGCTAGGATGTAGCTTTAGTAGTAATAGCATGAGTAGCACGACAACCCCGATGGCGACACGTTGATGGAGATCATGGTGTGGCGCCGGTGACAAGAAGATCGTGCCGGTGCTTTCGTGATGGAGATCAAGAAGCACGCGATGATGGCCATATCATGTCACTTATGAATTGCATGTGATGTTAATCCTTTTATGCACCTTATTTTGCTTAGAACGACGGTAGCATTATGAGGTGATCTCTCACTATAATTTCAAGACGAAATTGTGTTCTCCCCGACTGTGCACCGTTGCTACAGTTCGTCGTTTCGAGACACCACGTGATGATAGGGTGTGATAGACTCAACATTCACATACAACGGGTGCAAAACAGTTGCGCACGCGGAACACTCGGGTTAAGCTTGACGAGCCTAGCATGTGCAAACATGGCCTCGGAACACATGAGATCGAAAGGTCGATCATGAATCATATAGATGATATGATTAGCATAGGGATGCTTACCACCAAAACTATACTCAACTCACGTGATGATCGGACTTGAGCTAGTGTAAGTGGATCATGAACCACTCAAATGACTAGAGAGATGTACTTTTTGAGTGGGAGTTTAGCGAATAATTTGATTAAGTTAAATTCTAATTATCTTGAACATAGTCTAAGTCCACTTTGAATATATTTGTGTTGTAGATCATGGCTCACGCGACAGTCACCCTGAATTTTAATACGTTCCTAGAGAAAGCTAACTTGAAAGATGATGGAAGCAACTTTGTAGACTGGGCTCGTAATCTTAAGCTAATCTTACAAGCTAGGAAGAAGGATTATGTCCTTAATGCTGCGCTAGGAGATGAACCACCCGCTACGGCTGATCAGGATGTTAAGAACGCTTGGTTAACACGTAAGGAGGACTACTTAGTAGTTCAATGTGTAGTCTTGTATGGCTTAGAACCGGGACTTCAACGTCGCTTTGAGCGTCATGGAGCATTTGAGATGTTCCAGGAGTTGAAGTTTATCTTTCAGAAGAACGCCCGGATCGAGAGGTATGAGACCTCTGATAAATTCTATGCTTGCAAGATGGAGGAGAACTCGTCTGTCAGTGAACATGTGCTCAAAATGTCTTGGTACTCAAACCGTCTAGCTGAGCTGGGGATTGAACTCCCGCAAGAGGCTATCACTGACAGAATCCTTCAATCACTGCCGCCAAGCTATAAAGGCTTTGTGTTGAACTACAACATGCAAGGGATGAACAAGTCACCCGGCGAGTTGTTTGCGATGCTAAAAGTTGCAGAGTCTGAACTCCGTAAAGAGCATCAAGTGTTGATGGTGAATAAGACCACTAGTTTCAAGAGAAACGGGAAAGGCAAGAAGGGTAATTCAAAGAAGAGCGGCAAGCCTGTTGCCAATCCGACGAAGAAACCCAAAGCTGGACCTAAGCCTGAAACAGAGTGTTACTATTGCAAGGGTATGGGTCACTGGAAGCGCAATTGCCCCAAGTATCTGGCAGATAAGAAGGTGGCCAAAGAAAAATCAGGTATATTTGATATACATGTTATTGATGTGTACTTAACCGGCTCTCGTAGTAGTGCCTGGGTATTCGATACCGGTTCTGTTGCTCATATTTGCAACTCAAAACAGGAACTGCGGAATAGACGATGGCTGGCGAAAGATGAAGTGACGATGCGCGTAGGAAATGGTTCCAAGGTTGATGCAATCGCAGTCGGCACAGTTTCACTTCAGTTACCATCAGGATTAGTTATGAACTTGAATCATTGTTATTTAGTGCCTGCGTTGAGCATGAACATTATATCTGGATCTTGTTTATTGCGAGACGGTTACTCTTTTAAGTCAGAGAATAATGGTTGTTCTATTTCTATGAGTAACATCTTTTATGGTCATGCACCCAATGTGAGAGGGTTGTTCATATTGAATCTTGATAGCGGTACACACATACATAACATTGAGACCAAAAGAGTTAGAGTTAACAATGATAGCGCCAAATTTTTGTGTCACTGCCGCTTAGGTCATATTGGTGTAAAGCGCATGAAGAAACTCCATGCCGATGGACTTTTGGAGTCATTTGACTTTGATTCACTTGACACATGCGAACCATGCCTCATGGGCAAGATGACTAAAACTCCGTTCTCCGGAACAATGGAGCGTGCAAGTGACTTGTTGGAAGTCATACATACCGATGTGTGTGGTCCGATGAGCGTAGAGGCACGCGGCGGATATCATTATTTTCTCACCTTCACTAACGATTTGAGTAGATATGGTTATGTCTACTTAATGAAGCACAAGTCTGAAACATTCGAAAAGTTCAAGCAATTTCAGAGTGAAGTTGAAAATCATCGTAACAAGAAGATCAAGTTCCTACGGTCTGATCGTGGGGGTGAATATATGAGTTTCGAGTTTGGTGCTCACTTAAGACAATGTGGAATTGTTTCACAGTTGACACCGCTTGGAACACGACAGCGTAATGGTGTGTCCGAACGTCGTAATCGTACTTTATTAGAGATGGTGCGATCTATGTGGTCTCTTACCGATTTGCCGTTGTCGTTTTGGGGTTATGCATTAGAAACAGCTGCATTCACTTTAAATAGGGCACCATCAAAATCCGTTGGGACGACACCATACGAACTGTGGTATGGCAAAAGGCCAAAGTTGTCGTTTCTTAAAGTTTGGGGATGTGATGCTTATGTCAAAAAGCTTCAGCCTGAAAAGCTGGAACCCAAAGCGGAAAAGTGCATCTTCATAGGTTACCCAAAAGAGACAGTTGGGTACACCTTCTATCTCAAATTCGAGGGCAAAGTGTTTGTTGCTAAAAACGGAGCTTTTCTTGAGACGGAGTTTCTCTCGAGAGAATTGAGTGGGAGGAAGATAGAACTTGACGAGGTTGTCGAACCTCTCATCCCTCTCGATGGTGGCGCAGGTCAAGGGGAAACCTCTGTCGTTGCGACGCCGGTTGAGGAGCAAGTTAATGATGATGATCATGAAACTCCGGTTCAAGTTTCTGTCGAACCACACAGGTCGACGAGACCACGTGCTGTTCCAGAGTGGTACGGTAATCCCATCTTATCAATTATGTTGTTGGACAGCAATGAACCTGCAAATTATGAAGAAGCAATGGTGGGCCCGGATTCCAACAAATGGCAAGAAGCCATGAAGTCAGAGATAGGATCTATGTATGAGAACAAAGAGTGGACTTTGGAGGTACTGCCTGAGGGCCGCAAGGCTATTCAGAACAAATGGATCTTTAAGAGGAAGACGAACGCTGACGGCAATGTGACCGTTTATAAAGCTCGACCTGTGGCAAAGGGTTTTTCACAAGTTCAAGGAGTTGACTACGATGAGACATTCTCACCCGTAGCGATGCTTAAGTCCGTCAGAATCATGTTACCAATAGCTGCATTTTTCGATTATGAAATCTGGCAGATGGATGTCAAAACGGCGTTCCTTAACGGTTTCCTTAAGGAAGAATTGTATATGATACAACCCGAAGGTTTTGTCGATCCTAAGAATGCTAACAAGGTGTGGAAGCTCCAGCGATCCATTTTTGGACTGGTGCAAGCATCTCGGAGTTGGAACAAACGCTTTGATGAGGTGATCAAAAGCATTTGGGTTTATACAAGTGGTTGGAGAATCTTGTATTTACAGGAAAGTGAGTGGGAGCTCTATGGAGTTTCTAATATTATATGTGGATGACATATTACTGATTGGAACCAACGTAGAGTTTTTGGAGAGCATAAAGGATTACTTGAATAAAAGTTTCTCTATGAAGGACCTAGGAGAAGCTGCTTACATTCTAGGCATTAAGATCTATAGGGATAGATCAAAACGCCTGATCGGACTTTCACAAAGCACATACCTTGATAAAGTTTTGAAGAGGTTCAAAATGGAACAATTCAAGAAGGGGTTCTTGCCAGTTTTACAAGGTACGAGATTGAGTAAGACTCAGTGCCCAGCAACTGATGAAGATAGAGAGCATATGCGCTCCGTCCCCTATGCTTCAGCCATAGGTTCTATCATGTATGCAATGTTGTCCACTAGACCGGACGTTAGCCTGGCCATAAGTATGGCAGGTAGGTTCCAGAGTAATCCAGGAGTGGATCACTAGACAGCGGTCAAGAATATCCTAAAGTACCTGAAAAGGACTAAGGAGATGTTTCTCGTGTATGGAGGTGACGAAGAGCTCGCTGTAAAAGGTTACGTCGATGCAAGCTTTGACACAGATCCAGATGACTCTAAGTCGCAAACCGGATACGTATTTATTCTTAATGGGGGTGCGGTAAGCTGGTGCAGTTCCAAGCAAAGCGTTGTAGCAGATTCTACATGTGAAGCGGAGTACATGGCTGCCTTGGAGGCGGCTAAGGAGGGTGTCTGGATGAAGCAGTTCATGATGGATCTTGGAGTGGTGCCAAGCGCACTGAATCCAATAACCTTGTTCTGTGACAGCACGGGTGCCATTTCCTTAGCAAAGGAACCACGGTTTCACAAAAAGTCCAGACACACCAAACGACGCTTCAACCTCATCCGCGACTACGTCGAAGGAGAGGACGTAAATATATGCAAAGTGCACATGGATCTGAATGTAGCAGACCCGCTGACTAAACCTCTTCCACGGCCAAAGCATGATCAACACCAGAACTGTATGGGTGTTAGATTTATTACAATGTAATTCGCATGATGATGTGAGGGCTAGATTATTGACTCTAGTGCAAGTGGGAGACTGTTGGAATTATGCCCTAGAGGCACTAATAAATATAGTTATTATTATAATTCCTATATCAAGATAATCGTTTATTATCCATGCTATAATTGTATTGAATGAAGACTCATTTACATGTGTGGATAAATACACAAAACACTGTCCCTAGCAAGCCTCTAGTTGGCTAGCCAGTTGATCAAAGATAGTCAGTGTCTTCTGATTATGAACAAGGTGTTGTTGCTTGATAAATGGATCACGTCATTAGGAGAATCGCGTGATGGACTAGACCCAAATTTATAGACGTAGCATGTTGATCGTGTCATTTTTTTGCTACTGTTTTCTGCGTGTCAAGTATTTGTTCCTATGACCATGAGATCATATAACTCACTAACACCGGAGGAATACTTTGTGTGTATCAAACGTCACAACGTAACTGGGTGACTATAAAGATGCTCTACAGGTATCTCCGAAGGTGTTCGTTGAGTTAGTATGGATCAAGACTGGGATTTGTCACTCCGTGTGACGGAGAGGTATCTCGGGGCCCACTCGGTAATACAACATCACACACAAGCCTTGCAAGCAATGTAACTTAGTTGCGGGATCTTGTATTACGGAACGAGTAAAGAGACTTGCCGGTAAACGAGATTGAAATAGGTATGCGGATACTGACGATCGAATCTCGGGCAAGTAACATACCGAAGGACAAAGGGAATGACATACGGGATTATATGAATCCTTGGCACTGAGGTTCAAACGATAAGATCTTCATAGAATATGTAGGATCCAATATGGGCATCCAGGTCCCGCTATTGGATATTGACCGAGAGTCTCTCGGGTCATGTCTACATAGTTCTCGAACCCGCAGGGTCTGCACACTTATGGTTCGACGTTGTTTTATGTGTATTTGAGTTATATGGTTGGTCACCGAAAGTTGTTCGGAGTCTCGGATGAGATCAGGACGTCACGAGGGTTTCCGGAATGGTCCGGAAACGAAGATTGATATATAGGATGACCTCATTTGATTACCGGAAGGTTTTCGGAGTTACCGAGAATGTACCGGGAATGACGAATAGGTTCCGGGAGTTCACCGGGGGGGGGGGCAACCCACCCCGGGGAAGCCCATAGGCCTTGAGGGTGGCGCACCAGCCCTTAGTGGGCTGGTGGGACAGCCCAAAAGGGCCCTATGCGCATTGGAAGAAAAATCAAAGAGAAAAGGAAAAAAAGGAGGAGGTGGGAAAGGAAAGAAGGACTCCACCCACCAAACCAAGTAGGACTCGGTTTGGGGGGGAGTCCTTCCCCCCTTTGGCTCGGCCGACCCCCTTGGGGCTCCTTGAGCCCCAAGGCAAGGTCCCCCCTCTCCCACCTATATATATGGAGGATTTAGGGCAGATTTGAGACGACTTTTCCACGGCAGCCCGACCACATACCTCCACGGTTTTTCCTCTAGATCGCATTTCTGCGGAGCTCGGGCGGAGCCCTGCTGAGACGAGATCATCACCAACCTCCGGAGCGCCGTCATGCTGCCGGAGAACTCTTCTGCCTCTCCGTCTCTCTTGCTGGATCAAAAAGGTCGAGATCATCGTCGAGCTGTACGTGTGCTGAACGCGGAGGTGTCGTCCGTTCGGCACTAGATCGTGGGACTGATCGCGGGATAGTTCTCGGGGCGGATCGAGGGACGTGAGGACGTTCCACAACATCAACCGCATTCACTAATGCTTCTGCTGTACGATCTACAAGGGTACGTAGATCACTCATCCCCTCTCGTAGATGGACATCACCATGATAGGTCTTCATTCGCGTAGGAAATTTTTTGTTTCCCATGCGACGTTCCCCAACAAGGAGGAGAAGGTGGAGGTGAAGGAGGAGGAGAAGTAGGAGGAGAAGGAGGAGGATAAGGAGGAGGAAGAGGAGAAGAAGAAGAAAAGAAGGACAAGAAGAAGGAGAAGAAGGTGGAGAAGAAGGAGAAGGAGCTTCTCTCCTCCTTCTCCTTCTTCTCCTTCTTCTTCCTCCTTCTACTTCTCCTTCTTCTCTTCTCCTTCTCTTCTTTCTTCTTCTTCCTTCTTTTCATTTTTCCTCTTTCTTCTCCTCTTGTCCCCTTCTTCAGGCTAAATTAGCTAATTATGCCTTTTTGGAGCTAATCATGTCATTCTGGAGGATAATTAGCTAAGTATATGTCATTTTCATTAAATAGACCATTTTGGAGCTAACTATGCTAATTATGTCATTTAAGTGGAAGCCTAGCTAACTATAGGTCATTTCGGAGCTAACTTGGGTAAAATATGTCATTCCGGAACAAACTATGCTTATTAAGCCATTTTGGATCTAGCTAAGCTAATCATAGGCCATTTAATACCTAAGTTAGGAGGAATAGGTCATCTTGCAGCTAAGTTAGTCTTATTATGTCATTTAGGAGAGAATTTAGTTAAGTATAGGTCATTTTTTATTAAATAGGTAATTTTGGATCTAACTAAGCTAATTACGTCTTTTAGGTGGAAGCCGAGCTAACTATATGTCATTTTGGAACTCACTTGGGTTAAATATGTCATTTTGGAGCTAACTATGCTTATTAAGCCATATGGGAGCTAAATTGGCTAATCATATCATTTAGGTGGAAGTCAAGCTAAGTATATAATATTCTAGAGCTAACCTTGGTTTATGCCATTTTGAGCTTATTATTTCATTTTTGAGCTAAATTGGTCATTTTAATGAGCTAACCAAGGTTCTTATGATGTTTTCACCTAACTAAGCTAAATATGTCATTTTGTCGGATAATTAGCCAATTTAGTATTTGTTGGATGAGTCTAAGCTACGTAGAAGAAGAGAATGAGAAGAAGCAAGAAGAGAAGAAGAAGGATAAGTAAAAGAAGAAGGAGGAGGAGGAGTGTTGGAATTATGCCCTAGAGGCAATAATAAATATAGTTATTATTATAATTCTTGTATCAAGATAATCATTTATTATCCATGCTATGATTGTATTGAATGAAGACTCATTTACATGTGTGGATACATAGACAAAACACTGTCCCTAGCAAGCCTCTACTTGGCTAGCCAGTTGATCAAAGATAGTCAGTGTCTTCTGATTATGAACAAGGTGTTGTTGCTTGATAACTGGATCACGTCATTAGGAGAATCACGTGATGGACTAGACCCAAACTTATAGACGTAGCATGTTGATCGTGTCATTTTGTTGCTACTGTTTTCTGCGTGTCTAGTATTTGTTCCTATGACCATGAGATCATATAACTCACTAACACCGGAGGAATACTTTGTGCGTATCAAACGTCGCAACGTAACTGGGTGACTATAAAGATGCTCTACAGGTATCTCCGAAGGTGTTCGTTGAGTTAGTATGGATCAAGACTGGGATTTGTCACTCCGTGTGATGGAGAGGTATCTCGGGGCCCACTCGGTAATACAACATCACACACAAGCCTTGCAAGCAATGTAACTTAGTGTAAGTTGCGGGATCTTGTATTACGGAACGAGTAAAGAGACTTGCCGGTAAACGAGATTGAAATAGGTATGCGGATACTGACGATCGAATCTCGGGCAAGTAACAAACCGAAGGACAAAGGGAATGACATACGGGATTATATGAATCCTTGGCACTGAGGTTCAAACGATAAGATCTTCGTAGAATATGTAGGATCCAATATGGGCATCCAGGTCCCACTATTGGATATTGACCGAGGAGTCTCTCGGGTCATGTCTACGTAGTTCTGGAACCCGCAGGGTCTACACACTTAAGGTTCGACGTTGTTTTATGCGTATTTGAGTTATATGGTTGGAAGCCTAGTTAACTATAGGTCATTTTGGAGCTAACTTGGGTAAAATATGTCATTCCGGAGCAAACTATGCTTATTAAGCCATTTTGGATCTAGCTAAGCTAATTATAGGCCATTTAATACCTAAGTTAGGGGGAATAGTCATCTTGGAGCTAAGTTAGCCTTATTATGTCATTTAGGAGAGAACTTAGCTAAGTATAGGTCATTTTTTTATTAAATAGGTAATTTTGGAGCTAACTAAGCTAATTATCTCATTTAGGTGGAAGCCAAGCTAAGTATATGTCGTTTTGGAGCTAACTTGGGTTAAATATGTCATTTTGGAGCTAACTAGGCTTATTAAGCCATATTGGAACTAAATTGGCTAATTATATCATTTAGGTGGAAGCCAAGCTAAGTTTATAATATTCATGAGCTAACCAAGGTTCTTATGCCATTTTGAGATTATTATTTCATTTTTGAGCTCAATTGTTCATTTTAATGATCTCACCAAGGTTCTTATGATATTTTCACCTAACTAAGCTAAATATGTCATTTTGTAGGATAATTAGCCAATTTAGTCTTTGTTGGATGAGTCTAAGCTACGTAGGAGAAGAGAAAGGGAAGAAGCAAGAAGAGAAGAAGAAGGAGAAGTAAAAGAAGAAGGAGAAGTAAAAGAAGAAGGAGGAGGAGGAGGAGAAGGAGGAGGAGAAGGAGAAGGAAGAGGAGAAGAAGAAGAAAAGAAGAAGGACAAGAAGAAGGAGAAGAAGGAGGAGGAGAAGGAGAAGGAGCTTCTCTCCTCCTTCTCTTTCTTCTCCTTCTTCTTCCTCCTTCTCCTTCTCGTTCTTCTTCTATTCTCCTTCTCTTCTTATTCTTCTTCTTCCTTCTTTTCATTTTTCCTCTTTCTTCTCCTCTTGTCCCCTTCCTCGGGCTAAATTAGCTAATTATGCCTTTTTGGAGCTAATTATTTCATTTTGGAGGATAATTAGCTATGTATATGTCATTTTTATTAAATAGACCATTTTGGAGCTAACTAAGCTAATTATGTCATTTAGGTGGAAGCCTAACTAACTATAGGTCTTTTCGGAGCTAACTTGGGTAAAATATGTCATTCCGGAGCAAACTATGCTTATTAAGCCATTTTGGATCGAGCTATGCTAATTATAGGCAATTTAATACCTAAGTTAGGGTGAATAGGTCATCTTGGAGCTAAGTTAGCCTTATTATGTCATTTAGGAGAGAACTTAGCTAAGTATAGGTCATTTTTTCTTAAATATGTAATTTTGGAGCAAACTAAGCTAATTATATCATTTAGGTGTAAGCCAAGCTAACTATATGTCGTTTTGGAGCTAACTTGGGTTAAATATGTCATTTTGGAGCTAACTATGCTTATTAAGCCATATTGGAGCTAAATTGGCTAATCATATCATTTAGGTGGAAGTCAAGCTAAGTATATAATATTCAAGAGCTAACCTTGGTTTATGCCATTCTGAGCTTATTATTTCATTTTTGAGCTAAATTGGTCATTTTAATGAGCTAACCAAGGTTCTTATGATGTTTTCACCTAATTATCTAAATATGTCATTTTGTAGGATAATTAGCCAATTTTGCATTTGTTGGATGAGTCTAAGCTACATAGAAGAAGAGAAAGAGAAGAAGAAAGAAGAGAAGAAGGATAAGTAAAAGAAGAAGGAGGAGGAGGAGTGTTGGAATTATGCCCTAGAGGCAATAATAAATATAGTTATTAATATAATTCTGGTATCAAGATAATCGTTTATTATCCATGGTATAATTGTATTGAATGAAGACTCATTTACATGTGTGGATACATAGACAAAACACTGTCCCTAGGAAGCCTCTAGTTGGCTAGCCAGTTGATCAAAGATAGTCAGTGTCTTCTGATTATGAGCAAGGTGTTGTTGCTTGATAACTGGATCACGTCATTAGGAGAATAACGTGATGGACTAGACCCAAACTTATAGACGTAGCATGTTGATCGTGTCATTTTGTTGCTATTGTTTTCTGCGTGTCAAGTATTTGTTCCTATGACCATGAGATCATATAACTCACTAACACCGGAGGAATACTTTATGTGTATCAAACGTCGCAACGTAACTGGGTGACTATAAAGATGCTCTACAGGTATCTCCGAAGGTGTTCGTTGAGTTAGTATGGATCAAGACTGGGATTTGTCACTCCGTGTGACGGAGAGGTATCTCGGGGCCCACTCGGTAATACAACATCACACACAAGCCTTGCAAGCAATGTAACTTAGTGTAAGTTGCGGGATCTTGTATTACGGAACGAGTAAAGAGACTTGCCGGTAAACGAGATTGAAATAGGTATGCGGATACTGACGAACGAATCTCGAGCAAGTAACAAACCGAAAGACAAAGGGAATGACATACGGGATTATATGAATCCTTGGCACTGAGGTTCAAATGATAAGATCTTCGTAGAATATGTAGGATCCAATATTGGCATCCAGGTCCCGCTATTGGATATTGACCGAGGAGTCTCTCGGGTCATGTCTACATAGTTCTCAAACCCGCAGGGTCTGCACACTTAAGGTTCGACGTTGTTTTATGCGTATTTGAGTTATATGGTTGGAAGCCTAGTTAACTATAGGTCGTCTTGGGGCTAACTTGGGTAAAATATGTCATTCCGGAGCAAACTATGCTTATTAAGCCATTTTGGATCTAGCTAAGCTAATTATAGGCCATTTAATACCTAAGTTAGGGGGAATAGTCATCTTGGAGCTAAGTTAGCCTTATTATGTCATTTACGAGAGAACTTAGCTAAGTATAGGTCACTTTTTTATTAAATAGGTAATTTTGGAGCTAACTAAGCTAATTATCTCATTTAGGTGGAAGCCAAGCTATCTATATGTCGTTTTGGAGCTAACTTGGGTTAAATATGTCATTTTGGAGCTAACTATGCTTACTAAGCCATATCGGAGCTAAATTGGCTAATTATATCATTTAGGTGGAAGCCAAGCTAAGTTTATAATATTCATGAGCTAACCAAGGTTCTTATGGCATTTTGAGCTTATTATTTCATTTTTGAGCTAAATTGGTCATTTTAATGATCTTACCAAGGTTCTTATGATATTTTCACCTAACTAAGCTAAATATGTCATAATGTAGGATAATTAGCCAATTTAGTCTTTGTTGGATGAGTCTAAGCTACGTAGGAGAAGAGAAAGGGAAGAAGCAAGAACAGAAGAAGAAGGAGAAGTAAAAGAAGAAGGAGAAGTAAAAGAAGAAGGAGGAGGAGGAGGAGAAGGAGGAGGAGAAGGAGAAGGAAGAGGAGAAGAAGAAGAAAAGAAGAAGGACCAGAAGTAGGAGAAGAAGGAGGAGAAGAAGGAGAAGGAGCTTCTCTCCTCCTTCTCATTCTTCTCCTTCTTCTTCCTCCTTCTCCTTCTCGTTCTTCTTCTATTCTCCTTCTCTTCTTATTCTTCTTCTTCCTTCTTTTCATTTTTCCTCTTTCTTCTCCTCTTGTCCCCTTCTTCGGGCTAAATTAGCTAATTATGCCTTTTTGGAGCTAATTATTTCATTTTGGAGGATAATTAGCTAAGTATATGTCATTTTTATTAAATAGACCATTTTGTAGCTAACTAAGCTAATTATGTCATTTAGGTGGAAGCCTAACTAACTATAGGTCTTTTCGGAGCTAACTTGGGTAAAATAAGTCATTCCAGAGCAAACTATGCTTATTAAGCCATTTTGGATCGAGCTATGCTAATTATAGGCCATTTCATACCTAAGTTAGGGTGAATAGGTCATCTTGGAGCTATGTTAGCCTTATTATGTCATTTAGGAGAGAACTTAGCTAAGTATAGGTCATTTTTTATTAGATACGTAATTTTGGAGCAAACTAAGCTAATTATGTCATTTAGGTGTAAGACAAGCTAACCATATGTCGTTTTGGAGCTAACTTGGGTTAAATATGTCATTTTGGAGCTAACAATTCTTATTAAGCCATATTGGAGCTAAATTGGCTAATTATATCATTTAGGTGGAAGCCAAGCGAAGTATATAATATTCATGAGCTAACCAAGGTTCTTATGCCATTTTGAGCTTATTATTTCATTTTTGAGCTAAATTGGTCATTTTAATGAGCTAACCAAGGTTCTTATGATGTTTTCACCTAACTAAGCTAAATATGTCAGTTTATAGGATAATTAGCCAATTTAGTCTTTGTTGGATGAGTCTAAGCTACGTAGAAGAAGAGAAAGAGAAAAAGCAAGAAGAGAAGAAGAAGGATAAGTAAAAGAAGAAGGAGGAGGAGGAGGCGACGGAGGAGGAGAAGGAGAAGGAAGAGGAGAAGAAGAAGAAAAGAAGAAGGACAAGAAAAAGGAGAAGAAGGAGGAGAAGAAGGAGAAGGAGCTTCTCTCCTCCTTCTCTTTCTTCTCCTTGTTCTTCCTCCTTCTCCTTCTCGTTCTTCTTTTATTCTCCTTCTCTTCTTATTCTTCTTCTTCCTTCTTTTCATTTTTCCTCTTTCTTCTCCTCTTGTCCCCTTCTTCGGGCTAAATTAGCTAATTATGCCTTTTTGGAGCTAATTATGTCATTTTGGAGGATAATTAGCTAAGTATATGTCATTTTTATTAAATAGACCATTTTGGACCTAACTAAGCTAATTATGTCATTTAGGTGGAAGCCTAGCTAACTATAGGTCATTTCGGAGCTAACTTGGGTAAAATATGTCATTCGGAGCAAACTATGCTTATTAAGCCATTTGGGATCTAGCTAAGCTAATTATAGGCCATTTAATACCTAAGTTAGGCGGAATAGGTTATCTTGGAGGTTCGTTAGCCTTATTAAGTCATTTAGGAGAGAACTTAGCTAAGTATAGGTCATTTTTTATTAAATATGTAATTTTCGAGATAACTAAGCTAATTATGTCATTTAGGTGGAAGCCGAGCTAACTGTATGTCGTTTTGGAGCTAACTATGCTTATTAAGCCATATTGAAGAGGTAACCAAGGTTCTTATGCCATTTTGAGCTTTTTATTTCATTTTTGAGCTAAATTGGTCATTTTAATGAGCTAACCAAGGTTCTTATGATGTTTTCACCTAACTAAGCTAAATATGTCACTTTGTAGTATAATTAGCCAATTTAGTCTTTGTTGGATGAGTCTAAGTTGCGTAGAAAAAGAGAAAAAGAAGAAGCAAGAAGAGAAGAAGAAGGAGAAGTAAAAGAAGAACGAGGAGGAGGAGGAGGAGGAGAAGGAGAAGGAAGAGGAGAAGAAGAAGAAAAGAAGAAGGACAAGGAGCTTCTCTCCTCCTTCTCCTTCTTCTTCCTCCTTCTCCTTCTCCTTCTTCTTCTCTTCTTCTTCTCTTCTTCTTCTTCTTCCTTCTTTTCGTTTTTCCTCTTTCTTCTCCTCTTGTCCCCTTCTTCGGGCTAAATTAGCTAACTATGCCTTTTTGGAGCTAATTATGCCATTTTGGAGGATAATTAGCTAAGTAAATGTCATTTTTATTAAATAGACCATTTTGGAGCTAACTAAGCTAATTATGTCATTTAGGTGGAAGCCTAGCTAACTATAGGTCATTTCGGAGCTAACTTGGGTAAAATATGTTATTCCGGAGAAAACTATGCTTATTGAGCAATTTTGGATCTAGCTAAGCTAATTATAGGCTATTTAATACCTAAGTTAGGGGAATAGGTCATCTTGGAGCTACGTAAGCCTTATTATGTCATTTAGGAGACAACTTAGCTAACTATAGGTCATTTTTTAGTAAATAGGTCATTTTGGAGCTAACTAAGCTAATTATGTCATTTAGGTGGAATCCAAGCTAACTATATGTCATTTTGGAGCTAACTTGGGTTAAATATGTCATTTTGGATCTAACTATGCTTATTAAGCCATATTGGACCATTATGCAGTTGTTCAGCAAAACACTAGAAATAACATACCATTATCGTCATCACGGCGGTGAAGCACGGTGGGTCTGGCTTGTTTCACCTGGAGAAGGCTGCCCTTGAGAAGGCTCCAATGTAGAAGGGTCATGCGATGCGTTTCGGGAGATATTCTGCACCAAACATCGTTTGCACTGTGTCGTTAGCATGAGGACACTCTTAAGATCACTGCACTGAAATTAAACTCACCGTCCCCGCCATGTTAATGAGTGGCACCGCCGGTCTTGTCGCACATAGACTGTACATTTGGTTTTGACAAGTAAAACCTTTTAGTTACTAATGAAACGGACATTAAAATGCAAGATTGGAATAAATATGAAGAAGAAACTTACCACGAAGAGCTCGTATATGGCCCTGTTAGACGCATCATTTCGAGCCCTCTCCGCCTCCACCAATGCAATCGTCCTCTCCTCCAGCTCCCTCATCTCCTTATCCTTCTCCGGCATAACCGCCTGCATTGCCTCTCTCTCTTTCAGAATAGCAGCCTCCAACACAACTTATTGTTAGCATTGTAATCATATTGGTTCCAACGCACAACATAATGCGGAAAGATAGTTGAGTCCATTAAACTAACCTCGATAGCGAGCTCGACTGGCCGTGGACGAGGTGTTATCTCAGGACAGGAGCTCGTTTGGCGTGCCTTTATCTGCCGGAGAGTGCTAGGACAACGTATAAGGCCGTCTCCAATGAAGATTGAGCCATGGGGCCTCCCGTTGCCAGACATCAGCACCAGCTATGGATCAATAGGCCCCTCGCTCGGGTTAAAGTCCTCCCCTTTTCCTTGCCTTCCCGTGATCTCTGTACTTCACGAGCTTGTGGTGGGAGGATATGTTGGTGAAGTTTTCTGGATGCTCGAGGTCAGACTCAAAGAATGCATTGACCTTCTTGTACGAGGCAGTATGGGTCATCGCATACAGCTCGTACATCTGTGGCGCCTCCGTCTTATTGTGACACGCCTAAAAGAGAGAGAGAGAGGAAAATTGTATTAGTAAAGGGCTCAAGATAGCATTGAGAATGAATTCCATGAGGCATGAAGCAAACCACATTCCTAGTTCTCGTCAAATTGGATTAAGTTGACGCTCCCTTGATGGTGTGGGACACCAACCATTTTCCCACACCTCTCCTTGGAGTTGTTGTGGCTGGCCTCCCACATTTCGGAGCACCACTGATCCACCAAGGCCTCCCAACAATCCATCTTATCCACACACCATCTTGGGGGCACCTAAGTTAATAAAGAGAAATTTGAGCGTGTAAGAACCAAATCAAGGAAACTAACTACAAAGCCTTAATAATATGTAATTACCTTCATGTAATGCTCCTTCTCCATCTTAGAATCACGGCACTTCGCCATGTCCTTCCTAATACGCCGTGAGGCATAGTAGTCTCGAACAGCCTGCACCCGAGCCTCGTGCCGAAAGTTTTGAAGTAGGCGGCGACATTATATTGTGATAACCTTTGCCGCGTCCTCCTCGTATCCCTCCTCACACCTGTACTAGGTCTGCAAACGAGACAACACCGATTAGTACAATAACTAGCTATGGTTGATTTCTAATTGTGTGAAATAGAAATTACCCAGAACTGTCGGATCACCATGTCGGCCCTCGTGTGGCCCAAAACACCGTCGATCTCCACCTCCGGCGGGGCTGGGCAACCCAAGAAGTGCAACGTAACAAACCGTGGGAAGTTTTGACGGCAAAGCACACCAAGGACGCTGTTGGGCTTGCGGACACCCTTGGCAACAATCCAACCCCTGCAGTATGACAAATTAAAGCCAAAACATTAGATATTTGAGAAAACGTGAAGGCAAAAGGTTAAATAAGAGTAAATTAACTTACTTGTCCACATTTGGCGTAATCGACCACCTCTGCTCGCGGGTCACCGGCACGAGCGGGAGCCCCGAACCACCACGCTTGTAGACGGTAGCCCCCTCACCCAGCTCCTCGTCGCTATCAGCATGGCCACTTGGCTCAGCCCAGGTATCCCACTGGGTCTCTGGGACATACCCTCATCCCTTCTTTGCTCCGGAGTCGCCTGGAACGAAGCCTCTGGGACACGAGTCTCGTGGGTCGAAGGCTCGTCGACCTGAGGCTCGTCGGCCCGAGGCTCGTGAACCGGAGACCATGTAGCCTCCACCTCAGACGAGTCCACCCTAGAAGTCCTCTGCTCAGGTGAATCAGCTTCGGGTGTTGGCGGAGACCGTGTAGCCTCCACCTCAGAAGGCATGGCAGGCACCGCTGAAAGTGCAGTCATGCCCTTAATAGAGTTTTGGTGTTAATGACAACACATACATAGGAAACTAATCCTATTTGTTGAGTGTATCTCAGGATGGCAAGTACTTTAGTAGATTGAGAATTATGTGCCAAGGTGGTCTGAGAAGATCGGGACTTATATGTCAAGAAGGCTCGGGATTGAGAAAAGATGATGTAGACTATCCTTTAAATTTACTATTCTTGAGTATAGGGATCCCGCACTATTAAGAGGGGATCACCGGTTTTGCGATGAATTTACTCATACTACATCTCTACTTTTCTGCTCATACCACATCTTCACTACTCTGCCCTTATCTCAAAACAAAACCAATGCCTCGGACATCCGGCCTCCTCCGAACGTCCGAGGGCCGGACGTCCGACCTCCTTCGGAAATCCGGAACCTTGCACCAGAGAAACTTGAGCCATATAAGTCGGGTTTCCGGCTTCCTCCGGACGTCCAAGGGTTGGACGTCCGACCAACTTCGGAAATCCGGAACTCTGCACCAGAGAAACATGAGCCATATAACTCAGACTTCCGGCTCCCTCCGGACGTCCGAGGGCCGGACGTCCGACCAACTTCGTAAATCCGGAATCTCACACCAAAGAAGTTTGAGTCGAATAACTCGGACTTCAGGCTTCCTCCGGACGTTCGGTCCCTGTTCAACTACACAGTGATTCTAGATATATATACATCTCTCGGACGACCGACCCCTGTTGGACGTCCGACACCTTGTGGGCGTCCGGACATCCGAGAAACTGCCGGATGTCCGACCACTGCCAGACTTAACTGCCCCCAACGGCTGTTTTACTCTCCCCACTATATATACCCCCTCCCACTTCGTGAGAGGGTGTCCAACACAGCTTGAACACTTACAAGAACACCTTTCTCCTCACTCACTCTTGTCTACACCCAATCTTAGATCCCAAGAGCATTTGTGAGTCCCTTTGTGTGTTGTTCCAATCAAAAGATAGATCGTCTCCTTCTCCTCCTCTCCACCAAAGTGATTTGTGATTTGAGCAAGTTTTGAGCAATCCCCGTAATCTTGTTACTCTTGGAGGTTGGAGACTCCGAGGCGGTAGGAGTCTTCGGAGAGGAATCACACCATTGTGATTACCCCCGGAAAGTTTGTGAAGGTTTGGAAGCCACCTCAAGGCTTACCACTAGTGGTTGAGAAACGCCTTCGTTGAGTTATCTCAAAGGGAGAATAGGGTGAGCCTTCGTGGCGTTGGTGTGCCTTCGTGGTAACATCCGCCCCTCTAACGGTGACGTAGCTTCCCTCCAAGGAAGTGAACATCGGGATACATCCTCGTCTCTCTTTGAGTTTCGGTTATCCCTAACCCTAACTCTCCACTTGTGTTAATCCTTATTACGTACTTGCATTTGATTATTGTTTACCGGTTGCCTTACTTCACTCTAACTAGCTTATTCTGCACCTTTTCCTAAAATTGTCATTGCAATTATTAGGCTCACGCTCATATTCCGTACTTGTCATTGCAATTATTAGGCTCACGCTCATATTCCGTACCTTTACCTAAAATTACTAAGTAATTATTAAATTTTGGAACTGTACCTATTCACCCCCTCCCCTCTAGGTCCATCTCGATCCTTTTCAACCGCCCTACCTCTCCCGCGGCCACTTGTACCTTTAGTATAACATAAATACCAACATGAGTAATAAAATGTATATAAATACCAACATAAATACAACATGAGTACAACATAAATACCAACATGAATACAACATGTACCTTTAGTACCTCTCGGCTTCGCGGGGGGTCGACCTCCTCTCACGGGGGGCGCTCCTTGCAGAGTAGAGAGCAACGCTCTCCGAAGAGGCGAGGCAGGAATGGAAGTACCCATCCCACCACCCGCCGACGAAGAAGGAGCCGTAGAGTGCTTTCGACCTTTTCCCACCATCTTTCAACACCTGTCATGACAAAAAGTAAATTAAATTAGTACAACCTAAATACCAACATGAGTAGTAAAATGTATATAACTTAAGTGTATCATCGTTATAAATACCAACATGACTAATAAAAATTGAATACCTAACATGAACTCAAAATATGTATATAGTAATAGTTGAATACCTGACATGAACTAATAACAATCGTGCTCGTCTATATATGCTTCGGGGTCAATAAATGCATCATGATCATCACTATCATCAATAAATGCATCATCATCATCACTATCAGGAAGAACATGTGGAAGGCCACCATTATGTAATTGGTCAAGAAGTGACAGGTCTTCCGCAATAGTAACCTCTTCTTCTTCCAGCTCTTCCCGTTCGGGCTCAGGGGTTAAGACGGATTCACTGTCGCTGTCTACTTCAATGTTCTGGGGTGAAGTAGAGCGGTTCTTCAAACGTTTCTTGGACATACGTGTTTCTTGGAAGAATTCTACTTCATATGTGTCTGGGTTAATGTGAGGTTCGTAATCCTCTTCATTGAGGGTAGGTGGTCTAAAATCTGGTGGCACTTCATAAAATACATCCCAACCTTCGAGATTTGGATCAGTTTGGCAGGCCCACGGTAGATAGAAAACATGTGTCGCCTGTTGAGTCGTAATATAGACATCAGGAACATCTAAGTAGTCCTATATGTTCATGAGTCCTTCTAGTCTCCCTCGGCTCGAACCAATGAGATTTGAAGACTATGAGGGTCGGTGGGTTTTCACCATAGAATAGAAGTTCATAAATTGCTTCAACTCTTCCATAATACTCGGTGCCTCCTTCACCGATAGCAGAGACAGAACAATCTGTAGTCTTTAGGTCGGGCATAGATAGATCTTTGCCAAAGGTACGAAAGTGATACCCGTTGATGTTGTATTTCTCAAATGAACGGACCTAATAGTCAAAACCATTAGCGACTTGTCTCAACTAGGCGTCCATACACTCTGCATCAGCCTACAAGTTTAATACGAAAGAATTTATGCATTAGCCGCAAATTAGACCAAGAAATCAAATGGGCCATTAATGGTAATTAATTACCTTTGTTTGAACCAAGAGATGAAACCGGGATAGTCGCCTCCATGCTTTGTGAGAAGCTCATACTCTTCGCCGGAATCCTTTTCGATGACTGCTCCATCCGAGAATTTGGCGACGTATCGACTATATCAAATATCCGGGAATAATATTAGTTCAAAGGAATTAGAAGTTGCAGAACAATAATTTACCGAGAACTTACTCGATGTACGGCCGCACTTCTGTTAGGTTGGTGAAGATATACAATGAAATGGTCTGCCATTCTTCAACATCCAACGATTTCCCTTTCGAAGCACAGGATGGTGTGAGCTTACCTTTGAATAGGCTGAGGTTGGATCAAAGTTTTTTTGGATCGCCATCATTGTACCGAGGCTTCGGGTTATGCAAATGATGATTTTTGACTTCGTAGTGTGCTGTCACGAAGTTTGCCGCCTCCTCAGTAATGAATGCCTCGGCCATCGATGTTTCAATTCTACGTTTATTTTTACATTTAGCTCGAATCGTCTTCTGCATCCTTTCAGTTGAGTAGCACCATCGATTTTGAATGGGACCCCCCATTCTTGCCTCGATTGGGAGATGCAAAATCAAATGCTGCATTGGATTAAAGAAGCCCGGTGGAAAGATCTTGTCTAATTTGCAGCTCAACTCCGCCGCCAACTCTTCCATTTCTTCTAGCACGCCAGGCGATAGTTCTTTCGCACAAAGAGAAAGGAAGAAATAGTTCAGCTCTGCCAGTACTAGCCATTCATCCTCAGGGATAAAGCCATGCAACATCACCGACATTACCCGCTCAATCCATATGTGCCAATCATGACTCTTGAGACCAAATATTTTCAATTTCTCAAGATTGAAGCATGCCTTTGGCTTTGGTTTCCTTTCTGTTGACACAAGTTTCGCAACGGTCTATCACATAGAGCCTCCAGGTCGATTCTAGCCTTAGGATTATCTTTTGACTTCCCCTCTATGCCGAACAATGTACCAAAAATGGCCTCCGCAATATTCTTTTCAGTGTGCATCACGTCGATATTGTGTGGGCAAAGGAGGTCTTTGAAGTAAGGCAGATCCCGTAAGCATGACTTGTGAGTCCAGGCGTGTTCCGTATTATACCCTTTAAAGTATCCTGGACGCAAAGGATCAGGCTCGAGAGCGTTTAACTGATCAAGGGTCTGTTGGCCTGTCAACACAGCTGGTGAAGTGTTTTTGACAACTCTACCTTTGATCAAATTCTTCTTGTCTTTTCTGAACTTATGGTCAGGATCGAGGAATTTTCTATGCATGTCGAAGCAAGAAAACTTGCGACCAGCCTACAGCCAACGGAACTGAAGAGCTGCCTTGCATGTGGTGCAAGGGAACCTCCCATGCACACACCAGCGAGCGAATAGGGAAAATGCCGGATAATCATGCGTTGAGTACATGTACCACGCATGCATTTCGAAATTTGTTTTGGTAGCCGCGTCGTAGGTCTTGATCCCATTATCCCAGGCTTCTTGCAACTCATCCTTAAGCGGCTGCATGTACACATTCATATTCTTCCCCGGATAGTTGGCTCCTGGAATTATCAACGTCAGGAAAATGTTGTTTCTTTTAATAATCTCTCCGAGTGGCAAATTGAGTGGAATGACAAATACAGGCCAACAATTGTATTGTGTTGCTGTCATACCATACACATTGAACCCATCTGTGCTGATGGCAACTCTAGGATGCCTTGGATCTTCCGATTTATCCTTATGTAATCCATCAAAGTGCCTCCACGCAAACCCATCAGAAGTGTGTACCAGCATCTTGTTCTCATCCGCATCTAGTTCAGTTCTTTTGCCCAATTTATGCCTTGTCATTTGTCTGGCCGTCTCTTTGACCATGAAAAGACGTTGAAGTCTTGGTACGATTGGCAGATACCGAAGAACACTAATGGGGATTTTGGTCTGATTCTTCTCACCCATACCATTGTCTAACACAATATACCTAGAAGAATTGCAAATGGGACAATAGTTCAAGGCCACTTACTCAAGCCTAAATAACGCACATCCATTCTCATAGGCATGTATCTTCTCATAGGGCATCTTAACTACACGGAGGATTTTCTCTGACTGGTACATGTTTGCAGGCAGTACATGGCCTTTGGGTAGAAAGCGTCCAAATATCGTCATCACCGCGTCGTAGCATTCTCTGCCTAGGTTGAATTGTGCCTTCAGAGCTATTACTTGCGCGATGGCATCCAGCTGACAAAGCCCGCTCTGCTCGTGGAGAGGATGTTTTGAAGACTCCAACATTTCATAGAAGGCCTTTGCAGATTCCTCCATCTCATCGTCCGAATCCCGAGCATCATCAAAGTATTGCACCATGTCTTCGATCCCGGTACCATGCTCGTCGGTGCGACGACGAATCACCTCAGCTCTGGCACGTTGGTCGGACTCACCATGAAAAGTCCACACCGTATAATTAGGCCTAATACCCCACTTCCGCAGGTGTTTACACATTCCAAACTCTGTCTGCTTTTTCCAGTTGTCGCAGTTGGGATAGGGCCACCATGATTTTTGCTGGCCATTTGCGAATGCGGCTCTCACAAACCCCCTGGTTTTTGTTAACCATTCATTGGTCATGTCTTTCATACTAGGGTGACCAGTGTACATCCAAGCACGATCACTCATGTTGCCTAGCTACCTATGGGCGCACAAGAAATAAATATATAATTCATCATCTATATCCATCCGCTAATCAAGTTTGTCAGTTTTATTACGTCCATGCAACCTACACGCTAATAGGTAAAGATAGGTCCTAATCCCACCCGAGTATGTGTAGATTGGGTTCGTTTTCCCATGCTCTGCTCCAGATGCGACGCAGAATTTTGGCAGCACCTCTCCGTTGTTCTCCTGATACACATCTTAGCAATAAGTAGAGAGGATGTGTACCCGGATAACAACAGGGAGGCACTGAAGAAATTCCGCATCGGATCCGGAGCATAGCATACGGGAAAACGAACCCAATCTACACATACCCAGGCTGTCCATGGATAACGTTGGTCAATTCGAAAGGATGGCTGTTATAAATATGCAAAGACATGCATATTTATAGATGTTCCCCTTTCGAATGGGAGACAGATACTGGTCACACATACTAATGATTTAAGAAACCTATATCTAGCAAGTTTCATCGGCACGAAGACGGGAACAGAGAAAATTAAGGGGGTAGGAGGAGAAGTCATTTTTGCTCACCAACAAACGCAGGGGCGGAGCTTATCCAACGCACGTTGAGATCGTCGAACAACTGCATATTGAAATTCATCCGATCAACCCAAATTGATGTTTTTATAATTAACATAATCGAAAAATATGTGAGCTAACTCATAATTTACAAAACTATGACTCCGTGGGCCTCTAGAAGGCCGAAAAGCACCTTCTCGTTCAACAATAAGTAGAAGAGGTGTCGTGGGTTGGGGCTTAGTGGCGTCGAGGGTCGGTGGTGTCGGGTGCCGGTGGCGACGGCGGTCAGGGGTTAGTTGCGTCGATGGTCGGGGGTCAGTGTCGTCAGGGGTTGAGGGTCACTAGCATCGGGGGTTGGGGTCTTTTCGATCAACTAGAGGCCAAAGAGGTGTCGGGGGTCCGGGGTTGGGGGTCAGTGGCGTCGGGGGTCAGGGGTAGGGTGTCGGGGGTCGGGGGTCGAGGTTCAGTGGCGTCGGGGGTCGGGGGTCGTGGGTTGAGGGTCAGTTACGTCGGGAGTCGAGGGTTAGTGGCGTCGGGCATCGGGGTCGGGGGTCGAGGGTCAGTGGCGTCGGAAGTCGAGGGTCAGTGGCGTCGGGCGTCGGGGGTGTCGGGGGTCGGGGTTTAGTGGCGTCGAGGGTCGGTCGTGTCGGGTGCCGGTGGCGACGGGGGTCAGGGGTTAGTTGCGTCGATGGACGGGGGTCAGTCTCGGGGGGGGGGGGGGGGTCAAGGGTCACTAGCGTCGGGGGTTGGGGTCTTTTCGATCAACAAGAGGCCAAAGAGGTGTCGGGGGTCCGGGGTTGGGGGTCAGTGGCGTCGGGGGTCAAGGGTAGGGGGTCGGGGGTCGGGGGTCAAGGGTCAGTGGCGTCGGGGGTCGGGGGTCATGGGTCGAGGGTCTGTTGCCTCGGGAGTCGAGGGTCAGTGGCGTCGGGCATCGGGGGTCGGGGGTCGATGGTCAGTGGCGTCGGGAGTCGAGGATCAGTGTCATCGGGCGTCGGGGGTCGGGGGTTAGTGGAGTCGGGGGTCGGGGTCGGGGGTCAGTGGTGTCGGGCGTCGGGGGTCGGGAGTCGGGTGTCAATGTTGTCGGGGGTCGAGGGTCTCGGGGGTTGGTGGCGTCGGGCGTCGGGGGTTGGTGGCGTCGGGGGTCGTGGGCGGGGGGTCGGGGGTCGGGGTCCTCTTCTTTCTTCTTCTCCTCTCTCCTCTTTTTCTTTTTCTTCTTTTTCTTCTTCTTCTTCTTCTTCTTCTTCTTCTTCTTCTTCTTCTTTATCATCTTATTACTATTATTATTGGTCTTTTTCCTCCTCCTCCTCCTCCTCTTCTTCTTCTTCTTTCTTTTCTCTTTCTCCTCCTCTCCTCTTTCTTCTTCTTCTTCTTCTTCTTCCTTTTTCTAGTTTATTATTCTCTTATTTTCTTCTAAGTTTTTTTATTTTCTATCTATTTTTTCTTTTCTATCTACTTTTTCTACCTAACAAACTAACTATCTAATTTAACATAAAAACAGGAAAAAAAACTAACTATCCAATTGAACAGAACAAAGAAAATAAACTAACTATCCAAATTAACTATCTAGTTTCAAAAAATAGGAAATAAAGCCAAAAAGGAAAAAAATGTCACCAGCCCTTGCACAGGGGCAGTGGGCGGCCGGGGCACAGGGGCAGTGGGCGGCCGGGCCAATGGCGTCGGGCGTGGGCAGTGCGCTGGGAGGAGGGGTGTGGGGGATCGGGCCGGCGAGGGCGAGCTCCGGCGGCGCGGGAGGAGGGGAGGGCAACTCCAGCGGCGCTGGAGGAGGGGCACGTGGAGGAGGGGCATGGGGTGGAGGTGGCGCGGCGGCGCAGGGGGCGGGGCAGGGTCGGGGGCGACGCAGGGGGCGGAGGGAGGAGGCGGGGGCGGCGCAAGGGGCGGGGGTAGCGGGCTCCGCCGGTGGTGCTGGAGCGAGGCGGGGCGGGGGCGGGGCCGAGTGAGGTGAGGGGAGAGAGATAGTGGGTGGGAGAAAGAGAGTGAGCGAGGGGATGGGTTGATGGCCGTTATAGGGTCGGCCCATTTGCCGTCCGCCCCCCGACGGGAAAGGGCCCCATGGCGGATGACAAAGGCCCCAGATGGCAAAGTTTACCTTTTGTCGGACACGGCAGGCATGGGACCCACCCGTCCTCTTTACCGTCTGCCCTAGGCCACATGGCAAATAGTCTGTTTGCCATCAGTCAGCCCTTTGTTGTCTCCTTGGTGTCAATTGAGGCAAAGAGGTTCTTTGCCATCAGCTAGCAGACGGCAAAGAACTAGCTGACGGCAAAGAACTGGATTCCAGTAGTGAGAAGTGAAGAAAACAAAAGTTGCTGAAAAAGAAGCCAAGAAGAGAAAGGCATCAACATCTTTAGAGTCCTTGGAGGTAAAATGCTTGAGGACTTTGACAACTTGTTCAACTGCTCCAATTGATGCAACTCCTCTCAATGTTGCACCTACTTCTATGATTGTGCCCTTTTGTGAGATGGATTTGATCCAAGAAAGGGATGAGGAGATGGAATAAAATCACTCTACTGCTTCCACACCCATTGATGAGGAAATTGAAGCTGATCAAATTCCTCAAGCCTCTACTCCTCATCCACATAACCCAGAGATGACTCATGGAGAAAGGGATGAAGATGTGGACATTGGCTGCCACACACGAGTGATCCGTGATGAATTTTAGGAAAAGACTCATCCAAATTCGCCAATGGTCCCTCCAATTCCTTAAGTACATGGTTCCCCTCCAGCCACTTAAGTTCTGACTGGCTGTTAAGAAAAGAGCTCTGCGGTGAAGTCTACCCCGGAACAAGAATCAGCTCCATCAGGTGATGAAACTGAAAATGTTGAGGAAACTGATGTGCGAGAAACTAATACCTTGGCTCAGCATATTCCTCACACTGAAGAACATGTGGCTGAAGAAACTGCTCCAGCACAAAGTGAAGAAATTTCTGATGAACCACCTGTTGCAAATCCTCAGACAGCAGTTGTAGTGGCAAAAATGCCTCTAGCTGATGAATATATTCAGCTAAATATTTATGATGAGCACCAAGAGGCCGTACTTTCAGAAGGCGTTGTTCTATGATGAGCACCATTTCTACATGGGTGCAAATCCATATGAAATACGTCGCATCAGGCACACGAGGTCTTGCACAAGCCCGCAACTCAACTACTACAATGCGGTGGTTCTTGACAAGAACAAGATATTCCACCATTGTCATATTCCTCATGGAGATATGGAATTCATTCCCTGCTTCACTCCAGCTCTGAAAGTTCTTCAAGATGGAGGATCGCTTCCATTTTGATCTGATATCTGTGATTGGAATGACGAACTTATTCTTTAGTTCTATACCACTCCGCACATCTCTCGAGAGCACAAAAACATCATATCTTCGGTCTTGGACTGGATGCCTGACAATACTTACTTTACTGCTTCAGCCACTGAATTGCTTCGAGCACTGCCAGTTCAAATTCCTTAAGACGGGGCAATCTGTTTATATGATGAAAACTAGCTTCCCAATCATCTGATGGAAGTACTCGTGCAATCCTTAGCTCCTTGCAAGCCTCCAAGGACTCAATTCCTAGTGAAGGAATTGAAATATGTGCCCATGACTGTGCAGAAGATCTTGGCCCAAACCATCACTCCTATCAAAGGTCATGACTCTTAAGATGATGTTGTGGGCATCATGAAGAACATGCTATTTAACATCATTCATGGAATCCAAATGAATCTGCACAATTTCTTCATGAGGACATTGGCCACAAATGCTTTGTAACCATTTGAGCTGAGGATTTATGCACCTTGGATCATGAGAGTCATCACGACCGGACACTCCATACCCTGACTATCCGAATCACCGCAGCTACTTGCCCCCTCTTGAAGTCCTCAAGATTTTTTTAACTAATTGAAGCCAAGGGAAATCAGTGATAGATGAAGGAACTCGGCCGCTGGATGGTAAATTTCGTTAGGCTGTAGCATATTCCACCAATCATGACACTTCATCACATGAGTCTGATGGTAAAGCAAAATCTTCAAGCCCAAGTATCCCACGTGTGATGAGTCACAAAGAGCTTCTCCTCAGTCTTCATTAGAAACTTGATCACAACCATAAGTGGGTTAAGTGTTAGTTTGGCTCCATAGTGAAAACCCTCAACGCAACTCAGAATGATGTGAAGAAAAACCACCACTATCTTCATGAAGTATTTGATCGCACTTGGGGCATTCTTTCACACCTCAAAACTCGTGAGGAACTAAAGGAAAGTGAGTTCACTCAAGGCTTCAACTCGTCATGGCCACCAAAAAAGATATTCAAGAAGATCCCAGTTCCTGACTTGGTGGATATCTCATTTTCCGCATTATGATCTCCTGATGAGGATGAAGATCTTGATGACACAGCTGATGGCACAACTAGGAAGATAGGCCCGAAGAATACTTGTGCTCCTCCTCCATCAACAAGTGAAAATTCTTCACGGGCGTCATTCCTTAGTTTTGTACCTTTTTGTCACTTGATAACAAAGGGGGAGAAATATGAGTTAGTCTTCACGCAAGTCTACTTTATGGGCTATTATAAAATTTATTAAGTAATAAACTCACCTTCTTCTAAAGTTTTTGATGTAATGAGTTGCAACTTAATCCCGGTGGTGATCTGACATTTTTTGAATGTTGCTCTCAAATGCTTTTTCCAGAAGTTGATTAAATGCATGCATGCTTAAATTCGTCAGATACCATTTTTCATCATGCATTTCAAATTCCTCGTACTATATCTTGTAATACGTGTATGAATTACTAGATATAGGGGGAGATCTCCATGATATAAATCATCAATGTGCATTTGCATTCCAAAGCCAATTCTTCAAACATGCACATCTTCAAGTGGTGTTTCTCTATATCTTGTAATCAAATTCTTCAAACTCTGCACTTACACTTCATATTTTTTTTATTCTTGTTGAAAACTTAACTTATTTTCGTCAGCCACCAAAAAGGGGGAGATTGTAAGTGCATCTAGTGCCCCTTAGTGATTTTGGTGGATTGAAGACTTATAGGTTAAGATACTAATATGTTTGTGAGTGTACACACGCTCTATAAGTCACTGAGGAGTTTGAGTTTTTTGAAGAATATCGACCCCTAACAATGTATGTCTTCACGTGAAGACTCTGGTCATTCCTTGAAAACTTTGATAGCGAAGAAATTGTTGTTCCTCATGAATAAATTGAAAGTGAGGAATTTGTGTATCCCAAAGAAATTGCTCTGAAGAATTTGAAGCTTGAAGATTTACTCTTTCTGTTTCATTTTGCTCTTTCTTGACTCATAGGAACACCGGACTGTGAAAGGGGGTCGAGGTCATACTAAGGAAAGATTTCCTCATGATTATCATCTCGAGCGTACACATACCAAATCCTTCAACTAAGGAACATGATATACACGAGGACTTTCAAATTTCAAAGATCCGACTGTTCCCGCGCTACGCGCCACCTGTCGCCAATCTTATCCACATAACAGTCATATCATTAGGGGCATTAATGTCATATCATGTCAGGATGCTCCGAGGCTATAAATAGCCGCCCCCACAACCACTAGTTGGTTGGATGCTCCAAGAGAACTGACACTTATCATTTAGAGCAACCCAATCCTCGAGGCCTTTGGGCGAAAATCATCAAGTGAGGAAAACACCATACACCCAAAACCCAAAACCCATAGTGATTGAGCATCACGAAAGAGATTGTTCCTATGTGGAACTAACGCTTGTTACCTTTGAGGACTGTGCATCCTCCAAACGGTTAGGCGTCATGGTCTAGAGCATTCCGCGGTCAATTGTGGATCGCTCAGTGACCGAGCTTGTGAGGGTTTGGAAGTCTGCCCTGAAGACTTACGCGAGTGTTGGGCGAGGACTGTGGGTACATAGCTCAAGGAGACTATGGTAGGGAATGTGCGTCCTTTGGTTTGAATACCATGGTGCTGAAAACAAAATGTACAACTATCACAACAGTTGGAACTGGGCTATTAAACCATTGTCTTCGTCGAGCCACGGGTTATATTTCTTCAACTCTTTCATTTCCTCAATTGCATGTTGATGAATTTGATATGTATTGTTTTAAAATTTTGACTGAAGACATTCTCTGAATTCCTCACCTCAAATTCTTCACCTAAGTTATTCATCACGTGCTTATCCTGTTCACATGACCTCTGCAATCCGAACACCTCAACTAACTTTGAGGACTTATCTATAGTCTCTTTTGCATATCTATTTAAGTACTAATTCCGCTACACTCGGTTCATGACTGAGTATTTTCCTCACTAGGAATTTCCTCAGTGATGAATTTCTAAAACTCACCTATTCACCCCCCTCTAGCCGATATAACATACTTACAAAGGTCTACTGTTCGGGACCCCCTACGCATGATCTGTCATATTTGACATCGACAATTGTGCCTTCAAAAATAACCACGCCCAAGGCGTGGAACTGCCACCACACTGCTCCCCCGGCTGCCTTCTTCCACAGCTTCTCCGCCATTCTTTCGCGAACTTGTCCTTCACCCCTTCCATGGAGGCCAGTGGAGATGCCACGAGCACCGAAGCACGGACAGGGCCCTCGGCACCGCTATCAACCCCCAAGGGCAGCAAGGTCCGGTCAGGAAGGCCATCACCAGGGCGTGGGCACTTGGTCGCCAGCGATGAGTAAGTGTGTCATCTTTATCGCCTTCCCTTGCATGTCCTTTATGATCTGATGAACCCGATCGCCGAGCCTTTCAGGGTGCCCAGATCCAATAGGCACATGGATGCCACTCCGGGGGCACTTCCTCATGTGCTAGTGGTGGAGAGGCCTCTTCCTACGCACTAGTCCAAGAAGGGCCCGGGGGTCCGTAGTCCATGTCGGGGCAGTGGTGGAGCCCCGGGAGCACCTTGTCGAGGATGCCGCATTCTCCCTTCGGGGCCTTACGCGCGTGGCAGACCTGACCCTCATGGAAACCATTGTCATCCACCGAGAGGCAGTCGTGTCCTGCCGCGAGTCGGAGGCCGCCCGCGACCAAGTGGCGGAGCACGAGTACCTGGAGGCCTTGGAGAGGCGCATTCTTGCTGGCAAGGCCACCCTTGTGGCGGCGCGCTAGGACGCCCTTGACGATGCAAACGCTAGGGCAGCCTGAGAACGGGAGGGCGCCCTTGAGGAGTACCACGGCAAGCTCGCCCGGCAAGAGGCCTTCCTCCAGCTCAAGTACGATGTGCTCCAAGACGAGGTAAGTGTGCTCAGGGCCCACCTACAGGGTGCTCGGGCCACCCTGGAGGCCACCTCCAGGAGTGAGGGGGAGGCCAAGGAGGAGCTGAAGTTGCACCTAGCCCAGGTTGGTGAAGATGCCGACGCCGCCTAGGCGGCCAAGGATGATGTGACGCACGCACGACGCACGACAGGGCACGCGCGACGCATGGAGGCGTCATGCGCCCAATGGTCCCAAGAGTTGGACTTGCGCGCGGGTGCCATGCTCTAACACTTCATGAGGGATGCCACCACGCCGTCGTGAGCTTATGGCGAGGGAGGTCACCCCGACTTCCTCTTCACGGTGCTGGAGGTGATGGAGTCAGGCGCCTCCAAGGTGGAGCAAGACACCGAGTCCGTCGTGCGCGACCTCTTGGGCAACCCGCTAACGCATGTCTTCTCCAACTTGCGCCCCCTCAACCCCTCGTTCGACCTTTCCCGTGGAATGCAGCTAGTGCTCGTGGAGCTCTGGAGCCCCCGCACAGACGAGGTGCGCAGGCATGTGGAGTCCCTGGTCAGGCGGTTTGCCTAGGCGGTGCCTCCCGAGGAGCGCAGTGGCCTCGACGTCGTAGCCTCTGAAGGCCATGGTGAGGATGGCGCCTCCTCTACTTGAGCTTTCTCAACATTTACCTACTGCACCAAAGAACACTTGGCACCATGGGGGCGTTACAAATTTGTAACTTATACTTGGGGCGTCTTTGGTTCTTCTGCGATGTTTTCTATTTTTCTTCATGATTTTCCTGCGTCCTAGCTGACAAGATCACATAGCACTCAACTCCTGAGGCCCCATTCCTATCGCGTGCCCGGGCCGCGGGCAGCCTACCCCCGGGCACTGCCCAACTTTGCGTTACCTCAGCAACAGTCCCCCGCATGGTCCCTCGGGGCATCCCCTTGACGCGGCCCCGTTGGGCACGTCATGAAGCCCACGACAAATGTTGTTTGTGTGAATCTCACAAGGCTCGTACCCTCGCGAGGGTTCCACCCGAGCCGCCTGGTGGTGGTGCTTCAGGAATTTGGCCTTTCGCTCTTTCCTGTCGCCTTCATTTTCCTGCAATGCAACATGCCGACTCCGCGGGGGAGCGCAAAAGGGGTTATGTCCTTCGCGCCCCAAATTGATTTGAACACTATTCTGGATTGAAAATAAACTCCTTCATGTCGAGCTTATACCTCCTCCACGGTCGCTTTGATGCCTCGTGGCTCTTGGGCTATGCCCTCGAGCGTGGGTGTGAGGGCTCCTGAGGTGCAGCTCTCACGGGCTCGCCTTCTTCATGTGGGTGGCTCACTCCTGCGGCTGCTGCTTGTGAGGTCGGCCTCTCGCGGCCCCTTGAGTTATGTCCCGTAAGGAAAATACCTCGTTTCGACGGTGCACACTCGCCCACTTGCATTTGGGCGTCCCCTCTTGCAGTCGGGCGTGGTAAGAGGGTAGAGAACTAGGGAAGCTCCATGAAAACCAAAAAAACGAAGACCTTCGCTAGAAAACCCAAAACTAACTTGTTTGCGAGACCGAAAAGGGAGACGTGTGGGTGTCAAACACAACATTGGCTAGCCCGGCGAGCTCGTTTGCAAGTTGAAGACAGGAAAAAAAAGTGGCCACCATGCCCAGCACGGATAAAACTAAGAAGAAATCCGGCTGCCGTATCCACCATGGGTCTACCAAAAATAAGTGTTAGTTGCGGCTCGTGAGATGTCTTCTTAGACAGATCCCAGGTGCGATGCAAGGGCTTCCACTATGGCATGGGCATAGTCGTGGTTCGACAGTCATTCCACCAATGCTGAGCATAGGGTCTTCCAATTGGGCATGGGAGGGCCCCTCCCCTATGGCCACGACGCGGCTTGTCGTGGGGTTACACTTAGGAGGCCCCGGGCTTATACAATGCACTCATTATTACATGAGAGTGTCACAAGTTGGCCTCCTGGTGTTTGACTCCAATCTCCCATCCTCCGTCCCAGGCAAGTAGCATGGGGCCTCGAGACACGGGCGGCCTTGATGACCACCCACCCTCTCTTCGTAGGTGCACGACGTTTGGGCTAGGGATATGGGTGATTCTGTAGGGGCGCAGCCTCCGTCTATAGGGGTGCGGCGCCCAGCCTGGAGAAATGGGCGCCTCTGGAGGGGTCCTTCCCATAGTGTTCTTCTCTAATATTTCCCACCCTCGGTGTGGAAACGCGTACGTTGGCGCAGCGCCCCCGTGGCCCAAGCATGAGAGCCAATACGTCCCATACGACCCAAAGAGTCTGGTTGCAAGGCGGCGTCTTGGAACTAAAGCATAGGATTAAGGCAAACAACACCATCTCAAGTGAAAGTTTATCAAGTTCATTACATATTCAGGAAACATCCGCTTGGGGCGATGTAAAATACTATGAACTGTGTAATCTGAACAGTGCAAAAAGTCACCTGACGGCCCAACCATTAGAGGTGCGCCACAACGCCTATAGCTGCATACCGCGAGGGTCCACCCTGTTGGCGAGTGACATATGGGTCTTGAGGCTACTAGCTCCTGAAGCTTCACAAGCTCGTGGGATCCCAACACCCCGCAAGGTGTGCGAGGACTACACTCCTTGCAGCTTGTCGACCTCCTGAACTGTGAACTCCCGTGATCTTGGAGGTGGCGCCATTCTCCTGGCGCACAGGGGCGCGCGTCGGGGTGTGCCTCCATGGGCCCCAAGGCGCCCCCTCATCGCACCGGCCATACCCGACAGCCCCAGGCTGGATCCCCCGAGCCTCGTACAACGGGGGCGCCCAACGTAACACCTTACGGTGAGGGGGAGCGAATGTCGGCTTGGAGCGCGAGGCTTGAGACACCAACGCGTGGCGCAACACACCTCTCACTGGGTGTAGGGGCCGTGGCGAAAAGGCGACACTATACTGATAACACACGTCACAGGAGAACCCGTGCCAAGTGTCGTTTTGGGGCAGACCGCTTCCACCGTTGCTGTAGGTTCGACGGAGGTGGTCGCCAAGGTCGCCCCTTCCTCTGCCCCGTGGTCACCTTCGCCATCGGTGGCGATGCAGTGATCTCGGTGCCGAGCAACGCGCTTGTTATAGGGGACCCTAACCCTGTGTCAGTCCTGCGTGTTGTCGGTGTGCATGTTGTGATCGGCGCAGAACATCCCGCTAGCCTCTCAATGTGCGCCACCGCGGGGCCCGGGCAGTGGCCTGAAGCCAGTCACTGGGACCCTAAGGAGCAGCAGCACGGCCTGAGGGGGGCCTTCTCGGGCCCCTCGGTCTACAAACCGAGCGAGCCACCTCAGGGGGGCAGGGGCGGCTTGCTGGTCGAACCCCCCGCCTCCGGCGGTGGGAGCCAAAGCGGGGCGTAGGGCGCCAAAACCGTCCTCGTAACGGTGACGTTCGGCGAGGTGGTCCACCTAGGTGGTATACCCTCCGTCCAATGAACGGTGGCAAAGCAGCGTGCTCGGCATGAGAATCGCATCCTGCATGTTCAGGTCCCCCACGTGAACGCATGCTGAGGCAAACGACGTGGGGGATGCAGCAGGGCGGCCGCCTTAGTGCGTCGGTGGCCACAGGAAGCCCTGTCGTGCGTGAGCGGCAGGGGTGAAGACGGTGGTGGCCATGATGCTGGCAGGCCGGTAATGGTCGTTCAACGGCAAACTCCGAGGGCGCATGCAGTGAGCATCAGCCATGGGGTTGGTGAAGCAGGAGAAAAACTGGAGCCGAAGAGCGTCTGTGCACCCCTACCTGGCATGCCAAATGTCGGAATCGGGGCTCCACAGACCCAAGAAAAGGTTCAAACTCTGGGTTGCACTCTCTCTCCTACCGTGTTCTTCCTCTCAACTTCACGGCATCTCTCCGATGGCGCGAACTAAGGGAAACGAACGAGGACACACGACAGTTTACCCAGGTATGGGCCCCCTAACGGTATAAAACCCAACTCCTCCTTGTTTTTGGGTTTGCTTGAGGTGGAAGACGAGTACAAAGGTGGGTTCTTGCCCTATCAGAGACAATGGGGGTGGGATCCCCTACTATGGCTTTTATATACGACCTGGTCCTCTTCGCACCAAAAAACATTGGCGAGAAGGGTTGCCACAACGCCCACTTTGAAATGGTACAAGACCACAGTCCACACTAACAAAGGTGGTCTTCACCTACAAACGCATCTCTTCGTGATGCGCTGGCGGGCTCGGGGGTGACCTACATCCTTACGAGCCCCAACCTTAGTCACCTTGCACCGATCGGGAAACCTTTGGGTGTTGCTTTGGGAGCCCGCTAGCTGGCCTCGCTTCCTTAGCACGGAAGTGAAAATCCTCGTGATCCATGCCCGCTGGCACTGCTCCTGTGCGGCCTACACAACCTGCATCACCCACGTGGGGGCGTAGGACCATGGGGACCTGCCATGTCGCCCTCGGCGCGACTGCCTCGCGAGAGCATGAGGGGTGCCCTCCGGACCCGCCCTTGCAGCGGGCGACCTCTCGTGATGCTCGGCGATGATCCCCAAATGCTCGCCTCACGAGGCAGGGACCCTCACGAGGGTCTTCCTTGTTGAGCGTGCTGACGGGCCAAGCCAGGCTCACCCAGCCGCGTCGCACCCCGGGCCGTAGGCCAACGGGCCTGGGTACCCCCGGTCCCAGAGGCCCGATTGCACGCAACGGTGTGTCCGGCGTTTGTGAAAATAGCCCATGGTCGCCCTACTTGACACAACCCCGTATCAAGAGTGACCACACCACTCCCAACACTAGTGATGCGGGTTCTCTGCTAGCATCGACCAAAGTAATCAGCAAAGCCCCGTCCCATAAAGGAGTATCATGGTCGCACATGTAAGGTTGGGATGGTCGACAAATCTTAAATGAAATCCATTTTCGACGATACACACACACACACACAACTTGCTCCGGTACACCACTTCTTTCTCAAGTGGTCACTTAGCTCAACATCATCTCCCTCGGGCATTAGTGGCACCTGACGGGGTTTTCAAGAAGTCTTTGAAATCATTTCCTTTGCGACACCATGCATATTTCCCATCCCAATTGCGTAGAAGCTATTTTAGCATCCTAAATACTTCCCACCCGCACAACCCTCGTAGGAACATAGGGTCATGCTCAGTGCAAGTATCAACGAGGAGTTATTAGAGACAACCCACCAAAGTGGTCACCAATTCAACATAATTCAGATGCAATGAAATAAGGAAATAAGGTGCTATATGACATGCATAAAATGATTTCATAGTCATGGTCATAGGGCTGCTTGCCTGGCTCCACAAGGTCTTCGAGGTCTTTACAAGCTTCTAGTCCAGTTTCGAGCACTCCTTCTACTCCGTCAACTTTCATCGGAAACACACACAATAAGCAACACATCAAGCAAAAAAAAAGTGATCTGTAGGAGTTTTGTTTTTCTTTGACATCTCTAGTCATAAGAAAAATTCCTAAAGTTTCTTCTAATGGATTTGGATCAGCGGAGAATTTTGAATGGTGGAAATGGAGGCATCACTAGTCCTACAAGAAGTCAACAGAAAATATCTTCTTAAAAATGAGTAGAGGCACTCATTTAATAGGGCATGATATTAGAAGACTTTTGTGGGTGGTTTCAATAGGTTTGGAGTTGGTATGAATTCCCTATAGGCTTAATAAGACGGGATAAATGGAAATAGGGCTATTTATTTGGTCCAACAGGAATAATGGATGATAAAAATGTTGAATAAGGCTAGAAAAATAGTTTATGATTTTTTAAACATATAGGAATTGGAATCACTCCATTTGGAGCTTATTTGGATCCTTTAGGAATTTTGCAAGGTGATCCCTAATAGTTTAAATTTGAATTTGAATTTCAATAGTACAAAAATATATTATGGAAAAATATGGAAGTGCCACCACTAAATAGATTGGAATTTTAGAAGAATTGAGGAGTTTTAATTATTGTATTTGGATCAATATTTAAGTATAGGGAGTTTTTGGAATTTATTGCAAAATATAAAAAGGTAAACAACACTATTGATTGTGGGCTGCAACAGAGGGGAACCTCCACACGGTTGAGGGCCGAAGGGGTGCGCGCGATTTGTTTTAATTTAAACCTCCACCTGGGTCCCTCCTAGCAGTGAGAGAGTGAGGCGACGAGAGACTGACTCGCGGGCGCCACCCCGCGGTGGTCTTCCTCCTTTGGAGAAGGGAGAGAGAGGGCTCACCGACGGTGTTCTGGGCATTGGTTGAGGGCGCTGAGGGCACGAGTGTACACGGGGCACCGTTGCCAGACAGGGGGTGGTGAGCTAGGTCGCCGGGTATGGGTAAACCGTCGACGGTGTCGTGTATGAGCGGCGGCAAAGCGCTTGAGGATGAGAAGCTCGGCACTCACAGCATTCCACCAAAACGACGAGGGGGTTTGCTACATGGTTCACAGAGGAACACAAAGAACGCAACGAAAGGGAGAATGGGACTCAATACCGTCGACTCGACGACGAGCCACTATGGCGAAACTTCGGCTCGGAGCACAGTGGGACGTGAAGGACCAGTGGGTGGTGCGAGCCTCCAATTGACAAAGGAAGGAAATGAACGAAGTTGAATGGAGGGCCGGGGAGTGGCCTTTATAGCCTACCGATGGTGCACCGTGAGCGGAGCTCACGGGTGTCTGCGACAAAAGTCGTAGATACCAAGGGAGGGAGAATTGGCGTGCCAGGCGCGTTTGTGGAGGCGGACCATGTCCACGAGAAGAGAGAGGGAGAGGAGAGCGAGCGCTAGGCAGGCCAGAGGAGTGAGCGGCTACTGGCGCCTACGGTGGCGCTCAGACACGCGTGGCATGGTCAGTTCGAGAGAAGGATGAGGGAGCCGACTGCCTTGCATGTCGTTGACACCAAGGCAGCCTCATGTGACATGGTCCTGCCTCCCAAAGCTGGAGCATTGGAATGGGCGCCACTATAGTGTGGTTGGGCACTATAGCACGCTCGAGAGCATGCAAATGGTCGGCATGTCCATTTGCCCCCGCTCTCTAGGATGCCCCAGTTTGTCCAGGAATTGTTGGTGCATATGAAGATACCCGCTGGATGCTTAGGTCGTAGGGAGTGGGGGAGAAGGATGGAAATGAGCAGGAAAGAGCTCATGTCCAGTCTGTCCAGAAGTAAAAACGGGGTTTTAATCTATTCAATCTTTGAGCTGTTGAGGAGAGGGAGTTACTGGGGTGCGGGGTAGCAGCAATGCTACATCCACGTAATGCTAGATAAATATTTTACGTAATGTATTACATGAACCAATCAAATTAAAGTCTGGAGGATGAAGCGCCCCCACCTCCTGAAAATAGGGGGGCAAAGTTAATTAGTTAGGAGACTTACCTTAGTCTCCGTAAAGCTTACGTAGATGCAGCATTTTCGGCGGGGTAGCTAGGATGGGTTGTGGTAAAAATATAAAAACAAGGGGAATAGTGGAAGTGGTCAAAACAGGGCTTTTACCATTTCGCTTGAAGGTGTTTGTTGGTTATTTCGGTAAGATAACTTGTTCTCCTTTCTTGTAAATTTAACACAAGTGAATGATAGGTAGAAATGAGCCTTATCACCAATTGCGGGATTAAATGATGAAAGTTTCCAATGTAAACTTGATAAGTCCTATAAATGTGTAGAAACCATTTTTCTAAGATCCATCCATGCAATTCTTTTCTCCCTAATGCACTACATGGTGTGGTTGCATTATTTGAGGATTAGAGGATGCCCAGAAAGGTTGAGTCCAATTGGAAAAACTTGACAATGCAAACATTCCCAATTCTAGAAATCAACAGAAGTGCTTTTGAGGGAATTTGGACAAGTGTTTTGGTTCTCCTTGATGCACCACTTCCAGTGAAAGAATTATTAGGGGTTTGGAACATGTCAACAAAATTTGACAACAAAAGGAGAAACTTGGTAATGTAGAGTTGCTCAAATTTGGTTCTGGACATAGAGGGTTTTGGAATATTTTGGTGAACCAAATCAATTTGGATTGAAATGGAATTTGGCAATATCATCACATATATCATATGTCACTTCGTAGAATTTCCTTGCAATTTATTGATAATACTCCTTATAAAAATATTTCAAAAGCGTGAAATGAACAAAAAGGGTTTTGGGGAGTTTTGTCCAATATTTTGCACATGAACATGTGTTGAAAATCTTATATATGGAAAATATATGTCCATTGAGTTTCCATGATATTTTTTAAATATTTGTGAGCCAATAAAATAATGTTTCCTCATAAAAGAACATTTATGGCCTGATAAAAAGGTATTTAAATAAAATAGAAAATTAGCTATTTAAATAAATATTTTGTGGTTTTGGGAAGTCTCTTCGATAATAGGATACATATCAAAATATATTTGGGGGCAAGAATCTTCCATAATTTGACGACTTGTAGTACAAACCTCAATTCAGTGTGTTTTGAAAGCTTAAATCAAATAAACGGGTTTTCGTCAATATAATATTTTGTAAAAACAGTTTTAAGTCATATACACATGGTACGGTCATTGGACAAAGATTTGGAGCAATAAAATGAGTGTAGAGAGTAGGAGGGATTTTTGTGATTTGAAACACAATCAAACAAGCAAACAAACATCATTTAGTTCAAGCATCACATCTCACAGGAAAAGTTTTAATTGGTCCTAATTTTTGAGCCATCTTAACTTAGTAATTAAGGCAAAACACAAGGTGTGACAGACCTACCCCCTTAAAATAATCTCGTCCTCGAGATTCCCAGGCTAGGTGTTGAGGGAGATACAAACATTCAGGTCCGAGGTAGTCTTCACGTTCCCATGTTGCTCCTTCATTGATACGATTGCTCTAGTGGATCTTCAAGTGCCTGATGATGCATCCTCAAGTGCTTATCTTGGCTTCGTCTATGGGTGGAAGGGGCTCTTGCAACATGCTAAGCTTGACTAGAGGTCAAGGGCTTGATGAAGGAGGTTCGGGCATGGGTATAGCTTGCATGTGTATTCCAAAGTCGGAATATGTGGCAAGGTAGAGTTTGTGTCTGCTGGTAGTGGGGTTGTTCACATAGGATAGTGGCATCTAGATGTCTTGTTTTAGAATAAAATAGTTACGGTCTTGGTGTAGCTTCCCGTCGATGGGGGAAATCCTTGACTTCCTTAAGGCAGGTGATCCATCATTGCAGGTGGTCTTCATCCTTGAGTTTGGTTCAAGTTTGTCAATGTAGGCTTTTTATCGAGATCTTCAACTTGAGTAGTTGCCCACGTATGTTCCTCAGTTGTCTTCAGCCATTTTTCGTTGTTGTCCGAGACTCGCGTTTCCGGCGTGCCTTCGGATGTTTGGTATTCTAGCCTCTTCATAGCTACTTGTGAAAAAATCGAGGTTGGATATCGTCCATAAGACTAAGCTTAGTGAGACGATGTTCAAAATGGGTTCTACCATCTAGGAAGGTCTTGTGGGTGCTAGATGAGCTGGCTACCCAAAAGTATAGACCAGCGATCAAATCCACAAATTCTCAGGCTTGATAAAGTGGGTAAACCACCTTTAACAAGGGTATCACCATGATCTAGCAGGTCTTCACGTCCTTGATAGGATCAAAAAGGGGTCTTTAACTTCTCTTGATGTCTAAGGCTTCATCGTTCTTGAATGTCGATACTTCTTGTCATAGTTGATGTAGCCGGTAGAGGAGTGGTGGTTAACTTCTCTTACTTCTTCATTGTTATGGTTTCCCAACCGTAGCGGTTCTTCATCTTGCTCGACAGGATTTTCTTCTGTTGCTTGGAGGGTGCTTCGAGGAGTGCACTTTTTCAAGGTAAAACCTTACACTTCAAAAGAAGGACAGTCGGTGTTCTGGGTCTTATCCAGATAGGACTAGGATGTTCCTTCTTGTATTGGGTAAATAAGTATGTCATCCATGATGATGACAACATATATCTCCAAGCATCACATAAGCACGGTTCTCATGGGATATGTGAGAATGGAGGGGTTTTGTTCAAGATGGTCACTTGTCTAGTGGTTTGTGGTCCAACATAATCTAGTTATCCGTGCCCATCATTCTCATGGACATGTTTGGGGTGGTCGAGGTGGAGTATAGGTCGTAGTACAATGACTTAGAGCCAAGACTTATGGTTATACCTCGACCATATTATGGCTCGGTAAGGCTTCAGGATTTCAAGGAGCTTAGGATGTGTGTGAACGTCTATCGACTTACCCTTGAGCACAGTCGTTAGATGCCAATAATCGTACCTATTTCTCCAAACAAAAACATCCAATCTCATCAAAAGTACCATCTCCTATAAGTCAAGTCCAGCATCACTTATTCTATTCAATTCCAAGGTTTTGAGTGAAGAATTAACCCATATCCTCATACGTATACTATACCTAACTCGCACGTATCACTATGTAGAAATCCCCGAGAACCATACACACTGCTAAGCTTGATTATGATACTAGAAATCCAACTGCTTGACTATCCTATAGAAGATCTAACGTACGACATTTTCTATGCCAAGGAAACACGTAATATATCAATCCAAGACCTTGTTCCCTTCCTACGAATTCAATCTAGTGGTCCTTAAATGCCATAAATCACTACATGACCCACTACTCCTATAAATACAATACCGATGGGGATCTACATAATGTCCTAGAGTTCCTTTAACCCACTTATCATGGCAAGGATAATTATCACAATATATCCACCACCTTCTAATATCATGACCAAGTAAACTCCAAGGTCGAGCTTATATATATACTTAATTCATCCCTAACATCGTCCACTCACTTCTTCTTATCTTTTACCGAGAAACATGGTCTGATGATCAAGATTATTGGACTAAATCCAAGTTACTCGAAACTATGTGGTCCTTCTTAACACAAACACACTATCAAGCTCCAACCAATTACCTATTTAAATCCAAATCTCATGTATGACAAAAACTCCTACTTGTTACTCCAAGTAATTATTACAACATCATTGCTCCACTAATATTTACTTGACAAAGTCAGCTGTCATACCACCAACAATTTTAGCTTGTGAACACAATTTTCCTACAAAATCCAATTTACTCAAAAGAGAAGTAAATCATGCTACTCTACCAACTCTAATCCACCAAGTTCACTACCAACATAAGGGTCTTATGACCAATCAAGAGGGTTTAGCTACATCCTCAAGACACCTGTTGTAGTCACCTCAAATATTATCCGCAGGTTGTATATACTTGGAATGATCCTTCCTATGGCATCAAGGTTCTAGCGCTAGCTTAAGAATGGAAGATGTTTGTTTACTATCATCTCTAGTTCCATAATTGTGGCACCCCAGCTCAGAGAACCGAATTACCAGTGTTTCCAGCCTAGAGATCATATCTTCTGGAAACACTCAACAACTCGGAACAGAACTTAACTGACTTTATTGATAGCATACGGGTACAAGTACATATCTTACAAAGATAGCGAGGCCAAAGGCACCCTCGGTGCTGCGACAATATCTACATTATTTAAAAAACATACCTGGGCCTCAAGACTACTCAGTACTACTATGGTGTAGCGGAACAAAGAGGCAACTCCATCCACAGGGACACTGTTGTGGACACATCCTAGTACGGACCATTGGGACCTCCGTCCTCGGCTTCTCCTCCATCAGGCATGATACGCAAGGTGAGTACTTCGAATGTACTCGCAAGCTCACAACAACCAAGTAATGCAGCAAACAATAGCATGGCAATCAATATGATAGATTATTAAGCAACATTACTAATTGTACCAGTTATCAACTAACTCATATCTGGGTTGTCTCACAGCACCCAGAATACTCATCGAGCATCTCCGATCATTTGAAGAGTTCTTCCATCATTACTAACATGGAAATGGTTGACCACCTACTAAGGTCTGGACGGGCTGTCCAATACCGTGGACGCGGCTATTTGATTAAGTCTGACACTCTGCACAGGTTGCACACTTTACCCACATCATGGAGCATTGTCCTCGTGTTCCCATTCGCGTGGACCAGTGTTGCTCCAACGAAATATGCCTGACTCGTGACTCCATCTTCGTACCACCGGCATTCATTCTCCCCCGGAGTCCTTCCCTGGATGGCCCATGTGTCCTCATGACACTTGCCACCGTCGTGGCCAAACTAAACTTTCCTAAACAGGGACGGGCCCAAATAAACTCAACTTGGCTCACAGGGTTATCACCGCCTACCTGATCAGGGTAGCACACGTGCATAACCCTCCCACTTTGGAGGTACCGGTGAAAGATCACGCGATCAACCCAAGTGTCGGTGCACTAAAGACTCGGGTCTCTCGTACCCCAGACTTGTGCACAGGCACAAAGAGCCACTGACGAAAGGGCACTGCAGAATCCAGACAAGAAGCAACCCCAAGGTATCCAAAGCCCCGGCAAGCGTGCCTTGCGGGAAGACACCCAAGGTCACGTTCGTCTAATGGACATGATGAACAAACCTACCGCAAAGCCCCAGCGAGCCTCCCTCATCGGGAAGACAATCGAAGCCCCCGACAAGCTCCCTTGTGGGTACGAAGCACCAAGGCCCCGGCAAGCACCCTTGCCGGGATGACGTGACAAGATACTAGAGGGCGACCGCCCTTGCCATAGTGCCACCCCCCCCCGGAGTTCCATCGCATTCTGCATGCGCCAGCGGGACATCCAGGTGTCGAAGCACCTGGACACATGTCTTCACCAGCACTTAGTTGACATGGACAAGACATGCATTTAATGCACCTGACAAGCGGTAAATAGATAAGCGCCGCTGTAGGTTCACTGTAACATCTCGTGAACCTACCATCGAGCACTGTAGGTGACCCCTTTGCCTATAAAAGGAGGCCCTTAGCTCATTCACAGGGGGTTAGGCTCTATGGAGATTGGCCAAGAAGACGGTTATCATCAATGTAACGAACAATGAAAGAATGCTTAACAAGATTAGACGAGTTGGACATAGTGTTTTACGCGTAAGCGGCCCAAACCTGGGTAAAAAGGCTTGTCGGGTGTTGATTGTTAGGTCTGCTCTTGACGTTGTTTTTTCCCTCCCTACGATTACAAGGGTATCATGTTGATCCCCATAGGTGTCGACCTAGCATCGCCAACATATTTGGCGCGCCAGGTAGGGGGAGGAGAGAAACGTGTGAATCGGAGCATGCTCAACACTGGCTCCATCGAAGTTTGGGCGCTTGCCGCGTTCCTCCGGAAACGGAGTACCGCGGCGGGCGCCATGTTCTTATACGGCTTCGCATGGCCTACAGAAGCACGTTGCTACACGCGCGCATGGGGCAGGGAGGCGGAGACTCCAAGACAAGCATCGTCAGGCCGATGCGTCGCTCACGGGGGCCGACACGCAGCTGTCGAGGACGTGCATGGGCGATTCAGAGAAGCCCTGGTGCATAGTCTGGTGGACGCACCTCCGCTGAGCGATGCATAGTCGTTGAGGATGCTCCACATGGTCCTGAAGCCCCGGCACGCACTCCAGTGTGAATGTTGTGCCCCTGAGAACGTCGCATCGTCGCCCAAAGACGCGCTCGGGGGCTCCACAAGCACGGCCTAGCAAGAGAAAAGCAAAGGGGTTACACCCTGGCTGGCTCTTCCTCCAAGCGACGGTCACGGACCGTCGGCAAGAAGTCCTTGACGGAGAAGAGACCGCCAGGAGCGGTGATTCCCTTCTCGCCGAGGGCTCCTACGCCCCGACGAAAGATTCAAGCGCCTCGCAACCACGACGCGGACATATAAGTTTCTATGCCGAAGAGATGGAGGAGCAGAAGCCCGAGCGCTGACGGGAAGATGAGGCGGCTGTGTTCGGTCCGGCACGGAAGGGAGCGAGCGGTTGACTGACGGCGATGGTGCGGCCGGCGGTAAGCCTGGGGCCAGACTCCCTCTTGCAGATATTGACTGCAAGGAGCCTGACCCGCTTCCACTGTTGTCATCCTTCGTCCTTTCCCCGCTATTCTCACGCGAGGAAAGGCTTTCAGTCATGCTCGAGCTCTCTTCGCAGCAGCCGAGACGCGCACCCGATCTCCCATATATCTTTTCGGAGAGCGTGTTCACCACCACCTTCTTGAAGCGAAGAACATGCCTATCCCAAAGGTTGTGGGCGCGGGCGAAGCTTTTCGACCCGCTGCCGAGGAACAGGGTCCGAGGCCCAGTGCACTCCGCAACCACCGGCACAGCACCATTGCCGCAGCCGTGCATGCGGAGCCATAGGGTCGGGCCCCCCTCTCCTTCCATTGCCTCGGCAAACACACCGAGGAGTCGGAGATGGGACCAGATGGGCCCTCGCAGTTGGAAAAGGAACTCCATCGGGTTCCTTCCAACGTGGGCGGCATGGGCCGCCACATGAGCAAGCTCCGGGGAAGGCGGAGGCGTTGGAGTAGCGCTCCGCCTCCCCCGGCCTCGACCCTTGCGGCGATCTCGGCCCATCTCCCTTCCTCCACCACGGGTGTTTGGGCCGCCTTCCGCAGCGGCACCCTCAGAAGTTGTGGCATGATCCGAGCGGTATCCCCTCGCCGCCGTCATAGCAGACGATGGCTGACCCCATCCCCTAGCCATGGTTAGGGGCAAGCGCCAGCAGCAGACATAAGAAGATTCAGAAGGCCAAGATCGAGGAGTTGGCAGATTCCAGGGTAGTTGAGAGAGAAAAAACCCTCGCAAACCCTACCAATTTATAGGACGGGGTGTGGGGGCTAGCGTCCCTTGGTCCAGAAACCACCACCCTCTACGACCAATTGCTCGAGCTCATGGGCGAACAGAGAACCGCCCTGATGCACCAATGCATGCATGGGCTGGTCCAGCCACTACTACGCCTTGCAAGGCCTTGACTGCCACCTGTCCATCAATGGCTGCGCATGCCACGCGCATAGCAGAGGCGTTTCAGGAGGCAGTGAGGCCACTCCGTGCATGACCTCTGACTTCACGCATCCGATGCGCGGTGTGGGGAAAGGCAACCGCCAGCACATCCAGCCGCGAATGCCCGTACACCTCATTGGGCCTGGCCCAACAGCGCTCCGCGCGCGTGTATGGCCAAGGCCCCGGGGCTCCTGTCGGTGCACTAAATACTGGGGTCTCTAGTGCCACAGACTTGTGCATGGGCGCAAAGAGCCCCTGACAGAAAGGCGCGGCAGAATCGAGACAAGAAGCATCCCCAAAGTATCCAAGGCCCCGGCAAGCCCACCTTGCCGTGAAGACACCCAAGGCCACGTCCATATAATGGACGTGGTGAACACACCTAGCGTAAGGCCCCGGCGAGCCTCCCTCGTCGGGAAGACAGTCGAAGCCCCTGGCAAGCTCCCTTGTCGGAACGAAGCACCAAGGCCCCGTCAAGCACCCTTGCTGGGATGACGTGGCAAGATACTAGAGGGCGACCACCCTTGCCACAGTGCCACCGCCCCCCCAAGTTCCAGCGCATTTCGCATGCGCCAGCGGGGCATCCAGATGTCGAAGCACCTGGACATGTGTCTTCACTAGCACTTAGCTTACATGGACAAGACGTGCATTTAATGCACCTGACAAGCGGTAGATAGATAAGCGCCGCTGTTGGTCCAATGTAACATCTCGTGAACCAAGCATCGAGCACTGTAGGTGACCCCTTTGCCTATAAAAGGAGGCCCTTAGCTCATTCACACGGGGTTCAGCTCTCTGGATATTGGCCAAGAAGACGGTTATCATCACTGTAACAAACAACGAAAGAACGCTTAACACGATCAGACGAGCATGACGTAGGGTTTTATGCGTAAGCGTCCCAAACATGGGTAAAATGCTTGACGAATGTTGATCGTTAGGTCTTCTCTTGATGTTGTTTTCCCCTCCCTATGATTACAAGGGTATGATGTTGATCCCCATAGGTGTCGACCTAGCATCGCCGACACCAAGTCACGGCCGTCCCATACCGGCAAATGTGGTTGCACGGTCAAGCCCGGGCAGGTGACTCTATAGCAACCACTAAGTTATTCCAAATATAGTGGTCAATAACAATGAGCTACTAATTATTTTAAATGATTTTAATATGAATTTATCCTATATCAAATAAATGATCGTATGTATGGAAATATGCAATGCTATGGAAATACTACATAACATGGGTATCATGGCTTGCCTTGCTCAGTTGGGTTGTTCAAACACTCCTGGTCTTCAAATTCACCAAAGTTTCCTTCTAAAACATTTTGAATTTGCAATAATAAAATCTCACATAATACATTTTTGTTAACCAGAAATTCTGTGAGTATATGAAAATACCAAATTTTATCAGAAAATAGAGGGGCTCAGTACCAACTCATTGAAAAAAGAATCAATTGATTTGGACATGTAAATAAAAAGTAAGAAAGATTCAAAGTTTCTGGTGAAATCTGTAATTTAAATAAAAATTTGCGAACAGAGGGGAGGGCCACGTCGAAGGCGTAAAGTGGAGGAGGCGCCTCCACTTACCTCTTCAGGCGCGGGCATCAGACGCTGATAGGTCGGGCCTGTCGTTTAAAACAGAGAGATGGAGAGAGATAGAGGAGAACGGTGGCTCACCGGCGATGGAGAAAGCGGCTGGGCTAGGAGATGGCCGGAATGGATTGGTTGTTCGATGGCGGTCCTTCCTGTACCCGCAGTTCCTCCGGAGGTGGTCGGATGGCGTCGCCCCCTTCCTCTCTGGCGGGTGGGTACTTCGATGATCGTCGGCGGCGTCGAATCCGGCAGAGGGTGGCCTAGCAGAAGGCTGTAGGAGGACCAGGGATACTAGGGGATCTTGATGGTGCCCTCAGATTGGGCAGGGGCAGAGTGGAGGTGGCTGGCGACAGGAGGGCTTCGAGCGGCGGAGCCTTCGCCGGAGCTGAGGGAGACGAGCTCCCAGCTCTAACTAAGGCGCTACAGAGTCGAATGGAGGAAGGCTAGGAGGGGTGAGGAGCTTGGAGGGGCTGCAGTGGGCTTTATATAGGCGAGAGGCGAGGGCGGCGATCTCTCTGGAACGGCAGCGACGTGGCTACGCTACTTGAGCAGAGGAGGCAAGCTAGCCGTCGCGACGCGGGGCGAAGAGACGGAAGAGGGCAGGGGCATTCAATGCCCGAATAGACGGCACCCAGGGGAAGACGACGGCGGGGACGCCACTATAACTGCACGAGTTTCATAGTGCAGCGCTGCGGTGGCGGCCGGCAAGGACTTCTCCGGCGAGGGAGAAGGGTTTGGAGGGTCTAGGAGACTGTCGGGAAGCGCTTGGGCACTAGCTAGCAACGTGGGCGTCTCCCTCCGACTAGACCCGAGTCTGACATCGTCCAGAGTGCAGTTTCGGCAGGCTAGCTACATGGTCACCGAGTGCACTGGCACTGGTGGCGCATGCTGGCCTACCAAACCTTGTCTGGTGTGTCGTTCGTGCTCTCTAGAGTCTCCTCGTGGCACTACCTTGCCAAACAAGCCACTGGCATGCGTGGTAGCATCACCGACAATTCCTGACTCCAAACTTGGGGAGGTTTTGGAGATGTCCTGGGATAGGGATGGAGCTAGAGGAATTGTCTGGGTTGATCAACATTGGAAGAACTACAAACTGGCAAAGTTTGAAAGAATTTGAAGAAGAATTGAGCATAGCTCCTTTGAAAACTACCATTCTGGTCCAGAATAGTGATGATCTTAAGGTGCTCACATGCTTTCTCTGCTGAGGCCGAAACTTGATGGAGGAGAGTTATTTGGTAGTGTACACATGCCCAAAAACTTATTGATCATTTGTGCACCCCTAGCTAGTACTTCCTTCACAAAGTTTCAGAATCAGCACAAACTTAACAGAGTTCTCCTGCTCAAAAATTATACTGGACCACATGATATTTTTGGATATTGTGGCTAGATATGATCCCTAGGAGCTTGGGAATTTATTGGGAATTTTCCAGGGTAGAAAAGATGTGGTTGCTTCACAATGGGGCAATTCTGGTCAGAAAAGAAATAATTATTATGGCCCAAATTTTACATTGGGCAATGTAATATTCTTGGATATTTTGGAATCATATGATAATCAGAAGGTGGCGGAATGTTTGGGATTTTATAGATCATCCAAACTATTGCTTGCTTGACAACCCATGGTGATGCCATAATCCCCAAATAAAGAAAAGAGTTATTGGAAAGGATTTAAATATTGGAAAATAATCTAAAGAGAGGTGTAGAAAGGTTTTGGCAAGAGGTGGAGGGTTTCAGGTTACTTGGGAAAATTTAGAGATTCACAAATCCTACTCAGTTTGAAAAGTTTTGAAAATCAACCAGGTTTGAAAGTAAAAGCTCAAATGGTTTTGGAAAGAAAAAGTTGCAAAAATAAGGGTGTCACAATAATGAACCCAATGCTGAGCAGGGGTTGTCGAAGGTCAACAGGTGCTCTGGAAAATCCGTGTTTTAAACACGTGGTCAGAGGTTTAAGTTGAAGTACCTTGTGAGGTCTAGGTTAGTGTAGGGAGGGGTTTCTAGTCTCGAGGGAGAAGCATAACTGTACGGGGTTGCGTCTGTTGGTTGTAGTCAAAGTGTTTAGTTCTTGGTTGTCTATTGAGGTGCATCCTTGGTGCATCTTGTCTTGCTGGTCTTCAGTTGTTGACAGATGTGAGAGAGAAGTTTAGCATAGAAGGGAGTGTCTAAGGGGTGGTACAGTGCAAGTGCAATCAAAAAAGTGCTGAAAGACTAACAAATTCATTAAGATAAGATAGGTCATATGGTCACATACATGTTGCCTAGGGCAAAAGTACTACTATACCAAATCACGAATAGACAAAGACAAACAACACACCACAATCATACATGGTTCCATATGAACTATTACACGGACTCGACTTCTCATAGGGGATACACGACTCATCCTACCCTAGGGGTTCTCGGACTCAAGTAGTCATGTCTTGCTTCATGCTTCGAGGAAAGGACTCCCACTCTTCAGCTTCTTGGTCCTCCTGGGGCACTAGTGGGTATGCGATAGTCGGCTGCTTGTTGTGACATATCCTTGCAGTATGCTTGTATTCGCCACATCTGTGTCATGTCACGAGAGAAAAAGGGTTTTTATCCATCCCTGGTTTGTGACGTTGGTGTTGCAAAGATGGACCTCCATGCGGTGGATATGGTAATATGTTCCTATGCCTCCTACCTGGGTCTCGGTTGCTGGCTTCCTGAAGTTCCTCAATTTTGCTCTTTTCGTTGGTGATGTGGACTTGCAAGGCAGCAATATGTTTTTCTTGCTCGACCACCTTCTTCTTCTCGAGGCAGTGGAGTTGCAGGAGTCAAGGGAAATCCTGGCGGGACTTGAGGAATTCTTCAGTAAGGTAACGCAGAAGGTGATCTGCCCCATTGTTGAAACAAATTTGGACCTTGAGAGTTGGGTCTTCGTCTTCTGGAATCCCCGTCACTTAAGCAGGGGTTCCTACTCCACTCTTGCTAGGTAGGTAGCGATTAGATTGCTCTCCTTTCGTTTCTGGGAGAAGGTCTCAAAGGTAGAGAAAGGCTTCGTAGGCTGCATGTTGAATAGATATGTCCCTTGTTGGCATACATGGTCCATAAAAGAACCAACTGTGGGGTGGTGTTTTGTATAGCACGACCACCTTGGCATATAACTCAGTCCCGAGATCACCATTATTCAGCTCATGCAGGCTGCACATTGGCTCCGAAGGGTAATGGCATTGGTGGAGGCAGCTTCTTAGGAGAGGTGGGAATCCAGTCATGCGGAGTCTCATGGGAGCGACGACCATCTACAAGATGGTCAAAGAGGATTAATATGACAAGAGAGGATGAGATGAGTATAAAGGTCTATAGTTGTATAGATCGGAAGAGGAGAGAGGTTCAGTAGGTTTTGCGAGTAATTCTACGGTCTAAGGCCTAGTTCGTGTCCTAACTAACTTCCATGCTAACTAAGGCTTCCTACAGTCAGGATGGCTCTGATACCAGCTCTGTGGGGACCCCGACTCATATGTTTTGATCACCAAATGTACGTGCAGAGTAATCCCAGAGATCAATGCTCACTGAACAGACAGAAACTGAATAACAAGAGAATTACGTCCACTACATACTGTTTTACTCGGATATGGACTCTATGGTCAAGTCTTCATATAGTTGAAGTGAAAAGTCTTCATCGATAGCGTGATTCCATCTACCTTAACCCTACGCGCATTCTGACTGGGAAAGATCATAGCTCGCATGTACGTCATCGTGGTATTCTTCATCATATCATGTTTCTCTCATGCCTGGCCAATAAAATAACCAGTGCCAAGCCAGTGAGTACTTTTGAATGTACTCGCAAGCAACCTATGTTTGGAACAACAGAATAACAATGCATGATATAGCACTAATAGGTAGCTTGCAAAAACATAGTTGTGAGTGCAATGTCATGGTCAATCAACTTTTACAAACATGCATCAACATCTTGCAGATATCCATACGAACAAGTTATAGATATCATCATAAGCAGGGGTTGAACCCGTCATGTTCAATCATCATGTCAATTCATCTAACTTATCTCAAGTATCATCCTTCTCACACACCAAGTTTGTGAAAACATTTGGACATAGTGTAAGCAGCACCAACCAACTGTCCTTGACCGTAGACACCGCTATGCAAATAGTTTTACACTCTGCACAGGTTGTGTGTTGTACCCAGAAGACTAGTGGAGCTTCCGTGTTATCTAGGACTCACGGTATTTACATACCCGAGGTAATAACCCGAACAAAGCCTTCCCCTCGCAACACTAAACAATGAGTCCACTCTTTGGTGACATCCCTCATGTTGTACATCACATGTGCCTTGCTCCACATTGTACCATCCATGATAGAACGCAACGGTCTGCTCGATGTGTGTGAAAACAGCCCATGGTCGCCCTAATTAGCACGACCCTGTATTGAGAGTGACCATGCCACTCCTGCCACTAGTGATGCGGGCTCTTTCCTAGCATCGACGAAAGTAATCAACAAAGTCACGTCCCGTAAAGGGGTATCATGGTCACACATGTAAGGTTGGGACAGTCGAAAAATCTTAAATCTAATCCATTTTTGAAGTCACACGGACACAACTTTCTCAAGTGGTCACTGATGGGGTTATAGTCCTAGGGTAGGGTCATAGGCCTGCCCTATAAGTCCTACCCAAGGACTACCCTTCATAAGGGATAAGGCCCTTAGTCAGTTCCGACTGAATTAAGGACTTCCCATCATCTAGTCGGTAACGAATCCTCCACCTTCCAGTCGGAGATGAGCATTCGGAGTGTACAAAAATAACCGACTGGATTCCACTCTGTGCATCGTAACCCCCCTGGAGGGAAACGGTCGTACGTTTCCATGTGCCTTTATTAGCATTTAAGACATACGTTACCTGTAACGTAGGCATTTATTCGCCACTACTCCACCCCTGTGCACCGAACCGTTGTGGAGGGCAGCGCACTCTATATAAGCCGCCCTTCCTCACTGGTGCAAGGGTTAGCAATTCACTGTAATCCATATTCCACTCGACAACAAGCTCCCAGAGCACTAAGACGTAGGGCTATTACCTCCACCGTAGAGGGACCTGAACTCATACAACCTTGCTGTAGCTAAGGCTCTGCCCATCCTTTCGTACCCTACACATCTACTGTCAGACTTATACCCACGACAGTTGGCGCCCACCTTGGGGCAGGCGTCTAAGCGACTTCCGGCGAGTTTGCGACTACATGTTTTCGTCATGTCATCCGGTGGAGATTCGAGCATGGGTCACGAGATCCTCTTCGGCGCTCTCTCCTTCATCGTCGACGATTCGGCATGGCTTCGGGAGGCCCCTCTCGACGTCGAGGCGCTCCCCCATCGCGGAGCTACGCACTTCCGTGCCGGTGCCCGCGGCATTCTTCTTCTCCAGCAGTCGGCTCAGGTGTCGACCTACACCGCCATCACGCGCCGCAACAAGCGGTCCTGCCGTCCGCGGCTCCAGCGTTGGGTGCAAGACGCCCAGGCGCGCCAGAACGCGTCTTCACAAGTGGCGGTCCTAGAGTCGGTCGTGGTTGCCCCGCCGTCCCAGCGCTCGGACTCGGTTCCGACTGAGTTTCCTTCCGAGTACTTGGGTCGCGGGCCTGCAACAGAAGTACACATGGCCAACTACCATGAAAGTCCCCGCCAAACTGGTCGGAACGAGCACGAGATCGGCGAAACATCCGGCGCTCGCCGTCCACCTCGCTGTTCTGCCAGTCGGCACACTCGGCGGAGCAACGTGGAGTTGTTCCGCACACCCATCCTTAACTTGGCTGCCGCCGCCAAGATAGCCGATTCCCTTCAGCCGACTGATTCAGAGGCTGGCAGGGGGATCGAGCAAATCCGCGCCCTGCTGCACACGGCGCAGCAGCAAAATTCGGCGGTCTCCCAGTCGCACAACAGGATCGACAATAGTTCTGTTCATGCGAACACGCATCGGTCACTTCACAGCCCTGGTTCTCATCAGTGACACAGGGGAGGCAGTCGTTCCATAAATCCCGAAGATCGTCGCCGTTCGCGCACCCCTCCGCCGGGTGGGGCCGATGGGCCCCGACATCATGATGATCGGCGTTCAGTCGGTGACAGGGGCCAAGCCCACCGCGATGGTCACGATATTGACCGTCCGAGTGGAAGCAGGACCATCGTTTCTGGTCCCGAGTGTTTCAGTCGAGCCATCCGTTCCGCTGACATGCCTCCCAACTTCCGATTGGCGACGGGGATCAGCAAGTTTAATACGAGAGTCCAAGCCAGAAACGTGGCCGGATGACTACCGAGTGGCAGTCCAGATCGGAGGAGGGGACGACCACGTCGCCGTGAAGCACCTCCCTCTGATATTCGACGGCTCGGCGCGAGCATGGCTGAACCAATTGGCCCCCTCAAGCATCTATAGCTGGGCAGATCTGGCCCGAGTGTTCATCGGGACCTTCGAAGGGACGTACAAGCGCCCTGCTGGCCTTGTGGAGCTCCAGCACTGTGTCCACAAGCAGAATGAGCCCCTGTGCGATTTCATTCAGCGTTGGACGACCCTCTACCACATGGTGGAGAACATCACAGAGCACCAAGCAGTCTGCGCCTTCAAGGCAGGCGTGCGGTAGAGAGATCTGTACCTGAAGTTCGGTCGAACAGGCGACATCTCCATGAACAAGATGATGGAGATAGCGGCACGCTATGCAAATGGCGAAGAAGAGGACCGCATCCGTAGCGGCAAGCACAAAACAGTCGCCGACGGAGATGGGAATAACACTCTGAAGCAGAAACAGAAAGCTCCGTCCACTTCGCAGGCAGAAGCCGCAGCCTTTACCAATGCCAAGTTGAAGGGCAAGGCGAATGCTCAGTTCACCTTCAAGAAGAAGAAGTTCAACAACCCCATCCTGGACCAGCCATGTCCGATTCACACAAAGATGGATGAAGAGGGCAACGCCATATATCCGAAGCATACCACTCGGCAATGTCGCCTCCTGATCCAGGGGTTCGGCGAAGGGCAACCGAGTGAAAAGGGCAATGAACAGGATGAGGAGGACAAGGAGGATCCGTTCCCCCAAGTCCATGCAACACTGATGATTTTTGCTGACGTTGAGAGCAAGAGTCGACTGAAGCTGGTGAACAGGGAGGTGAACATGGCCACGCCTACCAACCCCAAGTTCCTCAAATGGTCTCAGACTGCGATCACCTTTGACCAGTCGGATCATCCAGCACACGTACCCATCCCAGGGAGACAGGCTCTGGTCGTTGACCCGGTGGTGGAAGGAGTTTGACTGCACAAAGTCCTCATGGACGGCGGCAGTGGCTTGAACATCATGTACGCCGATACTCTCAAGGGGATGGGCATTCCGATGTCCAAACTCAGCGAGAGCAGCATGCAGTTCCATGGAGTCGTCCCTGGACGAAAGGCCAAGTCACTCGGCCAGATCGAGTTGGACGTCGTTTTCGGCTCCGACAAGAACTTCCGCAAGGAAAAGCTGATGTTCGAGGTGGTGGACTTCCAGAGCGCATACCACGTAATTCTGGGCCGCCCGGCGTATGCGCGTTTCATGGCCCGTTTATGTTACGTGTACCTGAAGCTAAAGATGCCAGGCCCAAAAGGTGTGATTGTTAGAGCATATATCTCCATATGTGGTTTTGGTGATTGATGACAATTCCTATGGACTAATGGTTGCCTTAAGTTATATTTATAGGAGTTGTCCATAGGCACTAATTGAAGTCCATCTGTTGGGTTCAAGGAGTTTATATGTTGACCAAGATGTTATTCAAGGCATTATCCAAAGAATGGTCATAGAAACACTAGGTTGATCAAGATCTCAGACAAAGAGTAAATCAAGATGATCAACACACAAAGCGTATAAGATGTACCGAGAGGGATCAAGTGATCCCATGGTATGGTAAGAATTGTCCATTACGTGATTGTGTACTAACCCATGGTCTTTGTGAGACTCCTATGTCGGGGTTAGGTGTGTTTCCATTGGGCTTGCGGCAAAAGGAAGATCTCATACAACCCATGAAGGATGACATCAAGTGGTGATCGTCATCAAGATTGTGGTGTGCAAGTTCAAGTGGATCAGCACGAATATATCATTGAAACTATTATCAATGATCATGTGTTGATAAGGACAATCTCATGTGCTAACAAGGACAAGATCAAGATAAACATTCCTGAGCACTACATGCTTGATTCTTGTGGATATTCACATGGTGGACAAATGAAGATGAATACATAAGCTAGGCTTTCCGCATTGTGTATGGGAAAGCTACTTGAAGACTTCATCATGTCTTGCTTTCAACTTGAGCCAAGAAGGAACGACAACATCAAGCTCAGGTGAAAGGGCTAACTCAAAGGTATCAGTTCCTTTGACGTTAGTTGTGTGGAGTGATGATCAGCGAATAAAAGTATACACTCAAGTATGGATCATCAGTACTCTTTTATGATTCTTGAGTCCTTAGGGATCCCGCACTATTAAGAGGGGATCACAGGTTTTGCGATGAACTTGCTCAAACTACATCATCACTTTCTGCTCAGACCACATGTCCACTGCTTTGTTGTCATCTGAAAACAGAACCAGTGCCTCGGACATCCGGCTTTCTTCGGACGTCCGAGGACCGGACGACTGACTAGTTCGGAAATCCGGAATCCTATACCAGAGGAATCAGAGCCATATAACTCGGACTTCCGTCTTCCTCCAGACGTCCGAGGCCCGGATGTCCGGCCAAGACCCGGAAATCCGGAAGCCTGCACCAGTAGAAGTTGAGTTCTATATCTCAGAAATCCGGCTCCCTCCGGACGTCCAAGCGCCGGACGTCCGACACCCGTCGGCAATCCGGAATCTACCACCAGTAGAAGTTGAGCTGTATAACTCGGATTTTAGGTCCTCTCTGGACATCCGGTGGCTGATAAATTCAACATAGGTTCAGTCGTATCTACAGGTCTCGGACGTTCGACCCCTGTTGGACGTCCGATCGCTGTTTAATTCAAAATAGTTTCAGTTGTATCTACAGGCCTCGGACGATCGACACCTGTCGGACGTCCGACCCCTCACGGACGCCCGGACTTCCGACAAGTGTCGGACGTCCGGACCCTGTGTGACTTAAAGTGTCCCCAACGGCTCTTTGTCTCTCCCCACTATAAATACCCCCTCCCACTTCGTGAGAGGGTTTCCCAACACAGCCTTATCCTCATAAGAACACATTTCCACCTCACACATTTGCTCACTCCAAATCTTAGATCCCAAGAGCATTTGTGAGCCCTTTGAGAGTTGTTCCAATCAAAAGATAGATCGTCTCCCTCTCCTTCTCTCAACCCAAGCTATTTGTGATTTGAGCATTCCCCGTGATCTTGTTACTCTTGGAGGTTGGAGACTCCTAGGCGGTAGGAGTTCTTCGGAGAGGAATCAATCCGTGTGATTTCCCCCGGAAAAGTTTGTGAGGGTTTGGAAGCCACCACAAAGGCTTACCACTAGTGGTTGAGAAACGCCTTCGTGGTGTTATCTCAAAGGGAGAATAGGGTGAGCCTTCATGGCATTGGTGTGCCTTCGTGGTAACATCCACCTCTCTAACGGTGACTAGCTTCCCTCCAAGGAAGTGAACATCGGGATACATCTTCGTCTCAGTGACCTTGGTTATCCCTAACCCTAACTCCTTACTTGTGGTTTACTTGTGTTAATTGAGCATACATACATTGCATATTGGTTGTGCTCATTATATTGTGTTGTCCATTTCTTGTACAGGATTAATCATTCGAGCATACCCTTTATATCCACACGTACATACTTGCATCCCTTGATATATCGTGTGATATAGTGTGATCTAGTATCTTGTGTTGTTCACCTACTTGTCGTGTGATATAGCTCAAGGAAGTTTGTGTAACTTACTTGTGCTTGTCAGTAACTGCATTGTGTCCATCTTGGTAGATCGTGTTGTTGATACACGTTGCAGTGCCTAGTGCATTTAGGATTTGTGCTTGACAAGTACCCTCTTAGTTTATTTCCGCATTAGGTTCAAGCCAAATCTGAAGAAGTTTTTAAATAGCCTATTCACCCCCCTCTAGGCGTCATCGAGGTCTTTTTCAATTGGTATCAGAGCTTGGTCTCTCTTTAATTAGGTTTCACGACCTAGAGAGTATCAATGTCGACTATTGGATTAGTGCACAATGGCATCTTTGACTTTGATGGCACAAACTATACCCTATGGAGAATTCGTATGCTTCATCACTTTCGGGCCATGGGCCCAAACACTTTACGAATTGTTCTTGTAGGGATTGCCGACAAAAAGGATGATGCATCTTCATCTACTAATGAAATGTATCTTGATTGTGAGGCCTTTCTTGCCATTCATCGAACCATAAGTCCTGAAGTGTTTAAGTCTATCTCGACTTGCAAGTCAGCTCATGAAGTTTGGACTAAACTTGAAGATATATATGGTGGGTGCAATCTTGATTTAGACGGTATTATGATGAAGGAGTTGGTGCATGAGCTCTTCACTCTTTTCGATCTTAAAGAGTCCACCACTACTTCCATATCCGATTGCTTGCACACCTCAGCATCTTCAATCTCACAAGGTAATGACATGGTGAGTGAAGAAATATATGTTGATGAAAATGTCATAGCCTCTATGCACACGAGCATATCTAGCACCACACATAGTGTAAATTATTGTGCTGATAGGTCATGCATTTCACCTAAAGATTCCTCGACAAATGTCTGTGGTGATATGCCTGCTTCCTCGTGTCCTCTTGATCAAAATATCTTGTTTCTCCCTAGTTGCTTTATGACTAATCATTTAGGGGATATCAAGAAATATGAAGTACTTTTGACTAATGAAGAATCTGATTCACCAAAAGAATCATCATCAACTCCTCCAGTTCACATGTGCCTCATGGCAAGAGGTAATAATGAGGTATCATCTTCCCTATGCAATGACGATGATATTTGCGATGAGGATGATGATGATGACTTGACTGAAAGTATCTATGTGATCAGTAAAATTCTTCATAAAGCTAAAAATAACGCTCTTCAAAGATTCCAAGATGTTCTTGCTTACTTTGAAAATTGTAATGATTCACTTAATCATGAACAAGCTAAAAGTGAAAAACTTGAACATGAACTTGAGAAGAGTCATCAAGCATGTAGAGACTTAAGATCTTCAAAAGGAGAGATTGAAGTTGCTCATGATAAACTTAAAAAGGATTTTGAGGTCCTTCTCCTTGAATGCAATAATGTCAAGGGAGAGCTCATCAAAACCTCTAAGATCTATGAGGAGCTTCAATCTACTCATGAGAAGTCTCTATTTGCTACTTACTCCTCTCATATTGTTGATGATACTTGTACATCTAACTCTACCTCATTTGAAGTATCAACATTGAAGGAGAATGTTGAGCTACGTGCTCAACTTGATTTACTAACTAGCAATTATGGGAAGTTGGAAGAAAACCATGTAATGCTCACAAGCTCTCATGCCGATCTTCTAACATCCCATAATGTGCAAAAGTTAGCTCATGAGGCTATCGTCACCAAGGTAACCTCAAGCGAGCCTCATGTGGACAATGGCACTACTTCTAGTCAAAGTACTATATTTCCATGTGCTAGTCCTCGTAATTCGTCTACTCATAATGTTGCTACCTCATGTGATGAATTACTTTCCTTGCCTTGTTGCTCTAACATTGAAGCTTACACGTCCTATAGTACTTGCATTGAAACTAACCGTGTACAGGAAATCAAAGAGCTCAAGGCCCAAGTCACTTCCTTGAAGAAAGACTTGGAACAGTGTCATGAAGGGATGACCACACTCAACAACGTCCTGTGGGAGCAAATATCTCCGAATGACAAAAATGAGTTTGGAGTAAACTCAAACAAGAACAAGACGGGCCTAGAACAAGTCAAGAATTCGGCCAAAATCATTTGCTTCAAGTGCAAAGTTAAAGGGCACCATGTTAGATCTTGCCCTCTGAAGACGAAGTCTCAAAGTCACAAGCAACAAGGGAAGCGGCCACAAACTCAATCACATATTCAACTACAAGTTGAAGGAAGGCCTCTTCCCAATAAGACCCAAGCCAACACTCCCCGAGGTAAGAAATCAACTGGGAAGAAAGCAAAGGGTATATGTTGCTACTTATGTCGTGAGAAGGGTCACGTCGCTTCGTCTTGCACCAGAGGTAACTTATCCAACCCAATCACTATTGATGATATCTATTCCCTTGGGAAGGATAAGGTTGGCAATGTGTTTGCCAAGTTTGTTGGTACTCAAGATGGTGTCAAGAAAAGAACCATTTGGGTTGCCAAGCCTATTGTGATTAACCTCTTAGGACCCAACGTAGTTGGGGACCAACAAGCTCAAACTTGATCAATAGGTGACTATGGAGGACATTAGAGACTTGGATACATAATGAAGAATTAAGGGGTCTTCATCATTCATATTATCTCAAGCCAAGTCATTTGGATTATCGAGTTTCTATCTTATATCCAATGTGCCTCCTTACGGTAACTTATACTTAAACTGTTTACGTTGTTAGGTGCTTGCCCCTTTCCATGTTGTGGTTTTGTACCTTGTATGCGTTTGTATATGTTGTGCTTCCAACTTTCTTATCTTGAGTAATCAAGTATGTGTATGTTGGTTTGCACATCATGTACATGTGAATCTTGTATTGAGCCTATTTGCATCTTGTCTGTACTTCTGTTGGCTCTTGTGAGAGAATTAATGGATTATCCCATTGTGGGGGAGTGATGTGCTTTGCACACCTCACAATCCTATAAATGTGTATACATGGGGAATACCACTTAGTTTTGATGCTTGAAGATTATCTACTGTCTATGTGGTATGTCTTACTCATGAGAAATTCAAATTATATATGGTCCATTAAGTATCTCTTGTTGGTTTTATTTTGCCACTTGCTAATGTTATTGATTTATCACATTATGGGGGAGTAATATGCTATGTGCATATTACAAACCTAGAAAATGTGTACATTTGACGTATTGCCACTTAGCGTTGATATTGTAAATTATCTTGTTCCTAGGTGGCATGTTAGCTCTACAAGTGTCATTTGCTTGCGTTTTATGGGTAAAGATGATCTTGGATATATTTGTGATCTACCGATGAGTATCATTTCAAAAATACTTCTTGTCCTTGAAAATTGGTATTCCATCATGTGATTGGAATTGATAATCATCTTTACATTGGATTTTGTGTTTCGTTTGTCTTTCTTGCCTCTTATGAATATATTTTTAACATGTCTAGTGTGGTTATAGATATAGAGAAAGCGATGATCCCATCGTGTGGGTTTTGTATTCAAATGCAAATTCTATATAATGCACGTCCCTTGGGGGAGCTATCCTATTCTCTTTAAAAACACTCTCTTTATTCACCCATCATAAAATCATTTGATCCCCATAAAGTGTGTGTTGATGGGAGGCAAGTCTTGCTCTTTATGATGCTTTGTGCCATCATAAAAATTTGTAGAGGGCTTTGTTTGTTGGAACCTAGCTCTCTCTTAGAAACTAGATACCTCGTGTTTGTTTTCCTTCAATTGGTTTCTTGTTGCCTTCTATTTGGCATGTGTCAATGGATATCTCATTCCTTGATCTATCTTTTAATTGATATCTTTCAAGTGATAGTTCTTTTGTTTTAGGATCTTATTATAACTTGATACCTTGTCTTTTGATGACTTATGAACTTTGTGTTGAGTTGATTCTTGAGAGTCTTGAGCATGCGTATCTAGCTACTATATACAACTTCTTTTTCTTGCTTTCCTCCATTGACCCAATATATAAGGGAAACTCCACCCTATCATAAATTGGCTAAGGTGTGCATGAAATTCAAATTCATATCTATATGCACATATGTGTGTGGAGTTTGTCCTATGTATTGCTTGTTTTCTAACTCTTTGGTCCCAATGAGTTTGGGCACCATTTTGTTTGTTTTTTGTTGTTCCAGGAACAACTGGAGATGCGTTGGATGCTCGGCTCACCTATAAGGAAGATGTTGAGACCATGTGATTATTGGAGCCAAGTTAGGATGATCAAAGAACAACTATCTACTACATCAATCCAATGTTGTCTCGGTAACAAGTATCCACTTCATGCATTCTTTTCTTGCAAAGGACCCAACCTGTCTTTTCTTTTCCAAGTTGCATCATGGCATGAATCTCTTGATTCGTTCTTGTAGTACTTGTTTTCTCTCTCAAAGCATCCGAACGATGATGTCTTACTACTAGATGGGATGTCTTTGATGTTCGTATGTTGGAAGTTCATATTATACAATAAGAAAATATTAGGCCATGTGCTATGCTTCCAAGCAAAATATCTCATTGATATATTTATGACTTCCCTTTTGGATATCTAGTTTTCTTCCTTTTTGAAACCATTTTGTGTGTACATCCTTCTTTGTGGATATATATATCATCATTGTCTTCTACTTAGAATCTTTAACACATGAGAGAAGTTACGTCTCTAATTGATATCCTCTTTTCTTTCACGTCCATCGCTGCATTTCCTTTTTCAGTTTTTGGTGGCAACATGAAAGGATTTGTTTTGAGTGCGTATCTTATTTTCCTACATCTTGATGCACTCTTTGGCCGTGAAGATTATTTTTCTTCATGCTTTTCTTGATGAGGATTTTGCCATTTTCAATTAGTATCCCTCCTCTTGACAAGGTTCTTACTTCCTATCTTCACAATGGGTTGTCACAAGCGTTGGTTCTTATTTTGTTTATTAGTAAGCTTGTGAACCCATTTTCTAGTATGTGTGTGTGGGAATGATATGTCTTGCACTTTGTATCTCATTTCATCAAGACTATGTTGATGAGTAATGCTCATCCTTATCTTACTCTTCTCAAGTGCTTTGCCATGACTCATACACATTACTTTGTTTGAGACTATTATGAAGTTGCTTCTATTACTTGTTGCTCAACCATTTGTTTTGTGCAATTGATATGCCTATTGTCTCATCTATCTTCTTGCACTCGTTGTGTGTTTTTATTAATATTGGGGGAGCAACGATCCTATTTTGTGCACCTGTATCAAATACAAAAATCTCATATTAGTGCACAAATCATGGGGAGCTTCTCTAAGTTTTTGATAAAACACTCTGTTTCCTTTATCATAATATCTTCTATTCATGTGGTTCGAAGGACCATATGATTGTTTGTTCCATCTGAAATCTTTTGATTGCTTGCCTCTATCTTTGTATGTCTTTGTGGCATACAATCCTTTTATTTGCAATCTTTGGGTCCTCAATATAGTGTGTTTTCCTCCAACTACTTATTACTATATTTGTGTATTTTTCCGCGCTCATTTGCTGAGAAGTACACACCTTTTGGAGGACCACCTACTATATTGGCTTTCTAAACTTTTTGTCCATTTTGGCAATCGATGCCAATGGAGGACAAGTTTAGAGAGTTTACTTTGGATATGTTTAGAGGATTTTGCTTTTATTGCGTAAGCATTTACATCTTGCTCACATGCATTATTACCTTGTATTTGTGCACTTGGTTATGCTTATTTCCTTATATAAACTCTCTTGAAGTGGTTGTCTTCAATTACCAAAATGGGGGAGATTGTTAGAGCATATATCTCCATATGTGGTTTTGGTAATTTATGACAATTCCTATGGACTAATGGTTGCCTTAAGTTATATTTATAGGAGTTGTCCATAGGCACTTCTTGAAGTCCATCTGTTGGGTTCAAGGAGTTTATATGTTGACCAAGATGTTATTCAAGGTATTATCCAAAGAATGGTCATAGAAACACTAGGTTGATCCAGATCTCAGACAAAGAGTAAATCAAGATGATCAACACACAAAGCGTATAAGATGTGCCGAGAGGGATCAAGTGATCCCATGGTATGGTAAGCATTGTCCATTACGTGTTTGTGTACTAACCCATGGTCTTTGTGAGACTCCTATGTGGGGGTTAGGTGTGTTTCCATTGGGCTTGCGTCAAAAGGAAGAGCTCATACAACCCATGAAGGATGACGTCAAGTGGTGATCGTCATCAAGATTGTGGTGTGCAGGTTCAAGTGGATCAGCACGAATATATCATTGAAACTATTGTCAATGATCATGTGTTGATAAGGACAATCTCATGTGCTAACAAGGACAAGATCAAGATAAACATTCCTGAGCACTACATGCTTGATTCTTGTGGATGTTGACATGGTGGACAAATGAAGATGAATACATAATCTAGGCTTTCCGCATTCTGTATGGGAAAGCTACTTGAAGACTTCATCATGTCTTGCTTTCAACTTGAGCCAAGAAGGAATAACAACATCAAGCTCAGGTGAAAGGGCTAACTCAAAGGTATGAGTTCCTTTGACGTTAGTTGTGTGGAGTGATGATCAGCGAATAAAAGTATACACTCAAGTATGGATCAACAGTACTCTTTTATGATTCTTGAGTTCTTAGGGATCCCGCACTATTAAGAGGGGATCACAGGTTTTGCGATGAACTTGCTCAAACTACATCATCACTTTCTGCTCAGACCACATCTCCACTGCTTTGTTGTTATCTGAAAACAGAACCAGTGCCTCGGACATCCGGCTTTCTCCGGACGTCCGAGGACCGAACGACCGACTAGTTCGGAAATCCGGAATCCTATACAAGAGGAATCAGAGCCATATACCTCGGACTTCCGGCTTCCTCCGGACGTCCGAGGCCCGGATGTCCCGCCAAGACCCGGAAATCCGGAAGCCTGCACCAGTAGAAGTTGAGTTCTATATCTCGGAAATCCGGCTCCCTCCGGACGTCCGACACCCGTCGGAAATCCGGAATCTACCACCAGTAGAAGTTGAGCTATATAACTCGGATTTTCGGTCCTCTCCGGACGTCCGGTGGTTGATAAATTCAACATAGGTTCAGTCGTATCTACTGGGCTCGGACGTTCGATTCCTGTCGGACGTCCGGTCGCTGTTTAATTCAAAATAGTTTCAGTCGTATCTACAGGCCTCGGACGACCGACCCATGTCGGACGTCCCACCCCTCGCGGACGCCCGGACTTCCGACAACAGTCGGACGTCCGGACACTGTGTGACTTAAAGTGTCCCCAACGGCTCTTTTTCTCTCCCCACTATAAATACCCCCCTCCCACTTCGTGAGAGGGTTTCCCAACACAGCCTTATCCTCATAAGAACACATTTCCACCTCACACACATTTGCTCACTCCAAATCTTAGATCCCAAGAGCATTTGTGAGCCCCTTCGAGAGTTGTTCCAATCAAAAGATAGATCGTCTCCCTCTCCTTTTCTCAACCCAAGCTATTTGTGATTTGAGCAAGTTTTGAGCATTCCCCGTAATATTGTTACTCTTGGACGTTGGAGACTCCTAGGAGGTAGGAGTTCTTCGGAGAGGAATCAATCCGTGTGATTTCCCCTAAAAAAGTTGGTGAGGGTTTGGAAGCCACGTCAAAGGCTTACCACTAGTGGTTGAGAAACGCCTTCGTGGTGTTATCTCAAAGGGAGAATAGGGTGCGCCTTCGTGGCATTGGTGTGCCTTCGTGGTAACATCCACCTCTCTAACGGTGACTAGCTTCCCTCCAAGGAAGTGAACATCGGGATACATCTTCGTCTCAGTGACCTTGGTTATCCTTAACCCTAATTCCTTACTTGTGGTTTACTTGTGTTAATTGAGCATACATGCATTGCGTATTCGTTGTGCTCATTATATTGTGTTGGCCATTTCTTGTACAAGATTAATCATTCAAGCATACCCTCTATATCCACACGTACATACTTGCAGCCCTTGATATATCGTGTGATATAGTGTGATCTAGTATCTTGTGTTGTTCACCTACTTGTCGTGTGATATAGCTCAAGTAAGTTTGTGTAACTTACTTGTGCTTGTCAGTAACTGCATTGTGTCCATCTTGGTAGATCGTGTTGTTGATACACGTTGCAGTGCCTAGTGCATTTAGGATTTGTGCTTGACAAGTACCCTCTTAGTTTAGTTCCACATTAGGTACAAGCCAAATCTGAAGAAGTTTTTAAATAGCCTATTCACCCCCCCTCTAGGCGTCATCGAGGTCTTTTCAGTGATCACTATCACAGGCAATCGACAGCGGGCTGAAGAGTGTCTGCAGCAGGGGTCAAGGATCGCCGATCAGCAGATGGCTGTCCTCGAGCTTGACGAGGACAAGAAAACAGTCGACCCCGCTGACTTGATGTGTGCGAATAAGCCAGCTTCGGAGTCTGCATTCCAGTCGGCAGGAGAGACGAAGAAGGTGAGCATCCACCCGACGGACGACGCCGCTGCCCCGACGAACATCTCCACCACCCTCGATCCTAAATAGGAAGCCCAGCTCACCCAATTCCTCCATGAGAACTCGGACATCTTCGCATGGAAGCCCTCTGACATGCCAGGTGAACCCAGGGAGTTGGCTGAGCACTGAATGCATGTGGATCCCACCGCTCGGCCTGTCCGAGAACGCCTGCATCGGTCCGCCGCGCACAAGAGGAAGGCAATCGGAGAAGAAGTGGCCAAGCTTTTGGCAGCCAACTTTATTCGCGAGGTACACCACTCCGAGTGGCTCGCCAATGTTGTCATGGTGCCCAAGAAGGACAAGTCGCTCCGAATGTGCATCGACTTCAAGCATCTCAATAAGGTCTGCCCGAATGACCATTTTCCGCTACCCCGCATCGATCAAATTGTCGATTCGACTGCGGGTTGCGAGCGTTTGTCATTTCTTGATGCCTACTCGGGCTATCATCAGATCCGGCTGTATGGCCCCGATGAATTAAAAACCTCCTTCATCACCCCATTCGGGTGCTTCTGCTACATCACTATGCCATTTGGTTTGAAGAATGCAGGAGCAACCTTTATGCGCATGATCTAAAAATGCCTCCTCGACCAGATCGGTCGGAATGTGGAGGCGTATATGGATGATATCGTAGTCAAGTCACGCAAAGGTTCCGACCTGCTGACTGACTTGGCAGAAACATTTGCCAACCTTCGTAGGTACGATATCAAGCTCAACCCCGCCAAGTGTTCATTCGGCGTTCCCAGCGGAAAGTTACTCGGATTCTTCGTTTCCGAACGAGGGATCGATGTCAACGCCGAAAAGATCAGGACCATCGTCCGAATGGAGTGGCCGGTCAGAATACACGAGTTCAGCGGCTCACAGGTTGCCTAGCGGCTTTGAGCAGGTTTATCAGTCGACTCGGTGAGAAAGCACTTCCTCTGTACCGACTCATGAAGAAATCAGATAGTTTCGAGTGGACAGACGAAGCCCAAGTTGCATTCGACGACCTCAAAGTCCTACTTTCCACCCAGCCGGTTCTTACTGCTCCGCTCAGTAAAGAGCTCCTTCTTTTGTACATCGCAGCTACAAATCAAGTCCTCAGCACTGTTCTCACAGTCGACCGAGAAGAAGAAGGCAAAGCATACAAAGTTCAGAGGCTAGTGTATTACGTCTCCGAAGTCCTGACTCCTTCCAAGCAGAGGTATCCCCACTATCAAAAACTTATCTACGGGATTTACATAACTGCGAAGAAGGTGGCTCATTATTTCCAAGACCACTCGGTGTCTGTCGTTTCTGATGCTCCGTTGTCGGAAATCCTCCACAATCGGGACGCACCGGGCCAAGTGGCGAAGTGGGCAATGGAGATGTTGTACTGCGACATCAAGTTCGAGGGCAAGAAAGCTATAAAGTCTCAAGCTCTGGCTGACTTCATAGCAGAATGGGTAGAACAACAGCAACCGACCCACATCTACTCGGCTCATTGGACAATGTTCTTCGATGGGTCCAAGATGTTGAATGGCTCCGGCGCTGGCGTTGTGATCGTATTGCCAAAGGGCGACAAACGCAAGTATGTGCTCCAGATCCACTTTGATTCCTCCAACAATGAGGCAGAGTATGAAGCTATCCTTTATGGACTGCGCATGGCCATCGCACTCGGCGTCCGTCGCCTGATGGTCTATGGCGATTCGGATTTGGTGGTTAATCAAGTGATGAAGGAGTGGGACGTCAGGAACCCCACCATGACCACATACTGCAATGCAGTGAGGAAGCTCGAGAAGAAGTTTGAGGGTCTAGAACTCCACCATGTTCCGCGACTGAAGAACCAAGCAGCTGATGGGTTGGCAAAACTCGGATCCACTCAGAGACTAGTCCCGAGTGACGTCTACCTCGAGCACCTCCACCATCCCACAGTTAAAGAAGATCCTTTCACAGAGGAACCAGTACAACCAAAGAGCTCGACAGATCCGACTGAAGTCGACGTACCTGCTGTGGTTGATTTGATCATGGAGATTCTTGCTGTCATCCCCGATTGGACAGTGCCGATCATTGCATACATCCTGAGGCAAGAATTACCAGAAGACGAAGTCCAAGCCAGACAGATCGTCCGTAGGTCAAAGTCGTTCACTGTCATTGATGGTCACTTGTACAAGGAAACCGTTTCACGCGTTCTTCAATGATGCATCTCCCCTGAGGAGGGACAGTTAGTCCTAGAAGAAATTCACTCGGGAACTTGCGGTCATCACGCCTCTTCAAGAGCAATCATCGCTAAAGCATTCAGAGATGGCTTCTTCTGGCTGCAGGCGAATGAAATGGCTAAAGATATGGTCGACTGATGTGAAGGCTGTCAGTTCTACTCCAACAAGTCCCACAAGCCAACATCTGCGTTGAAGACAATCCCTCTCGTTTGGCCGTTTTGCGGTATGGGGATTAGATATAGTCGGTCCATTCAGGACAGGCCAAGGGGGATTCACACATCTGTTGGTAGCGGTCGACAAATTCACAAAGTGGATCGAAGCCAAGCCCATCAAGAAGCTCGACGCCCTAACGGCCATCAAGTTTGTCACGGACATCATCTCCAGATTCGGGGTTCCTCACAACATAATCACTGACAACGGAACAAACTTTGGCTCGGACAGATTCAAAGGTTTCTGTACAGGCCAAGGTATCCGAGTGGATTTTGCGTCTGTGGCGCATCCCCAAACAAACGGGCAGCAGAGCGGGCGAATGGACTTATTCTACAAGGTTTGAAGCCTCGACTCCTGCGAGAGGTGGGACATGCCGCTGGCGCATGGGTCCCTGAGCTACCTTCGGTGCTTTGGGGTCTCCGCACAACCCCAAATAGATTTACAGGGCGATCCCCGTTCTTCCTCGTTTACGGAGCAGAGGCAGTCCTTCCGAGTGACTTTCTTCACAACGCTCCACGAGTTGAACTCTTCTCCGAAGCTGAAGCAGAACAAGCAAGGCAAGACGGAGTGGATCTTCTACAGGAGGAGCGCGAGATGGCACTGACTCGCTCAACCATTTATCAACAAGATCTGCGATGCTTTCACGCGCGACACGTCAGGAGTCACACATTCCAAGCAGGCGACCTGGTGCTCCGAGTGGATCAGTAGAGACCTCACAAGTTGGCTCCCGCGTGGGAAGGACCCTTCATCATCTCCAAGGTGCTGAACGACGGAGCATACCAACTCTACAACATCGACAGGGAAACGGACGAGCCGCGAGCATGGAACGGAGACCTCCTGAAGCGCTTCTACACGTGACCGTCGACTGAAGCAATGTAAAGAACATGTATTGGTGAAATAATACAAAGCAGATTGAGTTTTTGCAGGTACAAAATTCTTCCGCGGTCGCAGACTCCGGTCTCAAAAAAACAACTTAGCTGCGATCAAGAATCGCCTAAGTACTAACTTTCTACGAGTGTGCACTAAACGTCGCACTCGGGGACTTAGCTGCGATCCAGAATCGCCTAAGCATTAACTTTCTCCGAGTGTGTACTTAACGTCGCAGTCGGGGACTTAGCTACGATCCAGAATCGCCTAAGTATTAACTTTCTCCGAGTATGCACTTAACGTCGCACTCGGGGACTTAGCTGCGATCAATAATCGCCTAAATACTAACTTTCTCCGAGTGTACACTAAACGTCGCACTCGGGGACTTAGCTGCGATCAAAAATCCCCAAAGTACAAACTATCTCCGAGTGTGCACTAAACGTCGCACTCGGGGACTTAGCTGCGATCAAGAATCGCCTAAGTATTAACTTTCTCTGAGTGTGCACTTCACATCGCACTCGGGGACTTAGCTGCGATCAAGAATCGCCTAAGTACAAATTTTCTCCGAGTATGCACTAACCGTCGCACTCGGGGACTTAGCTACGATGATGAATCGCCTAACTACAAACTTTCTCCGAATGCGCACTTAACGTCGCACTCGGGGACTTGTCTGCGATTAAGAATCGCTTAAATAGAAAGCTTCCTTCGAGTGTATCTCACAGATCCACTCGAAGGCTTAGCAGACCCTCCTTGATGCTCATGTAGATGTCAAGGCCATTGACAATTACATGAGTAGCAGAACCTCATTGAGGCTCATGTAGATGTCAAGACCACTGAAAATTACATGAGTAGCAGAACCTCATTGAGGCTCATGTAGATGTCAAGACCACTGACAATTACATGAGTAGCAGACCTCATTGGGGCTCATGCAGATGTCAAGACCACTAACAACTACATGAGTAGCAGAACCTTATTGAGGATCATGTAGATGTCAAGACCACTGACAATTACATGAGTAATAACTCGCTCCGAGTACGACCTGACAGTCGCACTCGAAGACTTAGCCGCGATCCCGAATCGCCTAAGTACTCTATTGCCTTCGAGTGTATCCTACAGATCCACTCGGAGACTCAGCAGACCCTCAGTGAGGCTCATGCAGATGTCAAGACAACTGACAATTACATGAGTAACAACTCGCTCCGAGTACGACCTGACAGTCGCACTCGAAGACTTAGCCGTGATCCCGAATCGCCTAAGTAATCTATTGCTTTCGAGTGTATCCTACAGATCCAGTCGGAGACTCAGCAGACCCTCAGTGAGGCTCATGCAGATGTCAAGACAACTCAAAATTACATGCTCCGCATGTTTGCCATTGGCTTCACCAAGAAACGCCAAACAAACACCACGAGCCAAAATTGTATCGACAATTCTTTGGCAAAAGAAGAGAAAAAGATTCGATTCAAATTCAAAGTTCGCCTAAGGATAGTTGGCTCGGTGTAGATCAAGCTTATCCACACCGAACCACGAATGTGACGACGAACAGCAGTGGCCAAAGTTTCTTACAACCAACACTCGGCATACTGAGGTAAAAGTTTTCTTAAACGTCGTCAGGACTGACGCTGGGACTGGCAGGCTCCACGAATATGTCAAGGTCGATCCCGTCGGCGATGCGAGTGGCGCTCTCAAGGAAGGTCTCCATGAAGTCTTCGAATCGAAGCTTTTTGGTGTTAGCAACTTGCAACGCCTTCAGCTTCTCTTTGCGAACCTCCTTGCAATGCACTCGGACCAGCGACAAAGCGACGTCCGCACCACAGCGAGCCGCATACTTCTTCCACGCCTGCACTCGGTTCGGGACCTCCTCCAGCCGAGTCATCAAGCCTTCCATCTCGCACTGAGACTCGTCTTCAGGCCAAAGCTCCTTGTCGATTCGGCCGACGACCTCTCTCAGTCGGCCGATGAAAGGTCCAACTTTGCCCAAGCGAATGTGCGCTCGGAGCAGATCTCGATTGGCATCCTCGCCGAGTGGAACGTTCTCAAGAATCGACCGCTCAACGTCAGCTTCTTCAACCTCAGCGTCCATGCAAAAATCTGCAAAGACAGGACGAGCAAACATTAAGCGCAGAATGAAATGCACAGTCCACAAGCACTCGGAAAAACAGAACTTACCACCGAGAAGCGCTATCATCTTCCGGGCCCAGTCACTGACGTAATTCTCTTGTGCTATGCACCGCGTGTTGAACACTTCCATCTGTCCCATCAGCTCGGTCCTTTGTTTCCCCATTTTGTCCACTTCAGCAGTAAATTCCTTGTTTGCCTCACGGGCCTCCTCCAAGGACTTTTCTCGTTCAGCCAGAACATCCTTCATACCAGCCAACACAACCATTGCTGCATCCAGTTCCCCAGCAAACTGCACCTTTTCAGACCTCAGAGTCTCGTACGCTGCTCCCATATCGCAAGTTTTCGGCAACTCAGCGCCAAGAGACGTTCAGACAAATTCAACAAAGACAACAATAAACATTCTAAGTTCTTCAGACCCCTGCCGACGCAAGCAGTCGACAGCGGTCTCGGGGACTACACCCAGTGGGTTCACTAAGAGTGACCCCACTGGCATGTAGCTCAAATAGGTCCGCCCTATTGAGATACATGACAACGAACAAGCCTATGAGGTTACTACTACTAGACCTGAGTAAAATTACTCTCGGGGACTCATCCAGTAGGTGCACTCGGAGTGCCCCCACTACCAACATTCGAACAGATTAGTTTTTTGATCTGATCAAGTCAAAGAAAATGTGTATAAAGACAACTGCCGGTGCAAGCACTCGACAGAAGTCTCGGGGACTACACCCACTGGGTTCACTAAGAGTGAACCCACTGCAAAACAATCATACAATATCCGAGTGCATTGCTCAAACACCCAGTGGGTTACAAGAGGAAAGTAAATACTTACTAGCCCAATTACTCGGATATCGTCCCGCAGTTCAAAGCTTCGCTTGTACACGGACGCGATGGAGTCGTACGCTTTCTTGGCCTCTCCCGCCATCAGCTCGCCTGCACCATGGCCCCCTTGGCAGCTCCCACCTGATCTTCCGGGAGGCGCTGGACGTTGTACTCGACAGTCGACGGGCCTGGCATCGTAGGAGGCTCCTTGGGCATCCCAAGGCCTGCTCCAGTCGGTTCAGCAGCGATTAGCGCCGTTTCAATCGACGGCATCGCCTCAGTCGGTGGCGCGTCCATGGCGAGAGTAGTAACCGGCGGAACAGCCTCAAGGACAGGCACCGCAACTTGCTCAGACCTCCCCTGGTCATCCTCCTCCACATAAATCATCCCTGAGGGAAACCCGACCGAACGGCGTGAGACCACAGGAAAAAGGCAAGACCAAAGACAGAATTCGTGATGCAATAACGTAGACTCCTGGAATCGCTACGACGCACCTGGCTGAGATGTGGCAACGTTGTCCATGTCCATGGGATCGTCCCCCTGGCGTGTCGGAGAGGTAGCAGAGGTGGAAACTCTGTCGAGTAAAATTCATTCGACCAATAAGCAGGAGTTCAATCAAATACTGAAAGAAGATAGAAGAACAATGCACTTACGTGGAGGTGACGGGAACTGTGACCCTCATCCGCGGTAAAGCCTTCGGAGGCTTAGATCCACTCGGTTTTGCCACCTTAGAGGGCTGACCCATAGGCTCAGCAGCAGAGTCCTTGGTCCTCTTTGTGCTCCGAACACTCGGAACCACGGGAACGGCTGGCGAGGCACTCGGTACCACAGGAGCAGCTGGCGGCGCACTCGAGGATGCTGGAGGGCCGAAGGAGCCGCAGGTTCGTGACAGCGCTTAGTCCGAAGCTCTGGAGGTGGAGGTGGCGAGTTCTGCTCCTCATCTGCCTCTTCTTCTTCTGCGGAGTCCTCCTCCTCCGTCTCCCCGCTGTCGGAGACATACTCGACACTCTCCACGCTGCCCTCCTGGCTACCTTCGTCCTCCTCGGCCGGATTCCCGTTCGAGACAGGAGAAAACCAGTTAGTCCACGACTACACAAGATACAGTCGACAACATCAGACGTCACACAGTGATTCAAGAAAGCGATAAATCTAAGACAGTTGTGTGCACTCGACAAGTGGTACTCACCTCATTCGGAGGAAGGTTGTCCGCGCGGAAGGCCTTCACTCGCCGGGCCCCTCTGGGGTTTTCGCAGGCGCCTGTGATGTTGAGCACCCACGATGCCACCGTCTCCCCGGTCACGCACTCGACGTTGGTCCGAGTGGAGTCCTCAGGCCCCGTGTAGTACCACATGGCGTGGTGTCGAGCTTGCAGGTGCTAGATGCGCTAGCCCAGGAAAACCTCCAGCAAATCTATGCCGGTGACTCCCCTTCGGACGACATCTACAAGTGCGTCGACCAGAGGCTGGATATGGATCTTCTCCGCCTTCGTGAGCGTGAGCTGCTTAGGTGGAGCCGGTCGGTCTAAGCTAAAAGGAGGCAATCATGTCGTGGCATTCGGGCAAGCAACGTCCTGGCAGTAGAACCATGTCGACTGCCAGTTCCTAACAGATTCAATCAACTGAAAAGCGGGATAGCTACTTTTACTCTTCTTTTGGAAGCCTAAGCCTCTGTAGAGCTGGAGAAGGTGAGTTTTATAATCCGACTGGTTAAGTCGTTTGATGGTTTGGGATCTAGAAGAGAAGATGTGTTTGAAAAGCCCCCAATGGGGAGGACAGCCGATGAAACACTCGCACAACACGACGAATGCAGAGAGATGAGCTATGGCATTTGGGGGAAAATGGTGGAGCTGCGCCCTGATGTGGTTCATGATACCTTTGAAGAAGGGATGTGGGGGCAGAGAGAAACCTCGGTGCACGTGGCTGAGCAGCTGGACGCGCTCCCCCTCCCGGGGCGCCGGCTCGGTCTCGCCCTCCGCCGGCAACCTCCACGACTTGTGCGCAATCATCCCGTGCTCCACCAACTTCACCAAGTTCTCCTCCATCACCGTGGAGGGGAGGAAATCCCCCTGGATCCACCCAGCCGGTAGCGCTCGCTGCCGCCGCTGAGCAGGAGCCACCGCCTTCCCCTTCTTCTTCCGCGCCTCTAGCTTGCTAGTCTTCCCCTTTGTCATGGCGGAGGCTGCGGATTCGCGAGGGAGAAGGAGAGGGAAGGAGCTTGGGATGCGCAGAGGATGGCGAGAGAAGCAGAGCAAATGCAAGTTATCCGGCGAGTGTAACGAAAAAACCCTCGCCCCAGAGGTTCAAGTAAGGTTCCAACTGGGTCACTAGCAAGTGGCCCCGAAATCTTATCCCCCGACCGGTCGCAGCGATATCAGTGGAGAAGATGAAGGCGCGGGAATCGAGGCGTCAGGTACTACTCGAGTGCGATGTCGTCATCCCCGCTGAGCGCGCGGCAACCGAAATTTGAGGATCCCAGAAAATCCGCCGCTATCAGTTGACTGGTCATGTCAAAAGATACCACGGAAGCACTCGGTCCCCGACAGTTCGTTTCACAAATACTTCCACTCGGATCGTTGGTCAAAGAAGATAAAATGGATCGAGGCAAGCAACGCCAAAGTGGCATCCGTACCAGTCGGATCCGTACATCAAGCATCGCTTCGTCGTTCCAACCCCAATCCATTCGGGGACTAATGATGGGGTTATAGTCCTAGGGTAGGGTCATAGGCCTGCCCTATAAGTCCTACCCAAGGACTACCCTTCATAAGGGATAAGGCCCTTAGTCAGTTCCGACTGAATTAAGGACTTCCTATCATCCAGTCGGTAACGAATCCTTCACCATCCAGTCGGAGATGTGCATTCGGAGTGTATCAAACTAACCGACTGGGTTCCACTCTGTGCATCGTAACCCCCCTGGAGGGAAACGGTCGTAAGTTTCCATCTGCCTTTATTAGCATTTAAGACATACGTTACCTGTAATGTAGGAATTTATTCGCCACTACTCCACCCCTGTGCACCGAACCGTTGTGGAGGGCAGGACACTCTATATAAGCCGCAATTCCCCACTGGTGCAAGGGTTAGCAATTCACTGTAATCCATATTCCACTCGACAACAAGCTCCCAGAGCACTGAGAGGTAGGGCTATTACCTCCACCGTAGAGGGGCCTGAACTCATACAACCTCGCCGTAGCTAAGGCTCTGCCCATCCTTTCGTACCCTACACATCTAGTGTCAGACTTATACCCACGACAGTCACCTAGCTCGACATCATCTCCCTCGGACATTAGTGGCACCCGATGGGGTTTTGAAAAGTCATTGGAATCATTTCCTTTCCCACACCATGCATATTTCCCAACCCAATTGCATAGACGATATTTTAGTGTCCTAACTACTTTGCACCCGCACAACCCTCACTGGAAGGTAGGGTCATGCTCAGCGCAAGTATCAACGAGGAGTTATCTGAAACAACCCACCAAGGTGGTCACTAATTCAACATGATTTAGATGCAATGAAATAAGGTGCTATATGACATGCATAAAATGGTTTCATAGTTATGGTCAAATGGTTGCTTGCGTGGCTTTGGAAGGTCTTCATGGTCTTCATGAGCTTCTAGTCCAGTCGGAGCACTCCGTCTACTCTGTCAACTATCATCGGAAAGACCCACAATAAGCAACCCAAGAAGTGGAAAATAAAAGTGCTATGTAGGAGTTGTGTTTTTGTTGGAAATGTGTGGTTATAAGAAAAGATCCTAAAGTTTGTTCTAATGGATTTGGACCATAGAAGAATTTTGAAAGGTAGAAATGGAGGCATCAGTAGACCACACAAGAAGTCAACATAAAATATCTTCTTCAAAATGAGTGGATGCACTCATTTAATAGGGCATGATTTTAGAAGAGTTTTGGAGGTGGTTTCAATAGGTTTGGAGTTGGTATGAATTACCTAGAGATTTAGTTTAATGGAATAAATGTAAAAGGGGCTATTTATTTGGTCAAAAACGAATAGTGCATGATAAAAATGTTGACTAAGGCTAGAAAAAATAGGTTATGATTTTTTAATCACCTAGGAATTGGCATCACTACATTTGGATCTGATTTGTATCCTCTAGGAATTTTGCAAGGTGACCCTTAATATATTATGGAAATATATTATTGCATTTGGATCAATCGAATATGGAAAAATATGGAAGTGGCACCATTAAATAGATTGGAATTTTAGAAGAATTTAGGAGTTTCAATTATTGCATTTGGATCAATCCAAATATTTAAGTCTATGGAATTTTTGGAATTTATTGCAAAATAGAAAAAGGTAAACAACATTGTTGACTGTGGGCCGCAACAAAGGGGAACCCAAGCCGGCCTAGAGGATTCGGCCCAGTGGGGAAGGGGTGCGTGCGGTAGGTTTTAATTTAATCCTGCACGCTGGCCCCTCCTAGTAGTGAGAGAGGGAGGCGAGGAGAGACTCACTCGCGGGCCCCATCCCGTGGTCATCTTCTTCCCATGGCAAGGGAGAGGGAGGGCTTACTGGCGACGTTCCGGGTAGAGGTTCGGAGCGCTGAGAGCACGAGCATGCTCAATGAACCGTTGCCAACCAGGGGGTGGTGAGCTAACTAACCCGGGATGGTTGGACCATCGGTGGTGTTGTGTCCAAGCAACGGTCGATGCACTTGAGGATGAGGAGCTCATGTCCGAATTCAATCCACTAAAACAACGAGGGGTTTAGCTTTGTGGTTCGTAGAGGAACAAGGAGAAGGTGACAAGAGGGAGAATGGGGATCTCTACCATCCGGTCGACGGCGACCCACCGTGGCAAAGATACGACTCGGAGTCGAGTGCAGAGGGAGATGGAGGACCAGTGGGAGGCGCGGGCCTCCAATTTATGGTGGAAGAGAGCAAAGAGAGTTGAATGGAGGGTCAGCGAGTGACCTTTATAGTCGGCCGACGGTGCACCATGAGCTGAGCTCACGGTTGTCTGTGGCGATGGTCGTAGAGACCAAGGGAGAGAGAATTAGCGCGTTAGGTGCGTTTGTGAGGGCAGTCCGCGTCCAGGAGAACAGAGGGGGAGAGGAGAGCGTGTGCGGCGCAGGCGGCTACTGGAGCATGCGGAGGCACTCGGACACGCATGGCTGGGGCAGCTGGAGAGAGAAGGAGGAGGAGCGACCGCCTTGCGTGTCGTGGATGCCGAGGTAGCCTCTTGTGACACGGTCCCGCCTCCCAAAGTTGTCTAGGCGCTGGAATGGGCATCACAATAGTGAGGTTGGGCACTGTAGCATGCTCTAGAGCGTGCAAATGGCCGGCATCACAGTTTTCCCGCGCGCTCTGGGTGCCCCATTGTGTCTAGTAGATGTTGCTCCATGTGATGATGCCCTTTGGATGCTCAGGTTCTAAGGAGTGTGGGGGTGGAAATGAGGAGGGAAAGAGCTCCTGTCCATGCTGCCGAGAGGTAAAAATTGGGGTTTACCCTATCAATCATTGAGCTGCTAAGTAGAGGGAGTGACTGGTGTGTCGGGTAACTAGGAGGGGTTGTGGATAACGATGAAAGTAAGGGGATTATTGGAAGTGGTAAAAGCAGTGCCTTTACCAATTCAGCAGAAGGTGTTTGATGGTTATTTGGGCAAGATAACTTGTTCTCCTTGCTATGAAATCTAACAGGAGTGAATGATAGGTAGAAATGAGCCTTATCACCAATTTTCGGATTAGATGATGAAATTTTACAATGATAAACCCTAGAAATTGGGAGAAAGGGTTTTTCTTAGATCCATCCATGCAATTCTTTTTTCCCTAAGGCACCACTTGGTGTGGTGGCTTTATTTGAGGATTAGAGCATGCCCAAAAAGTTAGGGTCCATTTCGAGAAACTTGATATTGCGAATATTCTAAATTCTAGAAATCAACAGAAGTGGTTTTAAGTGGATTTGGACAAGTGTATCTGTGCTCCTTGATGAACCACTTGGTGTGGAAGAATCATTAGTGGTTTGTGATAGAGGCGAGGGTTTCTCGATCTTTCGATGAGATGATAAATATCGATTTGGTGGAGATGACTTTGATGATCCGACAACAAACTTCCACGACGTTGCGCCTTAGCAATCGCTAAACAAACTCCAAGAGGTTATTGACTACGCCGGAGCACGGTCAACCTGACCACGAGGGTCTATTCCTGCAAGCAATCGAAGAACAAGCAAGAGTACGATACTAAAATCTGAATATTGCGAATATAGTTAAAGTATTGATAAGGGTGGGGATCTGAAAGCAGTTTTAGTGTGGTGGTTGGACACAAACGAAGTACACGAAGTTGCAATGGATAACTTTTAACTAAACAAATCCCAAGCAAAAAGCTACTAGGTTGATCTACTTATACACGAGCAAGGGGTGGCGGCCAAGGAGTTGGGAGGATATCCCAAGGAATCCTAAAACTAACCCTAGGTCGTACAAGGTCGATGGGTTCAAGTGGAGGTGATGCAACACCATTCGACTTGTTGTTTGACTCGGATTCTGGTGCAACTTCATATTGTTTGGTCGATATCTCCACGCTTCGGATGAATTTGAAGGTGATTCCAATTGGGCCTGAAAGAACATAAAATCTACTTTGCAGCCCAAAAACAATCACCCAATTCGATGTCCGGATGTAAAAGGTCTTGGCGTTTTGGTACACGCATGTCTGTGCAGTCCGAAACTGAGTTCAAAACGTGAAAGACTTGGACTCTATCTTCTCTTGGGCTAAAATTGTCGTGAGAGAACTTCTTGAACAACAACTAATTATTTCCTTTGACATGAGAGGACATATTGAATTGCACCCAACCACTTTCTCTTCCGTTGTCATCACACGTGGTTCATACAAGTGTTCGGCCATTCTGCATTTAGGCATAAAATAAAAACTGATATAGTATTTTTTTTAGATAACATAAGTAAATTATTGCATGACTTTTATCATAAATCACCTCAAATAAATACACATATGCAATGATTGTGATAAAATCCAAGGTAGTCATGTCCTCATCATCATCCCCTTTTTGAAAATAAAGTTGTCCTCGACGCTGCTTAATCTGAAATGTGGCTAACAAAAGAGACAAGTTGTACATGTTGTATATGTATATGTCATTCATTTTTACTTCCCTTGGTTTTTTCACATATGACACATGTATACATGAGTAACTTTCATAGATTATGAAAAATAATGTCAAAATATTATCACAAGAAGTAGAACGCATGAAAATATTGCAACTCAGTTTGCACATAAGTGAAGCTCTTATTTATATCAAAAGGTTGACAATGCTCATCACTAAACCATCCCAACATTGTTGAAGAAACTTGAATTGTTTCAAATGTACATGCTACAACAGGCTGAAATAAGCAAACATGCAACATGTCATTTGACATAGAATCATCACCAAGATTGGACGTCATATCAAAATGATTAAACATTGGCACAATTATTTTCAAACATATTGATCCATATTTGATTTATTCCCTTGTTCACATGGTTCTTTCTCAGCAATAGTTAATTCAATGGGTGCACTCGAAATTGTTGATATTGTAGTTGTTTGATCACATGGAAAAGTCAAATCATCTACGTAGTTCTCTAAAATAGGTGGTCTTGTCAAAGTAATAGGTGGCTCATCAAAGGGTGCATTCAAATTGACAAGACATTCATCATACTCATTTGGAGGTGGAAGATCAGTCCCTTTGTCATTACCTATTATGATCAACTCAGTTGATGTAGGCACTCTCGATGGTGATGTGCCACATGGTGAAGGTGATGTATTCATCAAAACAATTGATGTGGATGTCACAATAAGCCTAGTAGTGCAATTAAAAATCGCATCAACTCTTGGAATGTGCATCGCGAGCTCGTTCTCCTTGGGGTAACACGAAGCAAACAATCCATGGGATAACACTTTTCATGAATTAGTAGCTCCTGAATATCACGGTTCAACCCTCCCCAAAATCTATCCATAAATTCTTCTTCACTTTCTTTTAACTAGGAATGCAACAAGATCATTTGTAAATCATCACAATATTTCATTAAAGTGTCACTACCTTGTTTTAAATGTTGTAGCTTTTTAATCATGCCACGAGTAAAATAAGAAGGAACAAATGTTTGTCTCATGGCAAGTTTGAAATCATCCCAAATAGTAGGTATATAATCAGGGTGTTACCGACAATATTCGCTCCACCAAACTGATGCATAACCGGTGAAAGAACCAACCACGACCTTAACTTTCTTATGTTCAGCAAAATTATGGGAAGCAAATATATCATTTATTTCAAATTCCCATTCAATATATAAAGCAGGTCTAAAACGACCATTAAATGGTGGTATAGAAACATTAACCTCATGATGTGCATTTGTATCTCTCTGCACCTCTCGTAACAGTTGTTATGGTGGCACGTCTCCCACGATCGAAGAAGCCCATGAACTGATAACTCTGGATCCTGTCATGACTAGTAGAAACAAGAAAAAAAAATCCAAGAATATTGTTCCTATGAGCTACAAGGATGTGATGGTAAAGCGCTCACAGTAAAGCTAATATCATTGTCTTACAAATTCTTACAATGCAGCAGGCGTTGACCGGCAACCGACGGTGTCAGTATCTCTGATGATTGAGTAAAGAGATTACTGGGTAAACGTATGTATACACGGTGTAGAAATATGTGCAACGAGGAAGGCTTAATATATGGTAGCAAAAGATAGCAATAATCAATTCACAGATGCAATGCTAAATAAACGCTCAACGACGGTACTGTGCTGGTCCTAGGCTAGACCGTACTAGAGACGTGGGTCTAAAACACTAACAGAGTCACGTCAAAGCACAAATAGCAGCAACGGATGAGATGAAGTAGCTCTGGATAGGAAGATATAAGTGAAGATCACAATGGCAGCAAAGATAATGATGATAAATGAACCCCAAGCAGGATAAATCAAAACTATCTCTATAACTTTCCTTTTGAAAATATGATGTCAAATTTCTGATATTTTTGCTCAAGAATCTACTGACTCAAGCTTTCGAACGCAAAAATGATCACTTAATTCCGAGATCGTATGAGGACTTCAAAATTTCGGGAACGGACGTGAAAAATATTGACAAACTGTGTTCGTGACATTCGAGGGCAAAACGTCCTATTTAGGAGCCGACTTGGAGGTGACAATAATGAACTAGCTTGATGAACTATTCGGACACGGCTCGTCCATAGCTCAAATTTGAGTACTCGTGGAGCCAAAACTGACTTCGTATGAGAAAGATACACGTGCTTTACTGAACACCGCATAAAAGAGTTTCCAATCTGAATTCACATACGGGATTGAGTCTAAATAGATCCGAAATTTTTGTTTTTTTCTCTTCTCTTTTTTTCTCTCACTTTTTTATACTTTTTTATCTTAATTTTTCTCTCACTATTTTATTTATTTTTTTCTCTTATTTTTTGCTCTCACTTTTTTCTCTTCTCTCCAACAATACAGATAACGTGCAGATTGGATCAAGCGTACATGCGAACGGTGGAAATTGATGGATATTGGTGGGCGACAATGGAAGGGGTGATGGTGGGTGGTGGTGGTATATGGCAGCAGTGAAAAACATGATGCGGCGGCGGCGTGACAACTTGTGAACAGAACTCGAAACTCTAAAAGACTAGACGCTAAGACCAGTAACTTGACATGACGATGCAACCGATAATTCAAATATGCAAGCACTAAAAAAATTGCAAAGGCTCAGACTGACTTGGACAAAGGATGACTAGATCTAACTCTTTTTTGTAGTTTTTTCTTGGGTAATAGGTAAGAAAAATAAATCTAATCTAGGGATAATTGGAAATTCTCACGGAGCAACCTGAAAACTTATACCACTTGATAGAGGCGAGGGTGTCCCGATCTTTCGGTGAGATGATAACTATCGATTAGGTGGAGACGACTTTGATGATCCGACTATAAACGTGCACGACGTTGCGCCTTAGCAATCGCTAAACCAACTCCAAGAGGTTATTGACCACGCCAGAGCACGGTCAACGTGACTACGAAGGTCTATTCCTGGATGCAATCGAAGAACAAGCACGAATCTGATATTGCAATCTGAATATTGTGAATATAGATGAAGTATTGATAAGCCTGGGGTTCCGAATGCGGTCTTAGTCTAATCATTGGACACAAACGAAGTACATGAAGTTGCAATGGATAACTTTTAACTAAACAAATCCCAAGCAAAAAGCTACTAGGTTGATCTACTTATATAGGAGCAAGGGGTGGCGGCCAACGAGGTGGGAGGACATCCCAAGGCAGCCTAAAACTAACCCTAGGTTGTACAAGGCCTATGGGCCCAAGTGGAGGTGATGCAACACCTTTGGACTTGTTGTTTGACTCGTATTCTGGTGCAACGTCATACTCTTTGGTTGATATCTCCACGCTTCGGACGAATCTAAAGGTGATTCCAATTGGGCCTGAAAGCACATAAAATCTACTTTGCAGCCCAAAATGAATCACCCAATTCGATGTTTAGATGTAAAAGTTCTTGGCGTTTTGGTACACGCATGTCTGTGCAGTCCAAATCTGAGTCCAAAACGTGAAAGACTTGGACTCTATCTTCTCTTGGGCTAAAAGTGACATGAGAGAACATCTTGAACAACAACTAATTATTTCCTTTGATATGAGAGGACGTATTGAATAGCACCCAACTATTTTCTCTTCCCTTGTCATCACATGTGGTTCATACAAGTGTTCGACCATTCTGCATTTAGGCATAAAATAAAAACAAATGAAGTATTTTTGTTTCGGATAATATAAGTAAATTATTGCATGTCTTTTATGAGAAATCACCTCAAATAAATATGCATATGCAATGATTGTGATAATATCCAAGGTAGTCATGTCCTCATTAGTTTGGAACAAGTCCACAAAATTTGAGAACGTAAGGAGAAACTTGGCAATGTAGAGTTGCTCAAATTTGGTTCTAGACAAAGAGGGTTTTTGCATATTTTGTTGTACCAAATCAATTTGGATTGAGATGAAATTTGGCAATATCATCACATATACCATATGTGACTTGCTAAAAGTTTCATAGAATTTATTGAGAATATTTATTATAGAAATATTTTAAAAGCTTCAAATGAACATAAAGGGTTTGGCGGTGTTTTGTCCAATCTTTTGAACATGACCATGTGTTGAAACAATTATATATGGAAAATATATGTCCACTTAGTTCCCTAAATTTCTGAAATATTTCTAAAGCAATAATTTTTTTTCCTCATAAGATACCATTTCTCGTTTGTGAAAAAGGTATTTAAATAACATAGGAAAATAGTTTTGAAAATAAATTTTTTGTTGTTTTGGAAAATATTTTAGATAATAGGATCCAAATAAAAGTATTTGGGGGAAAGCATCTTCCCTAATTTGAGGACTTGTAGCACAAACCTCAATCTACGGGGTTTTGAAACCTTAAATCAAATAAATCATTTTTGATCAACATTATATTTTGGAAAAAAAGATTAAGTCCTATACACATGGTACAGTACAGTCACTGGGCAAAGATTTGGAGCAATAAGATAAGTCCAGAGAGTAGGAGGAATGTTTGTGATTTAAAACACAAGAAAACAAGCAAGCAAACAACATTTAGTTCGAGCATAACATCACACATAAAAAGTTTTAATTCGTCTTAGTTTTTTAGCCATTGTAACTTAGTAATATAAGGCAAAACACAAGGTGTGACAAATCGTTTCTTTCAGCTTGAACCAGAGATACAAAGAAAAAGAAAGGATGAAGTATCAACCACACATTTACCTTGTCAAAAATCAGATAATCTACCTCGAAATGAGTGCAAACAATGTGAAGAATTTACTCATCAATGCGAGGTTCCTGCCCACCAAACTGGTTACATGGGAAAGGAAGGATATCAAAACCTATAGTCACATCAAATTGTTAGTATATCATATATCATAACTGAGAATCAATCATTGTTCATATGCAGATGGATCACACCCTGGTCCTTGGACTTCTTTCGTGTAGTTGTAATCGGTCAAGCCACAGTAGTAGCTACAAGAAACGATTATCTTTGTTAATTTGACAAATGATCATCTTTTTAGTATTTACATCACAACACATGGAGAATTAGATGAAACAATCAACGTGATGACACTTGTTACCACATGATTTTTTAGCTGCAAAACAAGCATACAAATTGCAAGAATATAACACATCATGTGCCTAAACATGCTCAAGGTCGTTAATGTTCTACACGACCACACCTCCAACTTAGTTTAATTTTGTTGCATGTTCCATCTAATTCACAAAATGTTAACTATATTCCTCGTATTAATCCCAACATTTTTAGTTACAAATTTATAAGCATAGTTAATGAGCCTATCCGCCACAACCAGCATTGTAGGATATGTCACAATTGATTAGTTGCTATTCAAAAAGGCTGAGAAGAGAGCCTGACGTGATATTGTTTATATCTTTCATGGCACATGTAGTTGATAAATCCCAACAAGGGCCTGAATGATAATCCAGACTACATTAACCAGAAGTGTTCTTGTGGTTTAGTAATAAGCAATGGGGTAAAACTGAAAAATATCTTGTATCAAGCCACTGAACTAAAGGAAAAAAGGCAAGTACAACAGAGTGACTTTGTGAAACAGAGACTTGCATCTTCACTTATTTAGTTTCAATCTTGTTATCCTAATTTTAAAACAAAAGTAATCTCTAACTGCACATCTTGAACACAGAAGTGCCATCGGCAACCTAAGATAATCCCAAACCTAGAATTTTGGATTGCAACAAGCATAACATTTTTTTCTAAGGAGAATATAAATAGGTTGCAGAACCGATAGAATATCTTTGAGCATTATTGTCCTTATCTTGGAGGGCTCTACCTAATGCATTTTTAAAACGTAATCTGCCACAACCTCGAAATTTCAACTTGTCAACGCTCATTGAGCTCATCGAAGTAACTAAATTAATGTGCAGTCATGCAAGAATAGATGGGTGCTCTCCAGAAGAAAACTGACATGAGAAAAATACAAACCATGGCCACGGGAACGCGGGGGATAGTTAGATCTCATGGCCTGCTTCTCCTCAAGTTCCTTGGTTCTGTACAACACCTTCATCCCGTGATAAAGAGAAACACAGAAAGAGAGTCAGAATAAGCAGAGTCAAATTGGAAAAAAATTAAACAAAGGAATATTTATACATATCATAAGCCTAAAACAGGTGATTGTTTTAGATCAGATCAGGGGGTACCTGATCAGGTCTGTGGCGACTCGGTTTCGGTGGCCCAACGATGTGCCATCGTCCCGACGGTTGGCATATGAAGCCACTGTGTTTCAGTGTTGATATGGCATTGTTGTGTCAATTGAACCAAAGTCAGCGGTGTAGTTCAAATAAAAGACCACACATACAAATAACATAATATTTTTTAGGGGTACAAATAACACAAACAATGCAAAATGAGCAGATAAGTACATCACGACATAGAGTAGGCTCGCGGGCAAGAACACTTAGCACAGATAAGAAACAAATGACTATTGGAAAAAAGGGACTAACATACTATTATTGACTTCAGAGATATGTTGAGATTGAAAGTGAATATATCATACAAAAAATAATATGACAGAGGGTGGATATTAGATCCTTATCATTTTTATGCATTTTCTTTTATGGAACATGTGAACATGATGTAGTGGGCGTCCCTATAAAAGTAATTTCTTAATTCACAATAACTTGGCTCACAAAGCACAAAGAAGGGCAGCAGTGCTTGCCTAAAATTGTAGTTTGATAACATAGTTGTGTATCAGGATGTCAGATCATTTGGCAATGTAACTGGCAGATTAAACGTATTTCACATACCCTACAAAAGTTGTGTCATCATAGAAATCAGATGTGCAAAAATCCGCAATACATCAACTGTAGAAACAAAGGAAATGTGGATTACTAACCTCATGCATAACAGCATACCTATAACAACCATATGCAACATTTGACACGATTGCAACCATCCTCAGACTTTGAAATCAAAACTGAAGGTGTAACTATAACCAGATGCAAAATTGGACACACTTGTAATGTAAGTGATAACATGAGACAACATGTACGTGATTCTCACACAAACGACGTTTACCATTACATTCAAGATTGCATCAGTAGATAGAAAGTAGCAGAAGTGCCCTTTGTTTTGATCTCCCAACAGCATTCTTCTGAGGTAGTATCACTATTGTGTTTAAGCTGACTTGCAAAAGTATAAAATCATTATAACTAAATGTATTTCTACTCCATAGATGTATAACAAATTGAGAGTGAAGCACATGAAAGTAATCTCTAACAAAAAATATATGAACACGTATTATGACAACATAACAAAAGTATGAAATCAGCCCAAAACAACAACGTGCATCACCCAAAACAGATTTGATAGTTTCACAACATACTCGAAACCAGTATAGAGAAGCAGCCGAAGGGAGAGGGGCAAAGGCACAAACTTGTGTGGGGAGTAGTCGAGGTCAAGATCACGATGATGTCCTCATCTAGCTTGTTGCTTGGGTCTCGTCAACCGTCCTCGTCGATTGAGATTGGAGACATGCGATGTTGCACCAAGTCTGAGAGACAGAGAAGTAGACGTGAGGGTCAGATCTCGAGTTAATAGAGAGGAAGGGGGATGAACTCACCGATGCAGAGGAGGTACGACCTGATGCACCAGGTGCACCTTATGGCCATTGGGCGGGGGAGGACCATCATGAGCTGAAACCACGAGTAGGAGTGGGGAAGGAAAAAGAGACGAGCCGCCGGAGGCCGCAAGACCTCGGCGGCGATGAAGATGCCCTTTGCCTGAAAGCCTAGCCACGGTTGAGGATCAGGAGCGAGAGGGCAAGGCCTCTAGTGACGGATCTAGGCGAATGAGAGGAAGGAGTGGCGCGAGGGGAGGTTGTTGGTGTGCTACCCACCATCGAGACTCGCGGGAATTGGTCAACTTTGGTGGTGGTGGCGGTGGCAGCATGGAATCGCGGGAGTATTGAGAGCTCGCGAGATATTAGTTGCGTGTGAGAAACGAGAAAGAGAAGTACTGGAAATAGAAGGCCGGACCCAATAAAAATCATTCTACCAATTGGCTACAACGCATAGTGCACATGCATGTGTTGACGTGGACACGGCGAGCGCCCGCCTTTTATGCATAGCTTATTGTGTTGGATTTCTATTGCACCTGAAGACTTGTGTTATGTACTTTCTATTCATAACCACCATGCTCCAATTCAAATATTTTGACATTTCTGAATTCAAATTGAATTCATACTTCAGTTCACTATAACTTTTGTTGTAGTGCTCCATTTAAATTGATTCTTTTTGCAAATAAATTCTTATGTCCAACATTCCTGTTATTCTCCCTATACTTTTGATCATATTCCATAGTGTGTCAATCCTAAGATTATACATTAATAATTCATCCATTAACTCTTTTTAGTTTATTCCCTCACCTTTCACCTTGCAACAACATAAGAACATATATTTTTCTTAGAAAACCTTAGTATGTTGTTATTTTCCCACTAGGACATGTTTTGTTCTTAAGTTCTTTTGGTTCTTCTTTTTGGCATGGATGTTTATTCGTTTACGATAGATTTCTCGGAGTTTGATGAGTAGAATTATTAGGATTTGTGACTGTGAATACTTCATCAACAAGTACAACCAAGTTCACTTTGATCATGTTATTCGTACCAATGCTTTTATTGCATTTAGTGTCACCATTTTCACCATCACCTCTAGTAGTGATGTTGATTCTTGTAGTTGAGCAGAATGCATGAGGTAGGAACCCACACACTATCATCAAGACCTGAGAACGTTACTTATTTTAAATGCAATGCTATCATAGACATGGTTGGTATGAGTGCTCGGGAGTGGTGTGAGAAGAAGGATTCTACGTCAATGACGACCAATCCATGATGGCACCTTAAGGGCTTACATCTTCAATACCTCAAGACTTTAAGATTCGGGACAAGATTTCAATACACACTACTAGGTGGACTAGTAGTGAGGCACCCTAGTGTACCCAATGGATGCCTAGTGAGCTGGAGTAGGCAAGTACTCATGAGGAAAGTTCCACCCAGAATCAAAGGGATGGAAGAATACTTCATGCCCGGATGCTTACCTATGCAGCCACAAGTCACTATGGACTCTATCTTGGTTGATCATCATAGTGAATCTGAATGGTCTAGTGCTACGAGATGTTGACCTATGGTAGGATGGGATGGCCACTAGTAGTAGTTAGGGAAACTCCTTGAAAGACCATGTTTCGTTCATCTTGTTCTCACTCACCATGTAGTGTGAGGATTTACAAGGAGGGAACGGATCTTGTGGGTAAAGTGCACAACACCGTGCAGAGTTAAAACCTAATCGATTAGCCGTGTCCCCGGTTACGAAAAATTTGAACCTGTGGACTTGGATCTATCTCTGAAATCTTAGTACCGCATTGATAACTAAATGTGGGCAACTTATGATACTTGTGGGCTATGAGATATCGGCTGGCGAAATCATGTCGCATTAGATAATGATGTAGTGAAAACTCTTGACATTCCTTTGTTGTAGAAAAATAATAAATAAAACTAGCTATTGCGCAAAAACTTAGACACAGAGGCATAAAGCCTTATTACATATAGAATAGTTTATCATATGTTCTTCTTATTGTGAATCTTGATGGTATATTCAAATGTACCGACCTACATGGCTGCAATGTCTTATGTTGCAGATATTTCTACGACTAGTAAGAGTATGATATAGGGTTACAGACAACACTCAACTTGCGATTGGTGTTGATGGGACTGCACACCCTTAATGTTTTCTTTTTTGTTGTGTTATAAGGTATACTTTGGATCTATGGTATTTATTTCACATGTGATGTTATGTTGTTTCATCAACGTACTTCGTGTGCCCACATACTACTCCAGGGATGGCACATAAAGCACACAGGAAGCGATCCCTTTGGGTCGGGCCGCTAAAACATGCAAGACATACATAAAGTGATCTCAAATCCAGTATTCAATTTGACATAATAAATCTCAAGGGAAAGATTCCACTCATCACATCAAGATTGCAAGGGACAAACACCATATGATTCAACTAGATTAACAAATCCCGTGATAAATCATGATGAAACATGTCATGAACACAAGAGAGAGAGAGAGATCAAAAACATAGCTACTTGTACATACCCTTAGCCCTTAGGGTGCACTACTCCCTCTTAACCGTGGAGACAACCTAGATGATGAAGATGTCCCCTGTTGATGATCGCCCCCTTAGGCAGGGTGTTGGGAGAGGGATCCGGATGAGTTTTCTTTGGTACAGAGGCTTCCAGTGGCAGAGTGGAAGCTCTAGGTTAACTTCTATGGTTTTCCCAATATATAGGATATTTCTACGATGGAATCACGTTAAACAGAGCGACGAGGTGGTTCCAAGCCAACAACGCGTGCCTAGGGGGGTCGTCGCGCCCTGTTTTTCGCTATCGTGTTTTTATACGTTGCAGAAAAATCACAAAAAAAGTTCGGGCAAAAACAACATCATGGTAATTCTCCTGAAAACAACATTGATGTGGGTTAGTTCCATTTAAATCATATAAAGTGCATCGAACCAATATAGAAGTCTTGTAAACGTAGGTAAATATGGCATGAATACTTCATAAATTATTGATGCATTGGAGACATATCAACTTTGTCTCCAATCATGTATAGGGACACAAATAAATATCATCTCTCCTTGCTCTGCATCGTCTCTTTCCTATCTCGCATGTCGCAGCCCCGAAATCTGGCCTTCTTCTCCCCACTATCCACACCGCCACAAAATCCTCAACATTACACATGTCCTGAGAAATACGAACCACATGGTCCATCGCTGAACGCATGGGGGTGACACACCTCATAAACGTGCATGAGCCCACGCCACCGGCGGTGGTGATAGTACGCGCTGATGAGGGTGGAGACGCCTTCGGAGCAAGCTAGGAAGAGATGGAGGTTGCGGCAGATCTATTGGGGGAACACATGGTTTTGTACACGAAACATGGGGTTGAGTACGCTGCCAGTGTGACCCGCGTTGATGAGGTTGTCATTGTTGTGGCAGCATGCATGGATTTGGTCGGGGTAAGGGCGGTGAAAGGACATGGATGTCACCAAGAGGGGGGTAATAGGTGCTTCAAAAAAATTATGGTTTAGGCTTGACCAAATGCGGAATAAAGCTAAAATTTAATTAGTCAAGAACAAAAGCTAAGACAACTAGGTTCACCTATGTGCACCAACAACTTATGCTAAGCAAGATAAACCAAGTGATAGAAAGACATATAACATGAAACAATATGGCTATCACAAAATAGAGTGCATAAGTAAGGGGCTCGGGTAAGAGATAACGGAGGTACGCGGGGACGAAGATGTATCCACAACTTCACACTCTTGAGGATGCTAATATCTATTTGGAGCGCTGTGGCGGCACAATGATTCCTAAGAAGCCACTAGGGACACCTTAAGATCCTCACACCCTTCCACAATGCAAGATGTCGTGATTCCACTAAGGGGCCCTTGAGGGTGGTCACCGAACCCATACATATGGCAACCCTTGGGAGCGGTCACCAAACCCATACACTTTGGCAACCCTTGGGGCAGTCACGAGAACTCGTACAAATCGCTCGGGGCAATCTCCACACACTAATTAGGGACGCCTACGCTTTCTCGGAGCTTTACACCATAATGATTGAGCTCGAGGCACGACCAATCGTCTAGGGCACCAAAGCACCCAAGCGGAGCAAGGTCTAGGGCACCAAACACTCAAGAGTAATAAACTTCTCAACTTTTCAGTTCCATGTATTACCATGGAGCACTCAACCTGATGTAACTAATGCAATGGCAAGAACACACAAAGCGATCAAGTCCCTCACACGCAAATCCCACTACAACAACAAAATCTAAGGAGGAATATGAGAGGAAGAAGAAGGAGCTCACAAAGAACTCCAAGATTCAGATCCAAGGGGTTCCCCTCACATTGAGGAGAAACTCATTGGTGAAAACGTAGATCATGATCTCCTCTCTCTTTTCCCTCAAGAACTTGCAAGAATCTTTGGACGGATTCACAGTTAGCCAGCTCGATAAAGGTCAACAATGGGGGGAAACACAAGCTCAGAGGATGAGATTCAATGGGGAATAAGACCCCCTTTTATAGGAGGGGAAATCCAATCATTACCCCCTCAGCCCGCACACAAGCGGTACTAACATTCATGGGAGCGGTACTACCGCTTGGGTGGGTGAGCCAGCCGCACAGGGAAATGGTATGAGGACACGAGGTGGTAGTGCCGCCGAAGTGGTACTACCGCTTGCCTAAGCGATACTACCGCTTGGTTTCCATTGCAGAAGCTCTACAAACACAGAGGTGGTAGGAGTACAGGTAGATCCGCTTGAGCGGTACACCACAGTTAAAAGGTAGTGCCATGCCCTACTATTGCTTGTAACTTCCTCAGGATTCCAGGCCCATAAAGAAGGGTGCTAGTGGCACGGTAGTAATAGGCTAACGACCAAAAACCGCTTAGTCTGACACGAAAAGTCGAGACACCGAAGCCAATAGTACATCATGCTGTACTTGGGCAATGGTACTACCGCCCGTCAGCGGTGCTACCACTTCCCAAAGTGATACTACCATAGATAAGAGGTAATAACGCTGCCTTGCACGGTACTAACGTTTGGTTCCTTTCGGGCTAGAACAAAGGCAATGTATGAATGCAAAAATACAAGAATTGCCATAACATTCACAAATGAGCTCCAAATTTAGCAAACTCAAGCTTGTTCGATTCAGCACAACAAGTGTTATCCAACACTGACCTCTATAATATATAGGCAGTATAAAAATGCCAATGATATAGAGATGTGAAACCTCTATGAAGGAAGAACCGACAAAAACTCCAACATCAAAAACATCATAGAAGATGCATATGGACTCCATTTTTGATGAACTCGAACTTGTCATGAAGATGACCATAATCTCAAGAACCCATGTAGAGAAAAACCAACCAAGAACCAAGAAAAATGATGATGCCAAAAATGCAATGTTTTGAGCTCTCAACGAACGATACGATCAAGCTACTCACCTGAGAGCCCCCTTGATGGTACGACGATCGATCCTATAACCCGATCTCCCAACTAGCATCATGATACCGATAAAATAGTAAACCTACCAAGGGCAAACCTATGCCTTGCACATAGTCCACTTGAGCTATATGATGACGGTCTTGACTTCCTCAAGATGGACCATGTTTCTTGATTGCGTTGGCTCGATGAAGACTAGTTGATTACTCCCCCATAGTCCACTATGACTGAGCTACTCTTCGGCACATCTTCACATGTACATTTTCACAACAACTGACGGCAAGCTTCAGGCATGATCTCTTCGTGATGCTCCACTTGAACTTGCACACCGCACACTTGATGACGATCACCACTTGATGTCATCCTTTATGAGTTCTATGAGATCTTCCTCTTGATGCAAGCCCATGGAAACATACCTAACCCCACAAAGAACTCTCAGGTAGACCATGGGTTAGTACAAAAAGCATAGTGGACAATGCTTAACATACCATGGGATCACTTGATCCGTCTCAGTACATCTAGTGTGCTTTGTGTGTCCATCAACTTGATTCACTCTTTGACTTAGTCTTGATCAACCATGTATCTTATGTTCTCTATTCATAAAGATGAGGTCTTGAAGGTAAACATGAATGTTCACACAATATTCTTCTTCAAGACATGCTTGCAATAAGCTAAACTCTCACATGACCAATCTTTGGATAAAACCTTGAATACCACCTTGGTCACCATATAAACTCCTTGAAACCAACAAATGGACTTCAAGAAGTGACTATGGATAAATCCTTCGAATATAACTCAAGGCAACCATTATTTCATGGGGATTGTCATCAACTATGGAAATCCCACATGGAGAAATATGCTCGAACAGGTGGCAACCTCGTTAGAGTCTGCTAAGCATCTAGCAGCACACACAACTGATGACTTTATTGTTTACGGTTGGTTGGACAATGCCCGTCAATGAAGCATCATGCACACATGTTTTACCGTGGAGGGGATTTTCCATGAGACGGGAGATATTGGGCCTGGTGTTTTAGCATTGGGATGTTTTACCTCGCCCGAACCCCGGCCCAGCCCGAGATATGCCCACGTATGCATGAGTACAAACATTATTTCAACATCATCTCACCTTCAGGCCTGCCCCGCAACAATAAGAACGAGTAGTTGTTCCTATTTTGTTGTTTTCTGAACCTTGCTGGTATGTAATGTCGCTATTATGTTGTTTAGTTGATTGTGTAGGAGTAAGAGCAGTGAGTTGTGCATTCATTTTATAAACCAGGTGCTTGTTAGGAGGAACCGTCTATGTTCGGTCTGTGTTATTTTTAGTCTTCCACAGAATTTAGATTACTGGCATTTTTGCTCGGTATCACACACACATTGTTACACTGAATCGTTTTTGTTATTTTGACTCATTGCGCACAATTCATCCGAGTGGCATGTATGCCATTTGCCGCACACATCTTGATCTGTGTAACCATTTGGGTTATTTTGGCTCATCGCAAACATTTCACCCGAGTGACTTCTATGTTGTCTATCACACACATCTTGATCCCGATAACCATTTTGGTTATTTTATCTCATAGAAAATAGTTAATTTGAATGACATGTGTGTCGTCTATAGCACGCATAACAATCTATCCAATTGTTTGTGTTATTTTGGCTCACTGCAAACAATTTTTCCGAGTGAACGATATGTTGTACATCACACGCTTCTGTATTTTTTAACCATTTATGATATATTGTCTCATCACAAACAATTTATAAATGTCAATTGTATGCCATGTAACACACAGTATCTCTTATTTGAATCGTGCTTGATGGACCAGCCACCACACACATTTCATTTCATTGGCGACGGAGCTAGAACTATACCTTTTGCGATTCATGCATCCCACAGTTTCTTCGAAGGGTCTGAGATGCAAGTGCCATCTCAGGACCTTCCTGCAGTAGTGATGTCTTATTGACATTACATGTGTCGTGTCTCCTATTGGTTCGATAAATGTTGGTTCTTAACTCAGGGAAATGCGAATGGCTGCTATACCGCTTCATCCCTTTCTCTTTAGTAAAAACCCAACATCTACGCCAAGTAGCATATCGCCACTATAATTCTGGTGATATCTGATTTCTCCGGCACCATCAGATTTTTCAGAGACTTGTATTATACTCCTTCAGGTTCTGTAACTACCCTCTTCCTTTTGGATGTCTGATATGCAAGAAACATCATTTCAATGGAAAAACATTATATGATGGCAAATGGAATATGTATTGATGGGCATAGCATTTCAGATATATGTTGTGTAAACTACGCAATTGGTGGTGCAACAAAGTAGAAGCAATGGAAGACACCATATGAAAGATATGTTCAACCAATATAACCTTGCAAATTAAAACAAGCACCTTGTTGTCTCTGTCTAGCTCGGAGTCATCATTCGAATCATATTCTGAGCACGAATCTGTAGGTGGGGGGCCTGTGGGTTCCATTCAATCCTGAATGGAACTCAAATCCTTGATGCCAAGTTTGTTTACCATTGCGTTGTTGTGCAGTATTCTTCCGATGTCATATTTCCATATTCATTATGATCATGTTCAATATTTGAGATGCATGAAAACATAAATAAAAGTGAGATTATATTTGTAATGCATATGGTATTCTAATATAATAAGGGCTCCCTCTAAACCCCTAGGTGTTATATCTATAATTTTGATGACAGAGTTCATGTGTGATGTAATCTGGTGCATACATTAATATAATCTAGTAGTGCTACTCATAAAATATGCCCCATGTTGAGAGCTTGAAAAGTAATGGTAGTGGGCAAATGATAGCTTCAACAAATATTATATACAAAGTTTAATGCCAAACCATGATGACTAGAGCATGCAGAAATAGTATTCCCTCATGTCTCTACATGTGGCACTCCTGCATTTCAAAATTGGCCTAAGAACATTAGCTGACCAAATAAATGTCTGTGTGTTTAACAAGTATATGCATCATATTAGATTCAGATTTGAACAAATAAGCTTTATGAGTGGCGTATTGTTTAGCTTGAAGGGTGGACTATTTCTATGACATAGAACATCTGGGAAAATCGTAGTGTCGATAAAAGGGGGAAACCTAAGCCTCATGAGTAATATCTGGAAAGTGGAACTAACTGGAAAATATGGGGTTGTATTTCCGCTACAAATCGAAAGCTTTATGACCCCATACATGATAACTCTCTTCAACTGAAGGTGCACTACTGTCTCGAATGCCACAAATCTCCCAATATTTCCAGGATATTATGGCAAATCAACTCGAACTTATGAAAGCAACTAGCAGAAGCGGCCCACTAGACCCGTCGATTACGGATGTCCCTACTCCCCTTCATGAAAAGGAAGATACCATACTAATTCAAGAAGAACGGAAGAGGAACATGTTAAAGCATAGAACACGAAGCATGTTAGGGAGATTACGCTTCTTTCTATATAATGTTTGTTGCCCACCCATGATCAACCGGACCACATAAAGAAATGCAGTTCCCTTCTTTCTCTATATATGTGGCGAGCATGTATGTGGGGACATTACTTGACAAATTAAATGTGTCTCCATTTTACTAATATAAGCATCATATCATATACGTATTTGAAAAACTAAGCTTTGGAATTATTAGTAGCATGTTTTTTAGCTTGAATGGTGGAGTGTTCCTAGTACGATAGAAAGCACCCACACAAATTGTAGTGTGGATAAAAGGGGAAAGCCCTAAGAATCACAAGTGAAATCAGGAAAGTAGAGCTAGTTGGACAATATCGGGTTGCATTGCCGCTACGGTTAGAAAGGCTTTGGATCCCCTACATGTAGATCTGTTGAACTTAAGGTGCGATGCTATTAGTATCAGTCCAGTCTCTCAAAGACCACGCACCTTCGAGTATTTCCTAGTTATTATGGCAGACGAACTCAAAGATTTGAAAGCATCTATCAGAAACAACCTGATAGACCTGTCGACTACAAATGTTCGTGCTCCTTTTCTCGACAATGAACATATTGTACCTATTAAAGAATAACAGAAGACGGACATGTTAAAGAACAACATAAGTGGAAGAAGATTTTGGATATTACACTTCTTTCTATACAATTTGCATAGCCCACTCATGATCAACTAGAGTGCACAAATAAAAAGTATCCCCTCTTGTCTCTATGTAGCACACATGCTTTTCAAAAGTAAAGTAGGAACATTGTCTGACCAATTAAATGCGTCTCCATTTTAGTAATATGCGTATCATATCAGGTTCATATTTGAAAAACTAAACTTTGCAATTATGGGTGGCGTTTAGTTTAGCTTCATGTGTGGAGTACTGTTAGTACGACACCAAGGCTACTTTGCAACAAAATCATAGTGAATATAATAGTTGGAAATCAAATGCATGAGGAGTACAATATGGTGTTGTAGAGTCAACCGTGCCATGGCAGATCTGAAGCACCAAGCGCACAAACTTCACAACCGATATTTAATTTCAATAAAGAACTAAGATTCTAACATCTGAAAAGAAAGTATGGTGCACAAGTAGCAATCTGTTTTCTAGCTGAGATAAACAAACTTTAGAAGATATGAAAGAGTATCACTTCTCTTGCGATTTTGGGTAGGCATCGGCTGAGACATAGATGGTGATGTGTCAGGACCCCAATCCTAAGGCACACAGATCTAGCATGTACACAAGGCATGGTACACGGCGGTTGCCACCTTACCTTAGCTGAGACTGTTTGAACCTTTTGGCTCACGTATATGATTAATGTTGCTAGCATCCATATGTTAGAGAAACCAGTTTGACATGACTAGTTATAGACCCAAGTGGCACAGATAGTATTGGGACACATATACATAACCCAGCATGCACATGTCGGTCATCATCGTGTGAAACCAAATTGTTGCGTGAGATTTCCCCGTAGGGAAAATACATAAGCAAAGAATGATACATGTTAGTAAATCAATGTGTCCAGAGCAATACATGGCTGCCATGGCTCATTGGAAGTAGAAAGAGGAATTTCCTTGTAAGGAAGGCTACCATAGGCATAAAACTAGGTGGAAACTCTCACACATACCGATGCATTTTAAACATACACACAATATGGATGATATGTGTAGATACAACATGGCATCACACCATAACTCTATAACTCAAAGTGTTTTTAAAGGCTCGTAGGAACCAACATAGTCTGATATTACAAGGAGGGGGGTCACATGACCCAACACTCAAATCATACAAGCAACAAGCAGAAGCATAACATGTCTGGGAGTAGACATCTAGAAAAGATAAAGGTTGAGGAGCATGTCTATCCACAAGACCCTTCATAGGAGCCAGACGTATGTCCATGATCTCGTACTACTAATCGATTTGCAAGTCTATCTAGTAATCACCAGTGTTGTCGGAGTTCTCGCTCTACAACAGTTTATTAAGAAAACGTGAGTACAAAGGTAGTCAGCAACACTTCCGTCAGAACTAACTATATATTCATCAGTAGCAACAAAGGGGGTGGTGTAGTTCTATGCACCAAGCGAGCTTTGACTCTTGGCTACTCTGTACTACAACTACTAGTAGTTTGAGTAGGATAAGAAAGTGCACACGAGTCCATCTATCTAGTCGCCACAACAATACACAACTATGGATCTTCTCCTATCTACCTACGAGATGGCCATCCATAGAACTCACATTTATCTTTCACATTTTAGAGTATCCCTTTAGATTGTTTATTAACCATATAATTCTCCATGTAATCCTTGTCCATGAACACGGCTTTCGGTCCTACTAGACCAGGGGTATCCAGGCTCGTATGCCTGCAGGCCTGGGCGTGACTCGTGCCAAGGACCAAGCATGATCCAGCTTCAGACCTCGTGACCGAGGCCCTCGTGAGAGCCCTCATCTCACGAGGTGGATCCCTACGGCCGATGTCACGTGCCGCGTCAAGCCCCACCTTGTGAGGAGAACCCAAGGCTGCCTCCGAGGCCCTCGTGTGGCGGACTAGTCAAGGGTGGCCCGACGGGCCGGGCGTCCCTGCGGTGTCACATGGATGATGTGCGCTGCCCCAGGAGCCATACAGGTGGGCACAGATGAGGAGGCTTTCCCTGTTTGTGCTAAGGGAGTAGGGCCACCACCGGTTCGCAAAGCAATCCCTAAATTTCTCTCTCTTTGGTGCAAGAAGACCAGGACAGGGGCATCGTCAGGGCAAGAGGTCATCCCCGAGCCCAATAACGCGTCATGGAGGAAGCTTTTGCAGGCGGTAATTCCTTTTGCGAGGATAGGTAGCGATCCTGTCCCCCTTCGAGCTGACCGTTGTGGCAACCCTTCTCGGGTGTTCCTTTTGAAGGGAAGAGGACGAGGGGCAATTTAAGGGGGAACGGATCGCACCCAACTAATCAAAAAGCACGAGTAGGGTCTTACACCGAGTGGTGGCTTGAACCTAGGTAATCTTTGGCGTCCATTGTTCCTCTTCCCTAGCTCGATCACGCCAGAGCATCGCCACGAGGCAGCGCTGTAGACTAAGGTCGTATAGCTTGTGCACCCCAAAGTTCGAACCTTCTTGGGTACCCGAAGCCTTGAATCTGACATTTGGCGCGCCAGGTAGGGATGCGTTGTGATTCTTCGGCTTCATCCCAACTCCAGCTCTGCCCACTCTATGGTTGACGCCCGTCGTGTTGGTGCTGAGCGTCGAGCGGCCCGCATTGCCCAAACCACGTCGGTCGGCAAGAACAGTTACGGCTAATCCCAATCCATTGGCGAGGCTGCTCGCGAAACCGCTGACCCCGTTGGCCACGAACGACATGACTCCTCCATCCACCCATCCGTGCAACAAGACGACCGCACCGGCATGGATTCCTCCATGCACGCCCGCCCTTAGCACGTGAACATGCAAGCTGCGCTGCTGATGGCTCGGGAGGTACTTCTCTACCGCACGACAAACGCTGGCTATGATGCTTGGCTGGGCAGAATCATGGAGCTCGTCACGGTCGCCGGAGGAGCCCCGACACCTTCCCGCTCATACTACTTCAGCCAGGTCCACAACAAGATTCCACGTGCCTCGGATGAAGCAATCATCATGGCGTTCTCCAATGGTGTCACAGACGTCAGCATGTGCGAGAAGCTTGCCATCAACGACAGCTTGAGTACGGCCATGTAGTTGTTCAACATCGTCGACAAGTGCATCAAGGCTGAAGAAGGCCGCATGTTCATCCGCGACAACCCTGACGCGGTTCCCGACAACGACAAGACGAAGGCAAAATAGGTCAAGTGCAAGGGCCCCATAGTGCTCACGGCAGAGCCTGAACCAAAGCGCGGCCACGACCATGACATCACTGAGAAGGACCACCACCCGCTCTAGGCCTTTGACAACGTATGCACTCACCACACTGAGGACTGCTAGGAGCTCAGGTCCCTCCATGACGAAAGTGCCTCCCGAACGCCTACCGCAACGACCGTGGTGCCAGCCGAGGTGGTGGCCGTGGAGGCGGAAAGTGGGACAGTCGCAATGGCAACCCTCGTCAGGCCTGACGTGAGCGGCCTCATGAGGATGCTTGGCACGACTGCCTTTGTGAGGACTCCTGGCGCGAACAGGCTCGCTAGGTACGCCCTTAGGACAATGCGGCTCTGCCACCACCGCCCAGGAGGGCCAACAAAAACTAGTGTGAAGCGGAGATCGGGGTCTACCAAGAGCCCCGTGCGGTAGCCTCCATCCTTGGCAGAGCACATGCCCCTACTTCGAACCGCATGTTCAAGCAGTTCTCTCAGGAGGCGAACGTTGCCCTCCCAAAGCCTAAAGTCGTGCGGCCATCAAGTGGACGCAGTACGCCATCATTTTTTACACCAAGGACGGCCTTCGGTCCACAGCCACCGCAAGCGCAATCCCCATGCTGCACACCGCCACAATCAGCAACGTCTCGGTCACCTAGACCCTCATCGACGGGGGCGCTAGTCTCAATGTGCTATTTTTTGAGACCTTCGAGACACTTCCGATGCCTTACGATCAGTTGATGCCTACTAGGTTATTCTCAAGAGTGATGGATGGTTCTACTATTCCCCTGGGACAAGTACGCCTCCCTGTGACCTTCAACACGCGCGGCAACTACCACACCGAGCTTATCGACTTCGACGCAGCGCACATTAGCCTACCGTACAAAGCAATCCTGGGGTACCCGGCACTAGCCAAGTTCATGGCGGCAATTCACCATGGGTAGAACATCCTCGAGATGCCTTGCTCTAGCGGCCTCATCACGATCGCATGCGACAAAAAGGATGATGCATGTTCCCTCGAGCACACCAGGCTGCCGCGGCCTAGTGGATCCCCCAAGGAAGAAGCAGTCACTATCCGCCCCAGGCTCCACTGAGGCCAGGAATGCACAGTCTGATGCTGGCATCATGAGCCCCATGCCCACGACCAGCAGCGACCTCCCCCTCATGTAGGAAGGAGAGCCCGACACCTACTTTGGGCCAGGCTCGGAGATTTCCATCTAGAATGCATCCCGTCTGACCAATGTGACAAAGGTGGCACTCAGGCACCACTTGGAGGTGTGCTTTGACGCGCGCCTCTACGAGCGGGAGGTACGACATCAGGTACCAGGGGCACAAGAGTTCATCACCCAAGGGATTGGCAAGCTGCGGGAGGCACGTGCTATGTGCGGCGAGTGCAGCCCGCGATGCCCCACCAGCATGAGTACCACCCTCAAGAAGAACTACCAGGTACACATGTGCGTCGACATCATAGACCTCAACAGGGACGATTCCTGAGACCCTTTCTGGCCTGCACACGCTGGTATGACTAGGGGCATCGCCGCCAGCCATGTCCGCATGCCTTTTGGCATGGATAACAATGCCGCCATTTTCCAAAGGCTAGCGTGGCTCCCGGCGGTGCCGTGTGAGCTGTCCAGTTCTGGCAAGCCCTAAAGATCTCAACCGCACGTCGGCCTGCAGCGCACAGCCTCCATGGCCTGCCTCACTACACACCCTCCCCCCTCGACGTCCCTGTAGCTGCTTGATTTCCACGTGACTTTTTGGTTGTTCAATTACGTGCGCCCATCGGTCTGCACCTACATCAAGTCGACAAGGTCTCACCCTTACAGAAGCTTTGCTTTTTCGTTGTGTATCGAACCTAATTACCATTTGGTTGAGTTTATGTTGGTCACCTAAATCTTGTGTTTGATGTCTCAATGCTACCTGAAATCGCCGCGCCCTTGTGGCTTCTCCCCTGACTGCCTCATGACTAGGAGCTGGGCACGGCGGATGTGCCCGGGTCCGTCCCGATAGCGCTTGTAAGCCCAAGGGATTCGGCACTGCCTTGCGAGACAGCCCTCGCACATGGCACTTTACAAAGGCACTTGGTGTCCCGCTCTCACGGGGGATCATCGCAGGTAGGTAAGTGATACGTCTCAAACGTATCTATAATTTTTGATGGTTTCCCGCTTTTATCTTGCCTTGTTTGTATGTTTTATGTACCTTTTAATATCTTTTTTTGGGACTATCTTATTGATTCAGTGCCAAGTGCCAGTTCCTGTTTTTCCGTGTTTTTGACTCTTTTCAGATCTGATTTTGGAACGGAGTCCAAATGGAAGAAAAACCCCGAAATGATTTTTCCCGAACGGAAGAAGTCGAGGGGGCTTTTGGGCCAAGCCAGGTGGGCTCCAGGGAGCCCACAAGCCCCCACTCCGCGACCAGGGGGAGGCGGCGGTGGGCAGGCTTGTGGCCTCACTGGCCGCCCCCTGACCTAGGTCTTGCGCCTATATATTCCCAAATATTCCGCAAAAAATCCGGGGAGCCTCAAAAATACTTTTCCGCCGCCGCAAGCTTCTGTTTCTACGAGATCTCATCCGGAGACCCTTCCCGGCGCCCTGCCGGAGGGGACTTTGGAGGTTGAGGGCTTCTTTATCATCATCATCGCTTCTCCAATGACTCGTGAGTAGTTCACTTCAGACCTACGGGTCCATAGTTAGTAGCTAGGTGGATTCTTCTCTCTGTTGGATCTTCAATACAAAGTTCTCCATGATCTTCATGGAGATCTATCCGATGTAATCTTCTTTGGTGGTGTGTTTGTCGAGATCCGATGAATTGTGGACTTGTGATCAGATTATCTATGATATATATTTGAGTCTTTGCTGATTTCTTATATGCATGATTTGATATCCTTGTAAGTCTCTCCAAGTCTTGGGTTTTGTTTGGCAAACTAGATCTGTGATTCCTGCAATGGGAGAAGTGCTTGGTTTTGGGTTCTGCCATGTGGTGACCTTTCCAAGTGACAATAGGGGCAGCAAGGCACACATCAAGCTGTTGCCATCAAGGGTAAAAAGATGGGGTTTTTATCATTGGTTTCAGATGATCCCTCTACATCATGTCATCTTGCTTAAGGCGTTACTCTGTTTTTATGGACTTAATACACTAGATGCATGCTGGATAGCGGTCGACGTGTGGAGTAATAGTAGTAGATGCAGAAAGTATCGGTCTACTTGTTTCAGACGTGATGCCTATAGAAATAATCATTGCATAGATATCGTCACGACTCTGCACAGTTCTATCAATTGCTCGACAGTAATTTGTTCACCCACCGTCTACTTGCTTTCATGAGAGAAGCCACTAGTAAACACTACGCCGCCCGAGTCTATTCGCATCCATCGTTTACAACTCCACTTTTACTTTGCTTTGTTACTTTGTTGCTTTCAGTTCTCACTTGGCAAACAATCTATAAGGGATTGACAACCCCTTCATAGCGTTGGGTGCAAGCTTTTTGTGTTTGTGCAGGATCTTGAGATACTCTTCCACCGGATTGATACCTTGGTTCTCAAACTAAGGGAAATACTTAACGTTGTTGTGCTACATCACCCTTTCCGCTTCGAGGGAACACCAACGCAAGGCTCCAAGGCCACGGGAGAAATCCTTTGCATACTTGCCTAGGAAGTCCCTTAAGGCGTAGCCGCAGCTGAAGGATTCCTGGTGCCGTCAACACAACTATTTTTGGCGCCGTTGCAAGGGATACACAGCAGCCATCAGACGTAAGGGAGTGGCTTAATTTGCATGATTGCTAGCTTGGTGTTTCGCCGTGCGCTCGGTGAAGCTTTCCTTTGAACACTTCATGGGGATTCGCATTAGCACCTCCACCGAGGTCCACCCCCACGACGTCACTGGGACCGAGTGATCGAGCCATGCATGGTGGGCTGGGCCCTCTCCTGCCCCCAGCGCCCGACGCATCATGCCATGACCTCGGGATGACCGACCAATGCTCGTCACCCTAAGCACTCTGATGACAAAGGGAGTGATGGGCCTCGCGAGTCCCCTGCATTGCCCCCTAGACACGAGTCGCGTGAGCCAGGGACCGCCCCGAGGGCAGGATGTGAGTCGCCTGAGGTCTGCGGAAGCGGCTCCTAAGTCGCGCGCCTGGGACCCTCGAAGTCTCCGCTCATGACCCTCTCATGTAAAAATGAGGTGGGGTTGTACACGCCCTGGAGCCTCATGAATCGCCATTCCTCGGCCTCGTGAGGACCCGCGTCCATGCCCAAGTGGAAGCCCCAGTCTCCACGCTTGCGGAAAATGGTCGAACCACGACTATGCACATGCCAAGTAGAATCCCGATGCTCCGCGCTCACGGAAATTGGTAGAACCGCGACTAAGCCCATGCCAAGTGGAAGCCCCATGCTCCGCGTTGATGCATGAAAAAACGGAGGTTGCCTTACAGGCCGTAACAACCTCAGGGTTAATCGTGACGCGTGCGACTCGTGCCGCGGCCGGTCCTCCCGCGGCTCACGCCCGACATCCGCCCCTCGAGCCCCACGTGCGCCGGGGTTGGGCACGGTGTCGGTGCTCGTCTCGGCCCTTTCGTGAGGGCACAGTGTTGGTGCTCGGCTCGCCCCTTCACGAAGTTGTCAGACTTGGGTGTGACCCCACCAAGTTCCTTGGTGTTTGGTCTCCTCGCGTGGTACCCAAGCGCGAACTAGCAGGCGCACCTCGTCGAAACAAAACTATTGCACGCGATTGCCCTCTTCGAGATTGATCGCATGGGCGGTCTCGCACATCACGCCCAAAGGGCAACAAGATGCTGGCATCGCAAAGCACAAATGGTGATCGAGGCACATGCAAGGCCGGGCTTTGCCAGTGCAGGGAAAGGAGGCAAGCAGAAAACAACCAACAACAATAAAATGATCACAGGGCGGAGCGTTTCGACGAATTGGTACGACAGTGGCATGTGGCTCGGTGGGTATCGGTACAGCAGCCTAGCACGCGGGCGGCAACTACGGGTGGCTCGGGGGTTTAGCCCTAGCAACGCGGAATAATGAGACAATCTCACGGGAAGGGACACACTTAGCGAGGAGCGCTAAGAGCAAACTTATTTTGGGAATACATTAACTAAGGCACAAGGGCCTTAATCTTTCTTACACACCCTTGCAGGGCCAGCATGTTGTTGTTGGAGGGAGAGTAGGAAACAAAAACAAAAGGGGTCTCTGCCTTGAGCAGCAATGCCTCCGAGATGCTGGCCCTTGCGGGTGCAGGTGGACTTCGCGGCCATAGCTCCCGGAGGAGGTGCTTCTATCGCCGTCATTGTCGGAGGAACTACAACCGTTGTTGCCGCTCTCCATACAACAGTCCAGGCTCTAAGCGGCCCTCCCGAAGATCTTCACGAAGAGCATGGCGACCCCATCGAACTTAAATTAGAGGACATGGACCACCTTCAAGCCACAGGCAAGGGCGAATGACTTCCACACCCGCGCCACGTACATGAAGCCGCAGGGGTGAATTCGGTCGTCACCCATAAAGGCCCGTTGCATCAGCCGTCTGGCTGTAGCCACACGCCTAGGGGGACACGCTCCGCCATCTCTCGTGCGAAGGAGCCCGGGAGCTGGTGTCAGGTATGAATTTGGCCCTCCAATTCGACGACCGACGCATCCGGGGGTGCACCATTCCTCGCACCCCACCCGCAGCCGCCTCTCCAACCACGGCCGCGTATGCGGCCCGAGTTTCCTCCTCGAATGCCCGGGCCGGCACAAGAGACCGGCGAAGCGCTTCCACGCCCCCAAAGTGGTACTCCACACGTGGCGGTGCGCATTCTGGGGCAACCCTCCCCCCTAACTAGCGTGGCGCTTCCACTTACTCCAGCGCCGCCTTCTCTTTCTCGGTGGTAGAAAACCTCCTCACGGGCGCCATCGTCAAAGCAGTAACGAACAAGAAGATACTATAACAAGGAAGATGATCCTAGGGGCCCCTAGCATGTCTATTTATAACGATGGGCAGGAGACCGACCTGCGCCCCCTCGCCTTCTCTAGGCACAAGCAGGACAAGGGAAAACAATGATGGCTCCATGCCGCACGTAGGCTTTACCTCACTCTGGGTAGTTACCAAGACGTCATGAGTAAGTGGGGGAGTCACATGTTCCATCATGTGCCACACGTCACGCTCGACCCGCTGGCGGTTGGGGCCCATACTGTTTCGCCTCGGCCACCAGCGAGGTTCTGCACACCACGGGCCTCGGGGCTACTATTGGGCCAGCTCGACCGGGGTTATCCAGGCCCGTCTACGTGCAGGCTCGAGCGTGACTCATGCCGAGGACCAAACATGATCCAGCTTCGGACCTTGTGACCTAGGCCCTCGCGAGAGCCCCCACCTCGCGAGGTGGACCCCTGCAGATAACGTCAGATGCCGTGTCAAGCCCCGCCTGGGGAGCAGGCCTACCAAATCTACCCCTGAGGCCTTCGCGGGGTGGACAGGACAAGGGTGGCTAGGCGGGCCCATCGGCCATGCGATGTCACATGGGTGACGCATGCCGCATGATCAGGCGTACAGGTAGGCGCACATGAGGAGGCTTTCCCTTATTGTTCTAAGGGAGAAGGGCCACCACCACTTCCAAAAGAAATCCCCGAAATTCTCCCTCTTTGGTTCAAGAAGACCAGGACGGGGGATCTTCAGGGTAGGATGTCATCCCCGAGCCCACCAATGCATCACGGAAGAAGCATTTGCAGGCGGCGACTCCTTTTGGCAGGATTGGCAGTGATCATATCCTCCTTCAACTCACCATTGTGGCAACCCTTCCCGCCGGTTCCTTTTTGGGAGGAAGAGGAGAAAGGCCAATTTAAGGGGGAACCGACCGCCATGGTAGGTGGGACTCTCTTCTAATCTCTTAGGCACCCACCTAATCAAAAAGAAGGAGTAGTGTCTTACACCGAGAGGTGCATGAACCCGTGTAATCTCCGGCATCCACCATCCTTCTTCCCTAGTTCGATCACATTGGAGCATCGCCGCGAGGTGGCGTTGTAGAGTTAGGTCGTAGTGCTTCCCCACCCCATAGTTCGGACCTTCTTGGGTCCCTGGAGCCTCGAATACGACAACGGCTATTCGAATAGATAATTTACCCTACAGGGGTGTACTTATTCACACACGCTCTCACCACTTACCACCACATACACTTCATGTACTCGGTAACCTTCAACAAGAAGCCTAGCAAGGGTGTCTTCCATACACGAGATGAGACTCTAGTCTAAGTCTATGGCCTATTTGAGGTTGAACCAACAAGGGACATCCGGCCAACTTCACCGGATGGAACTATGCTTGGTACACCGATACACGGTGCCTAGTCTATCCTAAGCCAACCTGTAATGGATGCCACATCTAGACCAATAAAATCACCTACGAACACCAGAAACTAGTTGCAACTCCTCGACAAAGATCAATGCTATTAATAAGGTGAGAGGGGTCGAGTTACCAGAACCCTCTGTGTGGTAGTAGGTAGTCTTGGATAAAATACACACGACTCAATTCTTGAGGACAGTCTCAACAAGACAACCCACTCTGTAATCCTGCATGGACTCACATCGCTACCTTTACCAAAATGAGTTCACACATTTAGCTCTCAATCATGAGAACATGAAAGTAACCATTCCGATTCATCGGCCAGATGCATGATACCTCACACAACTTCGGACATAGAAAACATGACATGGCGGAATTGACTTAACATCGCTCAAGCAAGTCATAATCATTCTAGGAAGGTTTCTGCTATTTATTGTGACAATGACAAGCGATGCAAAGGAGTGGATTCAAGTACCGAAATACAAGTAACGGTTGAAACGTTTTTATCCTAATGCAATAATAGAGAGCGGGGCAAGAGAGTGGGTTTGTATTGGAATGCTCAAGGCGGGTTATCTTGCCTGGCAAATTGACAACGCATTACTTTTCCTCCAGTGGATACTCGAGCGTATCCTTAGGAACAAAACCTATCATGGAGAACATCACCTAAGGGGGACAAATCATTACACAACAAGTGTGGCAAAGTGATGCATGAATGTGACATGACAATATGCTATGATTTGGGATAATGCAACTAATAAAAAGATTGACTGAAGCCCATTTGAACTAACGATTCAAATGCAAACTTCATATAAAGCATTTAAAGGCCATTTAATGATTTGTAGAATTTAGCGAGTATGATTTGTTCAAACATGCATGAAGATGATACAGATGGAATGACTGAATCTTAATGCTTATTTTTCATATATAACTTATTTCCATTGGAGTTATGGTTGAATTTCTATGAATTTTATAAGTTTAGGCAATTTTATAAAAATAAATAAATAATTTAGGATTTATTTAAAATACGAAAACATTATTATGTCATCAAGATGTTAGTATGATGCGAGTAAGTCAACGGTGTCAGTCCAGGTCAAACTTGATGGCTGGGAGCCACATGTCCTTGGTTGTGTTAACTAAGAGGGTTAGTTTGAACCTAAATAGGAGATTATCAAGAGTCTAGTCCCACTGGTCAATGCATAAGGGATGATTAGTGCCTAAACTAATCCTTGACCGGCGGGGTCCACAAGTGAGCAACCCACCAGCATTCAAATGTGGTGGCGCGCAGTCAGTGACCAAAAACGACGGCGCAGGGAATTGGGGTTTTGCCAAAGGAGACATTGGATGTGTGGTAAGGCTCTATGAGCTTATGGGAGTGGTGCGCATATGATGTAGCAACCAATGGAGAAGGGGGTGGCCAGACCTAATGGCAGCGATGACGGAGGCGGCGGCCGGTTCTTGGACGTCGACGAATTCAACACTAGAGTGTGATACTCAGCCAACTGGTGGCTCTTACGATATCTACCCATACTTACAAGGACATTGCACTCGATGATGTGTCCAAAGGGTTGCAAAGTCATTGGTATCATGATTTAAGTCTTAGAATCTTACAACCTTATGATCCAGAGTAGTTCGTCACATATTTTGCTCATAGAATCTAAGTTTCGACGATCCTCATTGTTATGATTATATGATTCACCATCCTACCAACGAAGATCCGATCCAATTCAGAATCTTGATTCTAACAACTTACCGGAGTGATGTCGTTCACAATCCCAAGTGAAGCTAAGGTTCGGCTTCAATGAAACTACGGCCTAGACCTCACAATTGAGTGTGGGGTTAGGGGGAAAGGGTCGATGGCTCACAACAAATACGATGAGAGGGTTGGCAAGCTTAGTGAAGGGTAGAAAATGAAGAACCGTTGATGAAAAAGCTTCAGTGTCCAAGGTTTAAGAAGATGGCGGGGGTGGCCACGCAAGGCTTTCGTGGTTGTGTGGTTCCTGGGTGAGGACGATGATGGCGGTGTGGAAAGCGGGGGGTGACAGTAGCTATGGTGGTGGCCACGACTGTAGGATCCAAAGTATGTCTAGAGGGAGCTGATTAGACTACTTGAGAAGATAAAAACTTAGCCTTTTCCCAATTTTAGTGTGGGCCAATTTTTGCAACTATGACTAGTCAAGTACACCCTACACATGCATATCTAAGAGTATTGCAGCGGAAAGATATACACGCAAGTGTAAATAGAGGGTAAGGTAGGGAGATCAAACGCAAAGGTTGATAGGACAATGTTTTAGCATGGTTCCGATAGGTGGCGCTATCGTACGTCCATGTTAGTGGAACTTCAACCCACAGAGGTTAATTACTGCGAGAGTCCACGACGGGCTCCACCCATAAGGGGTCCATGAAGAAGCGGCCTTGTCTATTCCTCCATGGCTTCCGTCCACACAGGACTCGCCTCACTCACGGTAGATCTTCACAAAGTAGACGATCACCTTGCTCTTACAAACATCTTGGTTCAACTCCACAACACGAAGTAGGAGGCTCTCAAGCGTCACCTAACCAATCTAGGAGGCACCACCCTCCGAAAGGTAATAGATGTGTTAGAACGATGAACTCCCAGCTCTTGCGCTTCTAAAGATAGTCTCCTCAACACTGAATCACTCTCTCTTAGATTTTACATGGGTAGAAGAGATTGATCTTGTGGAAAGCAACTTGGGGAGGCTAGAAATCAAGGTTCAAATGGTAGGAAAGGAATCTCTCGATCTCAACACATGAGTAGGTGGCTCTCTCTCAGAAAAATGGATCTGACAAGTGTAAGTGTGTTCTGAGTTCTTCCTCTACGAATGAGGGGTAGGTGGAGGGGTATACATAGGCATCTCCCAAAATCCTACAGTTACACATTATTGGCAAACTCGGTGAAACCGAAATGTTAATCTCGGTAGTACCGAGTGCACTAAATGTGGCAACTTTGAATTCTTGATGAGGCCGATATATGAATCTCGGTGGTACTGATACGATGACTGTATTTCCGAACTCGGTGAAGTCGACTTCAAACTCGGAATTTCCGAAACTTCAAATTATCTTAACTAAAATTTGGCCACCCAAACTTGGTGGAACCGATAGGAATGTTGGTTGTACCGAGATGGTGCGTTTTGCATAGGATCTGTCTAAGTGTAAAATCGGTATGGTCGTGTGAGAAATGTTGGTGGCATCAATTTTCCATATTTGGCTTGGGACTGATATATTTTGTGGAAGAATGGATGAGTATTTTTGGTCGCTACCTCTAAGCACTTGAGCAACCAATTCATAATAATATTTCATCCCCTTTTAATAGTATTGGCTTTCCTATGCATTCAAATGTGATTTCTCACAAAGTGTAAAATGAAGAGTGTTCTTGCATGAAGCTTTAGCCAATCTTAATCCTTCTTTCCATCAAAGGGACATATCCACATAATCCTATAGCCAAACCATATTTGGACTTTTCTGAAATGTACTTGGATAAATTCATTAGTTCAATGATGCGTATGTTGTGATTAATTACCAAAGCCACCTTAGGGAGCAATTGTGCTTTCAATCTCCCCCTTTTTGGTAATTGATGACAACATATAGATCAATGCTTCGACAAAAGATATAATCAATGATTAGCATCGACACTTTGAGACGTATGTGAAAAGAAAGAGCTCCCCTTAAATTTGTGCTTTGTTTTAAATTTTCGTTTGAATGCAAATGTACAATTGATTAGGATCCTGGGTTACTCTTTCAGGTCATATACAACTTGGTGGTGCGCATAAATGATAATAATGAATAGCAATGCACGTATCACCAAATAAACAAGTGAATGATCATGATGTAGATAGCTCAAATGTAGTAACGTGGTAGGATCAAACAATTAAAGCGTATTATCAAACACACATCTAAACAGATAAAGTCATCCAAAAGACCAAATGAAGTTTTGAAAATCAAACGAGACAAAATAAAGTCAAAAGCTCTCCCTCTCTCAATGCCCTATTGATCTATACACTTCTCCCCTTTGGCAACAAGTACCAAAAAGTTCAAAGGTCTAATCTAAGCATCTCTCTGGGGATGATCTCCTCCGGTAGCAGATGTTGGAGTCGACATGAGAGCATCGACGAAGGCTTCGGTTGAGTCGCTCGAGTAGGAGGTGGAGGTGTAGACACTGAAGGTGGTGGAGCAGGAGCTGAAGCTTGAGCTGATGAAGACGGTTTATCTTATCCTACTCACATAGCTGCCTTTAAAGCGAGTGTGGGTGTCTAAATGATACAACATATTCATGGAATAGCCTCTAATCATTTAGTCATCACCTGAGTTTGGCATCAGGGTATGCCTCAATATAGTGTTGGTAGTGGTTATTCTAGCTTGCAATAAATAGACAAACCCAAGCTTGTGAGATGACAGGTAGTCACTGGGCACTGGCTTGTACATATTGGCCATGGAGTTCCGTTTCTTCCTAGGTTCAGAATACACATCCAAGTCCTCTATTCATGACTTTGGAGCACCAATGATAGTAGCCCATTCTTCAATTGTAGCTTCATATATATGACCATCAGTCATCCAAACAATTGTGCCATCTGAATAGAAATGAAATGTTGAGTAGAATTGCATAATCATTACGTCATTCCAAGCAGTCATATCTTTGCCAACAAACTCTTCAATGTCAATAAGATTGAAGTTCTTTCTCACATGAGGAAATAAATCTTCATCGGCTTTGACGTAATTCCAGTCGACATATCTCCTGTCACTAACTACTAGAAATTTGTCATACAGAACTGTCTCATAGAAGTCTTGTTGTTCCCTTGTATGAAACATGGGATCAACTGCAGTTCTTCTCCTCAAAGCATAGGGCTCAATACTTCTCCACTTCCTCAACCCTGCATCTCTTCTCTTCTTCATGTCTTCAGCAATTGGATGAGCCTCATTGTGAAGTGGCAAATTAGATATTAACTTCATGAGAATAGGTGCATTCTCAACATCTTCCTCTGCAGCAAAGGCGCTCGAAGTAGTATCTTTCTCTTTAGCAGCTGCACATATGTCCTTTGTAGTCCTCTTGGGATCTACAGGCTTCTTTCGAGTTGAAGGCTTTAGAGCTAAACACTACAGGAATCAGCAATTTTGCCGACATGTATCATCTTTGCCGTCAGCAAATCTTCGGGGTAGACGGCAAACGGTTACTTTGCTGTCATGGGCAAACAGCAAAAAAATACTATCGTCAAAAATCACAAAAAACATATGGCGAAAAACAACACACGGCAAAAGATAGTTTTGCCGTCAACTAGTTGGACAGATGACGGCAAAGGTAGCATTGTTGCCGTCTTCTTACGCCACGGATGACGGAAAAAGGTTGTCTACGGCTGTGGTTAATGGACCTAGACGGACATGCATTTTTGCTCACTTGTATTTGTGCAAGCCGACGGCAACAAGGGCGCTTTGCCGTCCGCTACGGTATGTCGATGACGGCAAAGAGTGAAACAATAAAGGGAAAATCTAATGGGAGGCATGCACAGCTCATCCTTCCCATGCGGCGGCGTACTACGATTCGCGTCAGCCTAATTCTTGGCTTTGCTACTCATGTCCACTCGCATGATATAAAAAATAACAGAGTTGTACTTTCGCCAGCCCACATGCACGACTAATTACAACAAAATCATTTTTCTCTGCATCTATCATCATGCGTGCTACCCGAGATGCTACATGGTGTCATATAGTCAACGCCATTATTTTTACTACTATAGTAGATGTGACAGTGTGCTGCATGCAACAGTACAATTAACCATGCATTGTTGCATTTTAAAAAAGATTTATCTCCCAAACCGTTATCTTAATTAATGATCCGTTTTCACCACTAACTTTATCGCGACGAGATCTTCAAAACTAGATCCCATGTCGATATGTTTCGATAACTTTTGTTTTTCGTTGGTGCTTGCCAGATTACTATCACTTACTTGTCACATTATTTGTCACATAGTTCTCACATTAAATCAACTTGATTATCAGGTTTATGAATGTCGATATACCCCACTAAAAAGTTTGATTGATTGTACTTGAGTTGTTTCATGCATTTACTTGCTTATTGTTAGTGCTTTAATACCAATTTTTTAGCTTCACATAACACTGCAATATTTAAAAGGTATAAAACTATTGTTCCGGCAACTATGTATAATTTTTATGACACCTGGACATCCGTAAGATGACAACTATGATGACATAAATGTGGCAACTAGGAACGACGAAAAAAAATCAACGAAACATGTCAACATGGGATCTTATTTTGAAGGTCTAGTCGAGACGAACCTAACAGTGAAAACAAATCTCCAATGAAATTATTAATTTGTAAGTTAAATATATTTTAAAATACAAAAACACCATCCCTTGCATGTATGCATTTTATAGTTTTTCTCTTTGGCATGCATGCACGAGTACTACTTCCAGCCATCATAATTTACAACGAAAAATCAGATTTAACAGTCACGAGTACTAATTTTATGCTGGCACTAGTGTATTTAACGAGTCATTTTCCTATTAATAAGCACATGTAACAGGTTAGTAGAAGCCGCCGCACCGGAACGCACGGATGCGGCGCCGCTACATAGTAAGGCCCAACAATAAAAGGAAAAAACCAGCGACACCCAGATCCTAAAAAAGTTCCTGTACAGAGTGAAAAAATTAAAATGAAAACCGCAGCGACAGCGGACCAAAACAGTTTTCGTGACCTCTTCTCTCGCAGTCGCTGCTAGCTAGGGATCCCCACCGACGCCGCGTGTCGCTGCCGGCCTCCGCAGCCGCCACCGCTGCCCTTCCTGGCTGCCGCCGTCGCCCTCACCGGTTGCCGTCGTTGTTGGTCCACGCGACATGGCGGGAGGGTAGGCCATCCTGCCGCTCCGTTCTCGCCCCACCGCAAGCGAGAAGACGGGCCGGTCGTGCCTCCCCTCCGGTCGCCGGTCGCCTCCCGCCGCCCCCTAGGATCAAGGTCGGCCGCGCCCATCCCCGTACCGCCCCTCGACCCCAAGCCACGCCCCCGTCTGCCCGGCAGGTAAGTCCCTCCAGTCTTCCACACCCCATCCTCTCTTCCTCACCCAGTCCTATTTTCCTCACTCCATCCTCTCTCCCTTCCGCTCTACAGAGATGGTCGTGGAGAGGTCAGGGGAGCTCCGGGCGGAGGAGCATCAATAACAGCAGGAGCAAGACATTCTTGACCTTCGATGCAGCAGCAGGAGTAGGACGTTGCAGAGGATCAACCGACCCAGAGGAGGGGATCAGAGCTCCTCGATGCTGCAGGAAGCGCCGGTGTTGGAGGCGATGCTGCTCCTCCTGCTCATCGGCGTAGCTTCTGCTGCTGGGGCTGGGCGGGCTGGTGTCGCCGTACTAGTCCTCCTCCTCCTCCTGTTAAGTTTAATTCACAAACATCAAGCATGAAATTTGGGTAACTATTAAGTTTAATTCACATTTTTTATATAATCCATAGCTAGTTAATTTCTAATCTCGTTTGATCACGTTTATTGCAGGATTTCTATAGATGCGAGGATGGAAAGTTGGAGGAGGCACAAGCGAATGTCAACATTCATTGTAAGAATCTTGTGCGCAATATGTTCTATGATACCGGCTTCATTATCGTCCGTTCTTATAAGGCATCTCTGGGCTATAAGATGGCTACTAAGACACCAGCTACGAAAATCTTTCTTGAGAAGGAGGATTACATGGAGGTAAATAAATCATGTTCATCCTTGTTATTTCCTCAACTGGTTGGCACTTAATTTCTTTTTGGCGTATATGAGATGCAAATGATCAATTAGGTTACTCCTAGATGGCGTGTCGATAAGGGGGAGTGCTGGGAGTGGATTGTTGACCACTGGTGTAGCTGGATACAGGGTCCTACCATATAAAGTAGCTGGATTTTGGATAATACATGCATGAAGTAAATTGAGCTTATTATGTGGGTCTTCTTCATTCACTAAATATTGGTACTACATGCCTTCATCCCAAGTATTAATAAAAAATATCAAGCAAATCTTATAAACTAATAACAGTGAGTCAAAAAACATATTAATGTTGCATTCAATCATTAGCCACACCGAATTAAATAGATTAATCAGGTCTTCTGAAAAGAAGCAGCAACTTCAGTGCAGGAGGGAAGATTTTATAGTTACTAAGATCCACGTGCAACATCATGAAGAATAATAATAATAAAACTATTCACGTGTAAGACATGGTTCATGAATAATGGTGCCAGTAGTATATATAGTTGTGGGTTTCATTGTTACAATAGACATGAACCATGTTTAGAGAAATTAGAAAAACAAATGTTTCATTACAGTCTAGGAGATGATCGCATAAATGTGAGAATACTTTTTAAATGCATAAAAAACACATTTCAGAATTTATTGTTACAAAAATGGGAAAATATGTGTGCTAGAGGTGCTAGAGGAGCCGATAAACTACTGTGAGACACTTAGCCATTGTTAGAATGATGAAGATGTGAGGCTCTACATCTCCATTTTGTTTCCAAAAGAACCTGCACATTTTCTACTGTATTATGTAAAATTTATTCAGTGAAAAGAAACTATTTAACCATGAACATTTGCAACTATTTGCGTTGTCCTTTATTCCACATGAAAATTGTAAGTTTTTATATGTGTTTCTATATAATCCATTTAATGACTCGCATGCTATTTTTATATGTGTTTCTTGCCGAACAAGCTGTCCAGATGCTCTATATACGGGGTCATTTTTTTAAGGATGCTGCTCTTGCTAACGTCAATGATTTAAGAATTGTTTCTACATCTCATTCTTGCATACTGTATTTTCCGCAGGACTTCAGATAACTTCTCTTGTAAAAGGGATATCATCAAACGCTCAGTCCTGAGTAGGTTTGTTACATGTATCATAAATGTTGAATTGGTTATTATAAGATAAGAGTGAAGTTAAAATAGAAGTCGGAAACCAAGTTTTCCCGTTACATGATTTGGAGGAGAATCTCATCACAAAAAGAAAACTATTTGGTTGATTTTTATATGCATTCTGCTACTACCAAACAAAGTAAGAATTTTTGCCTCCAAAAAAAGCGCATCGCATGTATATTTATGTACCACATGGGTCTAATACAAGAAAAATGGTTCCATCTTTTATCTATATATATATAATATCTCTTTGTATATCCAATATAGTTCCTCATTTAAACCAAGTAACTAGCCCATGGAGGTCGCACGGGTTGGCGACTAGTTTACCTAATCAGAAATTTGTAACGTTGGCTTGCTAGATCACTTGCTGAAATAGTTCTGTGCAATCTAAACTTCGAGAGGGCTGTCTATATTTTATTTAATCAGCATTTTCTGTGTTTAGTTCATACAAGTCTGTTGTGGTGTGGGTGACTCATGATTTACGAATGCAAATCAATGACCTGTTCCGATAGTGTATTTAGTATTTACCTGTCTTTTTGCCATATGGTGTTAATCTAATTTAGTGTTTACCTAATCGGACTTTAATGATCATTAACCTGTCTTTTTGCCATATGGTGTTAATCTAATTTACTGATACGAAAATGAGTAATTGTGATGAACCTCTTAGCCTAATTATTGTTTCTTCTGACTAGCTACCAGTCGCACTCGATGTGGTCGCCTACTTTGTCGCACAACTCCTTTGACCATCACGTACAACCCAACATGGGTGTTGCAGGTTGCTCTCTCTCTATCTCTCATATTTTCAAGGTCATTTCTCTTCATAATATTTACCTCTCATGGTATTTGCTTCTTTGTTTAATAGTTATCTATCTACTCCCTCCGCCCGGAATTACTCGACGCTCAAACATATAGTGCTAGATACATCCGTTTGAGCATCAAGTAATTCCGGACTGAGGTGTAGTACTTGTGTTATCTAGCATCTGCTGGTGTTGTCAGTTTGGTACTTTGCTTATTTCTGGGATGTGGACTGTTGTAATTGTGAACCGTCGTTAGTTACTTGTGGAATTGTAAACCATTCATCTTCTGACAAGAAAAAAATGCTTGCACTCTTCACAAGAGAAGATAACTCCCTATGTCTAGAACAAGAGCTGGTAAATTAAAATTTGAATAATGACCAGAGAGCTACCTGTCGAGGAGTTTGAAGTTTTAGTTTCAGCTCATCCGAGTAGAATTCATAGGCATCAAGCTCTAGAGGGTAATCCACTTTCTGGCAAGAACAGAAACATGCATTGCAAGATATGTTGACAAAAGAGGTTTGGTACAGGATGTCGGATTGCAGTATCAAAATAGACTAAGGCCTAGTTTGGCAACACATTTTTTTTAAACTGTGGTAATTCAAAACCTGAGTTTTTCAAGGCGTGCCAATCAATACTTTGGTTTCTCAAAACTGCAGTTTTCTATGTTTTGCCAAAACCAGCGGTTCATTTGGTAATTGTAGTTTTACTTTAGTTTTGACCTGACTGCACCTAACTGAGCTAACCTCAAGGGACTGATTTGCCTAGAAAAACGGCCCCTCAATACATGCAGCCATGCCTTGCACACAAGTCCTCTCGGCCTCTCCAGGATACTAGGTGTTGTAGTAGTCTGTAGAGTATAACTACCTCATGTATTGACAAGCAACCATGCCATACCATACGATCATGTAACCTAAATGCCTAGTCATCAGTTAGACCACTACGACGACGGCTGGAAGAACATACTCACAAACCAGCGAAATGCAAGCTAATGACCTATCCTTCAATGCCTAGTAATCAGATTAATAATCAGGAGAGAGTTTGCACCTTGTTTAATAGATAATAAATAGAGGAGGAGTGGGAGGCCTTCGATTTCTCTCGGCTCAGTTTAGAAAGAATCTGACTAAGATGAGAAAAATGATGAATGAGAATTATGCTCTTGCCTAGGCAACTCATTTATTCTCGACTCTCTTGTGTAAATAGTAGTCCGGCCCAGTGATGGGGAGACCTTCTCAAGTTCTGTCTTTTATTTGGCACAACTAACAACTACTTGTGATAAAAAAAAGAATACTTACACATGATCCTTTTATTTAGATGAATACCTGCCTTTTATTTAGATGAGTACCTGCCTTTTATTTAGATGAGTAATCTAGCTGCCTTTTATTTCGAGGAGTAATCTAGCTGCCTTTTATTTAGATGAGTAAGAACTGGATAACCTTTATTTATTGTGTGCCAAAATCTGACATATGTGCATGACTTCATCTTGTAGGTTGTCATACGGATGTTCTTTGGACTACGATATTGACATGAAGACATTTATCGTAATGCCAAATTTTATGTAGTAATGCCAAATATAATGACATGGATTATATATTTGATGTTATATATATGATGTATATATATGTAGTAATGCCAGATATTATGACATGGATTATGGATGATATATATATGATGTATGGATTATGTTATATATATGCTGTATGGATTATGTTATATATATACATATGATGTATGGATTATGATATATATATATATATATATATATATATATATATATGCTGTATGAATTATGTCTATTTATGCTCTTTGCTGTCATGTTCATGACAGCAAACAAAATGTCATATTTTGTTGTCATGTACATGCTAGGAAGACGGCAAACAATAGATCATATTTTGCTGTCACGTACAGGCTAGGAAGATGGCAAAAAATAGACCATATTTTGCTGTCATGTATAGGTTAGGAAGACGGCCAAAAAATGCCCTATTTTGCTGTCATGTACGGGGTGAGGAAGACGGCAAAAAATTCTAACGTCGTCCGTTAGCTACGTCGATCCGTCTTCTCACCATTTTTTTGCCGTCTACCAACGTAGTTGAAGGCAACACAATTCCACTGACGGCAAACATTTTGTCGTCTGCTGTCCCAGCCACTAACGGCAAAGACGCCCTTTGCTGGCACATGGTCTGACGACATTATTTGCCGTCATGGGTTGACGGCAAAAATTTTGCCGACTGTAATTCTCTCTTTACCGTCTGTAGCGTCCTGACGGCAAAATGCTCGATTCCTGTAGTGAAAGACTTCATAACGTCTGCCATAAGCTTCTTCTTCTTCTTTAGAGCAGGGGCCTTAGCTGTTACTTCCTCTTCCCCTTTCTCAGCAGCAGCAGCAGTTTCTACTAGGTCTTCATACATGGAAATTTGTCTACCAACGACATGAATAGTTCTCTTCCTATCTCTCTTCGCACCTGGCTTCTTAGGAGGTCTCTCAAGGGTAAGTCTCATCCATTGGCTTGCAGTCTCTGGAGCTATCATGTCACAAAGTTTAGAGTACTCCTTCATGACAGTTTTCTTGGCGGCAAGCTTCTCTTTCTGCTTCTGGGGACCAGACTCTACAAGAACAAAATCTATATCTTCTTCTTAAGAATTCAGCTTCCTCCTGGTCCTTGTGGAAGCCTTGGGTAAGCTATTGGATCTGGGGGTGCCTGGATCAGAAGGGGTCCTCTCAGGACTAGTGCCTGAATCACACTGGGCATGGGGCTCATTCAAATTGTTCTAACTGTCATCGGAACCTAACATCTTGCAAACCAAGAAGACAAGCGGACACACAGGCTGGCTGACCCTGTGAAAAGATATGGAAGGGCTTGAAAGATAAGCAACAGAAAATTCCAGAAATTTTCAAAATGTGAACTTAGAAACTTTGGGTATGATCTACTGCAAAATGTATTTCGGTAGCACCGGGTTGTATTTTTCGGAGTCACCGAGACTGACCACTCGCATTAACACACACTTGGGCAGCCTTTTCAGTGTAACTGAAACGAACTACTCGGTCTCTCCGAAGCAGCTGTTAGTAACACTAAAAACTAAATCGGTGCAACCATTTTTATCAACTCAGTATCACCGAGATGCATGTAGAAGGAGATCAGATCCAAAAAAAAAATTATTCTCTATTCTAGTGAATTTTCTAGTGGCGTAGAAGTGTTCCAAACTATGGACTGTAAATGGGAGAGACCTAATGCGCATGAATCAGATAGAGGAGCGCATAAGGGGTGGGATTCATATCCTAGCTCGATGATGAATCTGCTAGGCGACGATGGCGGTGAAAATTCCATCAGCGGTGGCGAATCCCAATGGTGAAGGTGCACGCAGATGCAAGGGTGACGACCAAAGGGTCCTCGTGCGGCAGTTTGGGTTGAGGACTTGACGTTTGAAGATAGAAATTCAAAGCGTCGGGTCCTCACGTATAAATACTCCTAAATGTCGGTGTCACCCATACTAAAATTTCGGTGTCATCGAGTTCTAGTGTTGCCTGTTGATAGAGAAACTCGGTGAAGCTGAGATTATGGTATCGGTGGTACCAATATGAAAACCTAGATCAGCTTTGAGAATCAGTGTAACCGAGAATTTTGGGTTTGTTACACCAAGATTCATAAAGAGGTTTTGGAAGGAAGCCCTTATCAACACGGAACTCTGAGTGCTCCTCACACAGAGGGATCGAGAAGTGCTTGTTCAAGTTTTGTGATGTAGCATAAATAGAACTTGAGAGGAGAAAGCACAGATAGCTAGAGAAGGGTCCTAGACATTCTTGCGTGTCCAATTGGCAAACAATAAATCAAAATCCAAATAGCAACAATTGGATATCCTCGAATGAGAAAAGATATGCAGACCAACATCCTCACACAATAATATGTCAAATGAAATCATGATGAACATGCACAAACATCCTAGCATCTATAAAACACTTAGGCGATGACAAAGTCATCTATATATGAGTATATTGACTTACAAGTCAAGCAAGAATACTTGATCATAGGTCATACTCATCGATAAAGCAGAAGTAGGGTTACCACTTTTAGATAATGAATTAACAGGAACTCTTCTTTCGAAGATCATCATTGATTGCTTTTAGGAACTCATGCTCTTGCTCTAAATTTAGCTTCTCGAACTGTAGCTTCTCATGAGTTCTTGCAAGGTTTCTATAATCTTCTAGCATACTTTCATGATATAAGTTAAGAGGGTTTAATTCTTTAGTTAGTCATTCAATCTCTCTCTTATCATCATCATTCGATTTCTCTTGACTAGCCTAAAAATTAGCAAGTCCATTTTCAATATTATCACTAGTCTTATCAAGGAGCAAGTCATCTTCTCCTAACAAGTCATCCTCATCACTATCAAAGTCAAAATACTCAGGGTGTGATACCTTGGGGCCTTTTTCCATGAAGCAATTTCCAATCCTTTCATTTGGTGAGTCAAATAAGTCGTAGGAGTTGGAGGAAACAAGTGCAATGCCGGCAACACCTTCATATTTAATGTAATCAGAGTTGGAGTGATATATTCTCTCGAATTGGTTGTCATACTCAGACCCAGAAACCCATTCACCAACGTGTGCTTGATGTCTTCTTTGTGAACTGCACTTGGTGTACTTGTCCTTCTTCTCCGATTCTCTGCCTCTCCGGTAGTGTCTTCGCTCATAATGATGCTCTCTAGTTCTTCTCTCTCTGCGAGGTGACTCATCTCTTGAGATTCATCTTCTGGGTGACTCTTTTCTTCGTTTGTGGGGAGCCGAGCACTCATTTGAAAAGTGTCCCGACTTTCCAGAGTTGTAGCAGTTTCGATCACGACTAGACGAATGCTCGTCATCAAATCTTGAGCTTGAGCTTCTCTCTTTACCACTTCTCTTGTAGAACTTGTTGAACTTTGTGACCTTGAGGCTGATCTTTTCATTAGTAACAAGGTTGTCACTTGAATTAGCGAGAGCGTCGACTGAAGCTTTGTAAGCATCTCTTGACTTGTTGTGCACCTAATCTTTATCTTGGAGAGACATTTCATGAGCAACAATCCTTCCAATGACTTCAGTAGGCTTGAGATCTTTGTAGTTGGGCATCATTTGCACTAATGTGCACAGGTGTCGTATCTTCCATCCAAAGCTCTAAGTATCTTCTTGATGATGAATTTTTTAGTATCTCTTCGCTTCCTAAACCGGCAATCTCATTTGTGATGAGAGCTAGCCTAGAATACATCTTAGCGAATCCTTCAGACTCCTAAATCTTGAACTTGCCGAGCTAACTTTGAAACATATCCAACTTAGATTATGTGACAGCAATGGTACCTTTGTGAATATCAATCAAAGTATCCCAAATTTCCGTTGCATTCTCAAGGCGACTGATTTTGTTGAATTCTTCGGTACACAACCAGTTGAACAGGATGTCACAGGCTTGAGCATTGAATTGTAGCATCTTCAATTCTTCCGATGTGGCAGGATGATGTGGTTCTTTTCCTTCTCCGAAGATATCACCTTGCACACCAACACGAACAACAACCCAAACGGCAGGATTATGACCAAGAATATGCATTTTCATTTTATGCTTCCAACTAGCAAGATTAGTGCCATCGAAATATGGACCTCTATGGTGATAATTACCCTCGCTAGATGCCATACCCTCCTAGGTTGTGAAACCAACGTAATTGAGACCAAAGCTCTAATAGCACTTGTAAGATCAAAAGTATGTCTACAGGGGGGTGATTAGACAACTTGACGAGGTAAAATCTTCGCCTTTTACCAATTTGAGTGTGGGCCAGTTTTAGCAACTATGACTAGTCAAGTACACCCTACACATGAATATCTAAGAGTATTGAAGTGGAAAGTAAGACATGCAAGAGTAAATAGAGGGTAAGGTAGGCAGATCAAACACAAAGGTTAACACGGTGATTTTTGGCATGGTTCCGATAGGTGGCGCTATCGTACGTACATGTTAGTCGAGACTTCAACCATGGAGGGTAATGGTTGCAAGAGTACACGAAGGGCTCCACCCACCAGGGGTCCACGAAGAAGCGTCCTTGTATATTCCACCACAGCTTCCATCCACACAGGCCTAGCCTCACTCATGGTAGATCTTCATGAAGTAGGCAATCTCCTTGCCCTTACAAACATCTTGGTTCAACTCCACAACACGAAGTAGCGGGCTCCCTAGCGACACCTAACCAATCCTCCAAAACGTAATACATGTGGTAGAACGATGAACTCCTTGCTCTTGTGCTTCTAAGGATGGTCTCCCAACACTAAATCATTCTCTCTCAGACTTGGCATGGTTAGGAGAGATTGATCTTCTGTAAAGCAACTTGGGGAGGCTAGAAATCAAGGTTCAAATGGGAGGAAAGGAATCTCTTCATCTTAACACAGGAGTAGGCCGCTCTCTCTTAGAAAAATGGATCTGGCAAGTGTAAGTGTGTATTGAGTGCTTTCTCTACGAGTGAGAGGAAGGTGGAGGGGTATATATAGGCATCCCCCAAAATCTAACCCTTACACCATTATTGGCAAACTCAGTGAAACCGAAATGTTAATCTCGGTGGTACCGAGTGCGCTAAATGTGGCAACTTTGAATTATCGGTGAGACCGATATGTGAATCTCAGTGGTACCGATACAATGACCTAGACTGGATTTCCAAACTCGTTGAGACAAACTTCAAACACAGTATGTCCAAAACTTGAAATTAGCTTAACCAAAAGTTATTCATCCAAACTCGGTGGCACCGATAGGAATGTTGGTTATACCGAGATGGTGGGTTTGGCATATGATCTGTCTAAGTGTAAAATTGCTATTGCCGAGTGAGAAATGTTGGTGGCACTGATTTATCATATTTGGCTTGGGATAGATATATTTTGTGGAAGAGTGTTTGGGTATTTTTGGTGGCTATCTCTAAGCACTTGAGCAACCAATTGATCATAATACATCATCCCTGTTTAATAGTATTGGCTTTCCTATGGACTCAAATGTGATTTCTCACGAATTCTAAAATAAAGAGTATTCTTGCTTGAAGCTTTAGCCAATCCTAATACTTCTTTACATCAAGGTGGCATCTCCGCACAATCCTATAGTCGAAGCATCTTTGGACTTTTCTGAAATGTACTTGGATAAATTTATTAGTCCAATGATGCATATGTTGTGATTAATTACCAAAACCACCTTAGGGAGCAATTGTGCTTTCAACGACGCAGCCATGGTAGGATCAGCCATGGCTAGAAGAGGGTGAAGGATAGCAAGGGAGAGAGTGGTTTGGGTTTGGATAGATCCGGATCTCTCTCGTGAGCTTATCTCGCTTCTGAGCATGACGGTAAGCACGGAAGTAGTGTGGCAGCTTCATGCGTAGCGTCGTGCGTGGTCTCGACTCTCCCTACTCGTAGAGGTTGAAGACGACTGGTAGGTGGGCCATTTGGGATGGGCATGGGGCTACCTGATAGTTTACTCTTTCCTTTCCCTTTCTATTTTATGTTTTTCTTGTGTTTGTTCAATTCTGTTTGGCTTGAGTTAAATCAAATCATTTTATAGAACTCTAAAATTTATAAATGTGGTATGTTAGAATATAACCTGAGCCACTCACAACTTTTTGGAACTTTTGAAGTTAGTAAACTATTTACAAAAATAATAGCTCCAAATTCAAATACAATTAGGTTTTAATCCAGTGACCAAAATGTGTCCAAATAATATGAAACCAATTATGTTGGTTGTTCCACATTATTTAAAAAATCTGGACATTTTTAAGGCATTTTGGATTCATTGAAATTTACTTTATGTGAACCTAGTTTGTTAATATGTTTCTTAGGGTTTATTCAATCCCTGTTTCAAATTTAAAAAAACTTAAGCATGATGCAACACACGAAAGGCTAGCCTAGTGCATACTGAAACTAGGGATGTGACAATTCACCCCACTCAAAATAATCTTATCTGGAGATTCACGGGTCGCTGAGAAGAGGGCGGGGTACTCAAGTCAAAGACGATTTTCTTGTTCCCACATAGCTTACTTCTCAGAATGATGTGACCACTAAACCTTGATAAACTTCATGTTCTAACATCGAGTGGCATGCTTAGCTTGATCAAGAATACAAACAGGTGATGTGTCTTCCACGTACCTATATTTTTTTATTGGTCCATGATATTATATTAGAAATCTTAGATACTTTTTGTGCAATTTTATAGCATTTCTTGGAACAAACCTATCCTATATACCTAAGAAGTTCATCCCCACTATAATATTTATCTTAACATGCAAACTATCCACATCATCAAGTAGGTCACACGTCTAAAAATGCTTCTCTTCCTACACATGCACCCTGCCAAATCATCATTTCTATTTATTCTTTTTAACTGCTAACAATCATGGTGCCTCCTATCTTCTCCACATATTCCCCTCTTAGAATGATTAATTTTTCTCAAATCTCACCATACTTATTATCCTATTCTCTCCACATGCCACCCTAGCTTCTCCTTTGACCCTTTTCACCTATTTGTGCTTCTCCTCTAGGCTACATTGCTATACTGCAGCATGAGTCGGGCTCTGCTACAAACACCATGGAGGCACACATTTCACATTTTGATGTGCAAGATGATGCGGAAAATGTGTGGCATCAAGGATTCAAGGAGTGCACTACAAGTCACAGGAAGAAGCTTTGTCCATGAACCCTCGCGCTGCTGATCTTAGCCACAAGGAGATCACTACACATGTGAGACAGACCATGACGACATGTGTAGATTATGGACATATCGTCCTCAAATCAATGTTGTAGAGCATACCAACGTAGATATTAGAAGTAGATTCTTCTTTGACATATTCGTGTTCACATGTTGGATGATAGGACCAATCGCACGGCCACATTGATAGTTTTTGTTTTGCTAGATCTTCACTAGGATGTGTAGTTTTAGTACTTTTGGATCCATTTGAGCATGCGACTGATCGGACCCAGTGCAGCTACCAGTCCTTGGCATGACGTCTCTACATCGCATAATTTTGTCTCCTACTAGGTCGTGGATTCTTTTTGTCGTTGCAACTTGTGAGATACATTGCTTTTTTCCTATAGAGGAAGGGTGAAGAAATATAGTAGCTATACATATTTTTCTTAGTAAGAACCAAGGTTATCGAACCAGTAGGTCAATCAAGGAAAACTCTCATCGTCAGCACCTACACACACAAAACCAAACACTTGAACCCAACGCGGGCAACAGGGTTGTCAACCCCTTGAACTTGTTACTTCCAAGGATTAATTATAATAGAGATAAATATATATAAATAAATAATTGCAGAAATGTTTTTTGGTTTTAGCAATATGATTAAGTAGATCCCGGTCCCATAGTTTTCAGTAAAGGCTTTTCTCTCGAACGCATAACATACGGTGGGTAAACAAATTATTGTTGGGAAAATAAAAAAATAGGGCTTAGTTATGATGTTATTCATGGCAATGATTGTGTATATAGGCATCGTGCCCATAAACAAGTAGAAAAAAACAATTATGCATCTACTACTATTACTCCACTTCGAGAGCGCTTCTATGTTTGCCTCTCTAGGTGTTAAGTTTAAGACACACACAGTAATGTCTGGAGCAAGGTGACATGATGTAGAAAAAGTAACATCAAGCAATATGAATAAATCCCATTTTTATCCTTAATGGAAACAATACAAATACATGCCTTGTCCATCTTTGTCACTAAGATACAGAGGACCACAAGATTAAACCCATTACAACGCACCACTCCAACTAAATATAAATGAGTCTAGTTGGCAAAACCAAATGGATAGATGAGAGAGAAATACGAGGCTATAACAATCATGCATAAGAAAGTATAGAATAGACCTAATTAATTTCATTGAATAATCGTATCATAAGGCCACAATTCATAGGATCACAACAAACACATTGCAAATGAAGATTACATCGAATAGATCACCATAGTAATCGCGATGAACTTTGTATTGAGGATCATAGAGAGAGAGCCATCTAGGTACTAGCTATGGAACCATAGGTCTACGATGGATTACTCACATATCATCATGGAGGCATCAAGGTTGGTGTAGACGACCTCCATGATCGATTCCCTCTCCGGCACACTACTGGAATCCAGTTCTTTGCTGTCAGCCATGTCTTTGCCGTCTGCTGGCTGATGGCAAAGAACCTCTTTGCCATCAGTTGACACAAGGGAGACGTCAAAGGGCTGACTGATGGCAAAAATACAGTTTGCCATGTGTCGGCCCTTTGCCATCTGCCAGCGGACGACGAAGGGACCAAGGGCAGACGGCAAAGAGCACGGGTGGGTCCCATGCGTGCCCTGTCCGACGGATGTGAAGATTTGCCGTGTGTTAGCCTTTGCCGTCTGCCGTGGGGGCCTTTGCCGTCGGGGGGCGGACGGCAAAAGGGCCGACCGTGTATCGGCGGTCTTCTCCCCCTCGCGCTCACTGTCTCTCTATCCCCCCCCCACAGTACTGTCTCTCTCTCCCCCTCACGCTCACTGTCAGTCGCCCCTGCCGCCGCACTGCCTCGCTCCCACCGGCGACCCCCTCCCCGCGGCGCTCCCCTCCCCGAGGCGACCCCCTCCCCGCGGCCACCCCGGGCCCTCCCCGCGGCCACCCCCTCCCCGCGGCCACACCCCTCCCCGCGGCGACCCCTACCTGCGGCCACCACCTCCCTGCGGGCACACCCCTCCTGGCGACCCCTCCCTGCGGCCACCCCCTCCCCGCGGCCACACCCCTACCAGCGGCCACACCCCTCCGTGCGGCCACCCCCTCCCCGCAGCCACACCCCTCCCGCAGCAACTTCCCTGGTGAGTTCATTTTTTTTCTTTTTTTCATTTCAGTGCATCTGGCAATGAAGTTTCCTTGTACCTGACTCTAGATAGCTTTCGACGATGAATCCATGAACCATGGGAGTCCATTTGGATCTGAGATGTAGCCAACATATAAATCAGAAGGAGACCTAGTGCCAATTTTGCGCCGTCACAGGCCCTAGAGCCTCTTCGTTTTGTTTTGCCGTTTATGGTTCTTCCACAAGTTGATGTACATTTTCTGATCAGAACAAGAGACGATTCAGTCTCCTAGCTAGACGTTTTTCTTTCTTCCCAGCAACCTTAATTAAATCATAACAAAGGAAAAGTGATTAATTCAAGATGATGTGCTGTCCATTAATTTAGTAATCTGCTGCAACAGGATACATACATGCCACTCACTGTGTCGATGACAGGTGGGCCCGGCCCCACCTTGTCATGGACGCAACATGTGGAAAATAGAAAATTCCGGTGGCACATATAAGAAATGAAAGTTATCCCGAGATATATGCATCGGTTGCTTCTTTTGCTTTTGCAATGGTGGTCTCTTCTTTCAAGGAGGAAAGCAAAAATCTAAAAACAAACACTAGATTCTAGATAGTTTCCATTTCTAGTAATGGGGGTTAATAGAAAGTTAGAGTTATGGAGGCCGAGTGAGGTCACAAGGGATATACAAGAAGAAGAAGAAGAAAAATAGGAGAGAGGAGAAGAAGAAAGAAAAGGACCCCATCCCCCGACCCCCCGCCCACGACCCCCGACGCCCGACGCCACCAACCCCCGAGGCCCGACGCCACCAACCCCCGACCCTTGACCCCCGATCCCCGACGCCACTGACACCCGACTCCCGACCCCCGACACCCGACACCACTGCCCCTCGACACCCGACTCCCGACCCTCGACGCCCGAAGCCACCAACCCTCGACGCCCGACGCCACCAACCCCCGACCCTCAACCCCCGACCCCCGACGCTACTCACACCCGACCCCCGACCCCCGACGACCGACACCACTGTCCCCTGACCCCCAACTCCCGACGCCTGACACCACTGACCCCCGACCCCCGACCCCCAACTCCCGACCCCCGACGCCCGACACCAATGACCCCCGACCCCCGACGCCATTGACCCTCGACCCCCGACCCCCGCCCCCTACCCCCGACCCCCGACGCCACTAACCCCCAACCCCGGGCCCCCGACACGTCTTTGGCCTCTTGTTGATCGAAAACACCCCAACCCCCGACGCTAGTGACCCTCGACCCCCGACGACACTAACTCCCGACGCCACTAAGCCCCGACCCCCGACACCTCTTCTGCCTTCTGTTGAATGAGAAGGTGCTTTTCGGCCTTCTACAGGCCCACGGGGTCATAGTTTTGTAAATTGTGAGTTAGGTCACCTATTTTCCGATTATGTTAATTATAAAAACATCATATTTGTGTTGATCGTGTGAATTTCAATGTGCAGTTGTTCGACGACCTCCACGTGCGTTGGACGAGCTCCGTCCTTGCGTTTGTTGGTGAGCACAAATGATTTCTCCTCCTACCCCCTTAATTTTCTCTGTCCCGGTCTTCGTGTCGATGAAACTTGCTAGCTATAGGTTTCTTCAATCATGAGTATGTGTGACCAGTATGCGTCTCCTATTCGAAAGGGCGACATCTATAAATTTGCATTTCTTTGCATATTTGTAACCGCCATCCTTTCGAATTGTCCAACATTATCCATGGACAGCCTGAGTATGTGTAGATTGGGTTTGTTTTCCCGTATGTTGTGCTTCGGATCCGATGCGGAATTTCGTCAGTGCCTCCCCTGTTGTTCTCCGGTACACATCCTCTCTGCTTATTTCCGAGACGTGTATCAGGAGAATAGCAGGGAGGTGCTTCCAAAATTCTGCGTCGAATCTAGAGTAGAGCATGGGAAAACGAACCCAATCTACACATACTCGGGTGGGATTAGGACCTATCTTTACCTATTAGCATGTAGGTTGCATGGACGTAATAAAACTGACAAACTTGATTAGTGTATGAATATAGATGATGAATTATATATTTATTTCTTGTGCCCCCATAGGTAGCTAGGCAACATGAGTGATCGTGCTTGGATGTACACTGGTCACCCTAGTCAGAAAGACATGACCCATGAATGGTTAGCAAAAACCAGGGGGTTTGTGAGAGCCGCATTTGCAAATGGCCAGCAAAAAACATGGTGCCCCTATCTGAACTGCGACAACTGGAAAAAGCAGATAGAGTTTGAAATGGGTAAACACCTGCAGAAGTGGGGTTTTACGCCTAATTATACACTGTGGCCTTTTCATGGTGAGTCGACCAACGTGCCAGAGCTGAGGTAATTCGTCGTCGCACTGACGAGCATGGTACCGGGATTGAAGACATGGTGCAAGACTTTGATGATGCTCGAGATTCGGACGATGAGATGGAGGAATCTGCAAAGGCCTTCTATGAAATGTTGGAGTCTTCAAAACGTCCTCTCCACGAGCAGACTGAGCTTTGTCAATTGGATGCCATCGCGCAAGTAATGGCTCTGAAGGCTCAATTCAACCTAGGCATAGAATTCTATGACGTGATGATGACGATATTTGGACGCTTTCTACCCAAAGGCCATATACTTCCTGCACACCTGTTCCAGTCAGGGAAAATCCTCCGTGTACTTAAGATGCCCTATGAGAAGATACATACCTCTGAGAATGGATGTGCCTTATTTAGGCTTGAGTATGCGACATTGAACTATTGCCCCATTTGCAATTCTTCCAGGTATATTGTGGTAGACAACGGCATGGGTGAGAAGAATCAGACCAAAATCCCCATTAGTGTTCTTCGGTATCTGCCAATCGTACCAAGACTTCAACGTCTTTGCATGGTCGAAGAGACAGCAAGATAGATGACATGGCACAAATTGGGCAAACGAACCGAACTAGATGCGGATGGGAACAAGATGCTGGTACACACTTCAGATGGTTTTGCATGGAGGCACTTCGATGCATTACATAAGGATAAATCGGAAGATCCAAGGCAACCTAGAGTTGCCATCAGCATGGATGGGTTCAATGTGTATGGTATGACGGCATCACAATACATTTGTTGGCCTGTATTTGTCATTCCACTAAATTTGCCACCCGGAGAGATTATGAAAAGAAAGAACATTTTCCTAACGTTGATAATTCCAGGGCCCAACTATCCGAGGAAGAATATGAATGTGTACATGCAGCCGCTTAAGGATGAGTTGCAAGAAGCCTAGGATAATGGGATAAAGAGCTACGACGCGGCTACCAAAACAAATTTCAAAATGCATGTGTGGTACATGTACTCAACGCATGATTATCCGGTGTTTGCGCTATTCGCTGGCTGGTGTGTGCATGGAAGATTCCCGTGCACCACATCCAAGGCAGCTCTTCAGTTCCGTTGGCTGCAGGCTGGTCGCTAGTATTCCTGGATCCTGACCATAAGTTCAGAAAAGACAAGAAGAATTTGATCAAAGGTAGAGTTGTCAAAAACACTGCAGCAGCTGCGTTGACAGGCCAACAGACCCTTGATCAGTTAAACGCTCTCGAGCGTGATCCTTTACGTCCAGGATACTTCAAAGGGTTTAATACGGAACACGCCTGGACTCACAAGTCATGCTTATGGGATCTGCCTTACTTCAAAGACCTCCTTTGCCGATACAACATTGAAGTGGTGTACACTGAAAAGAATATTGCGGAGGCCATTTTTGGTACATTGTTCGGCATAGAGGGGAAGTCAAAAGATAATCATAAGGCTATAATCGGCCTGGAGGCTCTATGTGATAGACTGTTGCAAAACTTTCGACAACGGAAAGGAAAGCAAAGCATAGCGAAGCCAAAGGCATGGTTCAATCTTGAAAGGCCAGCTATGAGGGAAGTGCTATTGTGGGTGAAAATGCGGTTGATGTTCCCCGATGGGTATGCTGCGAATCTAAAGAGAGGAGTGAGTCTTGAGAAATTGAAAATATTTGTGCTCAAGAGTCATGATTGGCACATATGGATTGAGCGGGTAATGTCGGTGATGTTGCGTGGCTTTATCCCTGAGGATGAATGGCTAGTACTGGCAGAGCTGAGCTATTTCTGCTGTTCTCTTTTTGCGAAAGAACTATCGCCTCGCGTGCTATATGAAATGGAAGAGTTGGCGCCGGAGTTGATCTGCAAATTAGATAAGATCTTTCCACCGGGCTTCTTTAATCCAATGCAACATTTGATTTTGCATCTCCTGACCGAGGCAAGAATGGGGGGGGGCCGTTCAAAATCGATGGTGCTACTCAACTGAGAGGATGCAGAAGACGCTTCGAGCTAAGTGTAAAAATAAACGTAGAATTGAAGCATCGATAGCCGAGGCATTCATTACTGAGGAGGCGGCAAACTTCGTGACAGCACACTACGAAGCCAAAAATCATCATTTCCATAACCCGAAGCCTCGGTACAATGATGGCGATCGAAAAAAAGTTCGATCCAACCTCAGCCTATTCAAAGGTAAGCTCGCACCATCCGGTGCTTCGAAAGGGAAATCGTTGGATGTCGAAGAATGGCGGACCATTTCATTGTATATCTTCACCAACCTAAGAGAAGTGCGGCCGTACATCGAGTGAGTTCTCGGTAATTTATTGTTCCGCAACTTCTAATTTCTTTGAACTACTCTTCTTCTCGGATATTTGATATAGTCGATAAGTCGCCGAATTCTCGGACGGAGCGTTCATCGAAAAGGATTCCGTCGAAGAGTATGAACTTCTCGCAAAGCATGGAGGCGACTATCCCGGTTTCATATCTTGGTTCAAACAAAGGGTAATTAATTACCATTAAGGGCCCATTTGATTTCTTGGTCTAATTTGCAGCTAATGCATCCATTCTTTCATATTAAACTTGTAGGCTGATGCAGAGTCTATGGACGCCGAGTTGAGACAAGTTGCTAATGGTTTGGACTATAAGTCCGTTCATTTGGCAAATACAACATCAACGGGTATCACTCTCATACCTTTGGCAAAGAGCTATCTATGCACGATCTAAAGACTACAAATTGTTCTCTCTCTGCTATCGGCGAAGGAGACACCGAGTATTATGGAAGAGTTAAAGAAATTTATGAACTTCTATTCTATGGTGAAAACCCACGGACTGTCATAGTCTTCAAATGTTATTGGTTTGAGCCGAGGGAGACTAGAAGGACTCATGAACATATAGGACTAGTCGAAATCAACGAAAACACCCACTTAGATGTTCCCGAGGTCTATATTATGGCTCAACAGGCGACACAAGTTTTCTAGCTACAGTGGGCCTGCCAAACTGATCCAAATCTCAAAGGTTGGGATGTCGTTTATGAAGTGCCACCACATTTTATACCACCTACCCTCAATGAAGAGGATTACGAACCTCACATTAAACCAGACACATATGAAGGAGAATTCTTCCAAGAAACACGTATGTCCAATAAACGTTTCAAGAACTACTCTACTTCACCCCAGAACATTGAAGTAGACAGCGACAGTGAATCCGTCTTAACCCCTGAGCCCGAACAGGAAGAGCTGGAAGAAGAAGAGGTTACTGCTGCGGATGACCTGTCACTTCTTCACCGATTACATAATGGAGGCCTTCCACATGTTCTTCGTGATAGTGATGATGATGATGCATTTATTGATGATAGTGATGATCATGATGCATTTATTGACCCCGAAGCATATATAGACGAGCACGATTGTATTTAGTTGATGTCAGGTATTCAACTATTATACAATATATAAATTTTGAGTTCATGTTAGGTATTCAATTTTTATTAGTCACGTTGGTATTTATGACGATGATACACTTAAATTATATACATTTTATTACTCCTGTTGGTATTTATGTTGTACTAATTTCATTTACTCTTTGTCATGACAGGTGTTGAAAGATGGTGGGAAATGGTCGAAAGCACTCCGCGGCTCCTTCTTCGTCGACGGGTGATGGGATGGGTACTTCCATTCCTGCCTCGCCTCTTCGGAGAGTTTTGTTCTCTACTATGCAAGGATCGCCCCCCGTGAGACGAGGTCGACCCCCCGCGAAGCCGAGAGGCACTAAAGGTACACGTTGTATTCATGTTGGTATTTATGTTGTACTCATGTTGTAGGCATATTGGTATTTATATACATTTTATTACTCATGTTGGTATTTCTGTTGTACTAAAGGTACACGTGGTCGCGGGAGAGGTAGGGCGGTGTCTTCCATGCCTTCTGAGCTGGCGTCTACACGGTCTCCGCCACCACCCCAAGCTGATTCACCGGAGCACAGGACTTCTAGGGTGGATTCGTCTGAGGTGGAGGCTACATGGTCTCCGGTTCACGAGCCTCGGGTCGACGAGCCTTTGACCCACGAGACTCGTGTCCCAGAGGCTTCCTTCCAGGTGACTCTGGAGCAAAGCAGGGATGAGGGTACGTCCCAAGAGACCCAGTGGGATGCTGGTAGCGACAAGGAGCTGGGTGAGGGGGCTACTGTCTACCAGCGTGGTAGTTCGGGGCTCCCGCTCGTGCCAGCGACCCCCGAGCAGAGGTGGTCGATTAGGCCAAATGGGGACAAGTAAGTTAATTTACTCTTATTTAACCTTTTACCGTCGCGTTTTCTCAAATATCTAATGTTTTGGCTTTAATTTGTCATACTGTAGGGGTTGGATTGTTGCCAAGGGTGTCCGCAAGCCCAACAGCGTCCTTGGTGTTCTTTGCCTAAAAACTTCCCAGAGTTTGTTACGTTGCCCGGTCGGGAGCGAGAGGTAGGAATGACCTGGGAGCACTACTTGGGTGCCCCGGCCCTGCCGGATGTGGAGATCGACGTTGTTTTGTGCGACACGAGGGTGGACATGGTGATCCGAAAATTCTGGGTAATTTGTCCTTCACACAATTATAAATCAACCATAGCTATTTATTGTACTAATCGGTGTTGTCTCGTTTGCAGACCTACTACAGGTGTGAAGAGGGATACGAGGAGGACGCGGCAAAGGTTATCGAAACCGAATGTCGCCGCCTACTTCAAAACTTTCGGCACGAGGCTCGGATGCAGGCTGTTCGAGACTACTATGCCACGCGGCGTATTAGGATTGACAAGGCGAAGTATCGTGATGCTAATATGGAGAAGGAGCATTACATGAAGGTAATTATATATTATTAAGGCTTTGTAGTTAGTTTCCTTGATTTGGTTCTTACGCGCTCAAATTTCTCTTTATTAACTTAGGTGCCCCCGAGATAATTTGTGGATAAGATGGATTGTTGGGAGGCCTTGCTGGATCGGTGGTTCTCCGAAACGTGGGAGGCCCACCACAACAACGCCAAGGAGAGGCATGGTAAAATGGTTGGCGTGCCACACCATCAAGGGAGCGTCAACTTAATCCAATTTGGCGAGAACTGGGTATGTGCTTTGCTTCATGCCTCATGCAATTCATTCTTAATGCTATCTTGAGCCCTTCACTACTGGAAATCAGTATTTTGCCATCAACCTAGTCTTTGCCGTCTGCTAGCTGATGGCAAAGATTGTCTTTGCCGTCAGCTTCAGCAAAACAGACGGCAAAGCACAGGCTGATGGCATACAGTCTTTTTGCCATCTGTCACCTCTTTGCCGTCTGCTAGAGGACGGCAAATAGTCTAGAGGCAGACGGCAAAGATGTAGACAGGCCCACCTGACCGCGGGGTGGCTAGGTCAAACAGGAGTCGGACCTTTGCCGTCTGCTAGCGGACGGCAAAGAGTCCGGAGGCAGACGGCAAAGAGTCTAGACTCTTTGCCGTCCGCCGGCAGACGGCAAAGCTCTAACTCCGTTAACGGCTCCTTCCCCCCCACCCCGCCCCTCTCTCTCTGTAACGGCTCATCCCCGCGCGCCCCTCGCTCTCTCTCCCCACCCCGCGCGCTCCTCTCTCTGTAACGGCCGCCAGGACCACCATCGCGCCGCCGCCCCCGTCGCGTCGCCGCCCCTGCCGCCGCCCCTGTCGCGCCCCACTGCCGCCCCTGTCGGCCATGTCGCCCCCGTCGCCGCCCCTCTCTCTCTCCCCACCTCGCCCCCGCTGCCACTGCCCCTGCCGCCGCCCCTGCCACCGCCCCTGTCACGTCGCCGCCCCTGCCGCTGCCCCTCTCTCTCTCCCCACCTCGCCCCCGCTACCGCTGCCGCTGCCCCACCATCGTCGCGCCGCCGCAACTGGCGACCCCGGCGCCGCCCCGCCACCCCCGCCACCCGGGCCCCTCCACAGCCGTCCCTCTCGGTGAGCCCCCACACCCCCACCCCCACCCCCCACCCGCATTATTTTTTACTAGTTTTATTATTTTTTAGTAGTTTTAGTAGTTGTTATTGTTAGTATTTTTAGTGGTAGATTTAGTTAGGTTATTAGTTTTAGTTAGGTTAGTAGATTTAGTTAGGTTAGTAGTTTTAGTTAGGTAAGTAGATTTAGTTAGGAGGAGCAGAGGAGAAGAGGAGGAGGAGAAGGAGAAGAATAAGAGGAGGAGGAGGAGGAGGAGGAGGAGAACAAAAAGAAGAAGAAGAGGAGAAGAAAAAAATAAGAAGGAGAAGAAGAAGAAAAAAAAGAAGAAGAGAAGAAAAAATAAGAAGGAGAAGAAGTAAAGAAGAAGAGAAGAAGAGAATAAGAAAAAAATAAGAAGGAGAAGAAGAGAAAAAAGAAGAAGAAGTTGATTTTTTATTGTTTGGTATTTAGTGGTAGCTAGATTATTTTTTAGTTACTTAGTGGTAGATTCTGTTTTTGTTATAGTGGTAGATTCTGTTTTTGTTATTTTTTTGCCGTTTAGTGCTATCTAGTTTTAGCGATTGGTTTAGTTAGCGTGGTTAGTTAGGTTAGTTAGTTAGCTAGCTTACTAGAAAGAATAGGAAGAAGAAGAGGAGGAGGAGGAGGAGAAGAGGAGAAGAGGAGGAGGAGGAGGAGAAGAAGAAGAAGAAGAAGAATAGGAGGAGGAGAAGACAAAAAGAAGATCACATGTTTGGAATTTAGTTTTTTGGAATTAATTAGTAGTTCTAGTGGTAGATTCTGTTAGTTAATTAGTAGATTTAGTGGTAGATTCTCTTAGTTTATTCACCTATCATTATTGCTTAGGTACAATACTACTTCAAAGAAGATCACATGTTCTTTTGTTGAAATCAAGTCTGTCAAAATAATGCATCGTCTATATTTATTGGTACCGGAGCAAAACAGGACAACTTAAATAATATTGCCATCCTCAAATGTAGAAAATATAGAAAAGTTTTATATAAACTGAAAAGTAGTATAGGTAACCTGAAAAGTCCTCTAGACCAAAAGGGCAACTTCTGGACCTGCGAACTTTGCGTGGTAGGTGCATGTCCATGCAGCAGGGTACTTTCCCCAACAATGACATAATTAGTCCATTTAGCTCCAAAATACCATAATAAGCTCAAAATGTCATAAGAACCTTGGTTAGCTCATTAATATTATATACTTAGCTTGTTTTCCTCTAAAATGGGATAATTAGCCCATTTAGCTCAAAAAAGACATAATTAGGTTATTTAGCTCCAACAAGAGGAGAAGAGGAGAAGAAATAGGCAAAATGAAAAGAAAGAAGAAGAAGAAGAAGAAGAAGAGAAGAAGGAGAAGGAGGAGGAGGAGGAGGAGGAGGAGGAGGAGGAGAAGGCCAAGGACCTTCTATCCTTCTCCTCCTCCTCCTTCTCCTCCTCCTCCTCCTCCTTCTTTTTGATTTCTTCTTCTTCTCCTCCTCCTCCTCTTTCTTCTCCTCTTTCATATTATCCTTGCTTTAATTAACCCAACAATGACATAATTAGCCCATTTAGCTCCAAAATACCATAATAAGCTCAAAATGGCACAAGAACCTTGGTTAGCTCATGAATATTATATACTTAGCTTGTTTTCCTCTAAAATGACATAATTGGAATATTTGTGTTGATCGGGTGGATTTACATGTGATAGTTGTCTCGTCGCTGTGAGGACTGCTGTGCGAAGGCCTGCCCGTGCGTTGTACGAGCTCTGCCCCTACATTCGTGGGTCAGTACAAATTTCATCTCCTCCCCGCCCCTTCATTTACTGTGGCTCGGTTTCCGGATGAAACTTTCTAGATTTAGGTAATTCAATTAATTTATCAGTACGCGTGACCAGTATGCGTCTCCCATTCGAAAGGGCGACATCTATAATTATGCATGTCTTTGCATATTTAGAACCGCCATCCTTTCGAATTGTCCAACATTATCCATGGACAGCCCGAGTATGTGTAGATTGGGTTTGTTTTCCCGTATGCTGTGCTCTGGATCCGATGCGGAATTTCGTCAGTGTCTCCCAGTTGTTCTCCGGATGCACATCCTCTCTGTTTATCTCGGAGACGTGCATTAGGAGAACAGCGGGGAGGTGCTGCCGAAATTTTGCGTTGGATTCGGAGCAGAGCATGGGAAAACGAACCCAATCTACACATACTCGGGTGGGATTAGGACCTATCTTTACCTATTAGCGTGTAGGTTGCCTGGACGTAATAAAAATGGCGAACCTGATTAACCGATGAATATAAATGCTAAATTATATATAAATATATTTCTTCTGTCTTTAGTAGCTACGCAAGATGAGTGGTCGTGCGTGGATGTATACCGGTCACCCTGGTCAGAAAGAGATGACGAAAGAATGGTTTTTAAAAACAAAGGAATTTGTGAAAGCCGCATTCGCAAATGGCCAGGAAAGAAACTATTGCCCCTGTCCTGGATGCGACAACTATAAAAAGGCGACAGAGGTTGTAATGATTAAACAACTAAAGAGGAGGGGTTTGAAGCCTAATTATACGGTGTGGACATTTCATGGTGAGTTTATACAACGCACAAGAGCTGAGGTGGTCCGTCGTCGCACGGACGAGCATGGTACTGGGATCGAAGACTTGGTGCAAGACTTTGATGATTCTCGAGATTCGGAAGATGAGATGGAGGAATCTGCAAAGGCCTTTTATGAAATGTTGGAGTCTTCAAAATGTCCTCTCCATGAGCACACTGAGCTCTGTCAGCTGGATGCAATTGCACAAGTAATGGCTCCGAAGGCTCAGTTCAACTTGGGAAGAGAATGCTACGACGCGATGATGACACTATTTGGACGTTTCCTACCCAAAGGCCATGTCATCCCTGCAAACCTGTACCAGTCGGACAAAATACTTCGTGTACTTAAGATGCCCTATGAGAAGATAGATGCATGTGAGAAAGGTTGTGTCTTATTTAGGAAGGAGTATGCACACTTGGACTATTATCCCAATTGCGAGTCTTGCAGGTATCTTGTGGTAGACAACGGTATGGGTGAGAAGAGGCAGACCAAAATCGCAGTTAGTCTTCTTCGGTATATGCCAATCGTACCAAGACTTCAACGTCTTTTCATGGTCGAAGAGACAGCCAGACAGATGACATGGCACAAATTGGGCAAAAGAACCGAACTAGATGCGGATGGGAATAAGATGATGGTACACACATCGGATGGGGAAGCGTGGAAACATTTCGATGGATTGCATCAGGATAAAGCGGCAGATCCAAGGAATCCTCGAGTCTACGCCGCCACGGATGGTTTTAATCCCTTCGGCATGACGGCAACCCAATACAGTTGTTGGCCTGTATTTGTCATTCCACTCAATCTCCCCCCCCCCCGGGCAGATTATGCAAAGAAAGAACATATTTCTGATGTTGATAATTCCAGGGCCCAATTATCCGGGGAAGAATATAAATGTGTACCTGCAACCGCTTAAGGATGAATTGGAAGAAGCTTGGGAAAATGGGGTCAAGACATACGATGCCGCTAGAAAAGAAAACTTCAAAATGCATGTGTGGTACATGTACTCTATGCATGACTTGCTAGCGTATGCGCTATTCTGTGGATGGTGTGTGCATGGAAGGTTCCCGTGCCCCCAATGCAAGGCAGCTCTTCAGTTTCATTGGTTGCAGGATGGTCGGAAGTATTCTTGCTTTGACTTGCATAGACAGTTCCTGGATCCTGACCATCAGTTCAGAAAAGACAAGAAGAACTTTACCAAAGGTAAAGTTGTCAAAAACTTGGCACCACCTGCGTTCACAGGCCAACAGATCCTGGATCCGTTAAACGCCCTCGAGCCTGATCCATAGCGTCCAGGGTATTTCAAGGGGTATACTTCAAAACATGCCTGGAATCACAAGCCATGCTTCTGGGATCTGCCTTACTTCAAAGACCTCCTTCTTCCACACAATATCGACATGATGCACACTGAAAAGAATATCGGAGATGCTATTTTTGGTACATTGTTCGACATAGATGGGAAGACAAAGGATAATATTAAGGCTAGAGTCGATCAAGAGACACTATGTCATAGACCGTTACAAAACATGCGAGAAGGCAAAGGAAAGCAGAAGTGGTCGAAGCCAAAGGCCTGGTTCAATCTTGGAAGGCCAGCTATGAGGGAAATTATCTTGTGGGTCAAAATGCACTTGATGTTCCCCGATGGGTATGCAGTGAATCTAAAGAGGGGAGCGAGTCTTGAAAAATTAAAAATCTTTGGTCTCAAGAGTCATGATTGGCACATATGGCTAGAGCGGGTAATGCCGGTGATGTTACGTGGCTTTATTCCCAAGGATGAATGGATAGTACTGGCGGAGCTGAGCTATTTCTTCCGTGTTCTTTGTGCGAAAGAATTGTCGCCTGGCGTGGTAGAAGACATGGAGGAGTTTGCACCGGAGTTGTTGTGCAAGTTAGAGAAGATCTTTCCACCGGGCTTCTTTAATCCAATGCAGCATTTGATTTCACATCTACCGACCGAGGCAAGATTGGGTGGGCCCGTGCAAGATCGTTGGTGCTAGGCAACTGAGAGGATGCAGAAGACCCTTCGAGCTAAATGTAAAAATAAGCGTAGAATTGAAGCATCGATGACTGAGGCATTCATTACTAAGGAGGTGGCAAACTTTGTGACAGCACACTACGAAGCCAAAAATCATCATTTGCATAATCCGAAGCCTCGGCACAATCATGGAGACCCTAAAAAAGGTGGGTCCAACCTCAGCGTATTCAAAGGGAAGCTCGCACCAGCCGGTGCTTCGAAACCAATAACGTTGGATATCGAAGAATGGCGGAACATTTCGTTGTATATCTTCAACAACCTAACAGAAGTGCGGCCGTACATCGAGTGAGTTCTCGGCAAATTTTCCCGTAACTTCTAATTCATTTGAACTGCTCTTATTCCCGAATATTCCAAACAACCGTTACGTCGTCAAATTCTTGGATGGAGCGGTGATCGAAAATGATTCTGTCGAAGAGTATGAGCTTCTGTCAAAGACAGGAAGCGGCTATCCCGGTTTCATCTCTTGGTTCAAACAAACGGTAATTATCAATAATGGACCATTTCATTCTTGGTCTAACTTGCGGCTAATGCAACAAGCATTTCGTATTAAACTTGTAGGCTAATTCAGAGTTTATGGACGCCGAATTGAGACAAGTCGCTAATGGTTTTGACTATAAGGTCCGTTCATTTGAGAAATACAACATCAACGGGTATCTCTTTCGTACCTTTGGCGAAGAGCTATCTATGCCCGACCGGAAATCTACAAATTGTGGTGTCTGTCCTATCGGGGAAGGTGTTATCGAGTATTATGGAAGAGTTGAAGCAATTTATGAACTTCAATTCTATGGTGAAAACCCACCGAACGTCCTAGTCTTCAAATGTTATTGGTTCCAGCCGAAAAAGACTAGAAGGACTCATGAACATATAGGACTAGTCGAAATCAATCCAAACACCCATTTAGATGTTCCCGATGTCTATATTACGGCTCAACAAGCGACCCAAGTTTTCTATCTAGCGTGGGCATGCCAAACGGATAAGAATCTGGAAGGTTGGTATGTTGTTTATGAAGTGCCGCCACATGTCAGACCACCTCTCCCAAATGAATAGGATTATGAACCTCACATTAACCCAGACACATATGATGGAGAATTCTTCCAAGAAGCACGTCTTTCCAAGAAACGTTTCAAGAACCGCCGTGCTTCATCCATGAACATGGAAGTAGACAGCGACAATGAATCTGAGTCCAGCCCTGAGCCGGAACCAGAAGACCTGGAACTCGTAGAGGTTACTGATGCGGATGACATGTCAATGCTTCAACGATTAAAGGAAGGCCTTTCACAACTTCACGCCGTTGAACCCGATGAGCACGTCATTCATGAAGACATGCGTGATAGTGATGATGATGATGCATTTATTGATGATGATTATTAGTTTGTAAGATTCACAACTTAAATTATATATATTTTAATCTTTATTATTCATGTACATATTATTATTCATGTCAGTCATTCAATTTTTTTATGTTGTACTAATTTCTTTTAATCTTTATCATGGCAGGTGTTGAAAGATGGTGGGCGCGGGTCCAGAGCGCTCGACGGGTTCTTCCCAGGCGCCCTGCACGAGGGGTGGTACTTCCCTTCCACCCTTATCTCTCCGTAGAGCCTTGGCAGACAGTCCTTCGACACCAGCCGGGGGTTCTTCTTCGTCGACGGCATTGCCTACTGGGAGAGGTGCTGGTCGGGTAGGGAGGAAGGGGAAGGGTACAGGGAGAGGTGGTGGCCGCGGAAGATCCAGGAGGACTGTTGAGCCGTCCTCGCCACCACCACCAGCTCATTCACCCGAGCATAGGACTAGTATGGTCGACCCGTTTGCGGAGGAGGCTACGGGGACTCCGGTCCAGGAGCCTGGTGTTCACGGGCATTCGTCCCATGATACTCCGGTGCAGGAGCAGCCTCGGGTCGAGGTGCATTCGGCCCAGGAGCAGCCGGAGGAGACTACGGTTCCGGAGGCTTCACCCGACATGGAGGCCCGGATGGGAGCCTTGGCCGGATCATACCGAGTTGCCGGATTGGACCGAGGGTCCGGGTGGCTTAGGGGGCGGGGATGGCGGGGATGAGCTTACGGATAGTGAGGGCGATGTGCAGGTGGACGGGGCCACCATGTACAAGCGTGGTAGTCCACGTCTCCCGGTCGCCCCGGCTACCCACGAGCAGAGGACGGTGATTAAACCTGAAGGAGATAGGTAAGTACATTTACCCTTTTTTTAGCTTTTGCCTTCAAGTTTGTTCAAATATCTAATGCGCTGAACTTATCATACTGCAGGGGATGGGTACACCCTCTTGGAGTCCGCGGGCCGAACTCCGTCCTTGGTGTGCTTTGCCGGACAAATTTCCCGGGGTTTGTCACGTTGCCTGGTGAGGGTCAGGTTCCTACACTAGGATTTACCTGGGAGCACTACGAAGCTGCGCAGGCCCCGCCGGAGGAGATTATAGATGGTGTCTTGTGCCACACGAGGGCCGAGATGGTGATCAGGAGATTTTGGGTAAATTATCCTTTTATAGAATCTAAAATTAACAATATACCTAATTATTGTACTAATCGGTGTTTTCACGTTTGATTGCAGACCTTCTATAGGTGTGAGGATGGATATGAGGAGGAGGCGGCCAGGGTTCTCGAGGTCGAGTGTAGGTGGTTACTACAGAACTTGCGCCACGAGGCTCGGCCACAGGCTATTCGAGATTACTACGCCACGCGTGGTATTAAGAAGGAGAAGAAGGATTGCCGCGGAAAGTTTCTGAAGAAGGAGCAATACATGAAGGTAATTACCTATTCTTAAGTCCTTCTACGTAGTTTTCTTGATTTCATTCATAGGCGTAGCGCTGAAAATTCTTTCTAATAACTTACAGGTGCCCCCGAGATGGTGTGCGGATAAGATGGATTGTTGGGAGGCGTTGGTTGATGAGTGGTGCACAGGCAGCTGGCGAGCCGTCCACGAGAATGCGAAGGATCGGCGTAGCCAAATGGTTGGCGTGCCACACCATCAAGGCAGCGCCAACTTACTTCAGTTTGGATGAAACTGGGTATGTGATTTGCTTCATGATTCATGCAATTCATTCTTGATGCTAATATTTTGTTCCTCTCTTTTAGGCGCATCACAATAAGACTGAGATGCCACACTTGTACGACCTTTATGGCATGGCCCATACTGCGTCGTACAAGAAGGTGAAGGCATTCTCTGAATCTCACCTGGATGATCCCAGTAACTTCACCAACATATCATCCCACCAGAAGCTCGTGGCATACAGGGACGCGAGGAAGGCTACGAAAGGGGATGACTTTAACCCTAGCCAAGAACCTTTGGATCCAGAGTTGGTGATGATATCTGGTGGCGGGAGGCCCCATGGCTCGATAGCCATTGGAGATGGGATAATACGTGGTCCACTCACTCTTCTAGAGATCAAGGCGCGCCAGTCGAGCAGATGTCCTGAGATAATGCCTCGTCCACGGCCAGTCGAACTTGCCATCGAGGTTAGTTGTACGGACTAAGAACACTTTCATCCATTTCATTATGTGTGTCACCATAGATCATTATTGTGGTAACGAGGAATGGTTTTTCAGGCTGCTCTTCAGAAAGAGAGAGTGGAAAACCAGGCTGCTCTTGAGAAAGAGAGATTGGCAAGCCAGGCTGCTCTTCAGGCTGCTCTTGATGAGAGGGACCAGACCACGGCGCGATTGCTTGAGGAGGAGAGGGCCCGGAATGAGGCGGGTCAACGGGCCCTGTACGAGCTTTTTGTGGTATGTTTTTTTTCACATTAGCCAAATCATGTGTGTAATGTCTGTTTCAATACAAACTAATACGACCCACTCTTCAGGGTCTGTGCGAGAAAAGCGGTCAAGTCCCTCCGCCGATGCCCGTCTTCTCTTCGATTGGCACGGTGAGTTTCATTATAAACTAGTATTAATAATTGAGTGTCATCATGCTAACTGAGACATTGCAAAATACCTTTTCCGCAAAATAACTCCCGAGCGGCATCGCACGACCCTTCTCGAGGGCAACCATCTCCAAACGAAGCTGGCGCGAGCAACCGTGGTGTTTCTCTTCCTTGATGACCACTACGGTAAGTTTCTCCTCCAACCTTAGCTTGTTTTCCTCTAAAATGAGATAATTAGCCCATTTAGCTCCAAGAAGACATAATGAGGTAATTTAGCTCCAACAAGAGGAGAAGAGGAGAAGAAATAGGCAAAATGAAAAGATAGAAGAAGAAGAAGAAGAGAAGAAGAAGAAGAGAAGAAGGAGAAGGAGGAGGAGGAGAAGGAGGAGAAGGCCAAGGACCTTCTAGTCCTTCTCCTCCTCCTCCTTCTCCTTCTCCTCCTTGATTTCTTCTTCTTCTTCTCCTCCTCCTATTTCTTCTCCTCTTTCATATTATCCTTGCTTTAATTTCCCCCAACAATGACATAATTAGTCCATTTAGCTGGAAAATACCATAATAAGCTCAAAATGGCATAAGAACCTTGGTTAGCTCATGAATATTATATACTTAGCTTGTTTTACTCTAAAATGGGATAATTAGCCCATTTAGCTCAAAAAAGACATAATTAGGTAATTTAGCTCCAACAAGAGGAGAAGAGGAGAAGAAATAGGCAAAATGAAAAGAAAGAAGAAGAAGAAGAAGAAGAAGAAGAGAAGGAGGAGGAGGAGGAGGAGGAGAAGGCCAAGGACCTTCTATCCTTCTCCTCCTCCTCCTTCTCCTCCTCCTCCTCCTTCTTGATTTATTCTTCTTCTCCTCATCCTCCTCTTTCTTCTCCTCTTTCATATTATCCTTGCTTTAATTAACCCAACAATGACATAATTAGCCCATTTAGCTCCAAAATACCATAATAAGCTCAAAATGGCACACGAACCTTGGTTAGCTCATGAATATTATATACTTAGCTTGTTTTCCTCTAAAATGACATAATTGGAACATTTAGCTCAAAAAAGACATAATTAGGTAATTTACTTCCAACAAGAGGAGAAGAGGAGAAGAAATAGGCAAAATGAAAAGATAGAAGAAGAAGAAGAAGAGAAGAAGAAGAAGAGAAGAAGGAGGAGGAGGAGGAGGAGGAGGAGGAGAAGGAGGAGAAGGCCAAGGACCTTCTAGTCCTTCTCCTCCTCCTCCTTCTCCTCCTTCTCCTCCTTGATTTCTTCTTCTTCTCATCCTCCTCCTCTTTCTTCTCCTCTTTCATATTATCCCTGTTTTAATTTCCCCAACAATGACATAATTAGTCCATTTAGCTCCAAAATATCATAATAAGCTCAAAATGGCATAAGAACCATGGTTAGCTCATTAATATTATATACTTAGCTTGTTTTCCTCTAAAATGGGATAATTAGCCCATTTAGCTCAAAAAATACATAATTAGGTTATTTAGCTCCAACAAGAGGAGAAGAGGAGAAGAAATAGGCAAAATGGAGAGAAAGAAGAAGAAGAAGAAGAGAAAGAAGAAGAGAAGAAGGAGGAGGAGGAGGAGGAGGAGGAGGAGAAGGCCAAGGACCTTCTATCCTTCTCCTCATCCTCCTTCTCCTCCTCCTCCTCCTTCTTGATTTCTTCTTCTTCTTCTCCTCCTCCTCTTTCTTGTCCTCTTTCATATTATCCTTGCTTTAATTAACCCAACAATGACATAATTAGCCCATTTAGCTCCAAAATACCATAATAAGCTCAAAATGGCACAAGAACCTTGGTTAGCTCATGAATATTATATACTTAGCTTGTTTTCCTCTAAAATGACATAATTGGAACATTTAGCTCAAAAAAGACATAATTAGGTAATTTAGCTCCAACAAGAGGAGAAGAGGAGAAGAAATAGGCAAAATGAAAAGATAGAAGAAGAAGAAGAAGAGAAGAAGGAGAAGGAGGAGGAGGAGGAGAAGGAGAAGGCCAAGGACCTTCTAGTCCTTCTCCTGCTCCTCCTTCTCCTCCTCCTCCTCCTTCTTCTTGATTTCTTCTTCTTCTCCTCCTCCTTCTCTTTATTCTCCTCTTTCATATTACCCTTGCTTTAATTAACCCAACAATGACATAATTATTCCATTTAGCTCCAAAATACCATAATAAGCTCAAAATGGCATAAGAACCTTGGTTAGCTCATGAATATTATATACTTAGCTTGGTTTCCTCTAAAATGACATAATTAGCCCATTTAGCTTAAAAATAAGGAGAAGGAAGAAGAAGAAGAAGAAGAAGAAGAAGAAGAAGAAGAGAAGAAGAAGAGAAGAAGAAGGAGAAGAAGAAGAAGGAGGAGGAGAAGAAGAGAAGAAGAAGGAGAAGGAGGAGAAGAAGGAGAAGGAGCCCTCCTTCTTCTTCTCTCCTTCTTCTCCTTCTTCTTCTCTTCTTTTTCTTCTTCTCCTCCTCCTTCTCCTTCTCCTTCCCCTTCCCATCCTCCTCCTCCTCCTCCTCCTTCTTGTTTTTCTTCTCCTTGTTCTCTTCTTGGTTCTTCTCTTTCTTCTTCAATTTAGCTTATTTGTCATATATATGTTCTTCTTCTTCTTCTTCGGACTTTCTTATTCCCATTTTGCAGATTTGATGTACTACATGCATGGAAGCTGGCGTTGGAGTGCTTTAGTTCCGTTTTTATTTCAGTTGATGAACAATGTGGAACTATATGTATATGTATATATGGATGAACAATATATGTGCAACTATATGTATGTATATATGGATGAAACTTTGTATGTGTTGGTTCTTTTGATATATGGGATGTATGTTGATGAACAAATGGCATTGATGAGCTTTATATGTATATCATATATGTGTTGTGACCTATTTATGATATATGTGCTATGAATTATATGTATATGTGCTGTGAAATAGAAAAAATAAATAAAAAAGTGACAATATAGGCTCTTTGCCGTCTGCCAGCTGATTGCAAAGGCCTTTGCCGTCAGCTGACCGACGGCAAAGGTGCCACGTGGCGCCCAGCTGTGCAACCTGGGCAGTAGCAGCTGGCCATATAGTCTCTTTGCCGTCTGCTTCCTGGGAGCAGACGGCAAAGAAGAGGGCACAGAGGAGGGGGGAGGAAGAGGCAGACGGCAATGAGTGGAAAGAGGGGAGAGGGGAGGACCCGGCAGACGGCAAAGATGGACGGGGAGGCAGACGACAAAGATGGAGGGGGAGGGGAGGGGAGGAGAAGGCAGACGGCAAAGATGGGCGGGGAGGCAGGTGGCAAAGATGGGCGAGGAGGCAGACGGCAAAGCCTCCGTTAACCCCTAACGGAGGCAACGCTTGTCGGCTGCCGTCTCAAGCGCTTTGCCGACTGCTCCTAAGGGAAGCGGACGGCAAAGAGCTTTGCCGTCCTCTTTGGGGGGGCAGACGGCAAAGAAGGTCCTATGCCGTCGTAGGCTGACGCAGAAATTTTGTCGGCCATGACAATCTTTGTCGTCTGTGGTATTGTCTTCGCCGTCCGGGATATTGTCTTTGCCGTCTGTGATGGCAGACGGCAAAGAAGGTGATTCCTGTAGTGCTTTACTAATACAATTTTCCTCTCTCTCTCTTTTAGGCGCCACAGATGTACGACCTGTATGCGATGGCCCATACTGCCTCGTACAAGAAGGTCAAGGCATTCTGTGAGTCTCACCTCGAGCATCCAGAAAACTTCACCAACATCTCCTCCCACCACAAGCTCGTGAAGTACAGAGATCACGGGAAGTCGAGGAAAGGGGAGGAATTTAACCTGAGCAAGGGGCCTATTGATCCAGAGCTGGTGATGATAGCTGGCAACGGGAGGCCCCATGGCTCGTTCGCCATTGGAGAAGGCCTTATACGTTGTCCTAGCACTCTCCGGCAGATAAAGGCACGCCAAACGAGCGCTTGTCCGGAGATAACACGTTGTCCACGGCTAGTCGAGCTCGCCATTGAGGTTAGTTTAATGCACTCAAGTATATTTCCGCATTATGTTGTGCGTTGGAACCAATATGATTACATTGCTAACAGTAAGTTGTGTTGCAGACTGCTATTCAGAAAGAGAGAGAGGCAATGCAGGCGGCTATGGCGGAGAAGGATAAGGAAATTAGGGAGCTGGAGGAGAGGACGACTGCATTGGTGGAGGCGGAGAGGGCACGGAATGATGCGTCTAACAGGGCCATATACGAGCTCTTCGTGGTAAGTTTCTTCTTCATGTTATTTCAAATCTTGCATTTGAATGTCCGTTTCATTAATAAATAAAAAGTTTGACTTGTCGAAACAAAATGTACAGTCTATGTGCGAGAAGAGCGGCCAAGTCCCTCCGCCGATGCGAGTCATTAACGTGGCGGGGAAGGTGAGTTTCATTTCAATGCAGTGATCTTAAGAGTGTCCTCATGCTAAGTACACATTGCAAACAATGTTTGGTGCAGAATATCTCCCGAAACGCATCGCACGACCCTTCTACAGTCGAGCCTTATCCAGTGCGGCGTTCTCGAGGTCAAATAAGCCAGAGCCACCGTGCTTCACCGCTGTGATGACGATAATGGTATGTTATTTCTAGTGTTTTAATAAAAAATAGCTAGACTTCCATCTAAATGACATAATTAGCTTAGTTAGCTCCAAGAAAGATGAAATTGGCTAATTATCCTACGAAATGACATAATTAGCTTAATTAGCTCCAAAATGACCTATTTAATAAAAAATGACCTATAGTTAGCTAAGTTCTCTCCTAAATGACATAATAAGGCTTAAGTAGCTGCAAGATGACCTATTCCCCCTAATTTAGGTATTAAATGGCCTATAATTAGCCTAGCTAGATCTAAAATGGCTTAATAAGCATAGTTTGCTCCGGAATGACCTATTTTACCCAAGTTAGCTCCGAAACGACGTATAGTCAGCTAGGGTTCCACCTAGATGACATAATTAGCTTAGTTAGCTCCTAAATGGTCTATTTAATAAAACATGACCTATACTTAGCTAATTATCCTCGAAATCATATAATTAGCTCCAAAAAGGCATTCTAAGCCAATTTAGCCCGAAGAAGGGGACAAGAGGAGAAGAAAGAGGAAAAATGAAAGGAAGGAAGAAGAAGAAGAAGAGAAAAAGAAGAAGGAGAAGGAGGAGCATAAGAAGAAGGAGAAGAAGGAGAAGGAGCTTCCTCCTTCTTCCTCCTTCTCCTTCTCCTTCTTTTCTTCAACTTCTCCTCTTCCTTCTCCTCCTCCTCCTCCTCCTCCTTCTTTTACTTCTTCTTCTCTTTATCTTCTTCTACGTAGCTTAGACTCATCCAAGAAAGGCTAAATTGGCTAATTATCGTACGAAATGACATAATTAGCTTAGTTAGCTCCAAAATGACCTGTTTAATAAAAAATGACCTATAGTTAGCTATGTTCTCTCCTAAATGTAATAATAAGGCTTACATAGCTGCAAGATGACCTATTCCCCCTAACTTAGGTATTAAATGGCCTATAATTAGCCTAGCTAGAACCAAAATGGCTTAATAAGCATAGTTTGCTCCGGAATGACCTATTTTACCCAAGTTAGCTCTGGAACGACTTATAGTTAGCTAGGGTTCCACCTAGATGACATAATTAGCTTAGTTAGCTCCTAAATGGTCTATTTAATAAAACATGACCTATACTTAGCTAATTATCCTCGAAATGACATAATTAGCTCCAAAAAGGCATTCTTAGCCAATTTAGCCCGAAGAAGGGGACAAGAGGAGAAGAAAGAGGAAAAATGAATGGAAGGAAGAAGAATAAGAGGAGAAGAAGAAGAAGGAGAGGGAGGAGGATAAGAAGAAGGAGAGGAAGGAGGAGAAGAAGGAGAAGGAGCTCCTCCTTCTCCTTCTTCTTCCTCCTTCTTCCTCCTTCTCCTTCTCCTTCTTCTTTTCTTCTCCTCCTCCTCCTCCTTCTCCTTCTCCTCCTCCTCCTCCTCCTCCTCCTCCTTCTTTTACTTCTTCTTCTCTTTCTCTTCTTCTACGTATCTTAGACTCATCCAAGAAAGGCTAAATTGGCTAATTATCCTACGAAATGACATAATTAGGTTAGTTAGCTCCAAAATGACCTATTTAATAAAAAAATGACCTATAGTTAGCTAAGTTCTCTCCTAAATGACATAATAAGGCTTACGTAGTTGCAAGATGACCTATTCCCCCTAACTTCGGTATTAAATGGCCTATAATTAGCCTAGCTAGATCCAAAATGTCTTAATAAGCATAGTTTGCTCCGGAATGACCTATTTTACCCAAGTTAGCTCCGAAACAACCTATAGTTAGCTAGGGTTCCACCTAGATGACATAATTAGCTTAGTTAGCTCCTAAATGGTCTATTTAATAAAACATGACCTATACTTAGCTAATTATCATCGAAATGACATAATTAGCTCCAAAAAGGCATGCTTGGCCAATTGAGCCAGAAGAAGGGGACAAGAGGAGAAGAAAGAGGAAAAATGAAAGGAAGGAAAATGAAGAAGAGGAGAAGAAGAAAAAGGAGAGGGAGGAGTATAAGAAGAAGGAGAAGAAGGATTAGAAGAAGGAGAAGGAGCTCCTCCTTCTCCTTCTTCTTCCTCCTTCTTCCTCCTTCTCCTTCTTCTTTTCTTCTTCTTCTCCTCTTCCTTCTCCTTCTCGTCCTCCTCCTCCTCCTCCTCCTCCTCCTCCTTCTTTTCTTCTTCTTCTCTTTCTCTTCATCTACGTAGCTTAGACTCATCCAACAATGGCTAAATTGGCTAATTATCCTACGAAATGACATAATTAACTTAGTTAGCTCCAAAATGACCTATTTAATAAAAAATGACCTATAGTTAGCTAAGTTCTCTCCTAAATGACATAATCAGGCTTACGTAGCTGCAAGATGACCTATTCCACCTAACTTAGGTATTAAATGGCCTATAATTAGCCTAGCTAGATCCAAAATGGCTTAATAAGCATTGTTTGCTCCGGAATGACCTATTTTACCCAAGTTAGCTCCGAAACGACCAATAGTTAGCTAGGGTTCCACCTAGATGACATAATTAGCTTAGTTAGCTCCTAAATGGTCTATTTAAGAAAACATGACCTATACTTAACTAATTATCCTCGAAATGACATAATTAGCTCCAAAAAGGCATTCTTAGCCAATTTAGCCCCAAGAAGGGGACAAGAGGAGAAGAAAGAGGAAAAATGAAAGGAAGGAAGAAGAAGAAGAAGAGAAGAAGAAGAAGGAGAAGGAGGAGGATAAGAAGAAGGAGGAGAAAAAGGAGAAGGAGCTCCTCCTTGTCCTTCTTCTTCCTCCTTCTTCCTCCTTCTCCTTATCCTTCTTATTTTCTTCTTCTCCTCCTCTTCCTTCTCCTTCTCCTCCTCCTCCTCCTCCTCCTCCTTCTTTTACTTCTTCTTCTCTTTCTCTTCTTCTATGTAGCTTAGACTCATCCAAGAAAGGCTAAATTGGCTAATTATCCTACGAAATGACATAATTAACTTAGTTAGCTCCAACATGACCTATTTAATAAAGAATGACCTATAGTTAGCTAAGTTCTCTCCTAAATGACACAATAAGGCCAAGTTAGCTCCGAAACGACCAATAGTTAGCTAGGGTTCCACCTAGATGACATAATTAGCTTAGTTAGCTCCTAAATGGTCTATTTAATAAAACATGACCTATACTTAGCTAATTATCCTCGAAATGACATAATTAGCTCCAAAAAGGCATTCTTAGCCAATTTAGCCCAAAGAAGGGGACAAGAGGAGAAGAAAGAGGAAAAATTGAAAGAAGTAAGAATAATAAGAGGAGAAGAAGAAGAAGGAGAGCGAGGAGGATAAGAAGAAGGAGAAGAAGCAGGAGAAGAAGGAGAAGGAGCTCCTCCTTCTCCTTCTTCTTCCTCCTTCTTCCTCCTTCTCCTTCTCCTTCTTCTTTTCTTCTCCTCCTCCTCCTCCTTCTCCTTCTCCTCCTCCTCCTCCTCCTCCTCCTCCTTCTTTTACTTCTTCTTCTCTTTCTCTTCTTCTACGTATCTTAGACTCATCCAAGAAAGGCTAAATTGGCTAATTATCCTACGAAATGACATAATTAGCTTAGTTAGCTCCAAAATGACCTATTTAATAGAAAAATGACCTATAGTTAGCTAAGTTCTCTCCTAAATGACATAATAAGGCTTACGTAGTTGCAAGATGACCTATTCCCCCTAACTTCGGTATTAAATGGCCTATAATTAGCCTAGCTAGATCCAAAATGTCTTAATAAGCATAGTTTGCTCCGGAATGACCTATTTTACCCAAGTTAGCTCCGAAACAACCTATAGTTAGCTAGGGTTCCACCTAGATGACATAATTAGCTTAGTTAGCTCCTAAATGGTCTATTTAATAAAACATGACCTATACTTAGCTAATTATCATCGAAATGACATAATTAGCTCCAAAAAGGCATGCTTGGCCAATTGAGCCAGAAGAAGGGGACAAGAGGAGAAGAAAGAGGACAAATGAAAGGAAGGAAAATGAAGAAGAGGAGAAGAAGAAAAAGGAGAGGGAGGAGTATAAGAACAAGGAGAAGAAGGATTAGAAGAAGGAGAAGGAGCTCCTCCTTCTCCTTCTTCTTCCTCCTTCTTCCTCCTTCTCCTTCTTCTTTTCTTCTTCTTCTCCTCTTCCTTCTCCTTCTCGTCCTCCTCCTCCTCCTCCTCCTCCTCCTTCTTTTCTTCTTCTTCTCTTTCTCTTCATCTACGTAGCTTAGACTCATCCAACAATGGCTAAATTGGCTAATTATCCTACGAAATGACATAATTAACTTAGTTAGCTCCAAAATGACCTATTTAATAAAAAATGACCTATAGTTAGCTAAGTTCTCTCCTAAATGACATAATCAGGCTTACGTAGCTGCAAGATGACCTATTCCCCCTAACTTAGGTATTAAATGGCCTATAATTAGCCTAGCTAGATCCAAAATGGCTTAATAAGCATTGTTTGCTCCGGAATGACCTATTTTACCCAAGTTAGCTCCGAAACGACCTATAGTTAGCTAGGGTTCCACCTAGATGACATAATTAGCTTAGTTAGCTCCTAAATGGTCTATTTAAGAAAACATGACCTATACTTAACTAATTATCCTCGAAATGACATAATTAGCTCCAAAAAGGCATTCTTAGCCAATTTAGCCCCAAGAAGGGGACAAGAGGAGAAGAAAGAGGAAAAATGAAAGGAAGGAAGAAGAAGAAGAAGAGAAGAAGAAGAAGGAGAAGGAGGAGGATAAGAAGAAGGAGGAGAAAAAGGAGAAGGAGCTCCTCCTTGTCCTTCTTCTTCCTCCTTCTTCCTCCTTCTCCTTATCCTTCTTATTTTCTTCTTCTCCTCCTCTTCCTTCTCCTTCTCCTCCTCCTCCTCCTCCTCCTCCTTCTTTTACTTCTTCTTCTCTTTCTCTTCTTCTATGTAGCTTAGACTCATCCAAGAAAGGCTAAATTGGCTAATTATCCTACGAAATGACATAATTAACTTAGTTAGCTCCAACATGACCTATTTAATAAAGAATGACCTATAGTTAGCTAAGTTCTCTCCTAAATGACACAATAAGGCCAAGTTAGCTCCGAAACGACCAATAGTTAGCTAGGGTTCCACCTAGATGACATAATTAGCTTAGTTAGCTCCTAAATGGTCTATTTAATAAAACATGACCTATACTTAGCTAATTATCCTCGAAATGACATAATTAGCTCCAAAAAGGTATTCTTAGCCAATTTAGCCCAAAGAAGGGGACAAGAGGAGAAGACAGAGGAAAAATTGAAAGAAGTAAGAATAATAAGAGGAGAAGAAGAAGAAGGAGAGGGAGGAGGATAAGAAGAAGGAGAAGAAGCAGGAGAAGAAGGAGAAGGAGCTCCTCCTTCTCCTTCTTCTTCCTCCTTCTTCCTCCTTCTCCTTCTCCTTCTTCTTTTCTTCTCCTCCTCCTCCTCCTTCTCCTTCTCCTCCTCCTCCTCCTCCTCCTCCTCCTCCTTCTTTTACTTCTTCTTCTCTTTCTCTTCTTCTACGTATCTTAGACTCATCCAAGAAAGGCTAAATTGGCTAATTATCCTACGAAATGACATAATTAGCTTAGTTAGCTCCAAAATGACCTATTTAATAGAAAAATGACCTATAGTTAGCTAAGTTCTCTCCTAAATGACATAATAAGGCTTACGTAGTTGCAAGATGACCTATTCCCCCTAACTTCGGTATTAAATGGCCTATAATTAGCCTAGCTAGATCCAAAATGTCTTAATAAGCATAGTTTGCTCCGGAATGACCTATTTTACCCAAGTTAGCTCCGAAACAACCTATAGTTAGCTAGGGTTCCACCTAGATGACATAATTAGCTTAGTTAGCTCCTAAATGGTCTATTTAATAAAACATGACCTATACTTAGCTAATTATCATCGAAATGACATAATTAGCTCCAAAAAGGCATGCTTGGCCAATTGAGCCAGAAGAAGGGGACAAGAGGAGAAGAAAGAGGACAAATGAAAGGAAGGAAAATGAAGAAGAGGAGAAGAAGAAAAAGGAGAGGGAGGAGTATAAGAACAAGGAGAAGAAGGATTAGAAGAAGGAGAAGGAGCTCCTCCTTCTCCTTCTTCTTCCTCCTTCTTCCTCGTTCTCCTTCTTCTTTTCTTCTTCTTCTCCTCTTCCTTCTCCTTCTCGTCCTCCTCCTCCTCCTCCTCCTCCTCCTTCTTTTCTTCTTCTTCTCTTTCTCTTCATCTACGTAGCTTAGACTCATCCAACAATGGCTAAATTGGCTAATTATCCTACGAAATGACATAATTAACTTAGTTAGCTCCAAAATGACCTATTTAATAAAAAATGACCTATAGTTAGCTAAGTTCTCTCCTAAATGACATAATCAGGCTTACGTAGCTGCAAGATGACCTATTCCACCTAACTTAGGTATTAAATGGCCTATAATTAGCCTAGCTAGATCCAAAATGGCTTAATAAGCATTGTTTGCTCCGGAATGACCTATTTTACCCAAGTTAGCTCCGAAACGACCAATAGTTAGCTAGGGTTCCACCTAGATGACATAATTAGCTTAGTTAGCTCCTAAATGGTCTATTTAAGAAAACATGACCTATACTTAACTAATTATCCTCGAAATGACATAATTAGCTCCAAAAAGGCATTCTTAGCCAATTTAGCCCCAAGAAGGGGACAAGAGGAGAAGAAAGAGGAAAAATGAAAGGAAGGAAGAAGAAGAAGAAGAGAAGAAGAAGAAGGAGAAGGAGGAGGATAAGAAGAAGGAGGAGAAAAAGGAGAAGGAGCTCCTCCTTGTCCTTCTTCTTCCTCCTTCTTCCTCCTTCTCCTTATCCTTCTTATTTTCTTCTTCTCCTCCTCTTCCTTCTCCTTCTCCTCCTCCTCCTCCTCCTCCTCCTTCTTTTACTTCTTCTTCTCTTTCTCTTCTTCTATGTAGCTTAGACTCATCCAAGAAAGGCTAAATTGGCTAATTATCCTACGAAATGACATAATTAACTTAGTTAGCTCCAACATGACCTATTTAATAAAGAATGACCTATAGTTAGCTAAGTTCTCTCCTAAATGACACAATAAGGCCAAGTTAGCTCCGAAACGACCAATAGTTAGCTAGGGTTCCACCTAGATGACATAATTAGCTTAGTTAGCTCCTAAATGGTCTATTTAATAAAACATGACCTATACTTAGCTAATTATCCTCGAAATGACATAATTAGCTCCAAAAAGGCATTCTTAGCCAATTTAGCCCAAAGAAGGGGACAAGAGGAGAAGAAAGAGGAAAAATTAAAAGAAGTAAGAATAATAAGAGGAGAAGAAGAAGAAGGAGAGGGAGGAGGATAAGAAGAAGGAGAAGAAGCAGGAGAAGAAGGAGAAGGAGCTCCTCCTTCTCCTTCTTCTTCCTCCTTCTTCCTCCTTCTCCTTCTCCTTCTTCTTTTCTTCTCCTCCTCCTCCTCCTTCTCCTTCTCCTCCTCCTCCTCCTCCTCCTCCTCCTTCTTTTACTTCTTCTTCTCTTTCTCTTCTTCTACGTATCTTAGACTCATCCAAGAAAGGCTAAATTGGCTAATTATCCTACGAAATGACATAATTAGCTTAGTTAGCTCCAAAATGACCTATTTAATAAAAAAATGACCTATAGTTAGCTAAGTTCTCTCCTAAATGACATAATAAGGCTGACGTAGTTGCAAGATGACCTATTCCCCCTAACTTCGGTATTAAATGGCCTATAATTAGCCTAGCTAGATCCAAAATGTCTTAATAAGCATAGTTTGCTCCGGAATGACCTATTTTACCCAAGTTAGCTCCGAAACAACCTATAGTTAGCTAGGGTTCCACCTAGATGACATAATTAGCTTAGTTAGCTCCTAAATGGTCTATTTAATAAAACATGACCTATACTTAGCTAATTATCATCGAAATGACATAATTAGCTCCAAAAAGGCATGCTTGGCCAATTGAGCCAGAAGAAGGGGACAAGAGGAGAAGAAAGAGGAAAAATGAAAGGAAGGAAAATGAAGAAGAGGAGAAGAAGAAAAAGGAGAGGGAGGAGTATAAGAAGAAGGAGAAGAAGGATTAGAAGAAGGAGAAGGAGCTCCTCCTTCTCCTTCTTCTTCCTCCTTCTTCCTCCTTCTCCTTCTTCTTTTCTTCTTCTTCTCCTCTTCCTTCTCCTTCTCGTCCTCCTCCTCCTCCTCCTCCTCCTCCTCCTTCTTTTCTTCTTCTTCTCTTTCTCTTCATCTACGTAGCTTAGACTCATCCAACAATGGCTAAATTGGCTAATTATCCTACGAAACGACATAATTAACTTAGTTAGCTCCAAAATGACCTATTTAATAAAAAATGACCTATAGTTAGCTAAGTTCTCTCCTAAATGACATAATCAGGCTTACGTAGCTGCAAGATGACCTATTCCCCCTAACTTAGGTATTAAATGGCCTATAATTAGCCTAGCTAGATCCAAAATGGCTTAATAAGCATTGTTTGCTCCGGAATGACCTATTTTACCCAAGTTAGCTCCGAAACGACCTATAGTTAGCTAGGGTTCCACCTAGATGACATAATTAGCTTAGTTAGCTCCTAAATGGTCTATTTAATAAAACATGACCTATACTTAGCTAATTATCCTCGAAATGACATAATTAGCTCCAAAAAGGCATTCTTAGCCAATTTAGCCCCAAGAAGGGGACAAGAGGAGAAGAAAGAGGAAAAATGAAAGGAAGGAAGAAGAAGAAGAAGAGAAGAAGAAGAAGGAGAAGGAGGAGGATAAGAAGGAGGAGAAAAAGGAGAAGGAGCTCCTCCTTGTCCTTCTTCTTCCTCCTTCTTCCTCCTTCTCCTTATCCTTCTTATTTTCTTCTTCTCCTCCTCTTCCTTCTCCTTCTCCTCCTCCTCCTCCTCCTCCTCCTTCTTTTACTTCTTCTTATCTTTCTCTTCTTCTATGTAGCTTAGACTCATCCAAGAAATGCTAAATTGGCTAATTATCCTACGAAATGACATAATTAACTTAGTTAGCTCCAACATGACCTATTTAATAAAGAATGACCGATAGTTAGCTAAGTTCTCTCCTAAATGACACAATAAGGCCAAGTTAGCTCCGAAACGACCAATAGTTAGCTAGGGTTCCACCTAGATGACATAATTAGCTTAGTTAGCTCCTAAATGGTCTATTTAATAAAACATGACCTATACTTAGCTAATTATCCTCGAAATGACATAATTAGCTCCAAAAAGGCATTCTTAGCCAATTTAGCCCAAAGAAGGGGACAAGAGGAGAAGAAAGAGGAAAAATTAAAAGAAGTAAGAATAATAAGAGGAGAAGAAGAAGAAGGAGAGGGAGGAGGATAAGAAGAAGGAGAAGAAGCAGGAGAAGAAGGAGAAGGAGCTCCTCCTTCTCCTTCTTCTTCCTCCTTCTTCCTCCTTCTCCTTCTCCTTCTTCTTTTCTTCTTCTTCTCCTCCTCCTTCTCCTTCTCGTCCTCCTCCTCCTCCTCCTCCTTCTTTTACTTCTTCTTCTCTTTCTCTTCTTCTACGTATCTTAGACTCATCCAAGAAAGGCTAAATTGGCTAATTATCCTACGAAATGACATAATTAGCTTAGTTAGCTCCAAAATGACCTATTTAATAAAAAAATGACCTATAGTTAGCTAAGTTCTCTCCTAAATGACATAATAAGGCTTACGTAGTTGCAAGATGACCTATTCCCCCTAACTTCGGTATTAAATGGCCTATAATTAGCCTAGCTAGATCCAAAATGGCTTAATAAGCATAGTTTGCTCCGGAATGACCTATTTTACCCAAGTTAGCTCCGAAACAACCTATAGTTAGCTAGGGTTCCACCTAGATGACATAATTAGCTTAGTTAGCTCCTAAATGGTCTATTTAATAAAACATGACCTATACTTAGCTAATTATCATCGAAATGACATAATTAGCTCCAAAAAGGCATGCTTGGCCAATTGAGCCAGAAGAAGGGGACAAGAGGAGAAGAAAGAGGAAAAATGAAAGGAAGGAAAATGAAGAAGAGGAGAAGAAGAAGGAGAGGGAGGAGTATAAGAAGAAGGAGAAGAGGGATTAGAAGAAGGAGAAGGAGCTCCTCCTTCTCCTTCTTCTTTCCTCCTTCTTCCTCCTTCTCCTTCTTCTTTTCTTCTTCTTCTCCTCTGCCTTCTCCTTCTCCTCCTCCTCCTCCTCCTCCTCCTCCTCCTTCTTTTCTTCTTCTTCTCTTTCTCTTCATCAACGTAGCTTAGACTCATCCAAGAATGGCTAAATTGGCTAATTATCCTACGAAATGACATAATTAGCTTCGTTAGCTCCAAAATGACCTATTTAATAAAAAATGACCTATAGTTAGCTAAGTTCTCTCCTAAATGACATAATCAGGCTTATGTAGCTGCAAGATGACCTATTCCCCCTAACTTAGGTATTAAATGGCCTATAATTAGACTAGCTAGATCCAAAATGGCTTAATAAGGATTGTTTGCTCCGGAATGACCTATTTTACTCAAGTTTGCTCCGAAACGACCTATAGTTAGCTAGGGTTCCACCTAGATGACATAATTAGCTTAGTTAGCTCCTAAATGGTCTATTGAATAAAACATGACCTATACTTAGCTAATTATCCTCGAAATGACATAATTAGCTCCAAAAAGGCATTCTTAGCCAATTTAGCCCGAAGAAGGGGACAAGAGGAGAAGAAAGAGGAAAAATGAAAGGAAGGAAGAAGAAGAAGAAGAGAAGAAGAAGAAGGAGAAGGAGGAGGATAAGAAGAAGGAGGACAAGAAGGAGAAGGAGCTCCTCCTTCTCCTTCTTCTTCCTCCTTCTTCCTCCTTCTCCTTCTCCTTCTTATTTTCTCCTTCTTCTCCTCTTCCTTCTCCTTCTCCTCCTCCTCCTCCTCCTCCTCCTCCTCCTTCTTTTACTTCTTCTTCTCTTTCTCTTCTTCTATGTAGCTTAGACTCATCCAAGAAAGGCTAAATTGGCTAATTATCCTACGAAATGACATAATTAACTTAGTTAGCTCCAAAATGACCTATTTAATAAAAAATGACCTATAGTTAGCTATGTTCTCTCCTAAATGACACAATAAGGCTTACGTTGCTGCAAGATGACCTATTCCCCCTAACTTTGGTATTAAATGGCCTATAATTAGCCTAGATAGATCGAAAAATGCATAATAAGCATAGTTTGCTCCGGAATGACCTATTTTACCCAAGTTAGCTCCGAAACAACCTATAGTTAGCTAGGGTTCCACCTAGATGACATAATTAGCTTAGTTAGTTCCTAAATGGTCTATTTAATAAAACATGACCTATACTTAGCTAATTATCATCGAAATGACATAATTAGCTCCAAAAAGGCATGCTTGGCCAATTTAGCCAGAAGAAGGGGACAAGAGGACAAGAAAGAGGAAAAATGAAAGGAAGGAAAATGAAGAAGAGGCGAAGAAGAAAAAGGAGAGGGAGGAGTATAAGAAGAAGGAGAAGAAGGATTAGAAGAAGGAGAAGGAGCTCCTCCTTCTCCTTCTTCTTCCTCCTTCTTCCTCCTTCTCCTTCTTCTTTTCTTCTTCTTCTCCTCTTCCTGCTCCTTCTCCTCCTCCTCCTCCTCCTCCTCCTCCTACTTCTTTTCTTCTTCTTCTCTTTCTCTTCATCTACGTAGCTTAGACTCATCCAACAATGGCTAAATTGGCTAATTATCCTACGAAATGACATAATTAACTTAGTTAGCTCCAAAATGACCTATTTAATAAAAAATGACCTATAGTTAGCTAAGTTCTCTCCTAAATGACATAATCAGGCTTACGTAGCTGCAAGATGACCTATTCCCCCTAACTTAGGTATTAAATGGCCTATAATTAGCCTAGCTAGATCCAAAATGGCTTAATAAGCATTGTTTGCTCCGGAATGACCTATTTTACCCAAGTTAGCTCCGAAACGACCTATAGTTAGCTAGGGTTCCACCTAGATGACATAATTAGCTTAGTTAGCTCCTAAATGGTCTATTTAATAAAACATGACCTATACTTAGCTAATTATCCTCGAAATGACATAATTAGCTCCAAAAAGGCATTCTTAGCCAATTTAGCCCCAAGAAGGGGACAAGAGGAGAAGAAAGAGGAAAAATGAAAGGAAGGAAGAAGAAGAAGAAGAGAAGAAGAAGAAGGAGAAGGAGGAGGATAAGAAGAAGGAGGAGAAAAAGGAGAAGGAGCTCCTCCTTGTCCTTCTTCTTCCTCCTTCTTCCTCCTTCTCCTTCTCCTTCTTATTTTCTTCTTCTCCTCCTCTTCCTTCTCCTTCTCCTCCTCCTCCTCCTCCTTCTTTTACTTCTTCTTCTCTTTCTCTTCTTCTATGTAGCTTAGACTCATCCAAGAAAGGCTAAATTGGCTAATTATCCTACGAAATGACATAATTAACTTAGTTAGCTCCAACATGACCTATTTAATAAAGAATGACCTATAGTTAGCTAAGTTCTCTCCTAAATGACACAATAAGGCCAAGTTAGCTCCGAAACGACCAATAGTTAGCTAGGGTTCCACCTAGATGACATAATTAGCTTAGTTAGCTCTTAAATGGTCTATTTAATAAAACATGACCTATACTTAGCTAATTATCCTCGAAATGACAAAATTAGCTCCAAAAAGGCATTCTTAGCCAATTTAGCCCAAAGAAGGGGACAAGAGGAGAAGAAAGAGGAAAAATTAAAAGAAGTAAGAATAATAAGAGGAGAAGAAGAAGAAGGAGAGGGAGGAGGATAACAAGAAGGAGAAGAAGGAGGAGAAGAAGGAGAAGGAGCTCCTCCTTCTCCTTCTTCTTCCTCCTTCTTCCTCCTTCTCCTTCTCCTTCTTCTTTTCTTCTTCTTCTCCTCCTCCTTCTCCTTCTCGTCCTCCTCCTCCTCCTCCTCCTTCTTTTACTTCTTCTTCTCTTTCTCTTCTTCTACGTAGCTTAGACTCATCCAAGAAAGGCTAAATTGGCTAATTATCCTACGAAATGACATAATTAGCTTAGTTAGCTCCAAAATGACCTATTTAATAAAAAAATGACCTTTATTTAGCTAAGTTCTCTCCTAAATGACATAATAAGGCTTACGTAGCTGCAAGATGACCTATTCCCCCTAACTTCGGTATTAAATGGCCTATAATTAGCCTAGCTAGATCCAAAATGGCTTAATAAGCATAGTTTCCTCCGGAATGACCTATTTTACCCAAGTTAGCTCCGAAAAGACCTATAATTAGCTAGGGTTCCACCTAGATGACATAATTAGCGTAGTTAGCTCCTAAATGGTCTATTTAATAAAACATGACCTATACTTAGCTAATTATCATCGAAATGACATAATTAGCTCCAAAAAGGCATGCTTGGCCAATTTAGCCAGAAGAAGGGGACAAGAGGAGAAGAAAGAGGAAAAATGAAAGGAAGGAAAATGAAGAAGAGGAGAAGAAGAAGGAGAGGGAGGAGTATAAGAAGAAGGAGAAGAGGGATTAGAAGAAGGAGAAGGAGCTCCTCCTTCTCCTTCTTCTTTCCTCCTTCTTCTTCCTTCTCCTTCTTCTTTTCTTCTTCTTCTCCTCTTCCTTCTCCTTCTCCTCCTCCTCCTCCTCCTCCTCCTTCTTTTCTTCTTCTTCTCTTTCTCTTCATCTACGTATCTTAGACTCATCCAAGAATGGCTAAATTGGCTAATTATCCTACGAAATGACATAATTAGCTTCGTTAGCTCCAAAATGACCTATTTAATAAAAAATGACCTATAGTTAGCTAAGTTCTCTCCTAAATGACATAATCAGGCTTATGTAGCTGCAAGATGACCTATTCCCCCTAACTTAGGTATTAAATGGCCTATAATTAGACTAGCTAGATCCAAAATGGCTTAATAAGCATTGTTTGCTCCGGAATGACCTATTTTACTCAAGTTTGCTCCGAAACGACCTATAGTTAGCTAGGGTTCCACCTAGATGACATAATTAGCTTAGTTAGCTCCTAAATGGTCTATTGAATAAAACATGACCTATACTTAGCTAATTATCCTCGAAATGACATAATTAGCTCCAAAAAGGCATTCTTAGCCAATTTAGCCCGAAGAAGGGGACAAGAGGAGAAGAAAGAGGAAAAATGAAAGGAAGGAAGAAGAAGAAGAAGAGAAGAAGAAGAAGGAGAAGGAGGAGGATAAGAAGAAGGAGGACAAGAAGGAGAAGGAGCTCCTCCTTCTCCTTCTTCTTCCTCCTTCTTCCTCCTTCTCCTTCTCCTTCTTATTTTCTCCTTCTTCTCCTCTTCCTTCTCCTTCTCCTCCTCCTCCTCCTCCTCCTCCTCCTCCTCCTTCTTTTACTTCTTCTTCTCTTTGTCTTCTTCTATGTAGCTTAGACTCATCCAAGAAAGGCTAAATTGGCTAATTATCCTACGAAATGACATAATTAACTTAGTTAGCTCCAAAATGACCTATTTAATAAAAAATGACCTATAGTTAGCTAAGTTCTCTCCTAAATGACACAATAAGGCTTACGTTGCTGCAAGATGACCTATTCCCCCTAACTTCGGTATTAAATGGCCTATAATTAGCCTAGCTAGATCGAAAAATGCATCATAAGCATAGTTTGCTCCGGAATGACCTATTTTACCCAAGTTAGCTCCGGAACAACCTATAGTTAGCTAGGGTTCCACCTAGATGACATAATTAGCTTAGTTAGCTCCTAAATGGTCTATTTAATAAAACATGGCCTATACTTAGCTAAGTATCATCGAAATGACATAATTAGCTCCAAAAAGGCATGCTTGGCCAATTTAGCCAAAAGAAGGGGACAAGAGGAGAAGAAAGAGGAAAAATGAAAGGAAGGAAAATGAAGAAGAGGCGAAGAAGAAAAAGGAGAGGGAGGAGTATAAGAAGAAGGAGAAGAAGGATTAGAAGAAGGAGAAGGAGCTCCTCCTTCTCCTTCTTCTTCCTCCTTCTTCCTCCTTCTCCTTCTTCTTTTCTTCTTCTTCTCCTCTTCCTTCTCCTTCTCCTCCTCCTCCTCCTCCTCTTCCTCCTTCTTTTCTTCTTCTTCTCTTTCTCTTGATCTACGTAGCTTAGACTCATCCAACAATGGCTAAATTGGCTAATTATCCTACAAAATGACATAATTAACTTAGTTAGCTCCAAAATGACCTATTTAATAAAAAATGACCTATAGTTAGCTAAGTTCTCTCCTAAATGACATAATCAGGCTTACGTAGCTGCAAGATGACCTATTCCCCCTAACTTAGGTATTAAATGGCCTATAATTAGCCTAGCTAGATCCAAAATGGCTTAATAAGCATTGTTTGCTCCGGAATGACCTATTTTACCCAAGTTAGCTCCGAAACGACCTATAGTTAGCTAGGGTTCCACCTAGATGACATAATTAGCTTAGTTAGCTCCTAAATGGTCTATTTAATAAAACATGACCTATACTTAGCTAATTATCCTCGAAATGACATAATTAGCTCCAAAAAGGCATTCTTAGCCAATTTAGCCCCAAGAAGGGGACAAGAGGAGAAGAAAGAGGAAAAATGAAAGGAAGGAAGAAGAAGAAGAAGAGAAGAAGAAGAAGGAGAAGGAGGAGGATAAGAAGGAGGAGAAAAAGGAGAAGGAGCTCCTCCTTGTCCTTCTTCTTCCTCCATCTTCCTCCTTCTCCTTCTCCTTCTTATTTTCTTCTTCTCCTCCTCTTCCTTCTCCTTCTCCTCCTCCTCCTCCTCCTTCTTTTACTTCTTCTTCTCTTTCTCTTCTTCTATGTAGCTTAGACTCATCCAAGAAAGGCTAAATTGGCTAATTATCCTACGAAATGACATAATTAACTTAGTTAGCTCCAACATGACCTATTTAATAAAGAATTACCTATAGTTAGCTAAGTTCTCTCCTAAATGACACAATAAGGCTTACGTTGGTGCAAGATGATCTATTCCCCCTAACTTAGGTATTAAATGGCCTATAATTAGCCTAGCTAGATCCAAAATGGCTTAATAAGCATAGTTTGCTCTGGAATGACTTATTTTACCCAAGTTAGCTCCGAAACGACCTATAGTTAGCTAGGGTTCCACCTAGATGACATAATTAGCTTAGTTAGCTCCTAAATGGTCTATTTAATAAAACATGACCTATACTTAGCTAATTATCCTCGAAATGACATAATTAGCTCCAAAAAGGCATTCTTAGCCAATTTAGCCTGAAGAAGGGGACAAGAGGAGAAGAAAGAGGAAAAATGAAAGGAAGGACGAAGAAGAATAAGAGAAGAAGAAGAAGGAGAAGGAGGAGGATAAGAAGAAGGAGAAGAAGGAGGAGAAGAAGGAGAAGGAGCTCCTCCTTCTCCTTCTTCTTCCTCCTTCTTCCTCCTTCTCCTTCTCCTTCTTCTTTTCTTCTTCTTCTCCTCTTCCTTCTCCTTCTCCTCCTCCTCTTCCTTCTTCTTCTTTTACTTCTTCTTCTCTTTCTCTTCTTCTACGTAGCTTAGACACATCCAAGAAAGGCTAAATTGGCGAATTATCCTACGAAATGACATAATTAGCTTAGTTAGCTCCAAAATGACCTATTTAATATAAAATGACCTATAGTTAGCTAAGTTCTCTCCTAAATGACATAATAAGGCTGACGTAGCTGCAAGATGACCTATTCCCCCTAACTTAGGTATTAAATGGCCTATAATTAGCCTAGCTAGATCCAAAATGGCTTAATAAGTATAGTTTGCTCCGGAATGACCTATTTTACCCAAATTAGCTCCAGAACGACCTATAGTTAGCTAGGGTTCCACCTAGATGACATAATTAGCTTAGTTAGCTCCTAAATGGTCTATTTAATAAAACATGACCTCTACTTAGCTAATTATCCTCGAAATGACATAATTAGCTCCAAAAAGGCATTCTAAGCCAATTTAGCCCGAAGAAGGGGACAAGAGGAGAAGAAAGAGGAAAAATGAAAGGAAGGAAGAAGAAGAAGAAGAGAAGAAGAAGAGGGAGAAGGAGCAGGATAAAAGGAAGGAGAAGAAGGAGGAGAAGAAGGAGAAGGAGCTCCTCCTTCTCCTTCTTCTTCCTCCTTCTTCCTCCTTCTCCTTCTCCTTCTTCTTTTCTTCTTCTTCTTCTCCTCTTCCTTCTCCTCCTCCTCCTCCTCCTCCTTCTTGTAATTCTTCTTCTCTTTCTCTTCTTCTACGTAGCTTAGACTAATCCAAGAAAGGCTATATTGGCTAATTATCCTACGAAATGACATAATTAGCTTAGTTAGCTCCACAATGACCTATTTAATAAAAAATGACCTATAGTTAGCTAAGTTCTCTCCTAATTGACATAATAAGGCTTACGTAGATGCAAGATGACCTATTCCCCCTAACTTAGGTATTAAATGGCCTATAATTTGCCTAGCTAGATCCAAAATGGCTTAATAAGCATAGTTTGCTTTGGAATGACCTATTTTACCCAAGTTAGCTCCAAAACGACCTATAGTTAGCTAGGGTTCCACCTAAATGACATAATTAGCTTAGTTAGCTCCTAAATGGTCTATACTTAGCTAATTTCTCTCCGAAATAACCTATATATACACTTCTTAATCTAGTATTATTCTTCTAACTTTCTTATTTGTCATTTTGTAGATTACCTTCACTTCACGGGAAGCTTGGATTATATTGATGGAATGCTTGAAGATGATTTCTTGTACCATGGCTTGTATTGGAACTATTGTAGTATATGGATATATATGAAACTTTGTATGCATGTGGATGAAACTGGTGTAATATATGGTTTGGTACGGATGCAACTTGCATAATATGTATGCACTATGGATGAGAGTTATTTTGATATGGTTATGAGTACAGAAAGAAATTTATTTATGCCAAATATATATATATATATATCCTGATTACTGTTAAAAATGCCGGATATAGTAAAAAATAAATTAAAAAGGGGCTGGTTCCCCCCTTTACCGTCTGCCCCACATGGCAAAGGGGGGTTGGCAGACGGGAAAGGGGGAATCTGCCCCCTCTCTCTCCCCTCTTTGCCGTCTGCCCCCACATGGCAACGGGGTGTAGGCAGAACGCAAAGGGGGGAATATGCCCCCTCTCTCTCCCCTCTTTGTCGTCTACCCCCACAAGGCAAAGGGGGGTGGGCAGACGGCAAAGGGGGGAATCAGCCCCCTCTCTCTCCCCTCTTTGTCGTCTACCCCCACATGGCAAAGGGGGGATGGCAGACGGCAAAGATAGGAGGCCTGCCGTTAACACTTAACGGGGTTGTTGCAGTATATGTCGTCCCAATTAATTTGCCGTCTTCCCCCTCGTGACAAAGATTCTTTGTCGTCCGCTTTACAAAAGCAGACGACAAAGAACCTCTTCACCGGAATTTTTTTACAGTCTAGTTTGCCGTCTGCTGACCGACGGCAAAGCCTTTGCCGTCCGTGGTTCCCTCCTTTGCCGTCCGCCATGGCAGACGGCAAATTTCTGAATTTCAGTAGTGGCAGGGTACTTGAAAAGGTATCCATATGGGATTGTGGGGGAACAGAGGCTTGCGGTGGCGATAGAAGTGTTTATGGTGGCTCTCTCTTGTTTAATTAATATTTTGGAATTTATAGAAGTGGAACTATGTTAGGAGGACATGCGAGAGGACCACTATCTCGACGGGCGCTCCCTACCCCCATAGCGCGCCTTCCATGATCAACGACACCACGTGGATCTCTTGGTATACCCCCTAAGCTTCTATGGTATCTTTTGGTCCAAACAAATCACTTTAAAGTTTCGTCATGTTTCGACATCGTGTGTTATTAATTTTGCCACACAATTTTTCCTTCTTTTTAGGTTTTGTAAAATGGTAATAATATACATGCACATATTTGATAGTTTTTTTAATATTTTTCAGTTGTTTTAATGTCATGCCCTTCTATATATGAATTGATATTGTTATCACATTCAGTTGAGATTTTGTGGAAGGGGTTCATAGGGAATATAACTCTTGCATTCTTATGGTAGGTCTGTATTTTTCTCAAGTTACCTACACCTTTTTCGTCCTCATAACACATCTCGGTTATGCCTTTTATCTTTTTTTAGAGGTGGCGTGTATTTTACTTGCTGGATATAGTGTTTGTTTTTGCCACTCCTCTCCCCTTGGTATCTTTACTGCGGGTTGGTTCCCCCGTTATCCGCCTTCTTCACTGACCTGATGCTGACTTACGACTTTAGGCTCTTGGATTTCACCACAAACGCCATCACCACCCTATTGGTATTCGCACATATGTGTGAAAAATTTGTTGGAGTAGTGACCAATGTGGCTTTGTTTTGGCATTATTTTTATCCACGCGTAGAAGGAGGTGCTCTCTCCAGCAGGGTCACTTTGGTCCTCATGGCCAACAACAAGGAAATGTACCCTACCGGTAACCTGCATCATAAGTGGGAAGAGTGGTGCGGGAAGTGGTGCTACATCAAGGAGAAAGACTTCCCAGATTTCTGCCAGCCCCAAAAGGAGTTGCCGGTCCACGGCAAGGACTGAAGCTCCCTTGACGCCAACGACAAGAAGCTCAATATTGCCATCACCAGAATCATTCGCTTGAAGGTTGTCAGACTCACCATTAAGATGGTGGGAGCCGATTTTATGTGCCACTGCATCGCCCCCTTGCAGGAACATGAATGTCTTGCTTGGGAGTTCACTAATGCAACATACATCATGGAGTTGCATACTGGATATTCTTCCAATATGATGGTAATGGAACTCGACAGCCTCTGCCATCAGCTCTTACGCGTCAATGGCAAGTTCAAACTACCGGCAACCATCATCCCTCTCTACAACAACTCCACCAAGGATTCCTTCCTAGCGATGATGCCGCCTTGCAACGCATGGGGTCGATCCCACGTGGCAAGTGCCGGCACCAGAAGTTGTGCATGAGTGGTTTCACAACGTGACCAAGAAGGCTATCTGGGAGGAAGGCCAACTAACTCACAAGACCACTCAAGATGAAATCGAGTGGATCAGCACATGGGCTAAGGAGGCTAGCCTGATGGAAGGAGACAGAGATTCTGGAGTTGCCACGTATGACGATGAAGGAGGTGGAAGCGGCAAGGAATAAGAGGATGAGGAAGAGGCAGCGGCAACCAGCTTTCCAGAAAATCCTTCCAGAGGTAGAGAGCATGAGGTTGCCCAAGGGCATGAGGTTGAGGACCCCCCCAGCTCGTGTCATTCCAAGGAAGAGGTCCCGCACCCTCCGGAAAGTGGCCACCGGGGAACTTGTCCGTTTGTCGCCACCGCCCGATGAAGAGGAGGAAGAGTATCCCACCGCTAATGTCGCTCGCCTGCAACTCGCGGCATTGTCGCAAAGCGCCCAGGAGTGACTTCTCCCAAAGCGACATGTCTTCAAGTATTGCCACATCTTCAACACGCACCAGAACCCTACTCCAGCATTTGCTCATGCTGCTGGTCGGAAGGGCATCTGGGACATGTTGGGCCTCATCAGCTTGAAGGACGAGGAGAAGTAAGCGTTTGCACCCGATTTCGATTGATCTGGAATTATTGAACTATATTTTTCTTGACTTTGTTGTTGGTATCTTGGAGGGAGGAGTAGCCCGTGGCGCAACATGTGGCCAAGAAGTCAAATCCTATGCCTTCCATGGAGGGGCGACAAGCTTTGTGCCGAAGGTGGAGGACATTGTCGACCACCCCCACTGCATCCTGCAGCATAGCCCCCAGCAGGAAACTTCTTTCCAGTACCCGATGGAGAGCGTTGGCGCAAGTACTACCACTACTTATGTTCCTCTACAGCCGGAGGTGAAGCGCCAGGTGGTGGAGCACCCGGAATCTCCGTTGATGAGCATGTTCACATGGAGTACGTGCTGGCAGGCGACACTACTGACAGCTATGCGACAACAACTAATGTTGTGGGAGAAAAGGGGACCCCTTCTCAACAAGTGCCCGCAGGTGATTTTATTTTCTGCTGAGGTTTCTATTCGGTTTTTATTCTTCTTTTTGTCTTCTCGAACTTCTTCTCAGCCCAATCTTTTTCTTCTAAATCAAAATATTTGCCCCCAACAAATGACATGGATGTGGATGCAAAAGTTGGGGTGATCGTCAATGAAGCGGTTACTAAGGCTAGCCAGACTGTAGCTAACGAGGAAGCCTACAGCAAGCTTGTGGAAGGGGTCGGCAAGAAGACCGCTAAGGAGATTGTTCTTGAGGCAGCCAAAGATAATAAAGACATTTATGTCTCAGGAGCGCCTGGCAAGGGCATGCTCATCGAGACAGGGACAACCAACAAGGTTGTCACCGTTCCCCTCCACCTAGCAATAACCTCAAGGTTGGCGACTTGCAGTTCGTCAACGCTCCCGATATGGTAATTTTCCAGGCCTTCACCAAGGAGGAACATCTTGACAGTGTTGTTTCCATGGCTAGAGGTGAGATCGCTGTCAATACGTATGGCAGCAGTGATGCATCCAAAGAGCAGAACATACTCCTCTACATCAGCAAGAACTTCAAGCAACTCCAAACTCACTACAACATCCCCTCAAAGAGGCTAGACCACCAGGAGGCTGCTCTTGCCAAAATGGAAGCCGAATTCCAAAGACGCATTAGTGAGACATAGACTTGGTTCACATAATGTGTAGGATCGAAAGTATGTCTATAGGGGGTGATTAGACTACTTGACAAGACAAAACTTAGCCTTTTCCCAATTTTAGTTGTGGGACAGTTTTAGCAATTATGACTAGTCAAGTACATCCTATAGATGCACATCTAAGAGTATAGTAGCAGAAAGTAGGACATGCAATTGTAAAGTAGAAGGTGAGGTAGGAATATCAAATGCAAAGGTTCAAACGGTGATTTTTAGCATGGTTCTGATAGGTGGCGCTATCGTACGTCCATGTTAGTGGAGACGTCAACCCATGGAGGGTAACGACTACGAGAGTCCACGGAGGGATCCACCCACAAGGGGTCTACGAATAAGTAGCCTTGTCTATTCCACCATGGCTTCTATCCACAAAGGACTAGCCTCACTTACGGTAGATCTTCACGAAGTAGGCAATATCCTTGCCCTTACAAACTTCTTGGTTCAACTTCACACCATGAAGTAGGAGGCTCCCAAGCGACACCTAGCCAATCTAGGAGGCACCACCCTCCAAAAGGTAAAAGATTGGTAGAATGATGAACTCCTTGCTCTTTTGCTTCTAAAGATAGTCTCCTCAACACTCAATCACTCTATCTCATATTTTGCACGGCTAGGAGAGATTGATCTTCTGGAAAGCAACTTGGGGAGTCTAGAAATCAAGTCTCAAATTATTAGAATGAAATCTCTTGATCTCAACACATGAGTAGGTGGCTCTCTCTCAGAAAAAAGAGCTGGCAAGTGTGTGTGTGTGTATTTTGAGTGCTTCCTCTACGAATCAGAGGTAGGTGGAGGGGTATATATAGGCATCCCCCAAAATCCAACCCTTACAACATTATTGTCCAACTCGGTGACACTGAAAAGAATCTTGGTGGTATCGAGTTGCACTAAATGTGACAATTTTTTCAATTCTCGGTGAGACCGATATATGAATCTCGGTGGTACCCATAGGATGATCTAGACCAGTGTCAAAATCATGGTGAGACCAATTTCAAACTTAGAAATTCCGATTCTTGAAATGTTCTCAACAGAAAGCTGTTGAGTGAATTTTGGTAGCACCGTTGTGAAAGTTGGTGGTACCGAGATAGTAGGGTTTGGCGTAGGATCTCTCAAGTGTAAAATCGATAGGATCGAGTGGAAATTCTTGGTGGCACCGATTTTGCTGGTTCGGCTTTGGACACACATATTTTTGTGGGAGAATGGCTGAGTATTTTTGGTGGCTACCCCTAAGCATATAATCAACCAATTCATCATAATACCTCACCCCCTTTTAATAGTATTGGTTTTCCTATGGACTCAAAGTGATATCTCACAAATATAAAATGTAGATTCTTCTTTCTTGAAGCTTGATCCCATCATATTACTTTCTTGCATCAAGGGGCATCTCCTCACAATCCTATAGACAAACCATATTTCAACTTTTCTAAAATATACTTGAATAAACTCATTAGTCCAATGATGCATATGTTGTGATTAATTACCAAAACCACCTTAGGCAGCAATTGTGCTTTCAATCTACCCCTTTTTGGTAATTGATGACAAAATATAGGTCAAAGCTCCAAGAAAAGATATAGTAAATGATTAGCATTGATGCTTTGAGAATTATGTGGAAAGCAAGAGCTCCCCCAAAATTTATGCATTATTTGGAATTTGCGTTTGAATGCAAATTCACAATTGATTAAGATGATGGGTTACTCTTCCATGTCACATACAACTTGGTGGTGCGCATAAATGATATGAATGGAATGTAATGCACATAACACCAAACAAGACGTGAATGATCAACATGTATATAGCTAAAAGGTAATAATTTGGTAGCATCAAAGAACTATAGTGTATGATCAAAAGCACCTCTAAACAGATAAAGTCATCCAAAAGACGAAAAGTTTCGAAAAAAAAAATGAGAGCAAATAAAATGCAAAGCTCTCCCTCTCTAAGTCCTATTTGATCTATTCACTCCCCCCTTGGCAACAAGTTACCAAAAAGTTCAAAGGTCCAGAACTAATCGTCTCTCTAGGCACGATCTCCTCTGGTAGCTGAAGATGGAGTAGACAAGAGAGTGTCGACAAAGGCATCTGCAGAAGTCCTTGGTGCTGGACGTGTAGACACTAAAGGTGCAGGAGCAGGAGCTAACGCTTCAGCTGATGAAGATGGTGTTGCTTCCGGAACTAGCACAACTATTGAGCTAGTCTAGGTCCTGAACTGAGTGGTAGTAGGAAGAGGCGACTCTTCATCATCACTCCTAGAGCGGGGAATCTTCACTGACTGAACTTCATGCCGAAGTTGCTGAATAGTGGTAGTCAACTCCATCACCATAACATGCAGGTCATTGAATTTTGTCTCCATGATCCTCTTGAGGCTCTTTTATTTCAGCAAGATCTCGAAAACTTTATTCTCCATCCCTTGGATGGTGCTGACCAAGATGGACATCTACTCATCTCTGGTTTTGAGCTGAGGGGTTGGAGCTGGTGAATTCCTAGTAGCCTCTGTAGCTGCTACCTCTGGTGCCTCTCGAGTAGTAGTTGAGCTAGTATGGTTGTCGTCCATCACAACTTCATTGTCTTCAAAATCAAGGTGAAGTGGCAGGTGGGGATGATCAAGTAGATATGCATGCTTGCCAATCTTGGCATTGATGAGCATCTAAATGTATGGAGCATATGCACAAGATCTCTTCTTATCCGAAGCAGACCTCTTGACAGTCTCAACTATCAAGTCCATCACTCAGAACTGGGTGTGGGTGTCTCGATGATGCAGCATGTTGATGGAATAACCAATAATCATCTTGTCATCACCTAATTTGGGATCTGGGTGTATCTCATGATAGTGGTTCGTAGTAGGTATTCCTGCTTGCAAAAACTAGACAGAGCCAAATTTGTGAGACGACAGAAACTCATGGATCACTGGCTTGTACATGTTGGCCATGGAGTTGTGATTCATCTTGATCTCGGAATACACATCCAAGTCTCCTTCTTGTGCTTTAGGAGCACGAGCTATAGTGGCACATGCATCAACAGTGGCTCCATATCGGTGACCCTTAGTCATCCAAACAATTCTCCCATCATAATAGAAATGAGCGGTGAAATAGAACTGCATGATCATCTCATCATTCCATGCAGTCATTTATTTGCCACCAAAATCTTCAATATCAACCATCCTGAAATTTCCTCTCACATGAGGAAAGTAGTCTTCATTAGCTTTGATGTATTCCCAATCGACATATCTCATGTCACTGACTGCAGGAGTCTTGTCAAGGAAAACTATCTCATAGAATTATTGTTGTTCCCTTGTGTGAAAGAGGGAACCAACAACATTTCTCCTTCTCACAGCATATGGATCAATAGATATCCACTTCCTCAAACCTACATATCTTCTCTTCTTTATGTCTTCAGCAGCTGGGCGAGAAGCATCATGGGTTGGCAGATGAGCTCTCAGCTTCATAAGCACAGGTGCATCCTCATCTTCCTGTGCAGAAATATTTCTGGATGTAGAGCCTTTGTGTTTCTCAGCTGCAGGAATATCCTTTGTAGTCCTCTTGGGAGCTACATACTTGTTAGGAGCTAGAGACTTCTTGGGAGCGGAAGGCTTCTTTTGCATAGCATCAGCCATCAGCTTAATCTTCTTAGGAGAAGGAACCTAGCTGGAATTTCTTCCTCATCTTCATCAGTAGCTTCTGCTCGATCTTCATACATTGAGGTTGGCCTTCCAACAACATGGATAGTTCTCTTTTGGGCTCTCTCCTAACCTGGATTTTTTGAAAGCCTAGCTTCTGGAGCTCTAGTGTCAGAAGGTTTAGCATACTCCATCCTCACAGTATTCATGACTATGGTCTTCTCCTTCTACTTCTGGGGAGCAGATTCTTCAGGAGTGAAATCAGCATCTTCTTCATCAGAATTAGGCTTCCATCTCGACCTAGTACTGCCTTCGGCATGACATGCGATCTAGGAATACCTGGGTCAGAAGGGGTCCTCTCAGGACTAGTGCCTGAGTCAGTTTCAGGTATGGGCTCACTAAACTTGTTCTGACTATCCTCTGAACCTGACATCTTGCAAGACCAAGCACCCAAGCAGACTGTCACACCAGAAGACAAGCAGACCCTGTGAAAAGATATAAAAGAGCTGGAAAGGATAAGCATCAAAAAATTGCAGAATTTCTCTCAAATTTGAACTCTAAAAAATTTAGTTTTAACATTCAGCAAAATAGGGATTCGGTTCCACCGAGTCAAAAAATTCAAAGCCACCGAGACATATGTTCTCATTAACACAAACTTAGCACCCTTTTTCGATTTATCCAAAAGGCAAACTCGGTTCCACCAAGAATATTCTTAGTAACCCTAAAACCAAAATCGATAAGACCGATTTTTGCAACTCGGTGACACCGAGATTCAATCTCGCACACTGCCAACCCTAAAATTTTCTTTGCTCGCCACACTAATGGAGTTCTCTACTGGATACAACTTGTAGAGTAGTGTATAGATAATGGAGGTCCTATTTTCACAAAGAATCAGACTTGGAGCTCAAAAGGAAATGGAATCTGTACCCTAACTTGGCGTGGATTCACTACAGCGGCGACGTCAGTGAAGAATCCGTCGTTGGCGAGGACTCCTCGCGAAGCGCGCGGCAGAATCAAGCACACATCCAGTCGACTAGGGCACGACGGCAAAGGGGTGCGGATGTTCAACGTTTGAAGAAATTTTTCAACCATCAGGTTCCGTGGATATATATATCCCCTTGGTGTCGGTGACACCGAGACGAGATTTTCGGTGCCACCGAGTTCCACAATAGTCAGGTGACAGTGAAACTCGATGAGGCTGAAAAGCAAAACTCGGTTGCACCGAGATGATAAAACATGATCAACCCTAGGCTTCGATGGGACCGAGATTTTGAGGTTGTTCACACCGAGATGCACTTTGGGAGGTTTTGGAATTTAGCCCTTGTCGAGGCGGATCTCCGAGTGCTCCTCACACAGAGTGTCCCTAGAGGGCTTGCTCAAATTTTGTGATGAAGCATGAATAGAATTTGAGTCGAGAAAGCAAAGATAGATAAAGAAAGATAATTAGGAATTCTTGTATATCCAATTGGCTAAAAGAAATAGAAAGCCAAATAACAACAATTGCATATCCCCGAATGAGCAAAATATGCATACCAACATGCTGACACAATAAAATGTCAAATAAAACAAGGTGAACATGGACAAACATTATAGCATCTATCAAGCACTTTGGCGATGATGAAGTCATCTATATATAAGTATATTGACTTAGGAGCCAAGTAAGAATACCTGATCATAGGTCATACTCGTAGATTAAGCACAAGTGGGGTTACCACTTTTACATGATACATTAATGTGTTCACATCGTTTAGGAGACGCTTATACTCAAGTCTTAGAGTAAAGCTCCCCCTAGATGTGGCATCCCACCTAAAAGAGGTAAACTAACATAGAAGACTTCAAGTAGGTCTAGTAGTGGTGGATGCTCATTTTTTATGAAGATCATCTTGAGTTGGGAGCAATCCTTGTTGTTTCTTACTCTTCTCAGCTACATGGGTTAGTCCCAAAGCAAAGGGAACAAATGAAAGGATATTTATGGACATGGAGTGAACTAAATGGGAGGCGATGTCCAAAGATGCATTAATTACATTGTCCCTTGCTTAGATTTGAGGGAATGTGTGACTCCTTGAAGTAATGCATGTGATTGGAGTTGATTGCATATAGTTCTTGCCAAAATGAATAAGAGTGAATTTCATTAGCGTAGTTACCCCTCAAGATAATTCTAGTTCTACCTCTTGGGGGACCACATCACCTTGATGGGTATCCTTGGAGTTGTGGTAGCACTAGATGAGGTAGTACTAGAAGTGTCCTTGGGAAGCCACTCGACCTTAGCTTGGGGTTCTTCCTAAAATGAGCCAATCTCCTCTTGAAGCTTTCCCTTTCCCTTGTGGTCTTATGGTAGAAGGCCATCTTGAGAGCTTGTTCCCTTGGGAGGAGCAGGATCATACTTCTCCTCTTAAGGAAAAAACCTTGGGGATGGGATTGATACATCTCTGTCGTATCTATAATTTTTGATTGTTTCATGCCAATATTCTACAACTTTCATATACTTTTGGCAACTTTTTATACTATTTTTGGGACTAAGATATTGATCCAGTGCCCAATGCCAGTTCCTATTTGTTGCTTGTTTTTGTTTCGCAGATTATCCATACCAAACGAAGTCCAAACGCAATAAAAAACCTACGGGGATTTTTTTGGAATATTTATGATTTTTGGGAAGAAGAATCTACACGAAACGATGCCCGAGAAGGTCACAATCGCCCTAGGCGCGCCCTAGGGGGAGCGCCTGGCAGGCTTGTGACCAATCCCTAAGGCGGTTGGGGCCCTTCTTTCGCCGCAAGAAAGCTAATATCCGGAACAAAATCGTGTTAAAAGGAAACCACAATCGGAGTTATGATCTCCGAGAATTTACGAAACGGTGAAAGCCAAAATCTGGGAGCACAGAAACAGAAGGACACAGAGAGAGAGAGATCCAATCTCGGAGGGGCTCCCACCCGTCCGCAGCCATGGAGACCATGGACCAGAAGGGAAACCCTTCTCCCATCTAGGGAGTAGGTCAAGGAAGAAGAAGAAGAAGAAGAAGGGGGCTCTCTCCCCCTCTCTCCTGGCGGCGCCAGAACGCCGCCCGGGACATCATCGTGTGACGTCGATCTACACCAACAACTCCATCATCTTCACCAACAACTCCATCACCTTCCCCCATCTATATTCAGCGGTCCACTCTCCCACAACCCGTTGTACCCTCTACTTGAACATGGTTCTTTATGCTTCATATTATTATCCAATGATGTGTTGCCATCCTATGATGTGTGAGTAGATTTTCTTTGTCCTCTCAGTGATTGATGAATTGCTATGATTGGTTTAATTTGCTTGTGGTTATATTGTTGTCCTTTGGTGCCCATCATATGAGCGCGTGCGTGGATCACACCATAGGGTTAGTAGTATGTTGATAGGACTATGTATTGGAGGGCAAGGGTGACAGAAGCTTCAGCCTAGCATAGAAATTGATGCATACGGGATTGAAGGCGGACCAATATATCTTATTGCAATGGTTGGGTTTTACCTTAATGAACATTAGTAGTTGCGGATGTTTGCTAATAGTTCCAATCATAAGTGCATAGAATTCCAAGTAAGGGATGATATGCTAGCACTGGCCTCTCCCACATAAAACTTGTTATCGGTCTAGTAACGTAGTCAATTGCTTAGGGAAAATTCCGCTACTCCTACCACCAGTTTTCCACACTCTTTAAACTAACGTAATTGTTTCTAGCAGCCCCTAGTTTTTATTTACGTGTTCTTTCTTTTCTTGCAAACCTTTCCTATCACTCCTACAAAGTACTTCTAGTTTCATACTTGTTTTAGGTAAAGCGAACGTAAACTGTGCGTAGAGTTGTATCGGTGGTCGACAAAACTTGAGGGAATATTTGTCCTACCTTTATCTCCTCGTTGGGTTCGATACTCTTACTTATCGAGAAAGGATACAATTGATCCCCTATACTTGTGGGTTATCAAGACCTTTTTCCGGCGCCGTTGCCGGGGAGCAATAGCGTGGGGTGAATATTCTTGTGCGTGCTTGTTTGCTTTATCACTAAGTAGATTTATTTGTTGTTCTAAGTTGTTCTCTATCTTTAATTATGGATATGGAACACGAAATACCAAAACAATTAGGTGTACTTGCCACTCATGGAGATGGGGAACCTCCTAAAACCCTCGATGCTCGTTATGTTTAAAATATTATGCACTTCTTTAATAATCCTGAGAAAACCCCATTAAATTATATAATGGGATACACGTTGGATCAACGCGAATACTTTAGGGATTATCGCTTGACTCAAAAACCGAAACTATTATGGGATCAAATTCATATGTTGAAATGGTATGCTTGGGAGCTATGCTCGAGATATGATATTACTTGTTGCTCTAGGATGAAGGCTAAACACCTTCCCTTTTCTTGTAAATTTAATGTTAATGAAACCTTGGCTTCTTATGCTAATGGTATATATGATTACTATGATGTGGAACAAATAGAGGAGTTTGTTGCTTTTATGGGTGCTTATGAAATTGAAGCTCTGTTTGAAAGGTGTGATGATAATGATGATGCTGCTTACCGATCTGAAAATTTGGTTATGCTTCTTTATTGTTATACTAATTATGAATATAATGCCCATATTTATCGATTTATGGAGAAATTATACGCTGCCCAAGAAGAGACTAATATTTTGCAGGAAACTATGGAAGAAGAAAATGCTAAAACTGTGAGCTCATTAGAGTAAAAAGATGACGAGGAGAGCGAAGAACAAAAGGAGGAAGAGTGGACTAGCTACCCGTGCCCACCTTCTAATGAGAGTAACACTTCAACTCATACATTGTTTAATTTCCCTTCATTCTTACCGAATGATGAATGCTATGTTGATTGCTATGATCCCTTGGATTCGTTTGAAATATCCATTTTTGATGAACTTGATGCTTGCTATGCTTGTGGCCATGATGCCAATATGAATGATGCTTATGAAGATGACCTTGCTATAGCTCCTTATGTTAAACATGAAATTGTTGCTATCGCACCCACTTATGACAGTCCTATTATGTTTTTGAACTCTCCCAACTACACTACATCGGAGAAGTTTGCTCTTATTAGGGATTACATAGATGGGTAGCCTTCTACTATTAAACATGATGATTTTGATGAATATAATATGCATGTCCTTGCTGCTCCTACTTGCAATTATTATGAGAGAGGAACTACATCTCCACCTCTCTATGTTTCCAATACGATAAAATTGCAAGAAACTGCTTATGCTATGTATTGAGCTTTACTTGATGTGCATGAATTGTTCTTTTATGAAATGTCAATGCATAGGAAGAGAGTTAGACTTCGTAATTGCATGATATATGTTACCTTGTGCTCACTACTAAATTACAAATCATTGTTAATGAAAATTAGCTTTGATATACCTTGGGATCCGGGTGGATCCATTACTTGAGCACTTTATGCCTAGCTTAATGGCTTTAAAGAAAGCGCTGCCTGGGAGACAACCTGGAAGTTTTAGAGATTCATTTATTTCTGTTGAGTAATTTTATATAGTTTAAAAACAAAAAAAAAATATAGAGGGGAACTTAAAACTTTTTCAAAAAGAGAAGCGATTGAAAGGTGATGCATTGCGGAAGTGAGGATCAACCTTTAACACTGGTGTTCATGCTCATTGAAACAATGTAGAATTTTTCATGGAAGTTTCTCGCAAAAATAATTATCCCCTTGTACAATTCCATTCTATTATAAAATTAATGTGCCAAGTAAAGCCTTTCTAATTAGTTTGGGTGTTAGTTGTTTGATCATGCTGAAAAAGACAGAAACTTTGTGCTCACGAAATTATTTTTAATTCCTAACCAGAAAGAGCTTTTGAGTTGATTATTTTTTCTGCTGATTTATATGCAAATTTCCCTAATTGTCATAATGTTTCCGAATATTTGGAGTATCAGAAGTGTGGTATAACTTCATATTACTATAGACTGTTCTATTTTTGACAAATTCTATTTTCTATGCATTGTTCTCTTATTTTGATGAATCTATGGGTAGTATTGGGGGGGTATGAACCATGCTGAAGTTGGATTACAGTAGATATATTGCTAATATGAATTTGTAATGAGTTCACAACAATACTTAAAGTGGTGATTTACTTTATTATACTAATGGATCTCACGAAGGTTTTGTTGAGTTTTGTGTGATTGAAGTTTTCAAGTTTTGGGTGAGACCACGATGGATGAAGGAATAAGGAGAGGCAAGAGTCTAATCTTGGGGATGCCCGAGGCACCCCAAGGTAATATTGAAGGAAGACTCAAGTGTCTAAGCTTGGGGATGCCCTGGAAGGCATCCCCTCTTTCGGCTACAATCTATCGGTAATTTTACTCGGAGCTATATTTTTATTCGTCACATGATATGTGCAAATGCTTGTAGCGTCTGTTGTGTTTATTTTTCCTTTTTATTTTATGCACCATGCTGGTATGAGATAGTCCTTGGTTGATTTATATAATGCTCTTTGCACTTCACTTATATCTTTTGAGTATGGCTTTATAGAATGCTTCATGTGCTTCACTTATATCATTTGAAGTTTGGATTGTCTGTTTCCCTACACATAGAAAACCGCCATTTGTAGAATGCTCTTTTGCTTCACTTATATTTGTTAGAGCGGGGCATATCTTTTTTATAAATAATTAAACTCTCATGCTTCACTTATACCTATTTAGAGAGTTAACAGGAGTTGGTCATTCACATGATTAGTCATAAAATCCTACATAAAACTTGTAGATCACTGAATATGATATGTTTGATTCCTTGCAATAGTTTTGCGACATGAAGATGTGATATTAGAGTGATGCTAAGTGAGTAATTGTGTATTCGTAGAAATACTTGTGTTAAGATTTGTGATTCCCGTAGCATGCACGTATGGTGAACCGTTATGTGATGAAGTCGGAGCATGATTTATTTATTGATTGTCATCCTTTGTGTGGAAGTCGGGATCGCGCAATGGTTAACTCCTACCAACCCTTCCCTTAGGAGCATGCATGAAGTACCTTGTTTCGATGACTAATAGACTTTTGCAATAAGTATTTGAGTTCTTTATGATTAATGTTGAGTCTATGGATTATACGCACTCTCACCCTTCCACCATTGCTATCCTCTCTAGTACCGCGCAACTTTCGCCGATGCATTACACCCACCATATACCCTTCCTCAAAAAAGCCACCATACCTACCTATTATGGCATTTCCATAGCCATTCCGAGATATATTGACATGCAACTTCCATCGTTCTATTTATTATGACACGCACCATCATTGTCATATTGCTTTGCGTGATCGTAAGATAGCTAGCATGATGTTTTCATGTTTTGTTTGTTTTTTGATGTCATTGCTACGCTAGATCATTGCACATCCCGGTACACCGCTGGAGGCATTCATATAGAGTCATATTTTGTTCTAATTATCGAGTTGTAAGTAAATAAACGTGTGATGATCATCATTATTAGAGCATTGTCCCATGTGAGGAAGTAATAAAAGAGGCCAATGAAGCCCAAATAAAAAAAGAGGCCAAAGAAGCCCACCAAAAAAATAGAGAGAAAAAAAAATAAAAAATAAAAATGAGAGAAAAGAGAGAAGGGACAATGCTACTATCCTTTACCACACTGGTGCTTCAAAGTAGCACCATGATCTTCATGATAGAGAGTCTCCTATGTTGTCACTTTCATATACTAGTGGGGAATTTTCATTATAGAACTTGGCTTGTATATTCCAATGATGGGCATCCTCAATTGCCCTAGGTCTTCGTTAGCAAGCGAGTTGGATGCACACCCACTTAGTTTCTCTTTGAGCTTTCATAAACTTATAGCTCTTGTGCATCTCTTGCATGGCAAACCCTACTCACTCACATTAATATATATTGATGGGCATCTCCATAGCCTGTTGATATGCCTAGTTGATGTGACCATCTCTTCCTTTTTGCCTCACAACCACCACCTATAGTGCTATGTCCATGGCTCACGCTCATGTATTGTGTGAAAGTTGAAATAGTTTGAGAACACTAAAGTATGAAACATTTGCTTGGCTAAAACCGGGGTTGTGCATGATTTAAATACGTTGTGTGGGGATGATGGAGCATAGCCAGACTATATGATTTTGTAGGGATAACTTTATTTGGCCATGATATTTTGAGAAGACATGATTGCTTTGTTAGTATGCTTGAAATATTGTTGTCTTTATGTCAAATGATAGACTATTGCTTTGAATAACTCGTGTTTTAGTATTCATGCCATGATTAGATTATATGATCAAGATTATGCTAGGTAGCTTTCCACATCAAAAATTATCTTTTTTATCATTTACCTACTCGAGGACGGGCAGGAATTAAGCTTGGGGATGCTGATACGTCTCCGTCGTATCTATAATTTTTGATTGTTTCATGCCAATATTCTACAACTTTCATATACTTTTGGCAACTTTTTATACTATTTTTGGGACTAACATATTGATCCAGTGTCCAGTGCCAGTTCCTGTTTGTTGCATGTTTTTTGTTTCGTGGATTATCCATACCAAACGAAGTCCAAACGCAATAAAAAACCTATGGGGATTGTTTTGGAATATTTATGATTTTTGGGAAGAAGAATCTATGCGAAACGATACCCGAGGAGGTCACAAGCCCCCTAGGCGCGCCCTAGGGGGCTGCGCCTGGCAGGCTTGTGACCAATCCCTAAGGCGGTTGGGGCCCTTCTTTCGCCGCAAGAAAACTAATATCCGGAAGAAAATCGTGTTAAAAGGACACCTCAATCAGAGTTACGGATCTCCAAGAATTTAAGAAACGGTGAAAGCCAAAATCTGGGAGCGCAGAAACCGAAGGACACAGAGAGATAGATCCAATCTCGGAGGGGCTCTCGCCCATCCGCCGCCATGGAGACCATGGACCAGAGGGGAAACCCTTCTCCCATCTAGGGAGGAGGTCAAGGAAGAAGAAGAAGAAGGGGGCTCTCTCCCCCTCTCTCCCAGCAGGGCCGGAACGCCGCCCGGGACATCATCGTGTGACGGCGATCTACACCAACACCTCTGTCATCTTCACCAACACCTTCATCACCTTCCCCCATCTATATTCAGCGGTCCACTCTCCCGCAACCCGTTGTACCCTCTACTTGAACGTGGTGCTTTATGCTTCATATTATTATCCAATGATGTGTTGCCATCCTATGATATGTGAGTAGATTTTCGTGGTCCTATCGGTGATAGATGAATTTCTATGATTGGTTTAATTTGCTTGTGGTTATGTTGTTGTCCTTTGGTGCCCATCATATGAGTGTGCGCGTGGATCACAACATAGGGTTTGTAGTATGTTGATAGGACTATGTATTGAAGGTCAAGGGTTACAGAAGATTCAGCCTAGCATAGAAGTTTATGCATACGGGATTGAAGGGGGACCAATATATCTTATTGCTATGGTTGGGTTTTACTTTAATGAATGTTAGTAGTTGCGGATGCTTGCTAATAGTTCCAATCATAAGTGCATAAAATTCCAAGTAAGGGATGACATGCTAGCAGTGGCCTCTCCCACATAAAACTTTCTATTGATATAGTAACGTAGTCAATTGCTTAGGGACAATTCCGCAACTCCTACCACCACTTTTCAACACTCGTTAAACTAACGTAATTGTTTCTAGCAGCCCCTAGTTTTTATTTACGTCTTCTTTCTTTTCTTGCGAACCTTTCCTATCACTCCTACAAAGTACTTCTAGTTTCATACTTGTTGTGGGTAAAGCGAATGTAAAGTGTGCGTAGAGTTGTATCGGTGGTCGATAGAACTCGACGGAATATTTGTCCTACATTTAGCTCCTCGTTGGGTTCGACACTCTTACTTATCGAGAAAGGCTACAATTGATCCCCTATACTTGTGGGTTATCAGGGATATGGACTTTCTTCCCAAATATCTCCGTTTACGTTGAAGTAGCCAACACCTTATTTCTTCCGATGTCCTCCTTGCTTGCGCCCAATTTACTTGAATTGCTTACTTCTGGCAACACTCTTGAGGACTCCTCTCTCTATAATCCCTTTCAGTAAATCGTTTTCTTGCTCAAGCATAACCTGGCTAATAGAATTATTAGTGGAATCAAAAGAGCTACTAGCAAAAATATCATTTGATCTTGGTTTTAAATTATTGTTACTAGATGAAGAAACATTCTTCCCTTTGTTACTAGTGTTCTTAGGTTTAACTTGTGGAACAAAAGTAGACAAGTGTAATCGTTTGAGTAGATAAGAAGAACTCTTCTTTCAAAGATAATCATTGATTACTTTTAGAAACTAATGCTCTTTCTCTAAATTTATCTTCTCAAAGCGTAGCTTCTCATGAGTTCTTGCAAGCTCTCTATGATTTTCTCGAGTAGTTTCATGAGTTAACTTAAGAGTGTTTAATTCTTTAGTTAGTCATTAAATCTCTTTGTTATCATCATCCGATTTCTCTTGACTAGCATGGATATTTTCAAGTTGATTTTCAAAGTTATCACTAGTCTTCTCAAAGAGGAGGTCATCTTTTCCTAACAAGTCATCCTCATCACTATAAAAGTCAAAGTACTCGGGATGTGATACCTCATGGCCTTTTCCCATGAAGTAGTTCTAGACCCTTCATTTGATGAATCAAATAAGTCATAGGAGTTGGAGGAAATGAGTGCAAGACCGTCAACACCTTCATATTGACTGTAGTCGGCGTTGGTGTGATAGCTTCTCTCGGATTGGTTGACAGACTCGGATCCGGAAACCCATTCACTAACGTGAGCTGGAAGTCTTCTTCTTGAACTGCTATTGGTGTGCTTGTCCTTGTTCTTCGATTCTTTGACTCTCTTGGAGTGTCTTCATACATAATGATCTTCCCTACTCCTTCTCTTTCTGCATGGTGACTCATCTCTTGAGATTCGTATTCTAGTTGCTCTTCTCTTGATTTGTCGGGAGTCGAGCACACATTGTAATAGTGTCCGGCCTTTCCCAGTTGTAGAAGTTTTGGTCACGACTAGACGAACGCTTTTCATCATATCTTGAGCTTGAGCTTCTTTCTTTGCCTCTACTCTTTTACAACTTATTGAATTTTCTTACCATGAGGTTGGTCTCTTCATTGTGAACAAGGTTGTCACCTTAAGTAGCGGGAGAATCCCTTGAAGCTTTGTATGAACCGCTTCACTTGTTGTGCAACTCATCTTTGTCCTTGAGAGACAATTCATGAGCCACAATCCTTCCAATAACTTCAGTTAGCTTGAGATCCTTGTAGTTTGGCAACACTTGGATTAATGTGCACATGGTATCGTATCTTCCATCCAAGGCTCTAAGTATCTTCTTGATGATGAATTTGTCGGTCATCTCTTCACTTCCTAAGCCGGCAATCTCAATTGTGATGAGAGATAGCCTACAATACATCTCAATGACTCCTTCACCATCCTTCATCTTGAACTTGTCCAGATGACATTTAAGCACCCAACTTAGATTTCATGACAGAATCAATACCTTTGTGCATATCAATCAAAATATCCCAAATTTCCTTTGCATTCTCAAGGCGACTCATTTTGTTGAATTCTTCGGGACACAAGCAGTTCAACTAGATATCACAAGCTTGAGCATTGTATTGCAACATCTTCGACTCATCTATTATCATATCGCGATCAGGTTCTTTTCCTTCTCCGAAGAAATCACCTTGCACACCAACACGAATAAAAGCCCAAACGGCAGGATTATGACCAAGAAAATGCATTTTTATCTTATGCTTCCAACTAGCGAAATTACTACCATCAAAATATGGACCTCTACGGTTATAATTTCCCTCACTAGATGACATACTCTCCTAGGTTGTGATACCAATGCAATGGAGACCAAAGCTTTGATACCACTTGTAGGATCGAAAGTATGTCTAGAGGGGGGTGATTAGACTACTTGACAAGATACAAACTTAGCCTTCTCCCAATTTTAGTTGTGGGCCGGTTTTAGAAATTATGACTAGTCAAGTACACCCTACACATGCACATCCAAGAGTATAGCAGCGGAAAGTAAGACATGCAAATGCAAATTAGAAGGTAAGGCAGGGATATCAAACGCAAATGTTGACACGGCGATTTCTGGCAAGGTTCTGATAGATGGCGCTATGTTACGTCCATGTTAGTGGAGACTTCAACCCACTAAGGGTAATGGCTGCAAGATTCCATGGAGGTCTCCACCCACAAGGGGTCCATGAAGAAGTGGCCTTGTCTATTCTACCACGGCTTCCGTCCACACAGGACTAGCCTCACTCACGGTAGATCTTCATGAAGTAGGCTATATCCTTCCCCTTACAAACTTCTTGGTTCAAATCCACAGCATGAAGTAGGAGGCCACCAAGCGACACCTAACCAATCTAGGAGGCACCACCCTCCAAAAGGTAATAGATGTGGTAGACGATGAACTCCTTTTTCTTGTGTTTCTAAAGATAGTCTCCTCAACACTCACTCACTCTATCTCAGATTTGGCAGGGGTAGAAGAGGTTGATCTTTTGGAAAGCAACTTGGGGAGTCTACAAATAAAGGTTGGAATGGAACCTCTTGATCTCAACACATGAGTAGGTGTCCCTCTCTCTCAGAAAAATGGATCTAGCAAGTGTGTGTGTGTGTTCTAAGTGTTTCCTCTTTGATTGAAAGGTAGGTGGAGGTAGGGATGAAAACGGAGCGGAAACCGACAGAACTGAGTGCTATCACATTTGTTTTCATATTGTTTTGCAGAATTGGAAACGAATACAGAAACCCCGAAAATGAATACGGAAACAGATACTATCGAAAAGAGACATGGAACGAACAGAGTGGATACAGAAACAGAAGTGGGCGTTGACCAAAACTTTTAAACCCCTTGAATCATAGAGTAATACACACAACAACAAAAAGTAATGAATTGCTAACATGGCTACAAATTAATTTGATTATATTAGGAACATATCCTAGTATTGTATTAGTACATGACAATTGGGTATAGGGTTTAGTTGAGCACGTATATGGTAGTATAAGTTGGGCCTTAAATGACCCATTATGCTCATTGTGTCATTATGTGTTATTTGGTGGTTGAGCTAGACAGAAGACATACTCCTAGAATAAAAATGGGAAATACCATATTCATGGAAACACAAAGTTCCATTTCCTCGTACGTTCCACCGGAAAACACTCTTTCGTTTTTGTTTCCGTTTTCACATTACGAAATCCATTTCATTTCCGTTTTGCAAATTTCCATTTTCGCTTCCATATTTCCTCTCTGTTTTCATTCTTCTTCCAGAAAAGCGGAAATTTTTCACTCCATTTTCATCCCTAGGTTGAGGGGTATATATAGGCATCCCCCAAAATCCAACCATTACAACATTATTTCCCAACTCGGTGGCATTGAAAAGAATCTCGGTGGTACCGAGTTGCACTAAATGTGGCAACATTTTGAATTCTCGGTGGTACCGGTACGATGACCTAGACCAGTGTCCAAATCTCGGTGAGACGATTTCAAACTTGAAAATTCCGATTCTTGAAATCTTCTCAACATAAAGTTGGTCACTGAATCTTGGTGGCACCGATGTGAAAGTTTGTGCTACCGTGATGGTAGGGTTTGGCATAGGATCTGTCAAGTGTAAAATCAGTAGGGCTGAGTGGAAATTGTTGGTGGCACCGACTTTGCTGGTTTGTCTTTGGACATAGATATTTTTGTGGGAGAATGGTTGGGTGTTTTTGGTGGCTACCACTAATCACTTGAGCAACCACGTCATCATAATACCTCACCCCTTTTAATAGTAAATTCTTTCATACGGACTCAAAGTGATCTCACACAAATATAAAATGTAGAATATTCTTTCTAGAAGCTTGAACCAATCATATTCCTTTCTTGTATCAAGGGGCATCTCCTCACAATCCAATAGCCAAGACATCTTTGAACTTTTCTAAAGTATACTTCAATAAACTCATTAGTCCAATGATGCATATGTTGTGATTAATTACCAAAACCACGTTAGGGAGCAATTGTGCTTTCAGAATGCTGCCATGATCTCACCGTCCGCCAAGCCTAGCTCACCAAAGTCGTGGAAGAATTCGTTAAAGAGAGAGCTGAGGTGTGATACTTGTGATTTGCGTTGGGTTGTTCATGAAGAGGAACTGGTTATCACAGCACAATGTGGGTAAGTATTTCTCTTAGTTATAAAACCAAGGTTTATCTAACGAATAGGAATATCAAGAACAACCGTCTTCAGCGGGTGCACACAAAAGAACAAATAACTTGCACCCAATGCGACAAGAGGATTGTAAATCCCCTTGGTCTTGTTATTTGCAAGCAAGTGAGATGTGTAGATAATTGTAGATAACTGTAAAATAAAATGAAAACAAGTAAATGGCAGCAAGGTATTTTAGGTTTTGTAAATATATGGTGAATAGACCCGAGGGCCATAGTTTTCCCTAGTGGCATCTCTCATGAAAACAGTATACAGTGGGTAAATAAATTACTATTGGGCAATTGATAGAAAAGCGGATAGCTATGCGATGTTCATGGCAATGATCATGTGTATATAGGGATCACGTCCATAAACAAATAGGCCGACTCCTGCCTGCACCTATTACTATTACTCCACTCATCGACTGTTGTCTAGCGTGCATCTAGAGTATTAAGTAAAACAAAGTAAAGCATGGAGAACGATGACATAACGTAGACAAAGTAAACTCAAGCAATATGAATAAAGCCCATCGTGTTATCCTTAGTAGAAGCAATACAAATACACATCTTGTCCCCTTCTGTCAGTGGGATATCAAAACTCGCCAGGTTGAACCTACTACAATGCACCTCTCTGACCGAACAAATATAAATGTAGTTGGACAAACTATTTCAATAGATCAAAGATAATTCTGAAGCTATAATAATCATGCACACAAGAATCATATTAGAATTTAGAGAACACTCAAATATTTATCATGAATAATCTGAACATAAATCCACAATTCATCCGTTTCCAACAAACGCACCGCACAAAATGATTAGCCCATATGGATCAAAGAGAAGATTTGATGATCATTGTATTGAAGATCAAGAGAGAGAGAGAGAGACGGAGAGAGAGAGAATCCCATCTAGGTAATAGCCATGGACCCGTAGGTCTATTGTGAACTACTCACACATCATCATGAGGGCAGCAAGGTTGATGAAGAGGCCCTCCATGATCGACCCCCCTCCGGCAGGGTGCCGGAACGGAGCTCCAGATGGCTTCCCGTCGGAACAAAGACTTGCGGCAGCGTAAAAAGTGTTTCGGGACTGCCTTTAGGGTTTCTGGGATATATGAAAATTCATAAGCCATGGAATAGAGTCAGGAGAGCCTCGAGGGGCCCATAAGCCATCAGGGCACCCCCTCCCCCAAGTCATTCCGTGTTGAATTGTGGGGCCCTCGGGTGGCCTCCAGCCTTCTTCCGATACTTGTAGGTCTTATTTTGTTCTAGAGAAAATCTCAAAAAAGTTTCAGGTCAATTGGAGTGTGTTTGGTATTGAAAACGTGAAAAGTGAAAAACATGCAGAAAACAACAATTGACCCTAGTCATTGGGTCAATAGGTTAGTGCTCAAAAATAATATAAATTTCTAAATAAACACCCAAAAAGTATACTAGAATGATAATATATCAGCATGGAACAATAAAAAAATATAGACATGTTGGAGATGTATCAAGCATCCCCAAGCTTAATTCATGCATGCCCCTAGTACGTAAATGATAAAAACAGAATTTTTGATGTAACATGCTACCCATTATGTAAGCTTATGCATGTATGCTCATTGATAAAACGATGAATTAACAAACATTAGCATAGCAATACTTATAATTATAAGCAACAAAATCATTAATCTTTCAAAGTATACAATCCTCAAAGATTGTTTTACCCCCATTCATCATATTATATTAGCAAGGCATGGCTCCATCTTCACCACATTAATACAAATGTCAATCACCATGGTGCCCAAGTCACGCAATTGGGTCGTACTTTTTCAATATGCATCAAGTTTTTATTCTTCACGCAATACAGGAGAATGAACCATTGGACATAGCATATAGGTGGAATAGACTATGGTCGTAGGTATCAAAAGGGTAAAAAGTGGAGAAGATAGTCTCACATCAACTAGGTGTACCAACGGGCAATGGAGATGCCCCTCGATAGATATCGATGCAAGGACTAGCGATTGCCATGCAAATGATGCACTAGAGCAATAAGTGTATGAAAGCTCAACTGAAGCTAAGTGGGGTGTGCATCCAACTTGCTTGCTCATGAATACCTCGGGCAGTTGAGGAAGCCCGTCATTGTAATATACAAGCCAAGTTTATGAAAAAGTGATTCACACTAGCATATGAATGGTATAACATGAGACTCTCTATATGAAGAATAAGGTGCCACTTTGAGGCTCAAGTGTGGTAAAGGATAGTAGCAAAGTACCTTCTATCTTTTTGTCCCATTCATATTTTTATATGGTGGGCTCATTTGGCCTCCCCCATTTTTATTTCCTCACTCGGATAATGCTCTAATAATGATGATCATCACACTTTTATTTACTTATAACTCAATATGAAAACTGATAGGACGATGTGACTCTGAATGAATGCCTCAAATATCTAGCGCGACATGTATCAAAAATATGATGAATGGTGGCCTTGCCTCAAATACTATGGCATCTCTATATGATCATGCAAAGCATTATGATGATGAACAAACTAGTCATGTGAAGTGAAAATGGCATTTGCAAGGCAATATATCTCAGAATGGCTATGGAAATGCCATGATAGGTAGGTTTGGTGGCTGTTTTGCGGAGGATATAAAAAGGTTTATGGGAAATAGAGCATATCATGTCACGGGGTTTGGATGCAACGGCGAAAGTTGCACCGATCCTCAAGGTGAGAACGGGCGATGCACGGTACCGAAGAGGCTCGCAAATATGAGGAGGTGAGATTGAGTGTGTACATGGTATTACATTAGTCATAAAGAACTCATATACGTATTGCAAAGTTTTATTAATTTTATCACAAATCAAAGTACTACTCGCATGCCCTGAGGAAGGAGTTGGTAGGAGTTAACCATCGCGCGCCCTCGAAACTAAACAACACTAGGATTTCAACAAGGAATAGAACTGCTCACACATCATCAACATGCCTTTTGAATTTTCATATGACCAAGAAGTTAATATCTCTTAATATCGACACCTATCTAAATTAATAATAATGCACTCACACCTTTTTCATGTCACCACATCAATAAGATTAACCCGTAATTTCACTATATGTGCTACATGATGGTTTTAATTATCACTCATTGAACACCTATTATTTTTGCTACAGTCTTATGACCCATGAAAATTACCTTCTCTATTTATTTAACTCTCAAAACAAATATAAGTGAAGAATGAGAGCATAATAATTCTATAAAATCTATATGCCAGCGAGCTCAAAAATATATAAGTAAGTACTAGAGCAACTGCTAAGCTCAAAAGATATAAGTGAAGCACATAGAGTATTCTAACAAATTATGATGATGGTGTCTCTATCAAATATGTTTGTCCAGCAAATGAAGATTGTGGCAAACTGAGAGTGACAGTAAACAAAATCAAACAACTTTTCAAGAAAAACACATGTCATGTGATGACTAAACTTGTAGGTCCAAGTGACATACCGATGGACTAAGACCTTCCGCGGCATCCCCAAGCTTATACACTTGAGTCTTCGTGGAATATTACCTTGGGTGTCTTGTTCATACCTAATCTAAGGTTTTTGTTGCTCCTCATTCCTTTGTCCATCAAGATAATACCCAAAACTTGGAACTTCAATCGCATAAAACTCAACAAAACCTCGTGAGATCCGTTACTATAAGCAACACCCCAAATACTTTAGGTATTGTTATAAGTTGATTCTTATTTTGTTTTTGCATAATATGTATTGTACTAATAAAATCATTTTTATTAGTATTTGTGAAGTCACGCGACCTAGTAGTATCTTGAGACGTGGTGACCGAGCAAGCAAATTAACAAAGAGGACAAGTAAACTAGAGAGTAAAGCAAGCAAAGAAGTAAACTAGTGACAAGCAAAGATAAATATTTTTGTATTTTAATTTTTTTATGATACAAACTAAATATACCAGCAAATAAAAAGAGGAACAAGTGAATTAAAATTTGTGTGAAGTTACGTGGTAGTTGGTGATGATATTCCCCGGCAACGATGCAAGAAATCCTGCTTGATACTTCTGATCTGCATGGGTTTTCGGTGAAGAGGAATGGTTATCACAGCACAACGTGGGTAAGTATTTCCCTTAGTTATGAAACCAAGGTTTATCAAACCAATAGGAATGTCAACAACAACCGTCTTCAGCGGTTGCACACATAAGAACAAACAACTTGCACCCAATGCAGGCAAGAGGGTGGTCAATCCCCTTGGTCTCGTTATTTACAAGCAAATGAGATGTGTAGATAATTTTAGATAATTGTAAAATAAAATGAAAACAAGTAAATGACAGCAAGGTATTGCAAGTTTTGTAAATATATGGTGAATAGACCCAGGGGCCATAGTTTTCCCTAGTGACATCTCTTATGAAAACAACATACGGTGGGTAAACAAATTACTGTTGGGAAATTGATAGAAAAGCAGATAGTTATGTGATAGTCACGGCAATGATCATGTGTATATAGGCACCAAGTCCATAAACAAATAGGTTGACTCCTGTCTACACCTATTACTATTACTCCACTCACTGACTGCTATCCAGCATGCATCGAGAGTATTAAGTAAAACAGAGCAATGCATGGAGAATGATTACATGACGTAGACAAAGTAAACTCAAGCAATATGTACAAACCACATTGTGTTATCCTTAGTAGCAGCAACACAAAGACTTATCTTGTCCCCTTCAATTGTTGGGTTATAGAAATTGTCGGATCCCTGAACCTAAGCCATAAGAATCTAGCATGTAACATATCACATCACTTTGCAGCCTCACGCACGGTAATCCCACGGCTACCAACTTACCTTGGCCAGGACCGTTTGCGTCTTTTGGCTCACATATATGAATATGTCGCTAGCATTCAAATGTCAGTGAACAAGGATTGACATGACTTGTTATAAACTCAAGTGGCACATCTATACAGGAACATGCATACGTAACCCACAAATGCACGTGTCGGTCATCAACTGCGTGTAGACAAGTGATAGCAAGCTACACGGACTCCATTACACCGTGCGATGTTTCTATTATCAACTGTGGGTAGACGAATCATAGCAGGCTACCTGGACTCCATTACACCGTGTGACATTTCCCCATGGGGACATACACGGCAGCAAAGAAGGATACACGCTGGTTAATCAATGTGTCTGAAGCAGTAGCAAGCTACCATGGCTCGCTGGAAGCACAAAAAGGCATTTCCATGTAAAGAGGGCTACTAAAGGCACACAACTAAGTGTTGAATCCAACACATACAATGCACTTCAAAACAGACACGCAATATGCACGATGTGTGTAGATACAACATGCACTACTAGAAAAACGGCTATAGCTAATTTGGACATTAATGGCGCACCATGTATGTGGTGCGCCACTGCTATATAGCAGTGGCGCACCAGATATAGGTGCACCATTAATGGCCATATTACTAATGGCGCACCTGGTGTGTGGTGCGCCATTACTTGTTTTGTCCTGGCCCCACACCCTTCCCAGACTTAGCAATGGCGCACCAGGGGAATGTGCGCCACTACTAACAATTTGTTTTTCAAAAAAAAATTCAAAACTAGTAATGGCGCACCACACACCAGGTGCGCCATTAGTAACCCTGGTTACCAATGGCGCATTCTTAGGAGGTGCGCCATTGGTAACCTGAGAGCAGCTAGATATTTTTGACAGCCACCTACCACACTCACTTTCGCCCACTTCATTCTCTCCACCTCTACCAAGCTTGGTCTCGGCTGCCTCCTCCTCCTCACCTCATTTGCACCATAGATTCACCCAAATTAAGTGGTTAAATTTCCTTTTTTTGATACGTAAGTAAGGGGAAAGCTTTCTTTATGTTCTAGATCTACTTTTTTCTCCCTCCAACGTACACACTTTTTATGGCCTAGATCTACGTATGTTTGTGGTGTTGCATATGTTTGTGTTCGCAGGTACCGGTATTTGAAATGCGATAGTTGCAAATATTTTTCCTGAATGTTGATTCATTTCCGTTTCGGCGAGAATTTCGCACTATGCATTCATTTTGGTCCTATTTTTAGGCAAAGTCATGCTAAAAAACATTTGTTTCTAAAATATCGTTTTGCTCTACCCCGCAGGCGACTATGGTCCGCACGATGACCGAACGCATCGTGAATAGGTTTTTGAGCTCCGCGAAGGCCGATATGCTTGAAAAGAACGAGACGGAGATAAGATGTCTGTGTCGAAGATGCAAGCTGAAGAGCCTAATGGACCCGGATTCCAGACAGGTGCGGGACCACCTGCTCGTGCATGGTTTCATGGATGGCTATCGGTGGCAAGGTGATGAAGATGTTTATGAAGTCGTTCATGGGGGTCGGGCAAGAAATAAGGCAGGGCAGCAAGACAATAGCGGTGAGGGCGGGCGAGAAGACGAAGAATCTCCAGGGCATGATCACGAAGTAGATGTAGGACACAGTCATCATGTAGAAGATGCCAGACATGATGATGAGGTAGATCAAGATGAAGGTCATGATCATGAAGATGAAGATGCCGGAGCAGACGACGATGGACCATCGATGGGCTGGGTGCAGGACCCTCATATTCAAGAGCTGCTTCTCAAGCATACGAGTAACGCAAGAGTTGTCGCCCAAGAGAAAGCCAAGCTGAATCAACTGGATATAGACGCGTTTACTCCATTGTATGAAGGATGCAGGCCCGAGGATTCCCGCCTGAAAGTAACGCTCATGGCTCTAGAGATGAAGGTAAAACACAAAATGACCGACGCATGCTTCGACGAGAACATGTCATTCTGGCACGAACGTCTTCCCAAGGGGAACAAGTGCCCGACCAGTTTCAATGAGGCGAAGAAAATAGTGTGTCCTCTGGATTTACTGCACGTGAAATACCATGTGTGTATGAACGATTGCATCATTTATCGGGACGAGCACGCGGATTCTACCATATGTCCGGTGTGCGGCGTCACTCGATACAAGAAGAGGAAGAAAGCTCCTCGAAAAGTGGTGTGGTACTTTCCGATCACTCCTCGTCTGCATCGGTATTTCACGGACTCTAAGCAAGCACAGATCATGCGTTGGCACGCGGATAGGGAGGAGAAGAAGCGAGAAGATGACGGAAATGATCCGGAGATAAATAAAAAAGACAAGATGCTGAGTCACCCTAAGGATGCGAGCCAGTGGCAAGTGTTGAACTTCAAACACACGGATTTTGGGACTATCCAAGGAACATCATGCTGGGCACGAGCACCGATGGAGTCAATCCGTTTGGCAGCCAGAGAAGCACACATAGCACCTGGCCTGTGTTTGTGTGGATGTACAACCTTCCCCCCTGGATGTGCATGAAGAGAAAGTATATTCACATGAGTATGCTAATTGAAGGGCCGAAACAACTAGGGAACAACATCAATCTGTATCTGGGGCTGCTGAAAGAGGCGCTTGACACGATGTGGAAAATGCCAGCCAATACGTGGGACGCCGCAGCGAAACAATATTTCCCTATGAGAGCCGCACTGCTCACGACGGTGCACGACTATCTCGGTTATGGATATGTCGCGGGGCTGGTGGTCCACAGATTTTGTGCATGCGTGAGGTGCATGGATAACACAATGTATCGCCAGCAAGATAGAGATGTCGGGTCTTCGAAAACCATATTCATGGGACATCGAAGGTGGCCTCGCGATGATGACGCATGGAGAAAACGCAAGGATCGGTTCGATGGTGAAACCGAACCCCGAAGACCCCCACGTACGAGGAGCGGCGAGGAAATAGACGAGCTATTGAAAAATTGAGTGCCCACCGCCGGGAAAGAAGTGAAAGGCGCCAGAGCCGCTGTTGAAGGTATGGAAAACGAGGTCTGTTTTCTGGGACTTGTTGTACTGGAAGATCCTCCGTGTGCTTCACAGCCTTGATGTCATGTATATCACGAAGAACGTGTGCGAGAGTCTGCTTGGTACCCTGCTCAACATGCCAGAGAGGACCAAAGATGGGCCGAAAGCAAGTGCAGACTTGCAACCAATGGGCATCAGGGAGTAGCTTCATGCAAAACGCCCTAATGATGATGATGATGAGGCAAAGGACACGGAAAGTCGTCGCGAAGGAAAAAAGTCCGAGAAGATGGAATATGACAGCCCTCCCGCGTGCTTCACTCTAAGTCAGAAGGAGATCGAGCAGTTTTTCACCTGCCTCATAGGAGTAAAACTTCCTTACGGTTACGCGGGGAAGATAAGCAGATACCTAGACTCAGCGAAGCAGAAGTTCAGCGGGATGAAGTCTCACGACTGTCATGTGCTGATGACGCAGATACTTCAAGTTGCAATCCATGGGATCATGGACGCGCACGTCCGTGAAATGCTATTTGGCCTATGCAACTTTTTTAACGTCATCTCTCGGAAGTCGGTTGGCGTGAGGCAACTCAGAAGGCTACAGGAAGAGATCGTGGTGATACTATGCGAGCTTGAGATGTACTTCCCGCCTGCATTCTTCGATGTTATGGTGCATCTGCTGGTCCATATCGTGGAGGATATCATCCAACTCGGGCCGACGTTCCTGCACAGCATGATGTCGTTCGAAAGGATGAATTGTGTCATCAAAGGATACATTCGCAACAGGGCACGTCTAGATGGAAGCATAGCCAAGGGCTTTTTGACCGAAGAGTGCATCTCCTTCTGCACGAAATATCTAGGCATCGAGAATCCCGTTGGTCTGCCCGTCAACAGGCACCTCGGCAGGCTCGCTGGATGGGGTCACCGTGCGGGTCGCTACGAAATGCATGTCGACTTCAAGAGTCGACTCGCTGACTTTGAAAGAGCAAACCTAGTCGCGCTACAACACATAGACGTGGTCGATCCTTGGGTGGTAGAGCACAAAACCTTTATTGAGAGGATGTACAATGACCGAGGCCAATAGAATATGGACGTAGATATAATGAAAGAGCACAACTCATGTTTCACGCGTTGGTTCAAGGACAAGCATATGTCGTACCGTTTACATGAGGATTCTTCCGCGGAAGAAAAACTCATATTCGCCTTGTCTCAGGGCGTCGAGCACAACCTGATGACCTATGAGGCGTACGATCTCAACGGCTACACATTCTACACCGAGGAAAAGGACATGAAGAGAGATTATCAGAACTCTGGGGTAATGATGGAATCCTACACCGGTAACGACAAGGACAGATACTACGGAAGGATCGAGGAGATCTCGGAGCTGAGCTACGCTAGAGAGAAGGTCCCGATGTTCCGCGTCAGATGGGCGAAGAGCATCCTAAAAGAACACCGGTATTTCACCACCATGGTTACACCCGAAGCCAAATCCATGACCGCGGGCGCAAACGTCACTGCGAAAAATGAGCCATGGGTACTGGCTTGCCAAGTGGACCAATGCTTCTTCATTACCGACCCGTCAAAGGCTAGTCGTGTTGTCGTGAGGAGAGGCAAAAGGAAAATCATCAGAATGGATGGAGTCGCCAATGAGCAAGACTTCGACAAGTACGGCGGAAGATGACGACGACGATGAAATACCATACACCACAAGAAGAAGCAGGACCACCCTACCTAAAGGACGTCCGTTCAAGAGAAGAATTCAAGCGGTTCTGGGGCTAAATTATTCAACTGCGAGAAATAAGGGCAAGAAGATTGTGAAAAGATAGCTACGATCGAATCAAGACGTGTCGGCCGCGTGTGTGTGTAAGTGGCAAGCTCAATCTTTGATGACTGTTATTTCATGTCACTTGATTTCAACCATGTCATCTAATTCAAAATCTTTGCACAATGGTTTTATCGCTCCATTTGCATCTTCCTCTTCTTTTATCTCAAATCTTAAATTATTACATGCAACTAAAAATCCAAAAAAATAAAAAATAAAAAGTTAGTAATGGCGCACCAGGAGAAGGTGCGCCATTGCTATCACGCTGTTTATGGCGCATCCCTAAAAGGTGCGCCATTGATATACCAATTTTTATGGCGCACCCCTGAAAGGTGCGCCATTTCTAACCCTCCCCCCGCTACGACATTATCCTACTCCTTCCCCTTCTTTCATTCCCTCCCCTCACTCTCCCCACAGCCCGTCGTTTGTCCTCACCTCTCCTCTCGCTGGAACCAGATCGGATCGAGGGTTGCGCTGCCGGGGGCTCCACCGGATCGAGGGCTGCGCTGCCAGGGGCTCCACCGGATCGAGGGCTGCGCGCCGGGGGGCTCCACCGGATCGAGGCGGACGAAGCAACAACAAAGACTCCCTCCTCCAACCGCGAGGGCGAATCCCTCCTCCTCCTTGATGACCCACAAGTAGAGGGGATCAATCGTACTCCTTTCAATAAGTAAGAGTGTCGAACCCAACGAGGAGCAGAAGGATCTGACAAGTGGTTTTCAGCAAGGTAAAATCTGCAAGCACTGAAATTGTAGGTAACAAGTGATTGTGTGGTGAGATGATTCGTAGCAAGCAACAAGTAACAAAAGTAGCAACGGTGCAGAAAAGTGTCCCAATCCCTTTTGTAGCAAGGGACAAGCCTCGACAAAGTCTTATAGGAGGAAAAACGCTCCCGAAGACACACGGGAATTTCTGTCATGCTAGTTTTCATCATGTTCATATGATTCACGTTCGTTACTTTGATAGTTTGATATGTGGGTGGACCGGCGCTTGGGTACTGCCCTTACTTGTACAAGCATCCCACTTATGATTAACTTCTCTCGCAAGCATCCGCAACAACGAAAGATCAATTAAGACAAAGTCTAACCATAGCATTAAACTAGTGGATCCAAATTAGCCCCTTACGAAGCAACGCATAAACTAGGGTTTAAGCTTCTCTCACTCTAGCAACCCATCATCTACTTACTACTTCCCAACGCCTTCCTCTAGGCCCAAATAATGGTGAAGTGTTGTGTAGTCTTCATTCACATAACACCACTAGAGGAAAAACAACATACAACACATCAAAATATCGAACGAATACCAAATTCACATGACTACTATTAGCATGACTTATCCCATGTCCTCAGGAACAAAAGTAACTACTCACAAACCATAATCATATTCATGACCACAGAGGTAATGAGTAGCATCAAGGATCTGAACATAAACTCTTCCACCAAGTAATCCAACTAGAATCAACTACAAGGAGTAATTAACACTACTAGCAACCTTACAAGTACCAATCGGAGTCGCGAGACGGAGATTCGTTACAAGTGATGAACTAGGGTTTGGAGATGAGATGGTGCTGATGAAGATGTTGATGGTGACGAGTGCCCTCCGATGAGAGGAGTGTTGGTGATGATGATGGCGATGATTTCACTCTCCGGGAGGGAAGTTTCCCCGGTAGGATCGTCCTGCCGGAGCTCTAGATTGGTTCTGCTCAAGTTCCGCCTCGTGGCGGAGGCGAATCCACCAAAAAGATCCTCCTTGATTTTTTTTCTGGACGAAACCCTTCATATAGCAGAAGAGGGGGCCAGTGGGCCAGCAGGCCGCCCACAAGCTCCCTAGGCGCGGCCAGGTGGTGGCCGGGCCTAGCAGGCTTGTGACCACCTGCAAGCGCCCCTCTGTCGCTTCTTCGGCCCAGTATTTTTTATAAATCCGGAAAAAAAATCCTCATTGATTTTTACGGCATTTGGAGTTGCGCAGAATAGGTATCTCAAACTTGCTCCAATTTCAAGCCAGAATTCCAGATGCCGGCATTCTCCCTCTACATGTAAACCTCGCAAAATAAGAGAGAAAATGCATAAGCATTGTACCGTGAAGTGAAATAACAGCCCAAGAAGCGATAAATATCAACATGAAAACAAGATGCAAAATGGACGCATCAACTCCCCCAAGCTTAGACCTCGCTTGTCCTCAAGCGAAAGCCTAGCTCAATAAATATGTCCACATGTTTAGGGAGAGAGGTGTCGACAAAACAAGATACGTACATGCATGCATCTTGATCATGATCAGAACAGCAATACCAACATATAATTTATCATGCTAAAGTGATAATTCCTTCACAGGGTAAAGCATGGATCAAGAACCTTACCGAGAAGTAACAACCCATAGCCTTTAGTCATTGAAGCAATTGTAATTTATCACAACATCACAAAGAGTCAAATAAGAGCTTGTAAAGAAAATCCACATACTCAATAATTCTTTCGTTCTCTAATATTGCTACAAATCACGTGGTACTCATGAGATCAAAGTTTCAGCTGGACACACAGAAAGATAGGGGCTTATAGTTTTGCCTCCCAACTGCTTACCTCAGGGGTAATGTCAACAATAATAATTCATGAATACTTACTTCCAAGTTGACATATGAATATAAATCTTTCCCAAGCATATGACATTAGCCAAGATAAAGGCGGAATAAGGAATTGGTGAAGATCACCATGACTTTTTCAAGGGCAAAAAGTAAAGGTACAAGATAGACCCTTCGTAGAGGGAAGTAGAGGTTGTCATGCGCTTTTGAGGTTTGTATGTGTGTCCTCTTAGTGCGGAGGAACGTCACTTTATATTGCCTCCTGTGATAAAGAACTTTATTATGCAGTCTGTCGCTTTTATGTCTTCCTCATCACAGGTTCGTACAAAGCTTATTTTCCACACACTAATAGATCATACATATTAAGGAGCAATTTTTATTGCTTGCATCGATGACAACTTACTTGAGGGATCCTATTCAATCCATAGGTAGGTATGGTGGACACTCATGGCAAACTGGGTTGAAGGTCTACGATGCACAAGTAGTATCTCTACATAGTGCGGGAGGTTTGGCTAATATGAGGTGGAAGCAATCGTCACATGGTAAGGGATCTCTAATCATATAACATTGTTCGGAACCAAGCAAACACAATTCATTATTTTGTCTTCCTTGTCCAACATCTACTTCTAGGGATGCAATAGTTTAGTGAGTGTTCACAATCATAGATGGTGTCAGAGATGATATATTTATATGTGAACCTCTCCTTCTTTATCACTTCCTATTAATTGCAACAATGACCAAGGTCTACGTTTGTCTACCCTCAACAAGTTTCAATCATCATTCTTTTATATGTGAAGCCATCACTTCCCATAAGATCATTACATGATCTTTCATGTTTTTGTTATTTCTCAATCTATTGATCATGGCATGAGGCAAAGCCCTTCAACTAAGACGCTCTTTATTATATGGCTCACGAGCTCGAATACATCGGTGGTGACACAAAGAAAAACTCAAGACTAAAAACACTAAGACTTTTAATCTACTAGAGATAAAGGAAAACTGAAAAGGAACAAACTAAAACAAAGGTAAAGGAAAAAGATGTGATGGTGATACGATACCGGGGCTACTCCCCCAAGCTTGGCACAAGCCAAGGGGATTGCCCATACCCATGCTCAGTTGTCTTCCTTTGGTGGTGATGGTGGAGGAGTTGTTGCAATCTTTGACTCCAAGAGGGACATTAATCTTTGATTTATACCTTGGAGATCTGTGATATGTTTTTCCAGCAAAACAACTTCACGAGTGAGACAAGTATTGCGAGCACGAGTTGTTTCACAAAACCTCAAGAGTTCAATCAAGGATGGAGACAGTAGGTGGAGGTAGGGTTGGAGGAAATCCACTTCTTCAACTTCTTCCCTGTTGAGCACAGATTGCACTTCGTCCCACGCCTCATTCTTCTCCTTGGTTTTGCCCTTGGTTTCTTTAGGTAGCCTTTCCTTAGCCTCCATTCTTTTCAGATCAGCATTTACTTCTCCATAGGCTTGAGGGAGATTGTTCTAAATCTGCGGCAGAAAACAGGCTCGAAACGAAAAACAGAGGAAATTTGCATGATACGAGGGTGAGACCAAACGGGAGAATATATAATGATTTTTCCAGACCAGAAGGAGTACTCCGCACGAAAACTGAGTCCGGGAGTCGTAGGAGGTGGCCACAAGACCCCCAGGCATGGCCAGGGGGTGGGCCCGCGCCTGGCAGGCTTGTCGCCTCCTCGCGCACTTTCTGGACCACTTCCAATTTTTGTATTTTTTCAAATATTCCAAAACGGAGAAAATTTCCTACTGGAAAAGTTTTGGACTCAGTTTTCTTACCGAATCACATACCTCTTCGTTTTCGTAGTCTGAAGCAGGCTGATAAATATCCCTTAGGTATTCTTCCGGAGTTATGGTATTGATAATATTGCTTTCAACATTTAAGGGAGTACCTCATATATAATGTTTGATTCTCTACCCATTTACAACTCTCGGACAATTACCTTCCGTGTTGTTGATCTTGGTAGCACCGGAACGATATACTTCCTCAACAACATAGGGACCTTCCCATTTAGAGAGAAGCTTGGCTGCAAAGAATCTTAAACGAGAGTTATATAACAAGACATAGTCACCTACATTGAACTCACGCTTTTGTATCCTCTTATCATGCCACCACTTAACCTTTTCTTTGAACAACTTGGCATTCTCATATGCCTGAGTTCTCCATTCGTTAAGCGAGCTAATGTCAAATAACCTCTTCTCACCAGCAAGTTTGAAATCAAAGTTGAGCTCTTTGATTGCCCAATAAGCTTTATGCTCTAGCTCAAGAGGTAAATGACATGCTTTACCATACACCATTTTTTATAGAGACATGCCCATGGGATTCTTATAGGCAGTCCTATAAGCCCACAGTGCATCATCGAGCTTCTTAGACCAATTCTTTCTAGACCTGTTGTCACTCTTTTGCAGAATCAGTTTAATCTCTCTATTGCTTAGCTCTACTTGACCATGGACTGAGGGTGATAGGGAGACGCAATTCTATGGTTGACATCGTACTTAGCAAGCATTTTATGGAAAGCACCATGAATGAAATGTGAACCACCGTCGGTCATTAGATATCTAGGGACTCCAAGTCTACGGAAAATAACTTATTTAAGCATCCTGATAGAGGTGTTGTGATCAGCACTACTAGTGGGGATAGCTTCTACCCACTTAGTGACGTAATCAACAGCAACTAGGATATGAGTATACCCGTTGGATTTTGGAAAAGGTCCCATATAATCAAAGCCCCAGACATCAAATGGTTCGATGACAAGTGAATAGTTCAAAGGCATTTCCTGACGTTTGCTAGTATTACCAATTCTTTGACATTCGTCACAAGGCAAGACAAACTTACGGGCATCCTTGAAGAGAGCGGGCCAATAGAAACATGATTGCAATACCTTGTGTGCAGTTCTATCTCCCGCATGGTGTCCTCCGTAGGCCTCGGAGTGACACTTCTGTAGGATTTGTCCCTGTTCATGTTCAGGTACACAACGTCTAATAACACCATCTATTCCTTCCTTATAAAGGTGAGGATCATCCTAGAATTAATGTCTCAAGTCAAAGAAGAATTTCTTCTTTTGCTGGTATGTGAAACTAGGTGGTATATATTTGGCAACGATATAGTTTGCATAATCAGCATACCACGGTGCACTACGTGAAGCATTAATGACATTCGGTTGCTCATCGGGAAAGCTATCATCAATAGGTTGTGGGTCATCAAGAAGAAGCATTAATGACATTCGGTTGCTCATCGGGAAAGCTATCATCAATAGGTTGTGGGTCATCAAGAACAATCTCCAACCGAGACAAGTTATCTGCTACAGGGTTATCAGCACCCTTTTTGTCGATAACGTGCAAATCAAATTCTTGTAGCAAGAGAACCCATCTGATAAGTCTAGGTTTAGCGTCCTTCTTCTCCATAAGGTACTTAATAGCAGCATGATCAGTGTGAATAGTGACTTTGGAATCAACTATGTAAAACCTGAACTTTTCACATGCAAACACGATTGCTAAAAATTCCTTTTCCGTAGTAGCATAGTGAGTAACATTATATCTAGAGTTTCTTTGGGCGGGGTCTAGAGTTTTACTAGCATAGTGAGTAACATTCAACTTCTTATCAACTCTCTGCCCTAGAACAGCACCAACACTAAAATCACTAGCGTCACACATGATCTCAAAAGGCAAGTTCCAATCAGGTGGTTGAACAATAGGTGCAGTTATCAAAGCCCTCTTAAGTATTTCGAAGGCTTCCTCACAATCATCGTCAAAAACAAAAGGAATACCCTTTTGCTAGAGATTGGTAAGAGGCCTAGAAATCTTAGAGAAGTCTTTAATGATCCTTCTATAGAAACCAGCATGACAAAGGAAACTTCTTATACCTTTGATATATGTGGGTTATGGCATTTTCTCGGTTGCATCAACCTTAGCCTTATCGACTTCAATACCTCATTCAGAAATTTTATGTCCTAAGACGATGCCTTCATTAACCAGAAAGTGGCACTTCTCCCAATTCAAGACAAGATTGGTGTCTTTACATCTCTGCAAGACTCGATCAAGGTTTCTGAGGCAATCATCAAAGGAAGACCCGTAAACGGAGAAGTCATCCATGAAAACCTCGACAATCTTTTCACAAGAGTCAGAGAATATAGCCATCATACATCTTTCAAACGTAGCAGGTGCATTGCATAAGACAAAATGCATACGGCTATAAGCAAAGGTACCGAAAGGGCAGGTGAAAGTGGTTTTCTCCTGATCAGATTGTGCAACTGGTATTTGGGAGAAACCAGAATAACCGTCTAGAAAGCAAAAGTGTGTGTGTTTAGGTAGCCTTTCTAGCATTTGGTCGATAAAAGGCAAAGGGTAATGATCTTTCCTAGTGGCTTTATTCAATTTCATAAATCGATCACCATCTTATAGCCAGTAATAATCCTCTGTGGGATCAATTCATCCTTATCATTAGGGACAACGGTAATGCCTCCCTTCTTAGGGACACAATCCACCGGACTCACCCAATCACTATGAGCAACAGGATAGATAATACCTGCTTCCAGGAGCTTTAGTATTTATTTTCTTGCTACCTCTGTCATCTTAGGATTTAATCTCCTTTGATGATCAGCAACTGGTTTGAAATCAGGATCAGTCTTAATCTAGTGCTGGCATAGAGTGGGACTAATGCCCTTAAGATCGTCAAGAGTATATCCACTAGCAGCATGGTGCTTCCTCAGAGTTTTTAGTAACTTCTTTTCTTCATGCTCCGAGAGGCTAGCACTAATAATAACAGGATATATCTCTTTTTCATCAAGATAAGCATACTTAAGAGTATCTGGCAACTGTTTAAGCTCAAACACAGAATCACCCTTTGGTGGGGGTGGATCCCCAAGCAGTTCAATAGGCAAGTTATTCTTAAGAATAGGATATTGTTCTAAGACAACTCTATCTATCTCATCCCTTTCATCCATATGCATATCATTTTCATGCTCAAGCAAGTATTGCTCTAAGCGATCAGTAGGAGGCACGTCAATAGAAGCTAAGGCAATAGTTTCATCCCTACTAGGCAACTCCTTTTCATGATGTTGTCTACCAAACTTGGAGAAATTGAACTCATGTGACACACCTTCAAAGCCAACAGTGACAGTTTGCTTCTCACAATCAATATGAGCATTGAAGGTATTGAGAAAAGGTCTGCCAAATATGATGGGACAAAAGCTATCTTGTGCGGTAGCAAGAACGAGGAAATTAGCAGTATACTTCGTTTTACCGCACAAGACTTCAACATCCCTAACAATTCCCACAGGGCACATAGTATGTCTATTGGCAAGCTGAATAGTGACATCAATAGGCTCTATCTCAATAGGTGCAATCTCGTATTTGATTTCATCATATAAGGATTGAGGTATTGCACTAACGCTAGCACCCACGTCACATAAACCATGATAACAATGATCTCCTATCTTAACAGAAACCACAGGCGTGCCAACAACAGGCCTATGTTTGTCTCTAGCGTGAGATTTAGCAATTCTAGCAGCATCTTCACAGAAGTGAATATTATGTCCCTCAACATCGTCGGATAAAAGATCTTTGATAATAGCAATGCTAGGTTCAACTCTAATTTTCTCAGGGGGTGTAGGTGTTCTAATATAGCCTCTACGTATCACAGTTGAAGCTTTAGAATGATCCTTTATCCTAACAGGGAAAAGTGGTTTCTCAATGTAAGCACTAGGAACAACAGGATCATTATAGGCAATGACTTTCTCTTCAACTGGAGTGGGTTTAACTACATTGACTTCTAACGGAGGATGATATTTAAACCACTTCTCTTTGGGGAGATCAATATGAGCAGCAAAGGATTCACACAGTGAAGCTACTATCTCAGAGTCAAGTCCATACTTAGCGCTAAAGTCACAAAAAGTATTTGTTTCAACAAAGGATTTAACGCAATCAAACTTGAAATACATACCTGACTCCTTACCTTCTTCAAGCTCCCAATCTTCAGAGCTGCGTTTAATTCTCTCCAATAAATTCCATCTGAAGTCAATATCTCTCTTCACAAAAGAACCAGTACAAGAAGTGTCAAGCATGGTGCGATCATCATGATAATTTCTCTCGAGAGCTCATGATTGGGGCATGAATATAGCATCGATTTAAGCCTCCCCCAAGCTTGAGCGATGCTTTATCTGGCACGAGGCCCAAAATTATAAATATAATTCCGATCACGATGTACTAAATGCATAGGATAAAACTTTTGATGAAATTCCAATTTCAACCGATTGTTGTCCCATGATCCAGTATCATCACATAGCCTATACCATGTCAACGTCTTATCCTTCAAAGATAAAGGAAAGACCTTCTTCTTGACCTCATCCTCGGGCAAACCTGCAAGCTTAAATAAACCACAAACTTCATCTACATAGATTAGATGCAAGTCTGGATGTGATGTTTCATCTCCTGTAAAAGGATTAGCCAGCAGTTTCTCAAGCATACCCGAAGGAAATTCAAAGAAAATATTTTTAGTAGGTGCAGCAGGTTGAGGAGCAACTCTTTGTGCTTCCGTTCGAGGTGAAGATACCCCGAACAAGCCCCTCCAAGGATTAGTATCCATAGTGACAAGTGACAATAAATTTCAGCACACTATATGAATGTTTCCTTACCAATTTCCACTTACCAACGGCGGTTCACTCCCCAGCAACGGCGCCAGAAAATATTCTTGATGACCCACAAGTATAGGGCATCAATCGTAGTCCTTTCAATAAGTAAGAGTGTCAAACCCAACGAGGAGCAGAAGGACCTGACAAGTGGTTTTCAGCAAGGTAAAATTTGCAAGCACTGAAATTGTCGGTAACAAGTGATTGTGTGGTGAGATGATTCGTAGCAAGCAACAAGTAACAAAAGTATAAACGGTGTAGCAAAGTGGCCCAATCCCTTTTGTAGCAAGGGACAAGCCTGTACAAAGTCTTATAGGAGGAAAAACGCTCCCGAGGACACACGGGAATTTCTGTCATGCTAGTTTTCATCATGTTCATACGATTCGCGTTCGTTACTTTGATAGTTTGCTATGTGGGTGGACCGGCGCTTGGGTACTACCCTTACTTGGACAAGCAACCCACTTATGGTTAACCCCTCTCGCAAGCATCCGCAACTACGAAAGAAGAATTAAGACAAAGTCTAACCATAGCATTAAACTAGTGGATCCAAATCAGCCCCTTACGAAGCAACGCATAAACTAGGGTTTAAGCTTCTGTCACTCTAGAAACCCATCATCTACTTACTACTTCCCAATGCCTTCCTCTAGGCCCAAATAATGGTGAAGTGTTATGTAGTCGACATTCACATAACACCACTAGAGGAAAAACAACATACAACACATCAAAATATCGAACGAATACCAAATTCACATGACTACTATTAGCATGACTTATCACATGTCCTCGGGAACAAAAGTAACTACTCACAGAGCATAATCATATTCATGATCAGAGAGGTAATGAGTAGAATCAAGGATCTGAACATAAACTCTTCCACCAAGTAATCCAACTAGCATCAACTACGAGGAGTAATTAACACTACTAGCAACCTTACAAGTACCAATGGGAGTCGCGAGACGGAGATTGGTTACAAGTGATGAACTAGGGTTTGGAGATGAGATGGTGTTGATGAAGATGTTGATGGTGATGAGTCCCCTCCGCTGAGACGAGTGTTGGTGATGACGATGGCAACGATTTCCCCCTCCGGGAGGGAAGTTTCACCGACAGGACCGTCCTGTCGGAGCTCTACATTGGTTCTGCTTAAGTTCCGCCTCGTGGCGGCGGCAAATCCACGAAAAAGTCCTCCTTGATATTTTCTAGACGAAACCCTTCATATAGCAGAAGAAGGGGGCAGTGGACCAGCAGGCTACCCACAAGCCCCCTAGGCGCGGCCGGGGGGTGGACACGCCTAGCAGGCTTGTGGCCACCTGCTGGCGCCCCTCTCACGCTTCTTCGGCCCAGTATTTTTTGTAAATTTGGAATAAAATCCTCGTTGATTCTTACGGCATTTGGAGTTGTGCAGAATAGGTTTCTCAAACTTGCTCAAATTTCAGGCCAGAATTCCAGCTGCCGGCATTCTCCCTCTTCATGTAAACCTTGCAAAATAAGAGAGAAAAGGCATAAGAATTGTATCGTGAAGTGAAATAACAGCCCAAGAAGCGATAAATATCAACAGGAAAACCTGATGCAAAATGGACGTATCACTCCTCCACGGCTCGCTCCTGACCTCGACGATGGCTCCCTCCTCCAACTGCGACGGCGACTCCCTCTGCCTCTTCCACGGCCTCCTCTGCTCCATCGAAGGTATGTTCCTTCCTCCTATGCTCCTCCTTGCAGTTGCAGTAGCAAAAGCCGGCGACGAGGTGCTCCTCCTTTGTGCAAACAGCTAGTATAGAAAGTGCTAGATGGTTCAGATCATACAGAGATAACTAGATAAGTTACAAATTCATAACTAGATAACACTGGAGGGAGGAGAAAGTGCTAGATGGTTCAGAAAGCTGTGTAGTAGTAAAAGCTCATTTGTCTAGGATAGTTATGAATTCATGAATTGATGAATGGGTGAATGGATGAAAAGATGGATGAATGGATGCTAGCTTTTATTCAAGAAATATAATGAATCTGTGCATGGACTTCAGTTTGAATTATTTTCATTAACACCCTGTTCCGTACGTCCCCTTCTGGTCACCATAAAGAACCTATAAAATCCCCTGAAGTCACCAGATCATGAACTATTTTCTCCCAAAAAAATTTGTGACAAAGCTAACTAGAATTATGTGTTTACTTGCGCAAATTGCAACACGAAAACTGAGCTAAGCAGGCATATCTACAAGCTACTTGTGCCCACTTGCACTGACAATGAAATATTGAGCATGTTGGTGATCTAGCATTGGGCACTGACAATGAAATATTGAGCATGCTAAAAAGTAGACTAGGTTCACCACAGCAAGTACATTTCCAATATCTACAATGTCTAAATACCTTTCTTGCTGGAGAATTGCTTGTGTATAGATTCCGATGAGGCGCCGATTGTACTTAGCAAGCATTTTATGGAAAGCACCATGAATGAAATGTGAACCACCGTCGGTCATTAGATATCTAGGGACTCCAAATCTACGGAAAATAACTTATTTAAGCATCCTGATAGAGGTGTTGTGATCAGCACTACTAGTGGGGACAGCTTCTACCCACTTAGTGACGTAATCAACAGCAACTAGGATATGAGTATACCCGTTGGATTTTGGAAAAGGTCCCATATAATCAAAGCCCCAGACATCAAATTGTTCGATGACAAGTGAATAGTTCATAGGCATTTCCTGACGTTTGCTAATATTACCAATTCTTTGACATTCGTCACAAGGCAAGACAAACTTACGGGCATCCTTGAAGAGATTGGGCCAATAGAAACATGATTGTAATACCTTGTGTGTAGTTCTATCTCCCGCATGGTGTCCTCCGTAGGCCTCGGAGTGACACTTTTGTAGGATTTGTCCCTGTTCATGTTCAGGTACACAACGTCTAATAACACCATCTATTCCTTCCTTATAAAGGTGAGGATCATCCTAGAAGTAATGTCTCAAGTCAAAGAAGAATTTCTTCTTTTGCTGGTATGTGAAACTAGGTGGTATATATTTGGCAACGATATAGTTTGCATAATCAGCATACCACGGTGCACTACGTGAAGCATTAATGACATTCGGTTGCTCATCGGGAAAGCTATCATCAATAGGTTGTGGGTCATCAAGAACATTCTCCAACCGAGACAAGTTATCTGCTACAGGGTTACCAGCACCCTTTCTGTCGATAACATGCAAATCAAATTCTTGTAGCAAGAGAACCCATCTGATAAGTCTAGGTTTAGCGTCCTTCTTCTCCATAAGGTACTTAATAGCAGCATGATCAGTGTGAATAGTGACTTTGGAGTCAACTATGTAAAACCTGAACTTTTCACATGCAAACACGATTGCTAAAAATTCCTTTTCCGTAGTAGCATAGTGAGTAACATTATATCTAGAGTTTCTTTGGGCACGGTCTAGAGTTTTACTAGCATAGTGAGTAACATTCAACTTCTTATCCACTCTCTGCCCTAGAACAGCACCAACAGCATAATCACTAGCGTCACACATGATCTCAAAAGGCAAGTTCCAATCAGGTGGTTGAACAATAGGTGCAGTTATCAAAGCCCTCTTAAGTATTTCGAAGGCTTCCTCACAATCATCGTCAAAAACAAAAGGAATATCCTTTTGCAAGAGATTGGTAAGAGGCCTAGAAATCTTAGAGAAGTCTTTAATGATCCTTCTATAGAAACCAGCATGACAAAGGAAACTTCTTATACCTTTAATATATGTGGGTTATGGCATTTTCTTGGTTGCATCAACCTTAGCCTTATCGACTTCAATACCTCATTCAGAAATTTTATGTCCTAAGACGATGCCTTCATTAACCATAAAGTGGCACTTCTCCCAATTCAAGACAAGATTGGTGTCTTTACATCTCTGCAAGACTCGATCAAGGTTGCTGAGGCAATCATCAAAGGAAGACCCGTAAACGGAGAAGTCATCCATGAAAACCTCGACAATCTTTTCACAAGAGTCAGAGAATATAGCCATCATACATCTTTCAAACGTAGCAGGTGCATTGCATAAGACAAAATGCATACGTCTATAAGCAAAGGTACCGAAAGGGCAGGTGAAAGTGGTTTTCTCCTGATCAGATTGTGCAACTGGTATTTGGGAGAAACCAGAATAACCGTCTAGAAAGCAAAAGTGTGTGTGTTTAGATAGCCTTTCTAGCATTTGGTCGATAAAAGGCAAAGGGTAATGATCTTTCCTAGTGGCTTTATTCAATTTCATAAATCGATCACCATCTTATAGCCAGTAATAATCCTCTGTGGGATCAATTCATCCTTATCATTAGGGACAACGGTAATGCCTCCCTTCTTAGGGACACAATCCACCGGACTCACCCAATCACTATGAGCAACAGGATAGATAATACCTGCTTCCAGGAGCTTTAGTATTTATTTTCTTACTACCTCTGTCATCTTAGGATTTAATCTCCTTTGATGATCAGCAACTGGTTTGAAATCAGGATCAGTCTTAATCTAGTGCTGGCATAGAGTGGGACTAATGCCCTTAAGATCGTCAAGAGTATATCCACTAGCAGCATGGTGCTTCCTCAGAGTTTTTAGTAACTTCTTTTCTTCATGCTCCGAGAGGCTAGCACTAATAATAACAGGATATATCTCTTTTTCATCAAGATAAGCATACTTAAGAGTATCTGGCAACTGTTTAAGCTCAAACACAGAATCACCCTTTGGTGGGGGTGGATCCCCAAGCAGTTCAATAGGCAAGTTATTCTTAAGAATAGGATATTGTTCTAAGACAACTCTATCTATCTCATCCCTTTCATCCATATGCATATCATTTTCATGCTCAAGCAAGTATTGCTCTAAGCGATCAGTAGGAGGCACGTCAATAGAAGCTAAGGCAATAGTTTCATCCCTACTAGGCAACTCCTTTTCATGATGTTGTCTACCAAACTTGGAGAAATTGAACTCATGTGACACACCTTCAAAGCCAACAGTGACAGTTTGCTTCTCACAATCAATATGAGCATTGACGGTATTGAGAAAAGGTCTGCCAAATATGATGGGACAAAAGCTATCTTGTGCGGTAGCAAGAACGAGGAAATTAGCAGTATACTTCGTTTTACCGCACAAGACTTCAACATCCCTAACAATTCCCACAGGGCACATAGTATGTCTATTGGCAAGCTGAATAGTGACATCAATAGGCTCTATCTCAATAGGTGCAATCTCGTATTTGATTTCATCATATAAGGATTGAGGTATTGCACTAACGCTAGCACCCACGTCACATAAACCATGATAACAATGATCTCCTATCTTAACAGAAACCACAGGCGTGCCAACAACAGGCCTATGTTTGTCTCTAGCGTGAGATTTAGCAATTCTAGCAGCATCTTCACAGAAGTGAATATTATGTCCCTCAACATCGTCGGATAAAAGATCTTTGATAATAGCAATGCTAGGTTCAACTCTAATTTTCTCAGGGGGTGTAGGTGTTCTAATATAGCCTCTACGTATCACAGTTGAAGCTTTAGAATGATCCTTTATCCTAACAGGGAAAAGTGGTTTCTCAATGTAAGCACTAGGAACAACAGGATCATTATAGGCAATGACTTTCTCTTCAACTGGAGTGGGTTTAACTACATTGACTTCTAACGGAGGATGATATTTAAACCACTTCTCTTTGGGGAGATCAATATGAGCAGCAAAGGATTCACACAGTGAAGCTACTATCTCAGAGTCAAGTCCATACTTAGCGCTAAAGTCACAAAAAGTATTTGTTTCAACAAAGGATTTAACGCAATCAAACTTGAAATACATACCTGACTCCTTACCTTCTTCAAGCTCCCAATCTTCAGAGCTGCGTTTAATTCTCTCCAATAAATTCCATCTGAAGTCAATATCTCTCTTCACAAAAGAACCAGTACAAGAAGTGTCAAGCATGGTGCGATCATCATGATAATTTCTCTCGAGAGCTCGTGATTGGGGCATGAATATAGCATCGATTTAAGCCTCCCCCAAGCTTGAGCGATGCTTTATCTGGCACGAGGCCCAAAATTATAAATATAATTCCGATCACGATGTACTAAATGCATAGGATAAAACTTTTGATGAAATTCCAATTTCAACCGATTGTAGTCCCATGATCCAGTATCATCACATAGCCTATACCATGTCAACGTCTTATCCTTCAAAGATAAAGGAAAGACCTTCTTCTTGACCTCATCCTCGGGCAAACCTGCAAGCTTAAATAAACCACAAACTTCATCTACATAGATTAGATGCAAGTCTGGATGTGATGTTTCATCTCCTGTAAAAGGATTAGCCAGCAGTTTCTCAAGCATACCCGAAGGAAATTCAAAGAAAATATTTTTAGTAGGTGCAGCAGGTTGAGGAGAAACTCTTTGTGCTTCCGTTCGAGGTGAAGATACCCCGAACAAGCCCCTCCAAGGATTAGTATCCATAGTGACAAGTGACAATAAATTTCAGCACACTATATGAATGTTTCCTTACCAATTTCCACTTACCAACGGCGGTTCACTCCCCAGCAACGGCGCCAGAAAATATTCTTGATGACCCACAAGTATAGGGCATCAATCGTAGTCCTTTCGATAAGTAAGAGTGTCAAACCCAACGAGGAGCAGAAGGATCTGACAAGTGGTTTTCAGCAAGGTAAAATTTGCAAGCACTGAAATTCTCGGTAACAAGTGATTGTGTGGTGAGATGATTCGTAGCAAGCAACAAGTAACAAAAGTATAAACGGTGTAGCAAAGTGGCCCAATCCCTTTTGTAGCAAGGGACAAGCCTGTACAAAGTCTTATAGGAGGAAAAACGCTCCCGAGGACACACGGGAATTTCTGTCATGCTAGTTTTCATCATGTTCATATGATTCGCGTTCGTTACTTTGATAGTTTGCTATGTGGGTGGACCGGCGCTTGGGTACTACCCTTACTTGGACAAGCAACCCACTTATGGTTAACCCCTCTCGCAAGCATCCGCAACTACGAAAGAAGAATTAAGACAAAGTCTAACCATAGCATTAAACTAGTGGATCCAAATCAGCCCCTTACGAAGCAACGCCTAAACTAGGGTTTAAGCTTCTGTCACTCTAGAAACCCATCATCTACTTACTACTTCCCAATGCCTTCCTCTAGGCCCAAATAATGGTGAAATGTTATGTAGTCGACATTCACATAACACCACTAGAGGAAAAACAACATACAACACATCAAAATATCGAACGAATACCAAATTGACATGACTACTATTAGCATGACTTATCCCATGTCCTCGGGAACAAAAGTAACTACTCACAGAGCATAATCATATTCATGATCAGAGAGGTAATGAGTAGAATCAAGGATCTGAACATAAACTCTTCCACCAAGTAATCCAACTAGCATCAACTACGAGGAGTAATTAACACTACTAGCAACCTTACAAGTACCAATGGGAGTCGCGAGACGGAGAATGGTTACAAGTGATGAACTAGGGTTTGGAGATGAGATGGTGTTGATGAAGATGTTGATGGTGATGAGTCCCCTCCGCTGAGACGAGTGTTGGTGATGACGATGGCAACGATTTCCCCCTCCGGGAGGGAAGTTTCACCGACAGGACCGTCCTGTCGGAGCTCGACATTGGTTCTGCTTAAGTTCCGCCTCGTGGCGGCGGCGAATCCACGAAAAAGTCCTCCTTGATATTTTTCTAGACGAAACCCTTCATATAGCAGAAGAAGGGGGCAGTGGACCAGCAGGCTACCCACAAGCCCCCTAGGCGCGGCCGGGGGGTGGACGCGCCTAGCAGGCTTGTGGCCACCTGCTGGCGCCCCTCTCACGCTTCTTCGGCCCAGTATTTTTTGTAAATCTGGAATAAAATCCTCGTTGATTTTTACGGCATTTGGAGTTGTGCAGAATAGGTATCTCAAACTTGCTCAAATTTCAGGCCAGAATTCCATCTGCCGGCATTTTACCTCTTCATGTAAACCTTGCAAAATAAGAGAGAAAAGGCATAAGAATTGTATCGTGAAGTGAAATAACAGCCCAAGAAGCGATAAATATCAACAGGAAAACCTGATGCAAAATGGACGTATCACTCCTCCACGGCTCGCTCCTGGCCTCGACGATGGCTCCCTCCTCCAACTGCGACGGCGACTCCCTCTGCCTCTTCCACGGCCTCCTCTGCTCCATCGAAGGTATGTTCCTTCCTCCTATGCTCCTCCTTGCAGTTGCAGTAGCAAAAGCCGGCGATGAGGTGCTCCTCCTTTGTGCAAATAGCTAGTATAGAAAGTGCTAGATGGTTCAGATCATACAGAGATAACTAGATAAGTTACAAATTCATAACTAGATAACACTGGAGGGAGGAGAAAGTGCTAGATGGTTCAGAAAGCTGTGTAGTAGTAAAAGCTCATTTGTCTAGGATAGTTATGAATTCATGAATTGATGAATGGGTGAAGGGATGAAAAGATGGATGAATGGATGCTAGCTTTTATTCAAGAAATATAATGAATTTGTGCATGGACTTCAGTTTGAATTATTTTCATTAACACCCTGTTCCGTACGTCCCCTTCTGGTCACCATAAAGAACCTATAAAATCCCCTGAAGTCACCAGATCATGAACTATTTTCTCCCAAAAAAATTTGTGACCAAGCTAACCAGAATTATGTGTTTACTTGCGCAAATTGCAACACTAAAACTGAGCTAAGCAGGCATATCTACAAGCTACTTGTGCCCACTTGCACTTACAATGAAATATTGAGCATGTTGCTGATCTAGCATTGGGCACTGACAATGAAATATTGAGCATGCTAAAAAGCAGACTAGGTTCACCACAGCAAGTACATTTCCAATATCTACAATGTCTAAATACCTTTCTTCCTGGAGAATTGCTTGTGTATAGATTCCGATCAGGCGTCGATCAAGGTTTGCTCTCCATGTTATTTTTATCTTTTGTTTTTCCCACACGCACAGCAGTTCAGGGAGATGCAGCTCTGTTCTCTGAATTTTGTACAGTTTCATCATGCTCTGGGTAGGGTTTGTAAAGTAGGACAAGTCCTGGGTTGCAGAAGCAACTGATGCATAGCGCAGTGTCTCTCCACGGTGCAACTCTTGTTTCTCTTACTCAGTAGTCGAACCAGCTCAAGCTCTCCCCTAGGTAGTTTTTTTGTGCAGGGACAAATAGTTACCCCTTTCCCCTAAAATGTTGATTAATTTCCATTTCGGTTGAGAATGGGGCACTCCTAGGTCAAGAAAATTAGCAAAGTTCATGCCCAATTTTCTTGACCTAGAAGGTGCCCGATTCTCAACTGAAAAAAAAATTAATCAACATTTAGAGACAATGTTATTTCTACAAAGCAAATATTTCTAAGTGGCTTTTATAGTTTTCCCTTCAGTTGAAATGCAAACTATTTTTTCTTCCATACATATGCCATGCTAACGAAAGCTCAACCATCAGGCTCTAGCAATAACTCATTTTTATTTGTTTATTTGTTTGATATATATATTGGTTGCCTTGGTTGTTTATCATGAAAAATGCTTCGTTTGTATGCTTGGTAATCAGAATGCACGGATAGCAAGTTTTTCTAAGGACTTGTATGAATCACATGGAAAGAAAAATAAACCAAGAAAAGGAGATCTTACCTATGGGTGTGCATCAATTTGCATGTTTTATTCTCAGTTTTCCTCTAAATCTGAGAAGAATAGATACTACACTGATCTCATCCAATAACTCTAGTAGCCTTTTTTCCTATTTAGAGCGAACATGGCCGACAACGATGAGGCTGGCGGTTCGGGCAAGCCATTCTGGGAGTTGTCCCAGGAGATGGAGGAAGAACCTCACCGCTATGAGGACGCCGCGGAAGACACCAATCCCGACTATACAACCCCTAATGGCGTCGGGGATGACACCACTGATGGTGCCGCCGGGGATGCCACCACTGATAATGGCAGCGAACGCACAGATGGCAGCCAACCGAAGAGGTAACGGAAGGACCGGCGCCCGAACGTGCTCGGCACCGTCAAGGAGGAATTTACTGATGTGTCCTCTAGTGGGTATCGAACGGTGCCCAAAGATTTAGTCGGTGGGTACGCGGGACAACTCGGGTGCATTCTCCGGAGCACCGTCTCGATCAACACCGAGAACCTAAGGCATCATGACCGAGGGAATTTGCGCAACCTCCTCTTCACGAACTTGCACGAACAATACAAGTTCCCCAGTGACTTCGCAAACACACGCCTCTCAGGGAATAAATTGAACAGTGCCGCCCTCACGAAGATGAGAACGGACCTGGCTACTTGGAGAGCCGTGGTGAAGAGAAGGATTCTAAGAGGTGATACTTATGAGAAGATCAAGGAGACAAATCCTTCGAGCAGCGAAGCTGACTACCTGGAGTTCAAGATCAAGTGTGAGAGCAACGCATCCGCAGAATCAAGTCAGTGGGGGAAGATATGTGGGACTTGAACTTAGGGGTTCACAAACTCGGTACCGGTGGTTACAGAGTGGCGGAACCTAAATGGGACAAGGAGGACGTGGAGCGTGCCGAGCAAGGCCTACCGCCCCTCTTTGATAAATACCATGAAAAGAAGACCAGGAACTATGTGAGGGCCCGGTACAAGGTGGACCCGGTAACAAAGGAGCTTACCATGGATCCGAAGGTGAAGGATCTTGAGCGTGTTCTGTTAAGGAATACACCCCCGCGTAATTAGCTCCATATGGTTGCATTCTAATTAATGAAGCCAAATTTCTAAATGGTTCACGTTCCTTCCGCTGGAAACTGAAAGCAGTAGCGCAGGGCCTCAGAGCTCCCCGTCTGCCTCTTGGGACACCACTTTAAATAGGGTGTTGAACGTAATGAAACACAAGGATAAGTTCAGTAAGCCGTCGTCAGTTGGTCGTGTGGCCGGCGAAGGCTTGTCCATGAAATGGTCAGAATACTAAATGGCTGGGCGAAAGGAGAGAAACACCAGCTCGGAAAGCCAGGATCGCGAGGTTAAAGAACTCAAGATACAAGTGGTGCGGATTCCGGAGATAGTCCAAGAGCAAGTGCGAGACCAACAGGGAACGACGATCACCGCCAGTATGCCTTCCTTTCTTGAGGGGATGCGGGGGTGGATTGCGGGCGGCCAACAGGGGCCGCCCCCGATTCCCAACTTCCCGGGCAGCAACTCGCACAACGCGTCGGCATTGGTGTCTCCGTCGGAGGCGGCATTGGTGCCTCTGGCGTCGGTGCCGGCATTGGAGCTTAATGCACCCGGGAGTGGGAAGAATACGCCGGCCGGCATCTCAGCGGCAAGCGGCCCCTCCGTCACTTGCACGCCCGCCGTTGGCGGTGCCTCGGCATTAGCCGAGCTCGACGCCATCACGGTAACTAAGCCTCGGCCGATGACTTCACCTCCTAGCCTTTGACTGGGCATCCCTGATGCCCTACTTGTTTTCGCAGGGCGCTGCCAACGTTCCATGCACTCTCCTGCACTTCGTGGACGGTGAGTTGATCGATGTCGCCAAGGCCAAAATTGTTAAACCGGGCAACCGCGTGATCCACGGTAATCCGATGCCACCCACCGTGTATAGGGTTCAACTGGTTCGGGTGCTGCTGGGCGGGGGACACCACCCCACAGACAACACTGCCAGTCATGTCGGCGCCAAGCCATGGCAAGACTGTCGCAACGCTACCGCCGTGAGCTGATGCGGACATGCATATGGCACAGGATCCGGACGACGACAACGGTACATTTTGCAACGTTGCTAAGTACATCAACAAACATGGGTACGGTGACGAATTCTTGGGGCCTCCTTCTCAAGAACCCAACCCTACAAAAGACGATCGCAATCTAGTTGGTACCGCGGATAAACCTATTTGCAGCAGGCGCCATCTGTTCAGTTCTCAGGAGACGCCTCGAGCTGCCGCCTTCACCGAGATTCAAATAGCCGAGGTGGGAAATATTATCAGCCCCAACACACTCAAGAAGGTGGTCTCTGAGAAGAACTCGGTCCCATTACAGCAGCAGAAGAAGAAGGGACAGAAAAGGAAAATAATAAGGGGGCGAGCCAGCCGGCACCGAGTACGATCCGTGCTCAGGACGGGCCACCAATATCGAAGGATATCTCGAGGAGGGTTCATGTGGCGGTTAGGCCGATGCTACCGACTAATATGCTCAATGCTGCAACCGGTGCTATGCGGAGTCTGCATGACGGTGTTCTTTCTATGGAGAAGCGGCGTCTCTCCAAGAATGGTGTGGCATACCCGGTTTTCGGGGCCAAGGTGCCAGAGGGCAAGGGCTTTGTCGATAGCACCATCGGGCGTATGATCATCATGCGGTTTGATGACATCTTCGCTATGTTTAACCTTTATCCGCTGCACTACACCTTCATTCGGCTATTTTCGCTCAGTATGGAGATGCGGATCATTAGAGACAAGACCCCAGACATCGTGATAGTTGACCCCTTCTACATGTGTGCCAAGATCTTGGGCAACGCTGGGGACCGGCAAGTTGGGAGTTCATACCTCGAAGGCGTCATTCTGGCGAACCCATATAAGGATAACTTCCTCGTGCCTTACTTTTCCGAGTAAGTCATCCCCTCACCACCCCATAACATATGATTTCTTAGATTTCGATCATTCTTTTTTTTCTAAGATTTTGTGTTTTGAGCGGTGACACACATTGCACACTCATCCTCTTAAGCCCGAAATATTCCATGGCCACGTATTTCGACTCGGACCGTCAATCGAAGGAAGACTACGCAAATATCAAGAAAGTTCTTGGTGATGCTCTCCCCAGCTACGCCAAATCTGGAGGCACCTTCAGGAGGCCAATTTGTAGGTACGAAAAGCATGTGTTCACACACGTAACGACGTTCCCCTGCGTCAAGCAGCCACCTGGCAGTCATAAGGATGCCTACTAAGCCCTCCATCACATGCGGGCGATCGTACGGTACCATCATCACCTTATGCTACCAAATAATCTTGAAGAATCGGCCACATGATTGTTAGCAATCCTGGACGAGGACATCAGACAAGAATTCTTTCACATCCAGTTGGAGTTAACGAAAATCATCTATCAAGATGTCCTTCGTACCTCGGGGCAGTTCTACCTCAACTGTCAGCCGTCCAACAGTGAAATAGAAACAACTCTACAAACGCAGGCTGACAACGACCGCACATTCATGACCATCACAATAGACGGCTGTTTCATCCACACTCTGGTCCCTGAGTCGAGTCCAAAGTATTGATGTTATGTAGTTCTGAAATATCAATTAGCTCACGTTGTAATTAATCTTTAATGAACTTGTATGTCTGTTTAGTTTGGACAGTCGTTCAACTTATATGTAATCGATGCTATTTATTAGTAGGACCATGAATCGTGCTATTAATGTGTTGCTTTTCTCTTTCGATCCTTTTGCTGCATAGTTATATATTGCTTATATATTATCTGTGAATTGCTACTAACGTTTTGTTTGTCTAGTGCATAGAGATGCCGTCGTATGTCATGTACAAGGGTGGCGTTCCCCGAGTCTACGGCGACTAGGAGGAGTGTCGGAGACAGGTTCACGGTTTCAGGGGTAACAGTTACAAAGGGTACAGCACAAGGGCAGAGGCGGAAGCTAGATACGCGCGCCATCTAGCGGGAGAGAGGAGGGAGCGGAGGAGGAACCGGATGAAGATAAGTTTCATCACAATGATGCTCATCGTGACTGCAACCCTCTTCTATGTGATGGTAGTTTAGATATCGACTTGTAATGTCAAGACAAACTCGCTACTCACGCTCTCGAGACTTGTAATGTTCTAACTTTATTCGGTATTTTGAATTCGGTGACTAATATGATGAATTGTATTCGGAGACTAATCTTCTATTGTATTCGATAAATCTGTTGTTTATATGTTGTGATGTTTATATTTTGTGTTGTAATGTATTTTGTAACCTCTGCAAATATCAAAAAGCAAAAAATATTAATTCCTAATATTCATTGTAGTGGCGCACCATATTGCACTTTAGTGGCGCACATCAGTAAACACACCAGTGGTGCATTATGTAAAAGTACGCCATTAGTAACCCGGAGCACAAGGTACACATGGCCCCTTGGAGTAACAGAAGTGGCGCACTTCTGGGCCTAGTAATGGAGCACTTTAGCTGCGCCATTAGTGTCTGGGATAGTAATGGCGCACCAGGTGGTGCGCCACTGTTATGTAGATTAACAGTGGCACCAGGCGTGCGCCATTACTATTTATTAGTAGTGGCGTGATAATAGTGGCGCACCTATAGTGCGCCATTAATAGCCAAAATAGGTGTGCCAATAATAGCTTTTTTTCTAGTAGCGATGGCATTACAACACAACTCTATAACTCAAGCATCTATTAAGACTCATAAGAGCCAACATAGTGTGATAATATAGTGGTCCATCACCCATCACTCAAGTCATACAAGCATCAAGCAGAAGCATAACATGTCTGAGTAGAGACATCTAATAAAAGTGGATGGAGGAGCCTCAAAATCTACAATGACCCTCCCAAAGGATCCAAACCTCTGTCTGGGGTTCCCAAGCTAATCCGGTTAACATCGAACTTCGCATAGAAAACCAACAACGATACTAACGTCTGCTCTGCAAAAACATAATTAAGAAACCACGAGTACAAAGGTACTCAACAAGACTTGCATCAGAACTATCTACTTATGCATTAGTATCAATGAAGGGGTTGTAGAGTTTAATTGCAGCAAGCCAGCTTCGACTCTTGGCTAACATGTACTATGACTACAAGTAGTATATTTGAGGTGGGATAGCGCACAAGAGTACACATATTCACCAAATCAATACACCACTATGGATCCACTTCTGTGTCCCTACGAGAAGGCCATCCATAGCACTCACCCTTATCTTGCGTATTTTAGAGTATCCATTTCAAGTTATCTATGTACCACATAATGTTTTCCAAGTAGTCCATATCTGAGGACGCGGCTATACGAACAGATTAATTCACTCTGCAGGGGTATACTTCTTCACACACGCTCTCCCCACTTATCACCGTATGCACATCATGCATCTCGGCAACCTTCAAGCGAAAGCACTAGCATGGTTGTCAGCCACGACCATTAACAACACAAGACCCTAGTCTAAGTTTATCGTCTATTTGAGACTAACCTACAAGGAAGTCCGACCGAAGTTTCCTCTACTACCTCAAATGATGTGCACGGGGTTCCAAAAGGTCACCATCCGGGTGTCACTTGCTACATTGTGCCACTGTGTATCTACCGCACTGAAGCCTACCCCATCGAGCAGAGCTAAAAACGGTCGCCGCCACTTTTCCTACAAACACCAAAAACTAGTTGCAACTCCTGGACAGAGATCTAGGTGATTAATAAGCCGAGAGGGTCCATTGGTTTCGGGCCCAATGCGTGGTAGTATCTTATCTTGGATAACATACACAAAACTCATTTCTTAAGGATGGTACTAATGAGACAACTGACATGTACTCCTACCAAATTGAATTCGCACACTTTACTCTCACACAACAGAACATGAACACAACCATTCTGATTCATCGTCCAGGTGGATCAGACCCGACATGACTCTGGTCATAGAACACACAGTAAGAAAGCATGGATGAGTAGGCACATCAAGGCTCAAGAAGTTGCTACTCATGCTAAGTGGTTTCAACTATTTACTGTGACAAAGGCAGGTCATGCATAGGAATGGATTCAACTACCGAGAACACATAACAGTTGAATAGTGATTATCCTAATGCAGTAAAAGAGAGCAGGAGAAAGAGAGTGTGTTTATATCAGTATACTCAAGGGGGTTTGCTTGCCTGATAATTCTGAAGATAGCACTTCTCTTCATCAATGTCAATGGTCATAATGTCGGAGTAATGTCTACCGACACGGAACAAACACCGACAAACGGAAAAGGGAATAACATTTAAATCACGAAAATGAAACACTATCATGCATGAGCATGACATGGCAATATGATGTTGTCTGAGCTAATGCATCTAGCAACAAGATTAAATGAAGTTGGTTTGAACCAAAGGTTCAAATTTAAACTCCATATGTGGTTATTTGAATGTCATTTAAATGAATTGTCCTAAAAAGAGGACATAAGTTGTTCTAACATGCATGAGAATGTCATGAACAGATTCATTGGATTTTTTCTGACAATTTTTCATAATAATAATTTTTCATCCATGTTATAGATTATTTTCTATGATTTTTCAAAGTTTTCAGCATTTTCTGGAATTTTCAGAATTAGATTTAATCCAGAAAAAGGTTTATTGCATCGGTAGTATGTCATGGTGACATCATAGGCCAACAGGGATGGTCCGGTCAAACTAACCATTGGAGGCCACTAGGCAGTGGCTTAGGGTCGGCTTCACACGCTCACATGTGGGGCAAAGTCAACGGTGACGTGGTCAGGTCAAAGATGACTCGTGGGGCTCGTCAGTCACTAACATGGTGCCTAAATCTTATTAAGATTAACCTAACTAAAAGAGTTAGCAGGCCCAGGCCCACTAATCGGTCACATCACTTGGTTTTTTTAGCGCTAATGATGTGATTGACCGACGAGTGAACACCGGCGACCATACCCGATGGTGGAGGCATGCCGGAAACTCTACGCCGGTGACCAAATGCCGCATGGAGTGGTCCTATGAGTAGCTGGACCTACACCACATCCAGTGGTGCATGTGGCTAGGCGCGGGGAGGCCGAAAACTACAAAGGCAACGGGCTTTAGCGGCAGCCGGAGTTCGGCTAGTGCGGGCACGTGGCTACGGGGCATGCAGTGGCTCGCCGTTGGGTTCTACGGGACCCTGGGTGCTCTAGGATTTGATTGGTGTGACGAGCTCGAGCAGAGGAGCTAACGAGCTCAAAGCTCACTGGCCATGGTGATGTCTGGAGCATGGAGCTTGAGGGGAGGCGACTAGCAGACAAGAATGAAGCGGGCGAGCAAGGAACGAGGATCAAGAGATCACAAGGATGCGGCAAGGGAGGTCTAAGGGCTCGGGGACGGTCGAAGCGCGGCGAATATACAACGATCGCCTTCGGGCACCGGAGGCGGGGGAAGAGCTTGATGGTGATGATGCAGGGGTCCTTGGGGTCGCTTCCTTTAACATGGAGGACGAGGGTGACGAGGTGAAGCCTATAGGCACGTTGTGAAGACGAGGCGGCAATGAAGGCTATGGCAACAGCGAGCGGAAGAGACAGCAACGCTCAGCCATGGAGGGGAGAGAGCACGTGAGGTGAGGGAAGGAGTGGAGAGGGTTCAGAGGGATGCGGACGGCAACGTCGTATCTATCTGCAGCGCTAATGTGGAGGCGGGCTAGCAGCAGGCGGCTTGAGGGGAGAGCGTGCACATCGGGTGTCACGCCCAAGATGCGACCCTATCCTCAATTTGGCACGAGGGCCTCCTCAGGGATAGACGCGCATCTCGTCGTGTCGCAAGAATGGATATCGTTACAAGTACATGTACTGAAAAAGAAGAGATATACAGAATTGGCTTACACTCGCCACAAGCTACATCAGAGTCACATCAGTACATTACATAATCATCAAGAGTAAGAGCAGGGTCCGACTACGGACGAAAATAAACGACAAAAGAAGAACGACGTCCATCCTTGCTATCCCAGGCTGCCGGCCTCTAACCCATCCTAGATCGATGAAGAAAAAGAAGAAGAAGAAGCAACTCTGAATGAAAAATCAACGCGCTCGCGTCAAGTAATCTTAGCCTGTACCTGCAACTGGTGTTGTAGTAATCTGTGAGCCACAGGGGACTCAGCAATCTCATTTCCAAAGGTATCAAGACTAGCAAAGCTTAATGGGTGAGGTATGGTTAAGTGGTGAGGTTGCAGCAGCGGCTAAGCATATATTTGGTGGCTAACTTACGAGTACAAGAAATAAGAAGGGGAAGATCTACTCATAACGAACGTGAACTACTGATGATCAAATGAATGATCCTGAACACCTACCTACGTCAGACATAACCCCACCGTGTCCTCGATCGGAGCAGGGGCTCACGAAAGAGACAGTCACGGTTACGCACACAGTTGGCAAGTTTTAATTAAGTTAACTTCAAGTTATCTAGAACCAGTGTTAAACAAAGTTTCCACGTTTCCACATAACCGCGGGCACGGCTTTCCGAAAGATTTAACCCTGCAGGGGTGCTCCAACTAGTCCATCACAAATTACCACAAGCCGCATAGAAATCCTCAATCACGAAGCTCGCGATCTCGTCGGATTCCCTAGTGGAAAACCTCAACTTTGAGATTACCCAAAGCGTCACCGGAATCCCGATGCACAAGATATCTCGTCAAAGGTAAAACTAATCCAGCAAGGCCGCCCGATGTGTCGACGATCCCGATAGGACTCGCGTACCTCGTTCTCAGGACACGACGGATGAGCGATGGTTACCACGCCAAACGCCGAGTTGCCCCGGGTAGCGTTAATAAGCTGCTCTGTTTTGGACCAACACTCATGAGGAGCACTGGCCCGGGGGTTGATTAAAATAGTCCGCGGGTGCCGGCGGGTCCCTATGCAATTTTATTAGGTGATTAGGAAAATGTAGTACCAATGTTGAGCCTTGCCAGACCAGCTTTAATCTAAAACGAATTATCAAGGGGGTCCCCATAACAACCCCGATCGTGTTAGGAGCGCTCAATTATGGAACATAACACTGGTAGCCGGTAACTAAAAGGGGCAAAGGTGGAACAAAACACCAGGCTAGAAAGGCCGAGCCTTCCACCTTTTACCAAGTGTATAGGTGCATTAAATTAAATAGCATTTAATATGCTGATATAACAAGGAACCCATGCTTCACATGGAAGAAACTGCACCTGCAACTAGCAACGCTAACACAGGGTAAAGCAAGCAGTAACATAGCCAATCAGTGGTTTGCTAGGTTGAACAGGTTGAAGGTTATCAAGGCATTGTTGAGAGGCTAAATTTAACAGGTGGTAGGCAACGAGACATAAACGATAGAAGCGACAAACTAGCAAGGCAATGTTAGTAATGGTATCTGGGGAAATGATCATCTTGCCTGAGATCCCGCTTGGAAGAAGAATGCATCCGTGAAGCAGACGAACCGACGTAGACGAACGAGTCCCTCACATCCGACACGCTTGCGGAACTCTATCGAGACGAAGCAAACCGGAAACACAAATTAACACACAGAATTCACCACACGATTCACGACACATATGATGCATGAGCTACTGAATACATGCAAGTCACGGCATGGCAAATCACACAACCAAACACTACACATTAAGTGAAGTTCAATATGCAACGAGTTGCATATTGACGAAACTCCACGTTAATTATTTAGTTCACTCCCAGTTATTTACACGGCAATGTTAATGTTGTTAAACATGCAAGAGGTGAAGCGGAAATTAAACTACCTATCTAGACATTTTAAATGAGGTCGGAAACGACATATAGCATCTCCGAGACGACCTCACATGTTAATTTACAATTCTGTCCAGATCTGAATTAATGCATTTAATTGGTTGTTAAACAGCAAAACAAATAGGTTCACGTGATTCTGCGCGTCATGGCAAGCAACCTACACATAAAGAACATCTCCAACGGAGCTACGGATCAAAAGTTACGAGCACCGCAAGATATGATGGCATGAATGCAAAATGTGTGCAACGACGGCTACGAGCACTTTAAAACAAACAACCCGCAAGAGAAAATGAAACTACACGAGATTCTAAGCAAGTTTCAAGTAGGACACGATCAAAATGGAGCTACGGTTTGAAAACTACGAGCAAAACAAGAACTCACCACAATCTGCCAAAATCAGCCCCATAGCACTTTCTACGCCCCACAACTATGGCTACACAACTCCGATAAGCTCAAGCAAGGCATGGCACGGAAGTGGGCAAGAAGCACTACTACAAACAACTAACAACAACTAGCATGGCATCATGGATCACTAGGGAGAGAAGTCTCAAAAAGGCATCTCAGACACTATTTCAGACTTAGTGTAAATAACACCTCGTCAAAGTGCAGTTTTCAGCCTGAAGCCATATTGACAGCAGCAAAACCTACAGCTACAAGACTCCAAATGGCATGAAACTTCACAGCAAGCTAGAGAAACATAAGGGGTACAACTAACTCCATTGGACCAACCCCAAAAGAGCTACAGATCACAAGATGCAAGCAAGACAAGACAACAACAAAATATAACAGATTCCAGACTTAGAAATATTTCAGCTCCTCTAAAACAGCACTATTCAAGCAACTTGAGGGCAGTCAAACAACACCTAAACATGCATTTCTATTGCAACTAAAAATACCAGGGGCTAAACAAAACACCCAAGATCAACTCTCCAATTGACAACTAATTCAAACGAGGCGCGGAATAAATCCTACGAATTAAACAAAAGGGCTTCACGACAAAATATCTCGCGAACTAACTTCCTCAAAAGCTGAAACTAATTGCACGGAAAAATCCACGGGATTTTTCGCCCCCGAAAACATATAAAATAAGTGGGGTTTGCAACTCAAAATAAGGCCACACATTAATGCGAGATAATACCTCTAAACGGGAAAATAAACTACCGGCAAAACCCTACACGTAAAAATACAATTGACCGCTCTAAAATACGTAGAAATATGGTCCCTAAAACATGGACATTAAATCTATGGCATACGGGCAGTCCGGACGCGCACGAGAATTAACTACGGAACGGATCCTAGTTAAACAACACGTAAAACGAGGCATTAGGCACTCTAAACAGCGTTAAACAAATGTGCATGTTTCAAATTCGTACTCTACGCGCGAAACTACCACAAAAGCATATATAAAACGCGTCGTTCCGACTTACGGTTTGGAAACTACGGACGTTTGAAAATCTAACCTCTTCTAAGAAAAAAAAAACTAATTCGCAGAAAAACCTAATATTTCTACGGGCCGAATTGGAGGCGCAACATAGCTAATACACGCACAGGGGCTGGTGAGAGGGCTCACCTCGGGCCGAATCAGACCGGCCTGGTGGGGAGGAGGTGCTGGGCCGGGGAAGCTGCTCGCCAGCTGGGCCTCAGCTACCGTGGGAGGCCTGAGCCGGCTGGGCCTCTGCGGGGCGCCTGGCCTCGGCCGACCCTCGAGGCGAGGTGGGCCGGCGCCACCTGGCCCACACGGGCGACGCGGCTGGCAGCGCAGCCTGGAACGGCATCCCCCTCCTCGTGCCCCTCCAGGGCAGCGGCGCAGCGGCGACTGCAGAGCTTGGCGGCGGGCGACTCCGGCCAGGGAGGCAAGCCGGCGGGAGAAGGCTGATCCGCGACGGGGATCCCCTGATCTGCCCATTCCCGGCGGCGGCCGGAGCGCAAGGCGGCGCTGGGGCGAGGAAGACCACGGCGGCCGGTCCCTTGGCGGCGGGAGATGAGGGACAGGGGGGCTCGGGCTGCCGGCGGCGCCACGAGGAGGAGCGGGGCGGCGGCCGGCTCGGGTCCTGCGCGAGCTCAGACGGGGCGGCGACCTGGGACGGCGGCGCGCAGGCGAGGTCGCGAGGAGGCGCGGCCATGAGCAGGGAGCTCGCGGGGGCGGCGGTGGATCTGGGCTGGGACGGGCCTCGGATGGGCTTGCGGGCCCGCGGCGGCTGGGGAAGGAGAGAGGCTGTGGCTAGGGTTTCGGGCGCGGAAAACGAGGCAGGTTTAGGGGGAGGCTTTCCGAAAATTAGAAGGGGTCTATATAAAGGCAAACCGGGGGGCTCGGTTGACCGGAATTTCGTCCCGGATCCAACTGCGGGGTCGGATTCGGACGATTCCAAACGCGGGAACGGGTACGTGACCGTGTAGAGGGGTATCCGGAGACGAGAGGGAGAACGGGCGACGCGGCACGAATTTAAAAACACCGACAGACGTCCGACGAATAACCGAAGACGGTGCCGCTACGGGCGACCGTTCGGGTACCAGACGGTCTCTGATCGCGACGAAATTCGACGGGCGGCCTCGCTATTACTAATCACGACCGCACGTTAAATCTCAACCCGATCAGATAAAGTTTTAAATGCACTTTAAAAACAGGGTTTCGACGGTGCCGCGGGCGCGTGCGTGTGCGGTCGGACTCAGAACGGACGACGACGAGAACCGGCAACTACTAACGAATGCAAGTTTGAAAATTGGCGGCAACGAAGATGCCGATGCAGTGCAGATGATGCGCATGATGCGATGATGATGCAACAAATAAAATAAGCCACATGACGAAAACGGAAATAGAGGGGAAGCTTCTAGAACGTCGGCATCGGGCTGTCACAACTCTCCTACACTACAAGAAGATCTCGCCCCGAGATCCAAGAATGAAAGGGGGAGAGGATGAGAAAGAACACGAGGTAAAAACTTAGTCGCTTCTTTGACAAACGAGTGAAACCAATGATCCTTGAAAGTTGCAAGGTGGTAAGGAATGACATGAGAAAGAAGCCAAAATTCACGGAACATTTCGGCAGCACTTTGGTAGGAAAATGGGACAAAAAATTCGAAAAGGTAGGAGAAATAGACAATAATCACAACAAACAAGTAAATAGAACAAGGGAACACCATGAACTTGATAGAACAACATAATAGACCCAAAAGAGCAACATCACAATACCTCCGGAACAAGAGAATATGAACTAGCTCAAGCGGAAGAAGAGAATGAAGAAAAGAATGACAACTACCATCACAATAGAATAGAAGAGCCTCCGGTCATAGAATTGACGTAGTGGTTAGAAAACCAACAACGAAAAGAACAAGATAGTAGTGGGCTTACGAAAATCATCTCAACAAATATGAGGTGACAACCAACCACTAAAAGAAACAAGGATAACTTGGGAGAAACACAATAAGACCAATTCTTACACCAAGAGGATACATTGAGAACTTGGATTACTGACAAGCACCATGATAGCACAATGCATAGGAAAAGCTTTAGGTGAAGTCCAAACCAAGATAGCTCAATGAAGAAATCATGGGTTGAAAATATCTCATGATCATGGAATTGGTGGGTTTAATTATCTCATTCTTGAAAGGAAAACTCTCTGAGGCTCCTACACTAACAAGAAGGCTATAATACCACCTCAAAGGATAAAGGAAGAACAATTGCACATAGAAACGCAAGAGAAATGATACTTGAGGTTCTCCAATACGAATCTTGAAGAACACTTGAGAACGGATAGAAACCTTAATGAACCACCAAGAAGGACCTCCGTATACCAATGAACGATTGAAAGATACGAATGTAGAAGGATATAAGATTATGACCTTGCCAAGATTTAGATGAAGCCTCACAAAGAGATACTTAAAAGAACTTGGAACTCCAGATAAGAAAGATAAGAACACTAGAGAAAAGGAATTGATATCAAGAGCCACTCCGGAAGAAGAATTAAGATCATTTGATGAAACAAGAATAAGAATTATGTTATGCTTATCCTTCATAAATTTAAATTGATGACAATCAACGGATTTAGCATATCACTTATTCTAGTAGAACTGAATTTGGAAAAACAGAGAGGAAAGCACCACTTGAGGCAAAAATTGAAGGAAGCACCGGTAAGAATTCACAATTGAATGGGAACACCACGAATGAATGGATATACAAGAGAATGTAAAGATCATGAGCCACCTGAGAGAAAACTTGAACAAGGCACCGGATAATCGAGAGACGAACGAAGAGACAATAATTGAGAAGAATTAGAGGATGAAAGCTGAAAGCTGAGAACGAAGAATCTTCTAAAATGATGGCCTTCGGAGGAACGAGAAATAAAAACAACTCAGAAATGCACCGGATAGCACGAAAGGGATACTCATGATTGACAACAACTGAGAGGATACACGAAGCTGAGATGACAGACTTCACAAGAATGGAACAAGACTGAAAGAAACACTCCTTCGAAGAGCAAGCTGAGGATGATGATGAGAAAAACACCAAGAATAGTTGAGACACTCCGGAATAAAGAAGAATGAAAGGTTGAGCCAAATATGAGAATTAATTCAAATAGATCTTGAAGAAGGAATATGACTGATGAAATTCATAATTACGTCATAGTTGAAAAGAATTAAGGATCTCCGGAAAAGATTAAAGAGCCAGGTAAGATCCTGGGAAAGAACCTGTGGGTTATGGGCCCACTCAAAGAAACCGCCGTTGAAAAGGTTGGTAGAAAGATTGATATAGCACTGATATGAAGTGAACTAGATAAGGTTGAGCGCCTCGAAATAGTTAAAAGAATTAAAAACGAGAAACTACTGAAATATCATCGACGCTCCGGATGAAAAGAGAGAAATGAATAGCAACAAGACTGATAAGAATTTCCAACATGGGAAAGAATTACAAAGATGAAAAGGATATGAAGAACACAGACAACTGAATTGAATTCACCGGAAAAAATAACAAGACTGAAAAAGGATGAACATGAAGCTCCTGAGAATCTTCACAGCGAATCAACGGATAAGATAGAAAAGAACAGACAGCGGAAACACCAAGAAGAGAAAACTCTTGGATGAAAATTGAATCACTGAAGAAAAAGGGCGGGAGGGCGGGGAAAAACAAAGACAACATGGGACAGATGAGAGAACTCCGGAAGAATTGAGGGAATGACCTGCAAAGATTAGAGAGGATTGAATCCACTTGGAGAGAGACACGCCGGTTCAAAAGAATAGATATAACAACTCCGGTTGACAAGAATTGATATGACAATTGAACGAACCAAAGAATTAAAATTCTCATATAAATATGAGCACACCTTTTAGAAAAGATCTGGAATCACCACTTGACATCGAAGCCACTGAATTACCATATTCCAACAAAACAAAGGGATGAGGCTTATGAAACAAGCCAGAAAAAACTCATGAGAAAGATTTCCGTTCGATATTTTCGTGGACCGGATCGCACGGGCACGATTTACAAAAGCCATCAAGTGCAAGGCAGTGCACCTAACATACGAAGCGTCCCCGAGTCGTAGCAAGCTACAAGGACTCTTTAAGACACAACGTGTACCGTTGTAAGTCGACCGTGAACAAACGAATCCACTAGATGTCGAACCCCAACCTAACATCATGCATTTGTTGGAAGATTGTCCTATAAGCAACTACTTGAATTCCCACCTATGAATTCCCGAAATATCTGGTCATGCAATCTGGTACACGGATACAAGGAATAATATCACACAACTCCTATACTAACCCGTCACTTGTATCACATCCGTCAACACACGACCAGAATCTCAGACCTTCATCTACAACAGACCCTCGTGATCACAACGATACAAAGTATGGCAGTACTCCCGAACAATCTGCACCAGTACTGGGGACATCGGGGTTATCTCGCCACTACTAGTATTGAAGCAATTACGAACATCCTTCGTCCTGAGATACTTAGAAATCTGAATGATAACGATGTGCTCGAGAATCCCCTGGAGCTCAACTCCCCGGAAGAAGATCAAGTCAGACAGGAGGCACCAAGACAGAACTCCGTCACATCGGCATCATATAGATCCCAAGAATATCCGCGTGATCCTAAAAAAAATTTGAGTGAGAAGAGGAGTAGAATAAATTATTACGTCAAGATCCCTCACCAGAGCATAGAAGAGGAGAAAAAAGAATCCTACTCTCCGATATATAGCTAAGACTCAAATAGTTTTTCACTAGACTCGACTCGGCCAAGTTCGATCAATCAAGGGGGCTCCTAGGTCGGTCCTTGCTCTGATACCAACTTGTCACGCCCAAGATGCGACCCTATCCTCAATTTGGCACGGGGCCTCGTCAGGGATAGAAGCGCATCTCGTCGTGTCGCAAGAATGGATATCGTTACAAGTACATGTACTGAAAAAGAAGAGATATACAGAATTGGCTTACACTCGCCACAAGCTACATCAGAGTCACATCAGTACATTACATAATCATCAAGAGTAAGAGCAGGGTCCGACTACGGACGAAAATAAACGACAAAAGAAGAACGACGTCCATCCTTGCTATCCCAGGCTGCCGGCCTCTAACCCATCCTAGATCGATGAAGAAAAAGAAGAAGAAGAAGCAACTCTGAATGAAAAATCAACGCGCTCGCGTCAAGTAATCTTAGCCTGTACCTGCAACTGGTGTTGTAGTAATCTGTGAGCCACAGGGGACTCAGCAATCTCATTTCCAAAGGTATCAAGACTAGCAAAGCTTAATGGGTGAGGTATGGTTAAGTGGTGAGGTTGCAGCAGCGGCTAAGCATATATTTGGTGGCTAACTTACGAGTACAAGAAATAAGAGGGGAAGATCTACTCATAACGAACGTGAACTACTGATGATCATATGAATGATCCTCAACACCTACCTACGTCAGACATAACCCCACCGTGTCCTCGATCGGAGCAGGGGCTCACGAAAGAGACAGTCACGGTTACGCACACAGTTGGCAAGTTTTAATTAAGTTAACTTCAAGTTATCTAGAACCAGTGTTAAACAAAGTTTCCACGTTTCCACATAACCGCGGGCACGGCTTTCCGAAAGATTTAACCCTGCAGGGGTGCTCCAACTAGTCCATCACAAATTACCACAAGCCGCATAGAAATCCTCAATCACGAAGCTCGCGATCTCGTCGGATTCCCTAGTGGAAAACCTCAACTCTGAGATTACCCAAAGCGTCACCGGAATCCCGATGCACAAGATATCTCGTCAAAGGTAAAACTAATCCAGCAAGGCCGCCCGATGTGTCGACGATCCCGATAGGAGTCGCGTACCTCGTTCTCAGGACACGACGGATGAGCGATGGTTACCACGCCAAACGCCGAGTTGCCCCGGGTAGCGTTAATAAGCTGCTCTGTTTTGGACCAACACTCATGAGGAGCACTGGCCCGGGGGTTGATTAAAATAGTCCGCGGGTGCCGGCGGGTCCCTATGCAATTTTATTAGGTGATTAGGCAAATGTAGTACCAATGTTGGGCCTTGCCACACCAGCTTTAATCTAAAACGAATTATCAAGGGGGTCCCCATAACAACCCCGATCGTGTTAGGAGCGCTCAATTATGGAACATAACACCGGTAGCCGGTAACTAAAAGGGGCAAAGGTGCAACAAAACACCAGGCTAGAAAGGCCGAGCCTTCCACCTTTTACCAAGTGTATAGGTGCATTAAATTAAATAGCATTTAATATGGTGATATAACAAGGAACCCATGCTTCACAAGGAAGCAACTGCACCTGCAACTAGCAACGCTAACACAGGGTAAAGCAAGCAGTAACATAGCCAATCAGTGGTTTGCTAGGTTGAACAGGTTGAAGGTTATCAAGGCATTGTTGAGAGGCTGAATTTAACAGGTGGTAGGCAACGAGACATAAACGATAGAAGCGACAAACTAGCAAGGCAATGTTAGTAATGGTATCTGGGGAAATGATCATCTTGCCTGAGATCCCGCTTGGAAGAAGAATGCCTGCGTGAAGCCGACGAACCGACGTAGACGAACGAGTCCCTCACATCCGACACGCTTGCGGAACTCTATCGAGACGAAGCAAACCGGAAACACAAATTAACACACGGAATTCACCACACGATTCACGACACATATGATGCATGAGCTACTGAATACATGCAAGTCACGGCATGGCAAATCACACAACCAAACACTACACATTAAGTGAAGTTCAATATGCAACGAGTTGCATATTGAAAAAACTCCACGTTAATTATTTAGTTCACTCCCAGTTATTTACACGGCAATGTTAATGTTGTTAAACATGCAAGAGGTGAAGCGGAAATTAAACTACCTATCTAGACATTTTAAATGAGGTCGGAAACGACATATAGCATCTCCGAGACGACCTCACATGTTAATTTACAATTCTGTCCAGATCTGAATTAATGCATTTAATTGGTTGTTAAACAGCAAAACAAATAGGTTCACGTGATTCTGCGCGTCATGGCAAGCAACCTACACATAAAGAACATCTCCAACGGAGCTACGGATCAAAAGTTACGAGCACCGCAAGATATGATGGCATGAATGCAAAATGTGTGCAACGACGGCTACGAGCACTTTAAAACAAACAACCCGCAAGAGAAAATGAAACTACACGAGATTCTAAGCAAGTTTCAAGTAGGACACGATCAAAATGGAGCTACGGTTTGAAAACTACGAGCAAAACAAGAACTCACCACAATCTGCCAAAATCAGCCCCATAGCACTTTCTACGCCCCACAACTATGGCTACACAACTCCGATAAGCTCAAGCAAGGCATGGCACGGAAGAGGGCAAGAAGCACTACTACAAACAACTAACAACAACTAGCATGGCATCATGGATCACTAGGGAGAGAAGTCTCAAAAAGGCATCTCAGACACTATTTCAGACTTAGTGTAAATAACACCTCGTCAAAGTGCAGTTTTCAGCCTGAAGCCATATTGACAGCATCAAAACCTACAGCTACAAGACTCCAAATGGAATGAAACTTCACAGCAAGCTAGAGAAACATAAGGGGTACAACTAACTCCATTGGACCAACCCCAAAAGAGCTACAGATCACAAGATGCAAGCAAGACAAGACAACAACAAAATATAACAGATTCCAGACTTAGAAATATTTCAGCTCCTCTAAAACAGCACTATTCAAGCAACTTGAGGGCAGTCAAACAACACCTAAACATGCATTTCTATTGCAACTAAAAATACCAGGGGCTAAACAAAACACCCAAGATCAACTCTCCAATTGACAACTAATTCAAACGAGGCGCGGAATAAATCCTACGAATTAAACAAAAGGGCTTCACGACAAAATATCTCGCGAACTAACTTCCTCAAAAGCTAAAACTAATTGCACGGAAAAATCCACGGGATTTTTCGCCCCCGAAAACATATAAAATAAGTGGGGTTTGCAACTCAAAATAAGGCCACACATTAATGCGAGATAATACCTCTAAACGGGAAAATAAACTACCGGCAAACCCCTACACGTAAAAATACAATTGACCGCTCTAAAATACGTAGAAATATGGTCCCTAAAACATGGACATTAAATCTATGGCATACGGGCAGTCCGGACGCGCACGAGAATTAACTACGGAACAGATCCTAGTTAAACAGCACGTAAAACGAGGCATTAGGCACTCTAAACAGCGTTAAACAAATGTGCATGTTTCAAATTCGTACTCTACGCGCGAAACTACCACAAAAGCATATATAAAACGCGTCGTTCCGACTTACGGTTTGGAAACTACGGACGTTTGAAAATCTAACCTCTTCTAAGAAAAAAAAACTAATTCGCAGAAAAACCTAATATTTCTACGGGCCGAATTGGAGGCGCAACATAGCTAATACACGCACAGGGCGCTGGTGAGAGGGCTCACCTCGGGCCGAATCAGACCGGCCTGGTGGGGAGGAGGTGCTGGGCCGGGGAAGCTGCTCGCCAGCTGGGCCTCGGCTACCGCGGGAGGCCTGAGCCGGCTGGGCCTCTGCGGGGCGCCTGGCCTAGGCCGACCCTCGAGGCGAGGTGGGCCGGCGCCACCTGGCCCACACGGGCGACGCGGCTGGCAGCGCAGCCTGGAACGGCATCCCCCTCCTCGTGCCCCTCCAGGGCAGCGGCGCAGCGGCGACTGCAGAGCTTGGCGGCGGGCGACTCCGGCCAGGGAGGCAAGCCGGCGGGAGATGGCTGATCCGCGACGGGGATCCCCTGATCCGCCCATTCCCGGCGGCGGCGCAAGGCGGCGCTGGGGCGAGGAAGACCACGGCGGCCGGTCCCTTGGCGGCGGGAGATGAGGGACAGGGGGGCTCGGGCTGCCGGCGGCGCCACGAGGAGGAGCGGGGCGGCGGCCGGCTCGGGTCCTGCGCGAGCTCAGACGGGGGGCGACCTGGGACGGCGGCGCGCAGGCGAGGTCGCGAGGAGGCGCGGCCATGAGCAGGGAGCTCGGGGAAGCTCGCGGGGGGGGGGCGATGGATCTGGGCCGGGACGGGCCTCGGATGGGCTTGCGGGCCCGCGGCGGCTGGGGGAGGAGAGAGGCTGCGGCTAGGGTTTCGGGCGCGGAAAACGAGGCAGGTTTAGGGGGAGGTTGTCCGAAAATTAGAAGGGGTCTATATAAAGGCAAACCGGGGGGGCTCGGTTGACCGGAATTTCGTTCCGGATCCAACCGTGGGGTCGGATTCGGACGATTCCGAACGCGGGAACGGGTACGTGACCGTGTAGAGGGGTATCCGGAGACGAGAGGGAGAACGTGCGACGTGGCACGAATTTAAAAACACTGACAGACGTCCGACGAATAACCGAAGACTGTGCCGCTACGGGCGACCGTTCGGGTACCAGACGGTCTCTGATCGCGACGAAATTCGACGGGCGACCTCGCTATAACTAATCACGACCGCACGTTAAATCTCAACCCGATCAGAGAAAGTTTTAAACGCACTTTAAAAACAGGGTTTCAACGGTGCCGCGGGCGCGTGCGTCTGCGGTCGGACTCAGAACGGACGACGACGAGAACCAGCAACTACTAACGAATGCAAGTTTGAAAATTGGCGGCAACGAAGATGCCGATGCAGTGCAGATGATGCGCATGATGCGATGATGATGCAACAAATAAAATAAGCCACATGAGAAAACGGAAATAGAGGGGAAGCTTCTAGAACGTCGGCATCGGGTTGTCACATTGGGCACGCGCCAACCTACTCGCCCGAGGAGGAAGAACCCCCCCCCCCCCCCCCCCCCGTGCGCGCCCATGGTAGGTTGCGCGAGCTTCTTTCCTAGCCTAGGTAAGTGTCCCAAGTAGGCATCTCCTTAAATTTTTTTAGTTGTTTCTGTTTTCAATTTCTGCAAAAAAAACATTGGATTTAGTTTTCAAACCAAATCATCTTTATTGCTTCTGAAAAGAATTGTGGATGCAATATGAACTATTCCCAAGCCCCACAAAAAAATCCAGAACTATTGGACTTATATTTCTTTTATTATAGATATAAACCCAATTCAAATAGCTATTATTTAAATCAAAGGTCACAGAATAAATGCTTCTCCTATTCCAAAATAATTTGTTTGAATTTTAACACTTCCCAATAATTTTGGAGTTTAATAGGAACATTTTCTTGGACACATTTGAAAGATTTTAACTTGATCATTTCATTTTAATGATTTCTAAGGATTTTAAAATCCCCTCAATTCACCTTCAGAGAAATTAAAAATTATTGCATGATGATTATATGATGACAAGGAATGACTAAGCTAACGATGTGATAACTCACCCCCACTAAACAAGAATCTCGTCCCGAGATTCACGCGTAGGGTAAGAGGACAAAGGGGACACTAGCTATCACAATCCTCATGATATAGTTACCCTTCTCGAAGATGTTGATAAATTGCATCATGTTGATCTTGAAATCTTTGCCTTCAGGAACTTTACCCAACATGGAGACAAAAGGACGAGAACTTCCTCAAGAATCAATCTTCTCAAGATCGAGAAACTCACGGTCAACTCATGGAATAAGACGTAGAAACATCTCTTGAGCTGAGACACAAAACACACATTGGGAACAAAGGAATGAGGCACATGGCGGAGGTTCATTTGGTAGGCAACAAATCCACGCTTAAAACATCTGGTGAAAAGGTTTCAAAGTAGCAAGGAAAATTTTCCATGATTCCATAAGGGGGCTCCTTCAAGAAGGTGACTCATAGAGTTATTCCCTTAAGTTGCAAAAAGAATTACTTTTGATATACATATCATCGAAACTCTTCATACTAGGTTAACGCAATTCACAAATGATTGTTTGAAAGAGTTCTATGAAATGGCATACTCGGGTTGGAGAGATAACTAGTATTATAGAACAACTCAGCAAATGGAAATCATGTTCCAATTGATACCAAGGATATAACCTAGTGTTTAAGCATGCTCTCAAGAATTTGAGCATTTCTATATTCATCGGGGTTTTACCAAAATCCATACCAAGGATCCTGGCAACACATCATACTACCATGATCAACAATAATGGAGGATGAACATGCAAAGGAATACAACACTTTCTCATATATCACGTTAGCTATGCCAAGGGAACGAAATCTGGATGATCGATCGAGAGACATTTAGCACTCCGCTTCTAATGTTCTCCTTGATGTAACATCGTAACCCGATTATAGGTAACATTTGATATCTAGAATATCAAGTAAAGGAGGGACTCAAAGGGGACATGAGGAAAAACTTCTAAATAAGTCATACGGAGTCCTCATAGGGAAGTGGCTAATCTTGCGGACACAAGATATTATAATAATAGGTATTTCGGCTATGTGTGTTAGCCATGACATTCACTTTACCGGGTTACAGAGGGACCAATATTATAATTCCTAGGAACTATTCCAACCCTCATATCTGCTTGAGATTCAGATCTGATTAGTGTCTAGATATTTTAGACTCGGCATGACTGGAAAGGAAGGTTTGCAACACAAATGAAAAAGAAAGTGTTGTGAGATTCTCAAGGGATGAACCACGGAAGCCAACTCCAAAGCATGATCTGGATTGCAAGACTCATGTTGACACACTGTCCACGACAAATGTGATCACACAGTGATCGAACAACAAAACATTATGGGGTCCTCGTGGGGAACCAACATTGAGGATATCAAAGTATCCGCGTGCAAGTCTAAAGTATAAGTTTAGAACAGACTCCTTTTCGTTGAACAAATCAATCAGTAGCTTGGTGTGTTTGGATATACATACGGAATGGAGGTTTCAAATCTATCAAACCATATAATTCTTTGCACATGCATGACTGACTTGAGATCATTCCAGGGAAGCAAAATAACTTTTCTCCAAGTCACGGCGGCAACTTGCACCAGATGCACGTGAACTAAGAGCAAGTCACTTCTTAAACCAAACATATGCTTCATGTATGAGAAATGAAGATATTGCCTACAAAGTTTCCTACACTAGCTTTATGTCCATCATAAATCATGGGGAAGATAAACAATGCTGTCGATGGGCTCAACAACAGTTCCTCAATGTTTCCATGAAGATGGAAGTCCATAACTATGTAAACAAGGTGATAGCATTGGTCAGACCAGAATATATAATGTTGCAAACTCGAGAAGGCATCGATGAGTATGACAACATTAGGAAAATCTTTAGTTCTTATTTTGACTTGACGATAGCCCACACTCAAATCAAAGATTGGAAAAGATGATAGGTGCAACAATTGCTCACAAGAATCAATCGATGAAGATATCCTGTTTCTTCAAGACTCGCACAACACAAATAATATCCCTTTGGAATGAACTAAGTCATGAAAAGCTTTTATATTCCAACTCTCCAAGTTGTTATTGAGCTTAACCAACTAGTTTCATGGTATCCAGCACAGATTCTTGGAGAAAGGATTGGTTTACGGGAAACCAACTTGATCACGAACTCAACATAACGGTCAGGGGAAACCCCTAGCAACACTTCCAAGAAAATATTCAGAAAATCACGAACCACCGATGTGTTATTAAGCTCGAAAACAATCTCGCTTTTTAGGTCAAGACGATGTGATCAAAAGACCGAAGGATTAACACAATCCCAACCCATTGATCGAGGAGTTCACTAGGAAAGATGGACTAGGTAGCACGATCATTCTTAAAATGATGGTTCAATAACCAACACGTTAATAATGAAATTATTGTCTAGTAACTACCAAGCAACAGGATTGCTAGGAGTATTGAATTTCACATCATAGTTCACTTGCCGATATTCCGGTTCAAACCCAAATACCGAGAAATGAATAATGATGGTGCAAAGTACCACTGTATAAAGAATTCATAAGAGGTTGTGCAATTCTCATGACTTTCCCGACATAAAGAAGGTAATACTTCAAGGTACAATAGAACAAATACTAGATTAGTATTTTGATCTGTAGAGTACAACTGCTTTGACCAAATCCTTGAAATGGATGAGGCAATGGAATTTTCTTCTCCTCGTCATTCTGAAATAGAATGGCTTGACACACTAAAATAATAATATGCATCGATGGACATTAATGCATAACTACTCTTGACCATCCAATGATATATGAAGGTCGGAATACAACTGAGGAGGGGAAACTCAAGAGCACATGATTTTTTTTGAGTTCTAGATGCATAGGTTAGCATGTTTGAACGAGTTCAACATAATTCTTCTCGATAACCCATGCAAAAAGTTAGGAATAGCAGAGTCACAACTATGGAATGGAGACTTCATCAAGAGAACTCTTTTTGTGATCTTTTAGTTCGGGAGAATTTCGGCCATAATTGGTTCATGGTAGTGGAAGAACGATATACCACCAATCTCGAAGTCTAGAACAAGGTTACTAATATCATAAAGGAACAAGCAAATACTATCAACACGAGTGAGCAGAATGATCCTTGGGTTCAAGAACCCAGAAATAGACTACCTACTTACTAAGTAGCATCATAGGATGCTTTTTAATACGATGGCTAGAGTTATCACACTGGAAACACAAAACACAACTGGACTATTGGGTGGTTCTCTGAGATATCATGGTTTCCTAACAATTTCAATAGATACACCAAAGTAATAGAGTACCTAAACATAATAATTAGTGTGCTTCGTATGACCCAAAAAGACATCGGTAACAGGAGGAAGGAGTTTGCAATTGCATCAGATTTTATAACCCTTAGATAACTCCGACATCATAACGACTGTACGGGCATAAAATATGAGAAAACGTGCATGAAAACTGACAACGTAGCACTGAATTCTTATGAAGACAGTGATCCAGGAAGACAACACTTTCCCATAGGTCTCCAGCAAAGTAGCTCGTCATCCTAATAGATAGAGGAGAAAGCCTAGTTATTAATCCCCATAGAATAAAGAAGAGGATGACTAAGAATTAGAATGACATGACGAAAGGAGTAAAAAGAGCCTTACGTTCCCTTCCACAATCAATTCCCTCATACAACTAAAGAATTTCTAGACTCAACAAAGACCAGTTTGGCTTGGTAAACCTACTAGCACTCAAGCTCTCATGCCAACGTTGTCGGATCCCTGATCATACGCCTTAAGAATCTAGCATGTAACATATCACATCACTTTGCGGCCTCGCGCACGGTAATCCCACGGCTGCCACCTCACCTTCGCCGGGACCGTATGCGTATTTTGGCTCACGTATATGAATATGTAGCCAGCATTCAAATGTCAAAGAACCTGGGTCGACATGACTTGTCATAAACTCATGTGGCACATCGATGTCTACTACACAACCTTCTTCTTGTAGACTCATGTTGGGCCTCCAAGCACAGATTTTTGTAGGACAATAGCAAGTTTCCCTCAAGTTGATAACATAAGGTTTATCAATCCGTGGGAGGCGTAGGATGAAGATGGTCTCTCTCAAGCAACCCTCAATCAAATAACAAAGAGCCTCTTGTGTCCCCAACACACCCAATACAATGGTAAATTGTATAGGTGCACTAGTTCGGCGAAGAGATGGTCATACAAGTGTAATATGGATGGTAGATATAGGTTTTTCTAATATGAACATATAAAAACAGCAAGGTAACTAATGATAAAAGTGAGCAAACGATATTGCAATGCTTACAAACAAGGCCTAGGGTTTATACTTTCACTAGCGCAAGTTCTCTCAACAATACTAACATAGTTGAATCATATACAAATACCTCTCGTCTGACAAACAGTTCATTCTAAAGTCACAAATAGAGGAGAACTAACAAATAAATTATTGTAGGGTATGAAACCACCTTGAAGTTATCTTTTCCGATCAATCCTATGAGCTATCCCTATAAGTGTCACGAACAGCCCTAGAGTTCACACTAAAATAACATCTTAAGACACACATCAACCAAAACCCTAATGTCACCTAGATACTCCAATTTCACCACAAGTAACCATGGGCTTCATTATACGATATGCATCACATAATTTCAGATTCATCATGTTCAATCCAACACAAAGAACTTCAATGAGTGCCCCAAAGTTTCTACCGGAGAGTCAAGACAACAACATGTGCCAACCCCTATGCATAGATTCCCAAGGTCACGGAACCCGCAAGTTGACCACCAAAACATACATCAACTGGATCAAGAGAACACCCCGCTGTCACCACGGATATCCCGTTGCAAGACATACATCAAGTGTTCTCAAATCCTTAAAGACTCAATCTGATAAGAAAACTTCAAAGGGAAAACTCAATACATAACAGGAGGATAGAGAGGGGAAAACTCCATATGATTCATTTATTATTAATAAAGCTCGCGATACATCAAGATCGTGCCATATCAAGAACATGAGAGAGAGATAGATCAAACACATAGCTACTGGTACATACCCTCAGCCTCGAGGGTGAACTACTCCCTCCTCGTCATGGAGACCGTCGGGATGATGAAGGTTGGCCTCCGGTGATGGTTTCCCCCTCCGACAGGGTGCCGGAACGGCCTCCCGATTGGTTTTTCGTGGTAGTGGAGGCTTGCGCCAGCGGAACTCCTGATATAGGTTTCTTTCTGAAGGTTTCCTGATTTATAGGAATTTTTGGCATCGGTCTCGCGTCAAGGTAATGCCCGAGGGGCCCACAAGACAGGGGAACGCCCCTGGCTTGTGGCCAGGTGGTGGACCCTTCCGGTTGATTCTTTCGCGAGTATTTTTTATATTTTCGAAAAATATTCTCCGCAAATTTTCAGCTCATTCTGAGAACTTATATTTCTGCACAAAAACAACACCACGGTAGTTCTTCTGAAAACAGCGTCAGTCCGAGTTAGTTCTAATCAAATCATACCAAAACCATATAAAATTAGTGTAAACATGGCATGAATATTTCATAAATTATAGATACGTTGGAGACGTCTCAGCATCCCCAAGCTTAATTCCTGCTCGTCCTCGAGTAGATAAATGATAAAAGAAATAATTTATGAAGTGTGAATGCTAGCAAGTGCACAAGTTTGATCAATGATACTTCCAGTCTCTTTTTCTGGCATCACTATTAACCATAAATGGTAGCACATCTCATAAAACTTCTCATGATCATGTAACAAGCTATTCACATGTTAAAGTATAGACCATAAAGTTTCTTGAAAACTGACAAACTATGCTTTCAGTCACTAAACAATTGCAATTCATTTTATTTTCAGGAAGGGTCTATGTAAGAGCTTTTGATTTAGAAAAGTCCACATACTCAACTATCATATAGTCTTCCATGATTGCTAACACTCAAAGCATATATTTAGAGCAAATGGTATCCGTCGAACACCGAGAAAGATAGGGGCTTAAAGTTTTGCCTCCCAACTTATTTATCATATAGATAATTGTCAACAATAATAATTCATGATCAAATATATTTGAATGGCCTTATATGCTTGTATCTTTCCCCACCACATGATGCTTGCCAAGAGAAAAAGACGAAATATAGGAAGTGGTGAAGATCACCATGACTCTAGTATGAAGGTAAGTACTAGAAAGTAAAAGATAGGCCCTTCGCAGAGGGAAGCATTGATTTGCAGAGGTGACAGTGCTCAAGCTTTAAAACAGAGACGAATAATAATTTTGAGCGGTATGCTTTCATTGTCAACATAACAACCGAGAGATCTCGGTATCTTCCATGATAGATACATTATAGGCAGTTCCCAAACAGAATGGTAAAGTTTTTAGTCCCCCTCCACCAATCAATCACACTCCATGGCGAGCCGAATCCATGGGTACCATCCATAAAAACAACAATCTTGGGGAGTTTTGTTTCATTATATTTTGATTTGATTTTTTTGAGCATGGGACCGGGCATCCCGAATACCACACACTTTCTCGTGAATGATAGCTAATCAACACATATCATGAGAATAACTCACCTAGCATGGAAGATACTAACAACCCCTAGTCACTATATTGAGCGATTCGGGCATAAAAAACAAAATATTATTTTAAGGTTTAGCATTTGGCACATGCAAATTTAGTTGTAACGGCAGGTAAATACCGCATATAAGTAGGTATGGTGGACTCATATGGAACAACTTTGGGTTTAAGGGTGTTTGGATGCACAAGGAGTATTTCTACTTGGTGCGAAGTTTTTGCTAGTATGAGGTGGAAGCAAGGACCACATGTTGGAGGATCCATAACGATATAACTTCTATACAAATATACCCAAGCATAACTCATTACGTTGTCTTCGTTGTCCAACTTAAACTACTTTTCTCACGTTTGAAAATAATTAACGGGTATTCACAATCATAGAAGATTTCCAAGATAGTATATTTATATGTGAAATCTCTCTTCCTTCAGTATTCTTTCATGAATTGTTCAAGTGACCAATGCGGTGTTTGCTAACTTTCAATAAATTTTACCAACTATACTTCTTATATGTGAAGTCATTACTCCCCATGGGATAAGCATAGAAACATATATAATCTGAGATTTATGATATTCAATTCATTCAACCATTCACTCATAGGATATAAGTGAAGAATGAGAGTAAATGACAAAACTACTCCAAAACATATAAGTGAAGATCAATGAGTAGTCAAACAATCAAGTAGCTATGTGAGGACTCTCTCTCTCTCTTAATAAATATTTTCATATCTGAGTATTTTGTTTAAAAAGAAAGCAAAAGAAAAAATATCACTCCAAGAATAGGACGCATCATGTGAATGAATAAAAATTTAGGCTCAACATAGGCTAACCGATAGTTGACGAAGAGAGGTTGGATGCGTAGCATCCCCAAGCTTAGATGCTTGAGAGTTCTTGAAATATTTACTTGTGGTTCCTTGGGCATCCCCAATCTTGAGCTTTTGTATCTTGTTCAATCCTCTCGTAGTGCACATAATAATCAATCAACTCTTTATGTACTACCAAGAAAAGTTACATAATAATTGCAAACATCATCTACTGTTTACTATCATTTCCACAATTTATATCTATTAATATAGGCTATGGAAACTATAGGATAAGTAGATAACAAAACTATGACAGCAATCTGTCCAAATAGAACAGTCTGTAGCAATTAATGAAAACAGTGTACTTATCTAACTCAAAAACATATTAAAATTTAGGACATGCTATAAAATTTATATGAAAACACTATGTAAAAATTTCAGAAACTTTTCAAGTTTGAGTAAAATACGAAAATTCAAACACTACAACACCAGTTTCTGTTTTTACACAACACCAAACAAAGCATGCAATGCAAGCATCCTAATGCAATTCTTGGAACATTTTATTGAAAACCAAGATTATAAATAGCACCTAACAGATAACAACAAAATAAAATGATGCTCCAAGCAAAACTCATATTATGTGATGAATAAAAATATAGCTCCAAGTAAGATATACCAATAATGTTGAAGACGAAAGATGGGATGCCTTCCGGGGCATCCCCAAGCTTATCTTCGGTATTTCTTCGAAATTACCTTGGGGTGCCTTGGGCATCCCCAAACTTAGGTTCTTGTCACTCCTTATTCTCCTCATATCGGTGTCTCACCCAAAACTTGAAAACTTCAATTACACAAAAATTAACGGAACTTCGTGAGATGGGTTAGTATAATAAATAATGATCATGCACTTAGGTACTGTCAAGACAAGATTCATAATTGTTCCAACATGGTACCTACTGTATTATACTATTCCCATAATTTATATCACTGAATATAAGCTATGGGAATACTAAAACAATCAAACTATGCATGCAAAACAGAATCTGTCAAAAACAGAACAATCTGTGAAGATCTGTAGTGTAACCATACTTCCCTGACTCTAAAAATTCTGAACAATTAGGACAATCCAGGCCATTTTTATATCAATCTTTTGTAAAACATTCAGATCAAAAGCACGTTCCAGTGAATTTACAAAATTCCTGGACTGAGAGCAAATGTTTTTGTTTTTGCACAGAAGCAAGTCAACTATCATCCACACTCCCAAAGGCTTTACTTGGCCCTTTATTGAAATAAAATGCATATAACATGATTAATGTAGTAGCTTAATCATGTTAACACCAAAAAACAGAAAGTAAAAGTGTTGGATTGTCTCCCAAGAAGCGGTTTTCTTTAAAGCCTTTTAGCTAGGCATGATGATTTCAATGATGCTCACATAGGAATAATAATTATAGCAAGCAAAAGAGCATCATGAATCTGATGACCACAATTAATCCTAACCCACTTCATACGCGTAGGTATTTATTGAGCAAACAATTTATGGGAGCAAGAATCAACTAGCATAGGAAGGCAAAAAAAAAGCACAACTTCAAAACTTTGAACGCATAGGGAGGAAACTTGATATTATTGCAATTCCTACAAGCATATGTTCCTTCCTCATAATAATTTTCAATAGAATCATGAAAGAATTCAATAATATAACTATCACATACAGCATTATTTTCATGATGTACAAGCATAGAAAATTTATCACTCTCCACATAAGCAAACTTCTTCTCTTTCATAATAGTGGGAGCAAACTCAACAAAATAACTATCATGAGGTACTTGATTGACATAACCACTTTGAATATTAAAATCATGATAACAAGTTTCATGGTTACTATCAATCTTTATAGCATACGTGTCATCACAATAATCATCATACATAGGAGGAATTCTATCATCATAATAGTTTTGTTCATCAAAACTTGGGGGACTAAAAATATCATATTCATCAAGCATAGCATCCCCAAGCTTGTGGCTTTGCATATCATTAGCATCATCAATATTCATAGAATTCGTACTAACAATATTCCTATCATGCACATCACTCAAATATTTAGTGCCAAACATTTTAGTAACTTCTTCTTCTAACACTTGAGCACAATTTTCCCTTCCATCAATTCCATTTTTAAAAAGATGAAGCGTATGAGGGAACCTCAATTCCCTTTTTTTGTAGTTTTCTTTTGTAAAACCAAACTAGTGAAAAACAAGAAACTAAAAGATTTAATTGCAAGATCTAAAGATATACCTTCAAGCACATACCTCCCCGGTAACGGCGCCAGAAAAGAGTTTGATGTCTACTACACAACCTTCTTCTTGTAGACTCATGTTGGGCCTCCAAGCACAGAGTTTTATAGGACAATAGCAAGTTTCCCTCAAGTGGATGACATAAGGTTTATCAATCCATGGGAGGCGTAGGATGAAGATGGTCTCTCTCAAGCAACCCTGCAATCAAATAACAAAGAGTCTCTTGTGTCCTCAACACAGCCAATACAATGGTAAACTGTATAGGTGCACAAGTTCAGCGAAGAGATGGTGATACAAGTGTAATATGGATGGTAGATATAGGTTTTTGTAATCTGAAAATATATAAACAGCAAGGTAACTAATGATAAAAGTGAGCACAGACGGTATTGCAATGCTTAGAAACAAGGCCTAGGGTTCATACTTCCACTAGCGCAAGTTCTCTCAACAATACTAACATAGTTGAATCATATGTAAATACCTCTTGTGCGACAAAGAGTTCACTACAGGAATCAGCTTCTTTGTCGGCTGCCATCACAGACGGCAAAGACAAAATCACAGATGGCAAAGATTCCCACGGCCGGCAAAATTTCTGCGTCAGCCTACGACGGCATAGGACCTTCTTTGCCGTCTGCCCCCCCCCCAAAGCGGATGGCAAAGCTCTTTGTCGTCAGCTTTCCTTAGGAGCAGTCGGCAAAGTGCTCGAGACGGCAGCCGACAGGCATTGCCTCCGTTAGGGGTTAACGGAGGCTTTCTCGTTTGCCTCCCCCTCCATCATTGCCATCTGCCTCCCCCTCCATCTGTGTCGTCTGCCTACTCCTCCCCTCCCCCCCCCCCTCCATCTTTGTCATCTGCCTCCCCCCCCTTCATGTTTGTCGTCTGCCTACTCCCCCCCCCCTCCACTCTTTGCCGTCTGACTCCCCCCCCCTCCACTCTTTGCCGTCTGCCTCCTCCTCCCCCCCCCCTCCTCTGTGCCCTCTTGTTTGCCGTCTGCCCACCATGGAGGCAGACGGCAAAGAGACTATATAGACACCCCAGGATGCACAACTGGGTGCCATGTGGCACGTTTTCCATCTGCCAACTGATGGCACAGGAATTTGCCATCAGCTGGCAGACGGCAAAGAGCCCATATAGTACCTATTTTTTTGTTTTATATTATTTCACAGCACACACACACATATATATATATATATATATATATATTTTACAGCACATTTATATAATTCACCACACATATATGATATATAGTTCACCACACATATACTTGCCAACACATATATATAATTCACCACACATATATGATATACATATAAATCAATGTACATCCCCATATATCCAAAGAACCAACATACAAAGTATTGCACTGTTTATCCATATATACATATACATATAGAAAAACATTGTTCATCAACTCAAATGAAAACTAGATGATATACATATAAAGTTCATCCATCGACATTGTTCAACTCCATGAATGCCAGCTTCCATGCATGTAGAATATCCAATCTGCAAAAATGTGAATAAGAAAGTCAGAAGAAGAACAAAATATGATGTTTTTCAGCTAATTATGTCATTTTTAGCAGAAAAAAAGCTAAGAATATAATATTCATTAGCTAACCAAGGTTCTTGTGCCATTTTTATCTTATTACGGCATTTTGGAGCTAAATGGGTTAATTAAAGCAAGGATAATATGAAAGAGGAGAAGAAAGAGGAGGAGGAGGAGAAGAAGAAGAAATCAAGAAGGAGGAGAAGGAGGAGAAGGACTAGAAGGTCCTTGGCCTTCTCCTCCTCCTCCTCCTCCTCCTCCTTCTCCTTCTTCTCTTCTTCTTCTTCTTCTTCTTTCTTTTCATTTTGCCTATTTCTTCTCCTCTTATCCTCTTGTTGGAGCTAAATTACCTAATTATGTCTTTTTGGAGCTAAATGGGCTAATTATCCCATTTTAGAGGAAAACAAGCTAAGTATATAATATTCATGAGCTAACCAAGGTTATTATGCCATTTTGAGCTTATTATGGTATTTTGGAGCTAAATGGGCTAATTATGTCATTGTTGGGATAATTAAATCAAGGATAATATGAAAGAGGAGAAGAAAGAGGAGGAGGAGGAGAAGAAGAAGAAATCAAGAAGAAGGAGGAGAAGGAGGAGAAGGAGGAGGAGGAGAAGGACTAGAAGATCCTTGGCCTTCTCCACCTCCTCCTCCTCCTCCTTCTCCTTCTTCTCTTCTTCTTCTTCTTCTTTCTTTTCGTTTTGCTTATTTCTTCTCCTCTTCTCCTCTTGTTGGAGCTAAATTACCTAATTATGTCTTTTTGGAGCTAAATGGGCTAATTATCCCATTTTAGAGGAAAACAAGCTAAGTATATAATATTCATGAGCTAACCAAGGTTGTTCTGCCATTTTGAGCTTATTATGGTATTTTGGAGCTAAATGGGCTAATTATGTCATTGTTGGGGAAATTAAAGAAAGGATAATATGAAAGAGGAGAAGAAAGAGGAGGAGGAGGAGAAGAACAAGAAATCAAGAAGAAGGAGGAGAAGGAGGAGAAGGAGGAGGAGGAGAAGGACTAGAAGGTCCTTGGCCTTCTCCTCCTCCTCCTCCTCCTCCTCCTTCTCCTTCTTCTCTTCTTCTTATTCTTCTTCTTTCTTTTAATTTTGCCTATTTATTCTCCTCTTCTCCTCTTTTTGGAGCTAAATTACCTAATTTTGTCTTTTTGAGCTAAATGGGTTAATTATCCCATTTTAGAGGAAAACAAGCTAAGTATATAATATTCATGAGCTAACCAAGGTTCTTATGCCATTTTGAGCTTATTATCGTATTTTGGAGCTAAATGGGCTAATTATGTCATTGTTGGGTTAATTAAAGCAAGGATAATATGAAAGAGGAGAAGAAAGAGGAGGAGGAGGAGAAGAAGAAGAAATCAAGAAGGAGGAGAAGGACTAGAAGGTCCTTGGCCTTCTCCTCCTTCTCCTCCTCCTCCTCCTTCTCATTCTTCTCTTCTTCTTCTTCTTCTTCTTCTTTCTTTTCATTTTGCCTATTTATTTTCCTCTTCTCCTCTTATTGGAGCTAAATTACCTAATTATGTCTTTTTGGAGCTAAATGGGCTAATTATCCCATTTTAGAGGAAAACAAGCTAAGTATATAATATTCATGAGCTAAGCAAGGTTCTTATGCCGTTTTGAGCTTATTATGGTATTTTGGAGCTAAATGGGCTAATTATGTCATTGTTCGGGAAATTAAAGCAAGGATAATATGAAATAAGAGAATAAAGAGGAGGAGGAGGAGGAGAAGAAGAAGAAATCAAGAAGGAGGAGAAGGAGGAGAAGGACTAGAAGGTCCTTGGCCTTCTCCTCCTCCTCCTCCTCCTCATTCTCCTCCTTCTATTCTTCTTCTTCTTATTCTTTCTTTTAATTTTTCCTATTTCTTCTCCTCTTCTCCTCTTGTTGGAGCTAAATTATCTAATTATGTCTTTTTGGAGCTAAATGGGTTAATTATCCCATTTTAGAGGAAAACAAGCTAAGTATATAATATTCATGAGCTAACCAAGGTTCTTATGCCATTTTGAGCTTATTATGGTATTTTTGAGCTAAATAGGCTAATTATTTCATTTTTGGGTTAATTAAAGCAAGGATAAAATGAAAGAGGATAAGAAAGAGGAGGAGGAGGAGAAGAAGAAGAAATCAAGAAGAAGGAGGAGAAGGAGGAGGAGGAGAAGGACTAGAAGGTCCTTGGCCTTCTCCTCCTCCTCCTCCTCCTCCTTCTCCTTCTCTTCTTCTTCTTCTTCTTCTTCTTCTTCTTTCTTTTCATTTTGCCTATTTCTTCTCCTATTCTCCTCTTGTTGGAGCTAAATTACCTAATTATGTCTTTTTGGAGCTAAATGGGCTAATTATCCCATTTTAGAGGAAAACAAGCTAAGTATATAATATTCATGAGCTAACTAAGGTTCTTATGCCATTTTGAGCTTATTATGGTATTTTGGAGCTAAATGGGCTAATTATGTCATTGTTGGGGAAATTAAAGCAAGGATAATATGAAAGAGGAGAAGAAAGAGGAGGAGGAGGAGAAGAAGAAGAAATCAAGAAGGAGGAGAAGGAGGAGAAGGAGGAGGAGGAGAAGGACTAGAAGGTCATTGGCCTTCTCCTCCTCCTCCTCCTCCTCCTCCTTCTCCTCCTTCTCTTCTTCTTCTTCTTCTTCTTTCTTTTAATTTTGCCTATTTCTTCTCCTCTTCTCCTCTTGTTGGAGCTAAATTACCTAATTATGTCTTTTTGGAGCGAAATGGGCTAATTATCCCATTTTCGATGAAAACAAGCTAAGTATATAATATTGATGAGCTAACCAAGGTTATTATTCCATTTTGAGCTTATTATGGTATTTTGGAGCTAGATGGGCTAATTATATCATTGTTGGGGAAATTAAAGTAAGGATAATATGAAAGAGGAGGAGGAGGAGAAGAAGAAGAAATCAAGAAGGAGGAGAAGGAGGAGGAGGAGAAGGACTAGAAGGTCCTTGGCCTTGTCCTCCTCCTCCTCCTCCTCCTCCTCCTTCTTCTCTTCTTCTTCTTCTTCTTTCTTTTCATTTTTCCTATTTCTTCTCCTCATGTTGGAGCTAAATTACCTAATTATGTCTTCTTGGAGCTAAATGGGCTAATTATCTCATTTTAGAGGAAAACAAGCTAAGTTTGGAGGAGAAACTTACCGTAGTAGTCATCAAGGAGGAGAAACACCACGGTTGCTCGCGCCGGCTTCGTTTGGAGATGGTTGGCCTGGAAAGGGTCGTGCGATGCCGCTCGGGAGTTATTCTGCAGAAAAGATATTTTGCAATGTCTCAGTTAGCATGATGACACTCAATTATTAATACTAGTTTATAATGAAACTCACCATGCCAATCAAAGAGAAGACGGGCATTGGCGGAGGGACTTGAACGCTCTTCTCGCACAGACCCTGAAGAGTGAGTCGTACTAGTTAGTTTTGAAACAGACATTACACACATGATTTGGCTATTGTGAAAAAAAAACATATTACAAAAAGGTCGTATAGGGCCCATTGACCCGCCTCATTCCGGGCCCTCTCCTCCTCAAGCAATCGTGTCGTGGTCTGGCCCCTCTCATCAAGAGCAGCCTGGCTAGCCAATCTCTCTTTCTCAAGAGCAGCCTGGTTTGCCATTCTCTCTTTCTAACGAGCAGCCTGAAACACCATTCCTCGTTACCATAGTAATGATCTATGGTGACACACATAATGAAATGGATGAAAGTGTTCTAAGTCCGTACAACTAACCTCGATGGCAAGTTCGACTAGTCGTGGACGACGCGTTATCTCAGGACAGCTGCTCGACTGGCGCGCCTTGATCTCCGGAAGAGTGACTGGACAACGAATTATCCCATCTCCAATGGCTATCGAGCCATGGGGCCTCCCGCCACCAGATATCATCACGAGCTCTGGATCCAAAGGTTCCTGGCTAGGGTTAAAGTCATCCCCTTTTGTAGCCTTCCCCGCGTCCCTGTACGCCACGAGCTTCTGGTGGGATGATATGTTGGTGAAGTTATTGGGATCATCCAGGTCAGACTCATAGAATGCCTTCGCCTTCTTGTAAGAGGGAGTATGGGCCATGCCATAAAGGTCGTACAAGTGTGGCATCTCAGTCTTATTGTGATGCGCCTAAAAGAGAGGAACAAAATATTAGCATCAAGAATGAATTGCATGAATCATGAAGCAAATCACATACCCAGTTTCGTCCAAACTGAAGTAAGTTGGCGCTGCCTTGATGGTGTGGCACACCAACCATTTGGCTACGCCGATCCTTCGCATTCTCGTGGATGGCTCGCCAGCTGCCTGTGCACCACTCATCAACCAACGCCTCCCAACAATCCATCTTATCCGCACACCATCTCAGGGGCACCTGTAAGTTATTAGAAAGAATTTTCAGCGCTACGCCTATGAATGAAATCAAGAAAACTACGTAGAAGGACTTAAGAATAGGTAATTACCTTCATGTATTGCTCCTTCTTCAGAAACTTTCCGCTGCAATCCTTCTTCTGCCTCTTAATACCACGCGTGGCGTAGTAATCTCGAATAGCCTGCGGCCGAGCCTCGTGCCGCAAGTTCTGCAGTAACCGCCTACACTCGGCCTCGAGAACCCTGGCCGCCTCCTCCTCATATCCATCCTCACACCTATAGAAGGTCTGCAATCAAACGTGAAAACACCGATTAGTACAATAATTAGCTATATTATTAATTTTAGATTCTGCAAAAGGATAATTTACCCAAGAGCTCTTGATCACCATCTCGGCCCTCGTGTGGCACAAGACACCATCTATAATCTCCTCCGGCGGGGCCTGCGCAGCCCGGTAGTGCTCCCAGGTAAATCCTAGTGTAGGAACCTAACCCTCACCAGGCAACGTGACAAACCCTGGGAAATTTGTCTGGCAAAGCACACCAAGGAAGGAGTTCGGCCTGCAGACTCCAAGAGGGTGTACCCATCCCCTGCAATATGATAAGGTCAACGCATTAGATGTTTGAACAAACTTGAAGGCAAAAGCTAAAAAAAGGGTAAATGTACTTACCTATCTCCTTCAGGTTTAATCACCGGCCTCTGCTCTCGGGTAGCCGGGGCGACCGGGAGACGTGTACTACCACGCTTTTACAAAGTGGCCCCGTCCACCTGCACATCGCCCTCACTATCCGTAAGCTCATCCCCGCCATCCCCGCCCCCTGAGCCACCCGGACCCTCGGTCCAATCCGGCAACTCGGTACGATCCGGCCAGGTCTCCCATCCGGGGCTCTCCACGTCGGGTGAAGCCTCCGGAACCGTAGTCTCCTCTGGCTGCTCCTAGACCCGAGGCTGCTCCTCGACCCGAGGCTGCTCCTCGACCGGAGTCTCATGGGACGAATGCCCGTCAACACCAGGCTCCTGCACCGGAGTCCCCGTAGCCTCCTCCGCAAATGGGTCGACCATATTAGTCCTATGCTCGGGTGAATAAGCTGGTGGTGGTGGCGAGGACGGCTCAACAGTCCTCCTTTATCTTCCGCGGCCACCACCTCTCACTGGACCCTTCCCCTTCTTCCCTACCCGACCAGCACCTCTCCCAGTGGGCAATGCCGCCGACGAAGAAGAACCCACGGGTGGTGTCGACAGGCTGTCTGCCAAGGCTCTACGGAGAGATAGGGGTGGAAGGGAAGTACCACCCCTCGTGCGGGGCGCCTGGGAAGAACCCGTCGAGCGCTCTAGACTAGCGCCCACCATCTTTCCACACCTGGTGACCTACCATGATAAAGATTAAAAGAAATTAGTACAACATAAAAAAATTGAATAACTGACATGAATAATAATATGTACATCAATAATAAAGATTAAAATATATAGAATTTAAGTTGTGAATCATACAAACTAATAATCATCATCAATAAATGCATCATCATCATCACTATCACGCATGTCTTCATGAAGGACGTGCTCGTCGGGTTCAACGGTGTGAAGTTGTGAAAGGCCCTCCTTTAATCGTTGAAGCATTGACAGGTCATCCGCATCAGTAACCTCTACGAGTACCTGGTCTTCTGGTTCCGGCTCAGGGCTGGAGTCGGATTCGTTGTCGCTGTCTACTTCCATGTTCTTGGGTGAAGCACGGCGGTTCTTGAAAAGTTTCTTGGAAAGACGTGTTGCTTGGAAGAATTCTCCATCATATGTGTCTGGGTTAATGTGAGGTTCATAATCCTGTTCATTTGGGAGAGGTGGTCTGACATGTGGCGGCATTTCATAAACAACATACCAACCTTCTAGATTCTTATCCGTTTGGCACGCCCACGGTATATAGAAAACTTGGGTCGCCTGTTGAGCCGTAATATAGACATCGGGAACATCTAAATGGGTGTTTGGATTGATTTCGACTAGTCCTATATGTTCATGAGTCCTTCTTGTCTTTTTCGGCTGGAACCAATAACATTTGAAGACTACGACGTTCGGTGGGTTTTCACCATAGAATTGAAGTTCATAAATTGCTTCAACTCTTCCATAATACTCGATAACACCTTCGCCGATAGCAGAGACACCACAATTTGTAGATTTCCGGTCGGGCATAGATAGTTCTTTGCCAAAGGTACGAAAGAGATACCCGTTGATGTTATATTTCTCAAATGAACGGACCTTATAGTCAAAGCCATTAGCGACTTGTCTCAATTCGGCATCCATAGACTCTGAATTAGCCTACAAGTTTAATACGAAACGGTGTTGCATTAGCCGCAAGTTAGACCAAGAATGAAATGGTCCATTATTGATAATTACCGTTTGTTTGAACCAAGAGATAAAACCGGGATAGCCGCCTCGTGTCTTTGACAGAAGTTCATACTCTTTGACAGAATCATTTTCGATCACCGCTCCATCCGAGAATTTGATGACGTAACGGCTGTTTGAAATATCCGGGAATAAGAGCAGTTCAAATGAATTAGAAGTTACGAGAAAATGTGCCGAGAACTCACTCGATGTACGGCCGCACTTCTGTTAGGTTGTTGAAGATATACAATGAAATGTTCCGCCATTCTTCGACATCCAACGTTATTGGTTTCGAAGCACCGGCTGGTGCGAGCTTCTCTTTGAATAGGCTGAGGTTGGACCCACCTTTTTTAGGGTCTGCATCATTGTGCCGAGGCTTCGGATTATGCAAATGATGATTTTTGGCTTCGTAGTGTGCTGTCACAAAGTTTGCCACCTCCTCAGTAATGAATGCATCAGCCATCGATGCTTCAATTCTACGCTTATTTTTACATTTAGCTTGAAGGGTCTTCTGCGTCCTCTCAGTTGCATAGCACCAACGATCTTGCACGGGCCCACCCAATCTTGCCTTGGTCGGTAGATGTAAAATCAAATGCTGCATTAGGTTAAAGAAGCCCGGTGGAAAGATCTTCTCTAACTTGCACAATAACTCCGGTGCAAACTCCTCCATGTCTTCTACCACGCCAGCCGACAATTCTTTCGCACAAAGAACACAGAAGAAATAGCTCAGCTCCGCCAGTACTAGCCATTCATCCTCAGGAATAAAGCCACGTAACATCACCGGCATTACCCGCTCTAGCCATATGTGCCAATCATGACTCTTGAGACCAAATATTTTTAATTTTTCAAGACTTGCTCCCCTCTTTAGATTCGCTGCATACCCATCAGGGAACATCAAGTGCATTTTGACCCACAAGATAATTTCCCTCATAGCTGGCCTTCCAAGATTGAACCAGGCCTTTGGCTTCGACCACTTCTGCTTTCCTTTGCCTTCTCGCATGTATTGTAATGGTCTATGACATAGTGTCTCTTGATCGACTCTAGCCTTAATATTATCCTTTGTCTTCCCATCTATGTCGAACAATGTACCAAAATAGCCTCTCCGATATTCTTTTCAGTGTGCATCATGTCGATATTGTGTGGAAGAAGGAGGTCTCTGAAGTAAGGCAGATCCCAGAAGCATGGCTTGTGATTCCAAGCGTGTTTTGAATTATAACCCTTGAAATACCCTGGGCGCTCTGCATCAGGATCTAGGGCATTTAACTGATCCAGGATCTGTTGGCCTGTGAATGCAGGTGGTGCCATGTTTTTGACAACTTTACCTTTGGTAAAATTCTTCTTGTCTTTTCTGAACTGATGGTCAGGATCCAGGAACTGTCTATGCAAGTCAAAGCAAGAATACTTCCGATCCTCCTGCAACCAATGAAACTGAAGAGCTGCCTTGCAGTGGGGGCGCGGGAACCTTCCATGCACACACCATCCAGAGAATAGCTCATACGCTGGCAAGTCATGCATAGAGTACATGTACCACACATGCATTTTGAAGTTTTCTTTTCTAGCGGCATCGTATGACTTGACCCCATTTTCCCAAGCTTCTTCCAATTCATCCTTAAGCGGTTGCAGGTACACATTCATATTCTTCCCCGGATAATTGGCCCCTCGAATTATCAACGTCAGAAATATGTTCTTTCTTTGCATAATCTGCCTAGGGGGGAGATTGAGTGGAATGACAAATACAGGACACCAACTGTATTGGGTTGCCGTCATGCCGAAGGGATTAAAACCATCCGTGGCGGCGCAAACTTGAGGATTCCTTGGATCTGCCGCTTTATCCTGATGCAATCCATCGAAATGTTTCCACGCTTCCCCATCCGATGTGTGTACCATCATCTTATTCCCATCCGCATCTAGTTTGGTTCTTTTGCCCAATTTGTGTCATGTCATATGTCTGGCTGTCTCTTCGACCATGAAAAGACGTTGAATTCTTGGTACGATTGGGATATACTAAAGAACACTAACTGCGATTTTGGTCTGCCTCTTCTCACCCATACCGTTGTCTACCACAAGATACCTGCAAGACTCGCAATTGGGAAAATAGTCCAAGTGTGCATACTCCTTCCTAAATAAGACACATCCTTTCTCACATGCATCTATCTTCTCATAGGGCATCTTAAGTACACGAAGTATTTTGTCCGACTGGTACAGGTTTGCAGGCATGGCATGGCCTTTGGGTTGGAAACGTCCAAATAGTGTCATCATCATGTCGTAGCATTCTCTTCCCAAGTTGAACTGAGCCTTCAGAGCCATTACTTGTGCAATTGCATCCAGCTAACAGAGCTCAGTGTGCTCATGGAGAGGACGTTTTGAAGACTCCAACATTTCATAAAAGGCCTTTGCAGATTCCTCCATCTCATCTTCCGAACCCGAGCATCATCAAAGTCTTGCACCATGTCTTCGATCCCGGTACCATGCTCGTCCGTGCGACGACGGACCACCTCAGCTCTTGTGTGTTGTATAGACTCACCATGAAATGTCCACACCGTATAATTAGGCTTAAAACCCCTCCTCTGCAGGTGTTTAATCATTACAGCCTCTGTCATCTTTTTATAGTTGTCGCATCCAGGACAGGGGCAATAGTTTCTTTCCTGACCATTTGTGAATGTGGCTTTCACAAATTCCTTTGTTTTTACAAACCATTCTTTCGTCATCTCTTTCTCACTAGTTTGACCGGTATACATCCACGCACGATCACTCATCTTGCGTAGCTACTAAAGATAGAAGAAATATATTTATATATAATTTAGCATTTATATTCATCGGTTAATCAGGTTCGCCATTTTTATTACGTCCAGGCAACCTACACGCTAATAGGTAAATATAGGTCCTAATCCCACCCGAGTATGTGTAGATTGGGTTCGTTTTCCCATGCTCTGCTCCGGATCCAACGCAAAATTTTGGCAGCACCTCCCCGTTGTTCCCCTGATACACGTCTCCGCAATAAACAGAGAGGATGTGCATCCAGAGAACAACTGGGGAGGCACTGACGAAATTCCGCATGCGATCCAGAGCACAGCATACGGGAAAACGAACCCAATCTACACATACTCGGGCTGTCCATGGATAATGTTGGACAATTCGAAAGGATGGCGGTTATAAATATGCAAAGACATGCATAATTATAGATGTCGCCCTTTCGAACGGGAGGCGCATACTGGTCACGCATACTGATAAATTAATTGAATTACCTAAATCTAGAAAGTTTCATCCGGAAACCGAGCCACAGTAAATGAAGGGGCAGGGAGGAGATGAAATTTGTACTGACCCACGAATGCAGGGGCGGAGCTCGTACAACGCACGGGCAGGTCTTCGCATAGCAGACCTCACAGCGACAAGACAACTATCACATGTAAATCCACCCGATCAACACAAATATTCCAATTATGTCATTTTAGAGGAAAACAAGCTAAGTATATAATATTCATGAGCTAACCAAGGTTCTTATGCCATTTTGAGGTTATTATGGCATTTTGGAGCTAAATGGGCTAATTATGTCATTGTTGGGGAAATTAAAGCAGGATAATACGAAAGAGAAGAAGAAAGAGGAGGAGGAGGAGAAGAAGAAGAAATCAAAAAGGAGGAGGAGGAGAAGAATGAGAAGGAGGAGAAGGTATTTTTCTTCTCTTCTTCTCTTCTTCTTCTTCTTCTTTCTTTCTTTTCATTTTTCCTATTTATTCTCCTCTTCTACTTTTGTTGCAGCTAAATTATCTAATTATGTCTTTGACAAAGCTAAGTGGGTTAATTATCCCATTTTAGAGGAAAACAAGCTAAGTATATAATGTTCATGAGCTAACCAAGGTTCTTATGCCATTTTGAGCTTATTATGGTATTTTGGAGCTAAATGGGCTAATTATGTCATTGTTGGGTTAATTAAAGCAACAATAATATGAAAGAGGAGAATAAAGAGGAGGAGGAGGAGAAGAAGAAGAAATCAAGAAGAAGGAGGAGAAGGACTAGAAGGTCCTTGGCCTTCTCCTCCTCCTCCTCCTCCTCCTCCTCCTTCTCCTTCTTCTCTTCTTCTTCTTCTTCTTCTTTCTTTTCATTTTGCCTATTTCTTCTCCTCTTCTCCTCTTGTTGGAGCTAAATTACCTAATTATGTCTTTTTGGAGCTAAATGATCTAATTATCCCATTTTAGAGGAAAACAAGCTAAGTATATAATATTCATGAGCTAACCAAGGTTCTTATGCCATTTTGAGCTTATTATGGTATTTTGGAGCTAAATGGGCTAATTATGTCATTGTTGGGGAAATTAAAGCAAGGATAATATGAAATAGGAGAAGAAAGAGGAGGAGGAGGAGAAGAAGAAGAAATCAAGAAGAAGGAGGAGAAGGAGGAGGAGGAGGAGGAGAAGGACTAGAAGGTCCTTGGCCTTCTCCTCCTCCTCCTCCTCCTCCTCCTTCTCCTTCTCTTCTTCTTCTTCTTCTTCTTCTTTCTTTTCATTTTGCCTATTTATTCTCTTCTTCTCCTCTTATTGGAGCTAAATTACCTAACTATGTCTTTTTTGAGCTAAATGGGATAATTATCCCATTTTAGAGGAAAACAAGCTAAGTATATAATACTCATGAGCTAACCAAGGTTCTTATGCCATTTTGAGCTTATTATGGTATTTTGGAGTTAAATGGGCTAATTATGTCATTGTTGGGCAAATTTAAGCAAGGATAATATGAAAGAGGATAAGAAAGAGGAGGAGGAGGAGAAGAAGAATAAATCAAGAAGAAGGAGGAGAAGGAGGAGAAGGAGGAGGAGGAGAAGGACTAGAAGGTCCTTGGCCTTCTCCTCCTCCTCCTCCTCCTCTCCTCTTCTCCTCCTCCTCCTTTTCTCCTTTTCTCCTCCTCCTCCTCCTCTCCTCTTCTTCTTCTCATCCTCCTCCTCCTTCTCTCCTCTTCTCCTCCTCCTCCTCCTCTCCTTTTCTCCTCCTCCTCTCCTCTTCTTCTTCTTTCACGGGAAATTTCGGCATGACATGTCCCAATTCGAAATATCACGTGTCGAAATCACATGTCCACATATGACTTGTCCACTTCAAATATTTGGAATAGTGGTAATCAATTCTGTTTTTTTCTTTAAATAGCCTATATGAAACTTGAAGAAAAATTTGCAACCTTATAAGAATTAACCTAAGTAACTTAACCTAAGAACCTAATAAAAATTAACCTAAGTAAATTAACCTAAGTAACTTAACTAAATCTTTACCTAATAATAAAGAGGCTAGCGCTTCTGTCAAAAAACCGTCGTGGCTATTTTGCAAAAAAAGCCCGTGACGTTTTGTGTATTTAACCCGTGGTCCATATAATAATAAGTCAATCGAACCGTTATGTAGGAGATAAAAAAACTCCTGATCCCATCTAGACAAGGAGGGGAGCCGGGGCTGCCCACGGGCACGCCGACAAATAGGCGGGGATTCGGCGCGGGGAGCCAGCGCTGCCCATGGTCGCGGCGACAGCTAGGCGGGGAGCCGGCGCTGCCCTCAGGCACTGCAGGAGGACTGTATGGAGTTGAAGGAGGAGAAAAATGAAGAGTCGACAGGATGGGTCAACGCATCAGGGTCTCCTCTCAATCGATCTGGATCGAGGCGACTCAGCGAACATGCAGGCGACATGCGGCTCTCCCGCTCGATCCGATTGAGTGTGGTGTGCGCAGCACGGCGGCGGACGGGTTGTACGCAAGGAATGACGGTGGGGACAGATCTAGGCGAGCAACGGTGGCGACTTGCAAGGCGTCGTGGTTCTCGAGGCAGCGCCATGGTTACTCGGGCGTGCTCCTAAAATAAAACGAGAGAGAGAGAGAGAGAGAGAACTGGGAGGAAGGGGAGAAACGAGGGGATGCACGGCATGATGTTGTGCTCTGGTTGCTCTGGTGAACATAGAGAAACACAAACCATCAACTGGAAACAACTAAAACTAGCAACGGAGATGGATCTTACTAGGCAAGAACTTCTTTTCTTCTCAAAAGGAAAATGGAATAGAACCTGGAAATGTTGGATTCATGTCTGCATAGACTAATCCCACAAATCAAATGACAACACATAAAAAAGGCTAGGGAAAGTGAGTGAGTAAATTCGTCAACTGCACGGACCCCTTTGTTTTCTCTTTTCTAAAGACAGGGCTAGGCAGCAGCTTGATCAAAAGGGACTGACCTCCTTATTATAGCTCACTTGTGTATTACTCATAATTCATAATACTTTGATATAAAAACCACGGTATTAAAACCCAGGGTATATTGGTATACGTTCCCTAAGGGTGATTGAGTATGGTTAAACTATAATTTTACTAAAAGTTCCTTCGGCTTAATCCATCAGTGGAAAAATTGTCTATTGACTACTACACTTTTTTCATAGTGGCAAAGAGAGGAAAGGAGGGCCGGAGGACTTACAAGGAGCTCCGGCGGCGGGTCGCGGGGAGGAGGGAGGAGGGAGGACGAGCTCCGGCGGCGGTGCAGGGAGAGAGTCGGGGCGGTGGTGGAGCAGGGGAACGGAGAGGAGGGGGCGGTGGTGGAGCAGGGGCACGATGGTGGAGGAGGGGGTCGGAGGGAGGAGGAGGGGCGAGCTCCTGCGGTGGGTCGCGGGGAGGAGGGAGGAGGGAGGACGAGCTCCAGCAGCTCTACAGGGAGAGAGTCACGGGCGTGGGGAAGAGAGGTGAGCCGTTACGGGGGGGAGAGAGGGGGTGGGGTGGGGGTTGACGACGTTAGGTCTAGTGGGAACTTTGCCGTCTGCCCCCAACGGCAAAGGGGTAGCAGGCTGATGGCAAAGCGGTGGGCCGTTATGGGTTAGAGGGCGGTGTGGGGTGGGTTCTTTTCCGTCTGCCTGCATGTGCTTTGCCGTCAGCTGGCAAACGACAAAGAGGCAGCAGATGGCAAAGACACTCTTTGACATCATCCTGCTCTTTGCCGTCAGGTTTTTGGTAGCTGATGGCAAAGAGTGTCTTTGCCATCAGGCAGCAGACAGCAAAGAAGCAGCAGATGGCAAATTCTCTGATTCCAGTAGTGGTTCACTCCAAAATCACAAATAGCGGAGAACTAACAAAGAAATTATTGTAGGGTACGAAACCACCTCAAAGTTATCTTTTCCGATCAATCTTATGAGCTATCCCTATAAGTGTCACAAACAGCCCTAGAGTTTCTACTAAAATAACACCTTAACATACACATCAACCAAAACCCTAATGTCACCTAGATACTCCAATGTCACCACAAGTAACCATGGGCTTGATTATAGGATATGCATCACACAATTTCAGATTCATCATGTTCAATCCAACACAAAGAACTTCAAAGAGTGCCCCAAAGTTTCTACCGAAGAGTCAAGACGACAACATGTGCCAACCCCTATGCATAGATTCCCAAGGTCACAGAACCCGCAATGTGTGCACCAAAACATACATCAAGTGGATCAATAGAACACCCCATTGTCACCATGGATATCCCACCGCAAGACATACATCAAGTGTGCTCAAATCCTTAAAGACTCAATCCGATAAGAAAATTTCAAAGGTAAAACTCAATTCATCACAAGAATATAGAGATGGGAAAACTCCATATGATTCATCTATATTAATAAAGCTCGCGGTACATCAAGATCGTGCCATCTCAAAAACACGAGATAGAGGGAGAGAGAGATCAAACACATAGATAGTGGTACATACCCTCATCCCCGAGGGTGAACTACTCCCTCCTGATCATGGAGACTGTCGGGATGATGAAGATGGCCTCCGGTGATGGTTTACTCCTCCGACAAGGTGCCGGAACGGGCTCCCAATTGGTTTTTCGTGGCTCTGGAGGCTTGCGGTGGCAGAACTCCCGATCTAGGTTTCTTTCTAGAGGTTTCTTTCTTTATAGGAATTTTTGGCGTCGGTCTCACGTCAAGGAGGTGCCCAAGGGGCCCACAAGAAAAGGGGTGCGCCCCCTGACTTGTGGCCAGGTAGTGGACCCCTATGGTTGATTCTTTCGCTAGTATTTTCTATATTTTCCAAAAATATTCTCCGTAAATTTTCAACTCATTCCGAGAACTTTTATTTCTGCACAAAAACAACACCACGGTAGTTCTCCTGAAAACAGCGTCAGTCCGGGTTAGTTTTTATCAAATCATACAAAATTATTGTAAACATGGCATGAATACTTCATACATTATGGATTCGTTCGAGATGTACCACACATCTTTACAGGAACAAGAATATGTAACCGAGCAATGCAGGTGCCTGTCATCAACTTCGTGTAGACAAGTCATAGCAAGCTACAAGGACTCCATTACATCATGAGACATTTCTGTCATCAAGTGCATGTAGACGAGTCATAGAAGGCTACATGGACTCCATTACACTGTGTGACATTTCCCCGTGGGGACAGACACAACAGCAAAGAAGGATACACGCAGGACAATCAATGTGTCCAGAGAAGTAGCAAGCTACCATGGCTCAGTGGAAGCACAAAGAGGCATTTACCTCTAAAGGCACACAACTAGGTGTCGAATCCCACACATACAATGCACTTCAAAACATACACGCAATATGCACGATATGTGTACATACAACATGGCATCACAACACAACTCTATGACTCAAGAATTTGTTAAGACTCATAAGGGCCAACATAGTGTGATATTACAAACAGGGGTCACATGACCCAACATTCAAGTCATGCAAGTAGCAAGCGGAAGCATAACATGTCTGAGTACAGACATCTACTAAAAGTGGCTCGAGGAGCCTCAAAATATAAAATGACCCTCCCAAAGGAGCCAGACCTCTCTCTACGATTCCCAAGCTAATCCGGTTAACATCGAACTTCACGTAGAAAACCAATAACGATACTAACGTCTCCTCTGCAAAAATATAATTAAGAAACCGTGAGTACAAAGGTACTCAGCTAGACTTACATGAGAACTATCTACGTATGCATGAGTATCAATGAAGGGGTTGTGGAGTTTAATTGTAGCCAGCCAACTTTAACTCTTCGCTAACCTGTACTACGACTAAAATTAGTATCTTTAATGTGGGATAGCTCACATGAGTTCACATATTCACCATATCAGTACACCACTATGTATCCACTTCTGTCTCCCTACGAGAAGGCCATCCATAGCACTCACACTTATCTTACGTATTTTAGAGTATCCATTTCAAGTTGTCTATGTACCAACTTGTAACGCCCAAGAGCCAAGCTCGGATACCAACTTGTAACACCCAAGATGCGATCCTATCCTTTTCTTGGCACGAGGGCCTAGACAGGGATAGAAGCGCATCTCTTTGTTTCACAAGAATGGATATTGTTACAAGTACGTGCACAAAAGGGATGAGTATAGGAATTGGTTTACACTCGCCACAAGCTACATCGTAAACAACACAATACAACAATATATCCAATCCCCATGTAGAAGAGAAGGGTCTGACTATGGACGAAATCAAATGATAAAAGAACGACGTCCATCCTTGCTATCCCTAGTTGTCGGCCCAGATCCCATCCCAGATCGATGAAGAAGAAGAAGCAAAAGAAACTCCAAATAGCACAATCATCACACTCACGTGAGAGTATCGCTTTACCTGTACCAGCAACTATTGTTATAGTGATCTGTGAGCCACACGAACTCAACAATCTCATTTCTAAAGGTATCAAGACTAGCAAAGCTTAATGGGTGAGGTGCGGTTAAGTGGTGAGGCTGCAGCAAGCAGCTAAACATTTATTTGAGTGGCGAACTAACGAGTACAAGAATAAAAGGGGGATGATCTGCACATAAACGGTTGTGACTAATGATGATCAAATGAATGATCCTAAACACCATCTTACATCAATCATAACCCCACCATGTCCTCTTCCGGATGCAGAACTCACGAGAAGAGACAGTCGCGGTTACGCACACAGTTCGCATATTTTAATTAAGTTTACTTCAAGTTATCTAGAATCGGATGTTATACAAAGTTTCCAAATTTTCCACTTAACCACGGGCACGGCTTTCCGAAAGATTTAACCCTACACGGGTGCTCCAACTAGTCCATCACAAACTAATACATGTTGCGTCAGAAACCTCGGCCGTGGGAAACCCGTGATCTCCTCGGATTTCTGGTGGAAAACCTCAACCTCGAGATAGCCTAAAGTATCCTCGGAATCCCTCGCATAATATGTTCGAGAATCGCGCGACGTGCCGATAAACCCGATAGGAGCCCCGTATCTCGTTCTCATGGAACAATCGGATGGGCACAGTGTACAATGGCCTGATAGAGATCTCCCGAGTTGCCCCGGGTTGGCCCTGCACACGACTGTAGTTTGGACCAACACTCATGAGGTGCACTGTCCCGGGGGTTGATTAATTATCCACGGGTGCCGGCAGGGCCCTATGCTTTTTAATAGTTATAAGGCAAATTTTGTACCATTGTTTGGCCTTGACAGAAGAGCTTTATCCCAAAACAAAAATCAAGGGGGTCCCCATAACAATCCCAAGCATGTTAGCAGTGCTCAGTATGGAACTTAGCACCAGTAGCCGAAAACTAAGGCGACAAAAGCAGAACAAAACACCCATCCAAAAGGTCAAGCCTTACGCCTTTTACCGAGTATATAGGTGCATTAAATTAAATAGCATTAATATGGTGATATAACAAGGAACCATGTTTTCACATGGAAGCAACTACACGTGCAACTAGCAACACTATATGAAGTCTGAGCAAGCGGTAACATAGCCAAACAGTGGTATGCTTGGTTGTGGAAAGGTTAGACGCTTTTCATGGCAATGTTGGGAGGCTTATTAAAAAGTTGGTAGGCAGCGAGACATAAGGAAGAAACAACACAACTAGCATGGCAATGATAGTAACGGTATCTAGGGAAATGGTCATCTTGCCTATGATCCCGCTAGGAAGATGAATGAATCCATGATGCAGATGAACCAACGTAGTCGAATGAATCCTCACACTCTGACACGCTTGCGGAACTCTATCAAGAATAAGCAATCCAGAAACAATACTCAACAGACAATAAACACCACAACATATGCAAGACATGATCCACAAACACATATGATGCATGTCCGGTTTAATTATGCAAGGACCGACAAATATAACAACCAATTACTACACACTAAGTGAATTTCAATATGCAATGAGTTGCATATTGATGAAACCCCACATTCAAATAGTTAGTTCACACCATTTATTTACTACACAAGTTTAAATGTTGTTAAACATGGCAAGAGGTGAAGCATAAATAAACTAAGCTATCTTGGCATTTTAAATGAGGTTAGAAACAACTTATAGTACTTACAAAACGACCCCATATGTTAATCTAGAAATTGGTCCAGATCTGTACTAAACACATGTTATATTTATTAAACAACAAAATGAAGTGGACCATGTGATTCTACATGTCATTCTAGTCGATTTACATATATAGGTCATCTAAAATGGAACTACGGTTTAAAAGATATGAGCAACACAAGATGATATGTCATGAATGCAAAATGCATGCAAATGACAGCCACAACATGTCAAAACATGGATGCACAAGATATTACGAAACTACAAAAAAATTAGGCAAGTTTAAATGAGGCCGGAACAATGAATAACAATTCTGGAAACTCCCCACATGCAAATTAAGATTCGGTATTGTTCTGCCTATAATACAATTTTATTATTGCTCAACAGCAAAATAAATGCTACCATGTTATTCTACACATTTTTCTTGCCAAGTTACATCTGTGGAACATTTTAATCGGTGCTATGATTAGATGGTTACGAATTAAACCGTTTTTAACATGACATCTAAGAAAATTAAATGAAACAACAAGTTAAACATTTTAAACACGTGTGCAAGTTGGTTATTGTGAAACTACACAAAATTCTAAGCACCTTTCATGTATAACGTTTTTAAATCTGATGCGCGGTTGGATAATTATGAGCATTTTAAAAATATATTTTTTTCTGTAATTTAAATGTCCAAGCTAATTAGCAAAATCACACAATATAAAAAAACTATCGCGGGCCGAATCTGCTATGCTACTAGGCCTAACAAGGGCGAGCGCAACATATTAAACCACACACGTGGCGAGGGGATAGCGGGGAAGCTCACCCTGGGCCTTGGGCCATCGGTGGATCGGTTGGGCCGGCTGAAGCAAGTAGGGCAGAGCGTTGCGCCTGGGCCAGCTACTCGGGCCTGCGCCTGGGCCGTGGCAAGGTTGGCCCAAGCCAGCCCCGGATCTTGTCAACGCAGCGGCGAGGAGAAGCAACGACGGAACAAGACGCAGGGGCGCGAGGCGGCCTCTTCGGCAGGAAAGCGGCGGCCGAAGGCACGGGTTTGCGTGGCGGCGGCCAGATCCCGCCGGATCTGAGCTACGCACGAGGGCTACACCGAAGGGAGAGCACCGGCGGGGCTCGCGGCGTCCATGGAGGCGGCTGGCGAAAGGAGCTCGGGTTAGGGATGCGGCCGACGATGCGAGAGGCTAGTCGGCGGCACGGTGGAGCAACGGCACTGTGGGGTGCTCTTGGGCGAGGGGTGTAGTTGGCGGCAGGGACGACGACCGTTGGTGCTCTGGATCGGGGGAAACGGGAGCAGGGCACAGGCGGCAGCGCAGCTGCGGATTGGCCTCGACCCGATTCGGGCCCAGGGCGGACCGTGTTTGGGCCTCGCGGGCCTGGTGCTCAAGAGGTGGGAGAGGGCGCGGCGGCTGGCGGTTGGAGGGTGCGAATTTCGAGGAAGGATGTGGGAGAAGGCCATTTCGGGGAGGGGGTCTAGGATTAGCTATTTTTAGCCCGATTCAAGTCGTTCGATCGTGATCGGACGGCTCCGATCGTGGGTTTAGGTTAGGTGGGCTATGGGTTGTGTAGAGTGGTAGTGGGCTGAGATGAGAGGGAGTCTGTGGCCCGTGACACGTATTTTAAAACACGGAAATGTCTCATAATAAACCGATGATTATGCACCTACGGTCAACCGTTCGGGTATCAAACGGACTCCAATTGCGACGAAACTTGGTAGGCAGTCCACCTACACTATATTAAGACGGCGCGCCAACTTTCAACCCAATCCGATAAAGTTTTATACACACTTTTAAAAACAAGAATTAAATGATGTCGCACGCGCGTGTGTGTGTGGTTGGTTTCAAAATGGTCAGTGACAAAAATGAAGAGAACCTGCAACTAACAATGGATTCAAGTTTTAAAAATGATGGCAACGGAGTGTCGATACAATGCGGATGATGCAAATGATGCGATGATGAATGCGACAACCAAATAGATCACACGACGACAATGGAAAAAAAGGGGAACCTACTCGAATGTCAGTTCCGGGCTATTACAACTCTCCTACAACAAAAATAGATCTCGCCCCGAGATCTAAGAATGAAAAGGGTAGAGGAATAAAGCAAGAGGTAAAACTTAGTTCCTCCCTGCAAACAAGTGAATCCAATGAACCTTGAAGGTTGCAAAGAGTAGAAGAATGATATGAGAAACAAGCAAGAATTCAAAGGAAATTTCGGCAGCAGTTCGGTAGGAAAGAGGGGACAATTTGATACGATGGAAGGAAACTCAAAGGGAACACAACACTCCGATTGAATGCACAAGCAAGGAAAGAACATGATCTTGATGAAACAAGATAATGGACGAAATAGAGCAACATCACAAAGCCTTTGAAACGAAAGAATAGAAGCTATATCAACGACGGGGAAGAAAATGACAACTTCTCCGACAATTGAATTTGAGAAGCATCCTCACAAGAAGAATAGAACGGAGTTGTTGGAAAATCAACAACGGATAAAAAGTTTTTTTAGTATGATAGAAACCATTTCAAAAATATGAGGTGACAACCAGCCACTAAAAAACAGAGATTGCTTGGAAGCAACAAGATATGCACAACTTCTTTCACCAAGAGGATACATTGCAAACTTGGATCAGCAATAATCACCATAATAGCAACAATCCTTAGGAAAACCTTTAGGTGAAATTTAATACAAGATAACTCAATGGAATAGAAGATGGGTCGAAAATATCTCATGATCAAAGAAATGGTTGGTTTAAGTATCTCATTCTTGACACAATTTCTCTTCGAGACTCCTTGTCAGTCAAGAATGATATAACACCACCTCAATGGATATTGGAGAAAGAATTGCACTTGGAAATGCAAGATTCACTTGAAGTTCTCCAACAAGAATCTTGAAGAACACCTTGAGAATGTTAAATCCTTGAAGAACCACCATGGTGCACCTCCATATAGAAAAGAATGATCTAAAGAAATGAAGGATGAATAGAAAAAGATTACGACCTTGCAAAGATTTAGGTGGAACTGCTTGAAGAGACAGTTGAGAAAATCTTGGAACTCCAGAAAAGAAAAGATGAAGCACTTGGGATAAGAATATGATATCATGAGCAACTCCAAAAAACAATTAAAATCACTTAAAGGGAGAAAGAATAAGAATTATGTTATGCTTATCCTTCCTCAAGTTAAATTGATGACAAGCAACAGATTTAGCACGCCACTTATTCTTCTTGGAAATATTGGAGAGAGAGAGAGATAGCACAAACTTGAAGAAGTCTTGAAAGAACCACTGGTAAGAATTTGGAATGAAAGAGGACAATACAAATGAACTAGTCTACATGAGGAAAAAGAGAGCATGATCGATTAAAGAATGCTTGAACAAGCCATCGGTAAGAATTTCAAACGAATGGGGATATGATGAATGAATGAAGATACATGCAAACGAAGAGATTATGAGCTGCCTAAAAGAAAACTTGAACGAGACACTGGAATAATTGAGATACGAACGAAAAGACACAATTGAGAGGAACTGAGAACAAAAGTTGGAAACTGAGAACAAAGATATCTTCTGAAATGATGGCCTTCGGATGATAGAGAAAAAAAACTGTGAAATGCACCGGATAGATATGGAAGGAATTCTCATGATTGAGAACAATTTGAGATGATAGCATGAAGGTGAGACCAAGAATCTTCAAGAGAATGGACCAGATTACAAGAGGAACACTTTTTTGGTCTTCGAAGTTGAGAAAGATGGTAAGAAGCACCATCAAGAATTACTACGACACTCCGGAAAAATGAATAAAGAAAGGTTGAGCCAATGATGAAAATAATTGACAACTATCTTGGAGAAGGAATATGACCGATGGAATCCATACTTATGTCCCATTTGGAAAGGATAAAAGATCACCGGAAAAGATTAAAAGAGCCATGTAAGATCCTGGAGAAGAAACATGTGGATTATGGGCCCACTCAAAAGAAAACACCATTGAAAAGATTACTTAGAAGAGATATATTGCCCGGTACAAATGGAAACTTGATTAGGTGAATAATTGAAAGGATTGGAAACAAGAAACTTCTGACATATCTTCAATACTCCGAATATAATAGAGAGAGGATGAATAAGCAAGAGAGGCTTGATGAGAATTTCCAACACGAGGAGCATTTAAAGGATGAAAAGGATATGATAAACAGCGAGATATTGAATTAAATCCACCGACGAAGAACATAGAGAAAACGAATTGAAGAACTCGAGGCTCTTGAAAATCTTGTCAATGACTCACCGGATTCAATACGAAGAAAAGATAGTGAAAGCCTCAATGACAAGAAAGACACTTGGATGATAATTTAATAGTTGAAGCAAAATGGCGGGAGGGTGGGGAAAAAGAAAGATAACTTGGGATGGATGAGACGAAGTCCGGAAAAAAATTATGAGATTGCTCTTGCAAAATTGGAGAAGATTGAATTAACTTGAAGAGAAGAACTCTGGTAGAAAAGAATTGACATGAGGACTCCAGTTTAAAAGAATTGATTAGACAACTTGATTGAGAAAAATGATTAATTATCACTCCCATAGAAATATGATAACACCACTTAGAAAAGACATGAAATAACCACTTGACATCGAAGCAACTCAAATTACCATACTCAAACAAAACAAAGGATGAGGCTTACAAAACAAGCCAGAAACAAATATATGACAAAGATTCCTTTCTATATTTTTGTGGTAAGGTTCGCACGGGCTCGATCGTACATTGGATTGTCATATTGAAATGAAGATCGAATATGCTGCCTAGGCGTAGCAAACTTCAAGGCTTGACGGATCATATCTGATGAAATATATTGAGACTGTCCTTTGTAAGAAAGATCGTGGACAAACGAATCCACTAGATCTCAAACCCCAACATCACATCATGCATTTGGTGGAAGATAATCCTAGGTACCTACTTGAATTCCCACCTAAGAACTCCCGAAATTTTTTGGTTATGCAATCGGGTCCATGGAAACAAGGAGTAAAATCCATCACTCAACTCCTAGCAATAACACTACCCGTCCAATGTATCACATCCACCTACACATAACCAGAGATCTCGGAAACTCACCTACCTCACACCCTTGTCATCACAATGATACCAAGTATGGCAGTACATCCGGATGCTCTCCACCAGTATTGGGGACGCCAGACTCCTCTTGCCACTACTAGTATTGAAGCAATTTCGAACATCCTCCATCCAGAGATACTAAGGAAACTGAACGATAGCGATGTGTCAAGAATCCCCTCGAGCTTGACTCCTCGATAACGGGAGGCACAAAGAACAAAATCCCAGTCACAACTACATCGTAGAGGTTCCAAAATACCCGCATGATCCTTAAAAACAAAGTGAGTTAGAAGATACGTTGAATTAAAATTCCTAAGTCATAAACCTCATCAGAGCATAGAAGAGGAGCAAAACGATTCCTATTCTCCGATATATAACTAGTCTCAAAGTAGTTTTCCACTAGATTCGACTCATCCAAGTTCAATCAATCAAGGGGGCTCCTAGGTCAGTACTGCTCTGATACAAACTTGTAACGCCCAAGATGCAATCATAACCTTTTTTGGCACGAGGGCCTCGACAGGGATAGAAGCGCATCTCATTGTTTCGTAAGAATGGATATTGTTACAAGTACATGTAGAGAAGAGATGAGTATAGGAATTGTCTTACACTCGCCACAATCTACATCATAAACAACACAATAGAACAATATATCCAATCACCATGTAGAAGAGAAGGGTCCGACTACAGACGAAATCAAACGATAAAGGAATGACGTCCATCCTTTCTATCCCATGTTGTCGGACTGGAACCCATCCTAGATCTATGAAGAAGAAGAAGAAGAAACTCCAAATAGCACAATCATCGTGCTGACGTCAAAGTATTGCTTTACCGGTACCTGAAACTATTTTTGTAGTAGTTTGTGAGCCACAGGCACTCAGAACTCTCATTTCCAAAGGTATCAAGACTAGTAAAGCTTAACGAGTGAGGTGTGGTTAAGTGGTGATGCTGCAGCAAGCAACTAAGAATTTATTTGAGTGGCTAACTTACGAGTACAAGAATAAAAGGGGGATGATCTACGCATAAACGTATGGGACTAATGATGATCAAATGAATAATCCTGAACACCTTCTTACGTCAATCATAACCCCACCGTGTGTTCTTCCGGATTCAGAATTCACGGGAAGAGGCAGTCACGATTATGCATACAGTTGGCATGTCTTAATTAAGATTACTTCAAGTTACCTAGAACCGGATGTTATACAAAGTTTCCAAGTTTTCCACATAACCGCGGGCACAGCTTCCGAAAGATTTAACCCTATAGGGGTGCTCCAACTAGTAGGATGTAACTTTGTTGCATAACTATTGACTTTGATGCTTGCATAGGGAATCACAAACCTTAACACCAATATTCTTACTAAATCATAATTACTCACCATCATGATTCACATATTACTATTACCATATCACAAAACTATCGCAAGTAATCAAGTTTATAAAATCCAATGATCTTCAGGAAAGTTTTTATTATATCCCTCTTGAATATCTATTACTTTGGGACAAATTCATATCTCGTGCAATTTATCATTACTATTCTTTAACTCTCAAAAGATCTAAGTGAAGCACGAGAGCATAAATATTTCTTAAAAAATTATCATATCAACTCTCAAAATAATTTAAGTGAAGCGTGAGAGTGCATTTACTTAAAAATTTACGCTCTCAAATTGATATAAATGAAGCATGAGAGCGTATTTCTTTAAAATATAACCACCGTCGTGCTCAAAAAGATATAAATGAAGTACTAGAGCAACTACCTAGCTCAAAACAATTAAGTGGAGCACATAGAGTATTCTTGCAAACCATGATATGCGGGTGGCTCTCTCAAAGAAGTGTGTTCAGCAAGGATGATTGTGACAAACTAAAAAGTAAAACAAGCAAATACTCATATAATACAATACGCTCCAAGAAAAAGTCATGATATGTGAAAAATAAAAATATAGCTCCAAGTAAAGTTACTGATGGTCGTTAGAAGAAAGAGGGGATGCCTTCCGGGGCATCCCCAAGCTTAGTTGCTTGGTAATACTTCAATATTGTCTTGGGGTTCCATGGGAATCCCCAAGCATAGTCTCTTGTCAGCCCTTATTACTTCATCCATCACCCAAAACATGAAAACTTCAATCACACAAACTTAACAACATCTTCGTGAGATCCATTAGTATAATAAAACAAATCACCACTCTAAGTATTGTTGAAAACTCATTCATATTTTATTATTGCATTATACCTACTGTATTCCAACTTTATGATGGCTTATACCCCCCGATAAAATCCGTAGATTCATCAAAATAAGCACACAATGCAACAAAAATAGAATCTAACAAAAACAGAACAGTATGTAGTAATCTGAGCTTTGCCCATACTTATGTAGCCCTAAAAGTTATGAAAAATCAGGAAGACATGAGAAATTTGTATATCAATCATGTGTAAAATATTCAGAGCAAAATCTCGTTTCTGTGAATTTTCAAAAATTCAGAACTGGGTGCAAAACTTTTTGTTTTTCAACAGGATCAAATCAACTATCTTCCAACATAATCCTAAAAGCTTTACTTGGCACAAACACCAATTAAAATATGAAAGAACAATCATAACAGTAGCACAATTGCATAGTTATTGAAAAACATAAAGGAAAACAAAAAATTAAAGCTAACTGTTGGGTTGCCTCCCAACAAGCACTATTGTCTTATGCCCCTAGCTAGGCATAATGCATAGATTCAAGTATTGTCTTCTTCGGTTTCCCCCATCACATATTCATAATTATTTAGAGATCTAGTATTCATATTCTCGATGATCACACTCCTAAGAATAAAATTAAAGAACTCACTCTTGTGAGTAGGTTTCTTTATCAACTAAATAAAATCGGGATGAATACTAATCATTTCAAGATCTTCGTTGCTACTAGAAGTGGCACCCTCGTTCTTAGGAGCATAAGTAGACTTGCAATTCTTACTAGGAGGAGTATTTTCAATAGTTTTAATGGAAGAAAAATCTGAGCTCAATTTGCTACAAATTTCTTTGAACTTACCAATTCGAGCAGGGCTCTCTTCTACCCTCTCGTTAAGTACGGGTCTTTCTTCTTTTAGTGTTTCAAGAATATCCCCTATCTATGACCCAATTCGAGTGGCATGATTAGGGATCTTTTTGTCCAAATTATCAATATGTCTATATTTAGCATTTTCTTTTTGATGGCATCTAGGCATTGCATGACATGCTCAAGAGTTAAAATTGTTTCATTGATCATGATAGGTGGTGATCCCACTAAACTTACAATAGCATTTAAAGCATCAAAAATTGGGCAAACTCAAGAAATTTCCCCCGGTGATAGTATCAAGAACGAACCTGTACCAAGTAGTAATACCCACATAAAATGGCCTTAATAGTAGTAGTAGCATCAATCTCAAGGGTTTGGAAGACCTTTTTCTTCCTAGCAACCCAAATCTTCCATAGAACGAGGAGAAGCATGAAGGTGCTAGGAAGCATGTCTGATAGTGGTGTGTTAAAAATGGCTCCAAGCAATGTAGAGAGAGGGTTGATATCAATTCCGCGCTGAATCCTATGGGCTGATGGGCATGATCAGAATAGGTGTTGATGACCCTCCACTGTGTGAGAACGTCATGGGAAAATGACCATGTCCAAAATATTCTCCTTGTGCAAGATCATCACCTTTCTCGGGACTTTTGAGTCCCAAATATCAGTAGCACCGGGTCTGTGAGTTGGTCCGTAGGAGACGTGTATGGCCCATAAGTGGAGAAGGCAACATCATCTGTACTAAATTGGGTAATCAAAGTTTCTCATTATAGTGTAGATAACCCAGGACCATAGGTAAAAAATTGTGCAATGTCCATAGCTTGAATTTGATATTGGAACAAGGAGGGACATAACCTGAGCCAGCTGACCAAACTGTGTAATTTCCTGCCATTAGCTATTTCAGTTTTCCCAGTCCTCCACTTGCTTGTAGGAAAGTAATAATACTTTGCAACATGACGTGTTGAAACTGGAATAAGACTCGACAAACCAACTGCAAGCCAAACTTAAAGATTTTAAATTTACACGTGTGAAAGTGTCATACTATCTTTTTCATGATTGCTTTCGGTATGTCTCACTTACAAAAACTACGCATGTTTCTCTTAAAAAATACCACATGATAAATGTGGTGGTCATTTATTTTAATATTTTGCCACGTCTTGAGGCAAGTGACAAGAAACAGAAAGGTACCATAAGTTATTATGGGCGCACATAATAAATGGCAAAGTTGGTCTATGTTTTATTTTGCATCTTCAAAAAAATAGTAAGGATGTTCCATAGGCATGCTAGATTCCTAAATCTTGATATTAGATACGTATGGTAGGTGATGCTCTCTTACGGATATTAACATAGATGATATCTGAGTAGTGATGCTATTGTTTGCTACAACAATATACACCATATTATTGCTAACATTGTAAAACAATATTGTGAGAAATTGTAATTTGTTTGCATCTAATACTACTTGAATGATTATTTCACAACAACCTACTACCACTCGATTGAGTTCTTTGTAGATGATTTTGACCTCAAGAAAACTTTCCTTATTGTAGAACGAATGGAATTGTTCAACCACAGGAGGGCTACGCAATAAGTTAGCCTACATTCAGCCATCTGTGTTGATGCACATACTGAAAGGAACCAAGAAATGGTCAATGAGAAATGATATTGCATTTCAAAAGTCTCCAATAAAACACTACAATTTTTCATCTCTATTCTATGAATGAGTCTCGTATGTTTTTTGACAAATGATTCTGTCGACCATCTAGATTCTAGTCAACTATTTTTACGGATTTCAATTAGTCCATAGTTTTTTAATGCTTTGTATCTATATGGAGAAATGCAAATGTTCTCGGAATGTAAGAACACAAATTTTCAATAGGAGGAGAAGCATTAGATAGCAATTTCTTCCTTGGTCATGTGTGACCTCTATTTCTATTTTCTCATGAACTATGGGCATGATGACAAGTAATAATGCACTACTTTCCAATTCTATCTTAAGGTCTTAATGTGTCTGTAAAAAATTCATCACTATCATGCAAAAAGTTATTAAAAATTCTATCATAGCAGATGGGCGCAGCAAGGCGTGCCATCAATGATCTAGTTATACTTAAAGCCATTGGCTTGAGTCCTTTTTACACACCTCTATCTTTCATATACATATTTATTGATCAAATGAAATAAAGTCGGTATGTCTAGAACCCGAAGCTTTTGGTCGTTTCATCCCAGAAATCGTGTACTGAGTCTTTATTCCTTGATCGTTGGACACTTGGGGCTTCCAACTCATCGATTTTAGATACTAACATCACTCTTGACCGAGTATATGCCACTATAATACGTGGTTAAACGTGCCTATTAGCTTGATGCTACTCCGACAAGGTGACCCGGATGTTCTTTTGATAAGTCAATCACACTCATGCCTATCATGGTTTATGTTGACCCTGAACTTATCAAATTTAAAACACCGGCTTATGTCACGTGAGCGACGGCTTTTAGAGAGTTAGGACAAGCCATAAGAGGCTACAACTCTTGCTTCCATAGGAAAGCAAATCAAGTGTCGCGCCTCAAAAGACGGTCTTTTCTGTTGTGCCTCAAATCAGACTTTTTTACTTTAAGTTGTTTTTTATGTCATATTACATGTATTTATATAGATCTTTGGATTTTTATTTTGCAGGTACTGGATTTCAGAAAACAAAAGTCCCGGTTCACACAAGCACCGGGTTAGAGGCATGACCGGGTTTTTGGAAATTCAGTTTGTGCTCTAAATCAGACTGCAACACTTAATGGATTTTTTTAAATATATTTTGTCGGGCTGCATTGCAACCACAGCCAACGGTTAATCAAACACTATAAGTCCATATTACCGTGTTGAGCAACATCTACGATTGCAATATATCACATAAAGTTGCCACTAGTAGAAAAGTGTAGTACTCAAAGCACGATGGCATTGCTAGAATGTGGAGTTTGTCATCAAAAAATATTAGAAAGGCACACTTGGGCAGTTTTAATCGAGTTTTTCAAAACAAGTGCCCCAAATGAAACTAATCATTGTTGTAAGATGGTGGTGGAGCTCTCTTGGTTGATGTTCCCTTGCCCTTCTTCTACACCAGCTGAAGACGGGTCAGCGTGTGTTGTCTCATCAGGTCCTTCACGGGTAGCCTCTACTACTCCTTTGGTCTGGCGGTCTTTTGCCAGCCACTAAATTGAATACAGAGCTTGAAACACCATGTATTTCTTGATCAAAGTTGACGTGCTGAGATCAGAAGAAAAGGATCGTGTATGTGGAGGAGTCAGCTCGACACGCTTGGTCTTGGGCAGATCTATGTGTTTTCCGGCTTTAGAATGGTCGGCTTGAAACTTAGTCAATTCCAGTTCTTGTGCAATCCTTGTCGATGTTACCCCGGTCTCAGTTAAAAGAGTGGTGTTCGCCTTAAGCTTAGGGAACTCGCTTGCTAGAAGAGTCGGATCCATCTCCGGGTGATAAGTGTCGTGGGAATTATCCTGGCAATAATACCAGGGGTACGAATGAGGGCAAGAGCCTAGCTAGGGCGCAGTGGATACACTCGGATGTAAGAGTTCGGGCCCCACTCAAAACTGGTAATAACCCTACGTCTCGAGCCTTAGTGGCTGGTCTTTGCTTATAGAATGTGTGATAGTACAGAATGTTGAACTCTTGCTAAGGAGCCAGGGGGTGTCTTATATAGAGTGCGCCACGGCCGGCCGGAGTTCACTACAAGGGACAGTAAATGCTAATTACTACGGTAGTTACTAGTAAAGGCAGCTCTAACTCTAGCATTACTAGTAACGCACGTCTTCACTACACTTCATGTGGTAGTTCAAGTCTGTAGCCATTGCAATCTCTTTGTTGCCCACGCGTTGCCGTAATCTGAGTATAGAGGCACGCTTGACTGATGTGAGACGCTCCGAGGGACGTCATCTGAGACGAGTGAAGAGCACTTGTACGAGTGAGATCACGACTACATAGGTGACTTCTGGAACGCTGATGTCCATGTAGGGTCTTGGGCCGGTGTAACAGCCCAAGTGCACCCTTACCATTTATGTAATATACCATGTGTGAACCTTCCAGCTTTGTCGTCATGTGGTTTGAATAGTAATTATTTTGCCTCATGACATTTTGCATCATGGCATCATGTTCATCATCTCTTGTTTGCATTATATGTTTGTAGTGCCATGTTGAGTGTGAGTGTGTGCTTGTGGTGTTGGTGCTCATGGAGGCATGTGTCATCATCCTGTGAAAGCACTCCTTAGTTTCTCTAACTATGTCGCCTCTCTTATTTTTTCAAATAAAAAGAATATGTCATAATTTCACTTGCTTGTTCACCTCATTAAAAAATGTTGATCTTCTTCCAAATATTCTATTTAGAATTATTGAGTACCTCTTATTCTCGTTTGAAACATTTCGTCTTCTCGCTATTTGCAAAATAGACATTTATAATAACTAAATGTGTTTTATTTTGTTGCTTCAAAAATTGCCAAGTCATTTTTATGAATTAGAGCATAATTCTATGAGTCTAAATATATTTTTTATTGTGGCAAAACATTTTTCTTTTCCCTCTGTGATTTTTTGCAATGTGAGTTTTTACAAAAAAGGGAAAACCCTTTTATTTTCACAAAGAGAGAGGCGAGCCTTTCTAGGCATCTTCTCCTCCTCGCAGCCGAGCAAGCAGCCAAGCAGCAGCGCAGCGGCGTGCAGGAGCTTCGTCCTCCTGTATGGAAAGCTATCCCGAGCGACATGACGCCCTCCGTCAATTTGATGGACGGAACAGCCCCCATTAGCCTATAAAGCATGTCCCCCTTCGCTCCCTAAACCTAGCCTGCCCATTCACTCCTTCCTCCACCACCACTTGCGCAGCTAAGGGCCTCCCCGCCATACCCGACACCATGCCCGTGATCCTCCGGCCGAGTTGCTGCTCATGCTCGGGGTGATGCCTCTGCCCAGCCTCGAAGGTCGAAGCCTCTCATGCCGCATGAAGCATTACCCCGTGCACCATCTTTGTCCCCGACTACGAGCCCGTCGCGTGCAGCCCCGGAGCATCGTTCCCGTCACCTTTTCACCCCTGCAGAACCAGAGCGCGGACCCCTCCAACGTCATATGCTTGCCTAGGTGATGTGGTAAAACCCCCTCCTTCCATTCCCCTCACCCGATTTTCGTAGTCATGCCTGCGAGTGTTTCCGACTGCTCCATCATCGTGCTCCCATAGCTCCGGCGATGCCGAGTTTTTTTGTCTGTTGCGGTTTTGATAGCTGCAGTAGATGTGCGTAGCATGCCCGCGTAGCCTCCTATTCGTCCGCACCGCTCGCCCACGCGCCTTCCCAGCCCCGCCTCGCCTCGCCTTATCGCAGCTGGAGCGCTCGTCGTGGCCGAGCCGAGCTCGTGCTCATGCTCAAGGGAAACCACCCACATCGCCGCGTGCTGCTCCCTTTCCACGGGAATGGGTTCCCCTCAGGATCCCGCAGCCCCGCCGGCAGCCCGCCTTGAGAGAAGCCACCAGCCTGCTCGCCGCCATCGTCGTTCCATTCCCTAGCTCACGGAAGAAGATGACCGCGAGAGGAGCCGGGTCAAATAGCATGAGCCCCTGTCCTAGCAGCCTCCTTCGGCATAGCCCACTGGTTGACGCACGCGCCTCCACCAGGGATACCGAGGTTCGAACCACGGCTCCCACATTATTTTCAACTTACTAGCCAGCCTGACTATGGACCTGTGTTCGGTGTTGTTATTTTCTTCCCATGTTATGTTGATGATTGCCATGGATATATTGCTCGATGTGGTTGATATCCTCTACAATTTGGTGCCACAAGTTTGAAAGATAGGTCTTTCATCATAGAGTTATTCCCTATCAAAGTTGCTATGCTGATATAAATTGCTACAATTCCCCTTGTGGATTTGAACAAGTGTGAGAATTTGTAGATATTTGCATGCCATCTTAAATTGGTAAGTGTTGTGTGGATTTTTAGCTCATGCTCACTGGTAGTGATTTGTAGTAGATGTTGCCCTCTATCACCTTGCTAAATTTCATGCCATGAAACTTGTTGTAGCATAATGCTTTGTTGCTGTCAATATGTCACCAGATTATAAATTGCTAGTGCACACTGTGATTTTCACTAAGTCCTAAGCTGTAACATTTTTGCCATGTTTAGAGCTTGGTTTCCATTGTTTCATGAACCTTTCAGTATTTATGTTAGTTAGAGATTGTTGTTCTCTTCGATAACTTCATATTCATGTTTTTGGTTGAACCCATTGAATGGATGTACCTACTAGTTTTCTCTTGATCACAGTGGTATGTTGCTGTTAATGGACAGATTGGTTGCAGTTTTGTTTTGGTCATTATGTTAGTTGTGCTTGATGGTTTGGCATGATTTTTCAGTCTATTCCACCTAGAATGTGGTGCCCAATCTAGTGGCATCCTTGGAATGCCAAGTAAATGCCCATAGCCTCGGGTATATTGCTGGTTTTTCTTTGTTGCCTTCTGAATCTTGATTAGTGAATTCCGAGAGATGCGTAGCTCGGTTTGCGGCGTTCTTTATATGTTTTTGCACCGTTTTCTCATGATGCATCCATTTCTAACATATTAATGCATGTCCAAATAAGCTAACTTGAGGTTCTGTCAAGAATACTAACAACTTTAATAAATGCATGAGAAAGGTGACTAGTGTAACAATGTCATGGTTCTTTCATGCCATACTCATGCATCATGTTGTTTGAAGCATTGTTACTTCTTGTGTGTTCATTGGATGTAAATTTTATTTTGGGTAGCATCGGGTGCTAAAAACGAGTGCGAGAATTTTGTTGAGTACGTTCAAGAAGAGCAAGAGTTGTACCAGTCAGAAGATCCAACAGGCAAGATGATTTTGACCTAGACACCGCATCTAATTTCGTTGTTCTTAGATGATTCGATTCCATCATTAATTACCGCTGCCTACCATCTGATTACTAAACCTCCAAACATTGCCATGAAGACCTCTAACCCTTCACCTCCTAGCAAACATTGATTGGATAAGTTAGCGCTTGCTCAACCATCTTATAGCATTGCTAGCTGCAGGTGTAGGCAGGTTCATGTGATAGCATGGTCATTTTGATTATCATATTATTTGATGCTATTTAATTAATGCACATACATACTTGGTAAAAGAAGGAAGTCTTGACCTTTTTCTCGGTGTTTTGTTCCGCTTTTGCCACCCTAGTTTTGGTTAGCGGTGTTATATTCCATAACTGAGCGCTCCTAACACGCTCGGGGTTGCTATGGGGACCCCCTTTATAAATCGTTTTGGCTTAAGACTTGTCTGGCAAGACCCAACTTTGGTATTATATTTTCTAACAACTTAATAATTAAAAACATACGGAATAACTACCCCGAAGAAAATTAATCAACCCCCGGGCTTATTAACGCTCCCCGGGGCAACTCCGTGTTTTGGCGTGGAAACCATCGCTCATCCGTCCTATCCTAAGAATGAGATATGCGGCTCTTATCAGGTTCGTCGACACGTTGGCCGGTCTTGTTGGACTTGTTTTAACCTTAACGAAATATCTTGTGCATCGGGATTCCGGTGATGCTTTGGGCTAACTCAGAGTTGAGGTTTTCCACTAAGGAATCCCAGGAGATCATGAGTTTCGTGATCGAGGCTTTCTATGCAACTTGTGGTAATTTGTGATGGATTAGTTGGAGCACCACTGCAGGGTTAAATCTTTCGAAAAGCCATGCCCGCGGTTATGTGGAAACGTGGAAACTTCGTTTAACACCCAGTTCTAGATAACTTGAAATGACTTAATTAAAAACTAGCAAACCGTGTGCGTAACCGTGGTTGTTTCTTTCGGAGGTCCTTCTCTGATCAAGAACACGGTGGGGTTGTGACTGACATAAGTAGATGTTCAGGATCACTTAGTGATTATTACTAGTTCATGATCGTTATGCGTAGACCAATCAATTTACTCCATGTTCTTGTAAGTTAGCCACCAAAAATGCTTAATGCTACCGCAACCTCAAACACTCAGCCTTCCACACCCAATAACTTAATTAGTCCCGCTATCATGGTCATAAAATTGTTGAGTCCTCGTGTCTCATAGATTACTACACCACCTCAGGTCCAGGTACATCAGATCCATAGGCTTTTGATGTTACGTTGTTGTAGTGGTAGTTCGATGAAGGCAGTGGGTATGTACATGACGTACCCCGAGGATTGGAGGACCTTGGTCGTCTCTTGGACCTAGTGACACAGATTGTTGCAAATTTATTGTTTATCTTGTCCGTAGTCACACACTGACTTTTGGGATGACTTGAATAAATTTGTTGAGTGAATTGTAAGTTAATTTGTGGCGTGTGTAAGCCATTCCATATACTCATCTCTTCTTGTATGTAATGCAATGATTTTTGTACTTGTGAAACGCCAAGATGTGCCTCTTTCCATATTAAGGCATCGTCCCCAAATATGGAAAATGTCGCATCTAGGTCGTTACAAGTTGGTAATCAGAGCCTTACGACCATAGGAGCCTTTGATTGATCGAACTTGGTCGAGTCGAGTCTAGTAAAAATTGTTTTTGAGTCTTAGTTATATCGAAGATTAGATTTCTTTTTACTCCTCTTCCCTGCTCCAATGAGGTTCACGACTTAGGAATTTTAATTGTACTCCTCCTCTTGCTCAAAAAAATTATGATCACGTGGATATTTTGGAATCTATATGATACCGATGTGACGGAGTTCTGTCTTGATGCCTCCTCTCTGACTTGATTTTTCTGGGGAGTAGAGCTCCAGGGGATTCTTGTGCACATCATTATCATTCATCTTTGTTATTATTTCAGGATGGAGGATGTTCAAAATTACTTCAATACTAGTAGTGGCGAGAGGAATCCGGCATCCCCTGTATTGGTGGAGAGAGTTCGGATGTACTGCCATACTTAATATCGTTCTGTTTTTCAGGGTCCGAGCTATATCAATTTGCGGATTTTCTCGGTTGTGTTTTGCAAAGTTGCAGCAAAGATGTAGCTGATTACACTGAGTATGTTCCTGAACCCGCAGCCAGATTGCACAATCAAGAAAGTTTTTCGAAGTTCTTAGGTGAGAATTCCATTAGTCACTTCGGAAGTTCTTTCATCGGATGTATGATGGGTTATACATTTTTTTCGAGCAATTCTAGCTCATACTTGACAATTGCAAGTGGGTTTCGAATCATATGTTGCCGACAATAATTTTGTGGAAGCATTCTTGCTAATTCTAGTTCGAGTGCAATTGCAAAGACTTCTTGTTGCAATATTTCAATCCTTTGATTCAGCTTATCAGCTTCATCTTTTATGTGTGGTCTAATGTTGTTGTCCGTCTCCAGGATGGCCCCAACAACTCGTGAGAACTCGGGCCGTGATGGAAAGGAGTCTGATCCTCCACCACCCCCTCCTCCTACTCAATAGGCGTGGGAAGCTTTGATAGCCGCCACTTACGCAAACATCAGATGCTGCTTCAAATTGTGCAAGAATGGAACCAAGGCCAGCAGGGGAATTTCAACAATGGTTAGCAGTTTGCAACTCTCAATCAATTCTTGGCAAATCAGCCCAAGTCCTTCACTTCTTGTGAGCAGCCATTTGATGCGAATGGTTGGCTTCGTGACATGAGTAAGCATTTCGACTGCAGCAATGTCAGGCGTGAGGACTATGTCAGATTTTCTACTTTCCAGCTGAAGGGTCAGGCATCAGAATGGTGGTGGTAGCGCAAGGATTCTAGAGGTGACAGAGTGATCAGTTGGGATGACTTATGCCGTGATTTCAGGGCTCATCATATTCCAGCAAGCTTTGTTGAGGGCATGCGTGAGAATTTCAGGTGTGTGAAGCAAGGAAGCTCATATGTCTACAATTACAACATTGACTTACAGAACGTTGCACGATATGCCAAGCAGGATGTTCCAGATGAGAAGATCAAGAACTATCAGTATCATGGTGGTCTCAAAGAAGATTTGCAGCTATCTCTTGCTCTGCACAACCCTCTTGAGTTTGATCAGTTCTATAACTTGGCTCTGAGGGCTGAGTCATCTTTGCTCGGGGTTAAAAATTCAAGGAAGCGCTTCAGGGACAACAATTCCTCTTCGTCCTCAGCTCACATTGTTCCAATAGAGCAGAAGTTTTGGGTTTCTCCTCTGCCACGTCACCTGCAGCAGTTCTAGCAGAATGGTGGTCATGGATATTCCCACCCACCCAACCTAGGTTTCGAGCAGGAGTTTCAGTAGCCTAAGTTAGGAGCTCCTCGAGCTCACTTCCTTCCGCAGTCAGGGGTGACTTGTCACAAGTCTAGTTGGCAGGGCCATTACGCCAACAAGTGTACCAGCTAGCGGCGTCTTCCGCCTCCTCCTCCAATCAGGACCCCAGGAAATGCAATGGTGAAGCATGTTCCCAAGTGTGGAAGAGTGAACATGGTGAACGTAGCTGAAGCAGAGGAGTCATCAGATGTGATCATGGGTAATCTCTTGGTTAATTCTATTCCTACAAGAGTTTTATTTGATTCTAGTGCATCGAGTGCTTCATGTGTAAGGCATTTGTGAACAAGCATGATTTTCCTGCAAATCGTTTGGATAATCCTTTTCGTGTGGTATCTCCGGGTATGCGGACGAGTTCTCATATGGTGGTTTCGGATGTCTCTGTTAAGATGGGCAGTTATTCTTTTCTGGCTTCTCCAATTGTTCTTGGCAATTCTGATATTGATATTATCCTTGGCATGGATTTTCTGACTATGAACAAGGCGTTCATTGATTGTGAAGCCAAAGAAGTCAAAGTGACTCATCCTTCAGACGACATGATCATTTTCGCTGGTCGCGATGACACGATTCATCTCTTTTCTCTCAATGAGAAGGGTGAAATCTCAGCCATTTCTCAAGTTCATGTTGTGTGTGAGTATGAAGACTTCTTTCCAAAAGAATTGCCAGGAATGCCTCCTCATGACTAGTAGATTTTGTGATTGAACTCGAGCGTGGAACTTAACCTTTTTGCAAGTGTCCTTATAAGCAGGGTCCCGAAGAGCCGAAAGAGTTGAAGAAGGAGCTTGATGAACAAGAACATCTAGGTCTGACCGGACCAATTCTTCTCCTTTGGGTTGTGGTGTTCTGTTTGTCAAGAAGAAAGATGGCATGGACCGACTTTGTGTCGATTACCATCCAATGAATAAAGTGACAATCAGGAACAAGTATCCACTTCCCAACATCAATGAACAGTTCGAGCAATTGAAAGGGGCCAAAATATTCTCTACGATTGATCTTCGGGTGGGCTATCATAAGATTCGCATTCGTGAAGAAGATATTCCCAAGACTGCTTTCAGGACTAACTTTGGCTCTTATGAGTAAACAGCGATGTCTTTTGGTCTCGCCAATGCTCCTTCGAGTTTCTCTCAGATGATGAATTATGTCTTCTCTCCCTTCAAGAATGAGTTTGTATTCGTGTATATTGATGACATTCTGGTCTTTTCTAAAACTGAGGAAGAGCATGAAGAACAACTTCGGCTTGTGCTTGATAAGCTAAGAGAGCATAAATTATATGATTAGTTCTCAAAATGCGAGTTTTGCCTCAATGAAGTGGTGTACCTTGGGCACATCATCTCCGCCGAGCACATCCGGGTGGATCCTGAAAAGGTTCAAGCCATTGTTCACTTGGAGCATCCTCAGAATGTGAAGCAGCTTCAAAGCTTTCTCGGGCTTGCAAGCTATTGTAGAAGATTCGTTGAGAACTTCTCCAAGATTGCTAAGCCTCTATCCAACCTTCTTCGGAAGAGCATAAAATATGTCTGATCTCTAGAGTGTGAATTAGCATTTGATACACTTAAGGAGAAGCTCAGCTCAGCTCCGGTTTTGACTGCTCGTCATGATTCTAAGCTTTCCAAGTTTTCTGTGATGCATCACGTCTTGGTGGTGTTATGATGCAAGAGAATAAAGTGGTAGATTATACCTCTAGGCAGTTGAAGCCAAGTGAGAAAAACTACCCCACTCATGATCTTGAGTTGGCAGTAGTGGTCCATGCTTTGATGACTTGGAGACACCTCTTGTTCGAAAGAAAGGTTGAAGTCTACATCGATCACAAGAGTTTGAAATACATCTTCACTCAACTGAATCTCAATCTTCGTCAAAGTCATTGGGTGGAGATGATGCAAGGTTACAATCCAAGCATTGATTATACTCCACACAAAGCAAATGTGATTGCAGATGCTTTGAGCAGAAAGGCTTACTGCAATAGTCACATTCTCAAGCCACTCCAGCCTCATCTTTGTGAATCTTTCACGAAGCTCAACCTTCAAATAGTGCCTCGGGGATTCCATGCTAATCTCCATATTTATCCTACCTTGGAATACCAAGTCCTCCAAGCTCAACTTCTTAATTCTATGGTGAAGAAAGTGAAAATTGGCTTGGCAAAGATCATTCCAAAGTATAAGTGCTTCCGCATTGATGACAAGGATACTTTGTTTTTCGAGGATCGCCTTGTGGTCTCCAAAGGAGAGCTCAGGAAAGTTATCATGGATGAAGCCCATAATTCCCTTCTCTCAATACATCAAGGAAGCTCTAAGATGTATCAAGATGTAAAGCAAACCTTCTGGTTGACTTGGATGAAATGTGAGATTGCTCAGTTCGTGAACGAGTGTGATGTGTGTCACGCAGTGAAGGCAGAGCATCAACGTACAGGAGGTCTCCTTCAGCCTGTGCCTACCCCCGAGTGGAAACTCAATCATGTGGAGATGGATTTTGTCACTGGGTTTCCTAAGTCCAAGAGGGGCAACGATGTCATCTTTGTGGTCATTGACTAGTTGACAAAGGTTTCTCGTTTCCTTCCGGTCAAAGAGTCTATCTCAACAGCTCAGCTGGCAGAGCTGTACACTTCAAGGGTAGTCTCTTTGCACGGTGTTCTAATGCTCATTTCTTCACAATGTGGAAGCATCTTTACTATCAAGTTCTAGGATTCCTTTCAGACTGCAATTGGCACCAAGGTCCATTTCAGTACTGCCTTCCATCCTCAGACTAGTGATCAAGTGGATAGAGTTAATCAAATTCTTGAAGACATGCTCAGATTTTGTGTGATTTCTTTTGGCATGAAGTGGGAAGACTGCCTCCCGTTTGCCAAGTTCTCATACAGCAAAACTTTTCAAGCAAGTTCAGGCAAGGCCCCCTTTGAGATTTTATATGGCAGGAAGTGTCATACCCCGCTCAATTGGTCTGAGACTTGGGAACGGGAGGACCTTCTCCATTTCGAATATCCTGAATTCCTTCAATCCTAGATCTCGGGTCGAGATCCGCTTGTAGTGTGGGAGAGTTCTAACAGGCCAGGTGCACCCTTGCCATTTATGTAATATTCCATGTGTGAACCTTCCAACTTTGCCATCATGTGGTTTGAATAGTAGTAATTTTGCCTCATGACAATTTGCTTCATGGGATAATGTTCATCATCTCATGTTTGCATTATATGTTTGGTGTGCCATGTTGAGTGTGAGTGTGTGCTTGTGGTGTTGGTGTGCATGGAAGCATGTGTCATCATGGTGTGAAAGCTCTCCTCAATTTTTCTAACTATGCCACCTCTCCTATTTTTTTCAAATAAATACAATATGTGATGAATTCACTTGCTTTTTCACCTCATTAAAAAATGTTGATCTTCTTCCAAATATTATATTTAGAATTATTGAGTACTTCTTATTCTGGTTTGAAACATTTTATCTTCTGGGTTTTTGCAAAACATACTTTATAATAAATAAATGTGTTTTGTTTTGTTGCTTCAAAAATTGCCAAGTCATTTTTCCAAATTAGAGAATAATTTTGTGAGTATTGTTATTTTCCCTCTATGATTTTTTGCAATGTGAGTTTTTCTAAAAACAGAAAACCCTTTTATTTGCACAGAGAGAGAGGTCAGCCTTTCTCGGCCTCTTCTCCTCCCCGCAATCCAGCAGGCAGCCAAGAAGCCGAGCAGCAGCCCACCAACGTGCAGGAGCTTTGTCCTCGTGTACGGCAAGCCATCTCAGGCACCACGTTGCCCCTCCGTCGATTTTACGGGCGGAATAGCCCGTGTGAGCCTATAAAGCATGTCCCTCGTCGCGCCCTAGACCTAGCCTACCCATTCACTCCTTCCTCCGTCCCCGTGTGTGCTAGTAAGGTCTCCCAGCCATAACCGATGCCATGCCCATGGTGCTCCGGTCGAGTTGCTGCTCGTGCTCGGGGTGACGCCTCCTCCCCGCGTCGAAGCCTCTGGTGCCGCAAAAAGCATTGCACCACGCGCCATCTTCGTCCCCAACTACAATCCCGTGGCCTGCAGCCCCAGAGCATCGTCTCCGTCACCCTTTCCCTCCTGCAAAATCGGAGCAGAAGCACTCCGGACATCCTCGCCTCGCTGTCGCCTTCCCAAGCCCCCTACGATGCCATCTTGTTGCCTAGATGAGGTGGTAAGACCTCCTCCTTTCATTCCCCTCGCCCGATCGTCGTAGCCGTGCATACGAGTGGATTCGGCCGCTCCATCATCGCGCTCTCGTAGCTCCAGCGAAAGCCGTGTTTTTTTGTGTGTTGCGGTTTCGGTAGCTCCAGTAGATGTGTGTAGCATGCCCGCGTAGCCTCCTTTTCGCCCACAGCACTCGCCCACGCGCCTTGCCAGCCCCGCCTCGCATATGAGTGGTTATAAGCTAAAAAGCACGGACACTGTCAATGTTGCCGAATCCTCGTGCTGACAGGGCCGGATACGGTGAAACGGCCAGACACGGCTGAAATCACGTATCCCCTCGTATTTCAAGTATTGCGTTTTAGAAAAACAAAGAAAAAAGGCCCGACACATATGGTACACGTTGGGGACTCGGGTGGCCCAACTATGGTTCGGCCCAACCTTTTTTTAGGTCGAACCCACGGGCGCATAGAAGAAGACCACCTCGCGACCCACTTTGACGCCACAAATAGAGTTTCCTTTCCCACCTTCTAGAGCCGCCGCCGCCACCTCCTGGAGTCGCCGCCACCACCTCCTGGAGTCCCTGCCGTCACCTTCGCCGCCACCACCTCATGGAGTCCCTGCCGTCACCGTCGCCACGTATAAAGTCGCTGCCAGCGCGTGGATCTGAACGACGCCGTCACCCAACTGCAGCAGCCTCTCCTCCCAATGGCAACCAAGCTGGAGAAGGTAACCTAGACCTCTTTCATCTATTTTGCTTCGATTTATTGTTGAATTGCTGGCCTGTTGGTGCTCGCCAAGTGTTGTTGCTGCTGATTGCTTATCATGTTCATGTGTTCCTGCTGATTGTTGTTCGTGTGCTTCTGCTGCTGATTGCTTATTGCTGCTACTGCTGTTGATTGAATGATTGGTGCTTCATGCCCTCATTGCTACTGATGTTGATTGACTGATTCACTTGATTGGATGCTAGGGAACATTGCATCTGTGAGCCGTGGAGCTGCATCTGGGAGCCAATCATAAGTGGCGTGATTCACTTGATTGGATGCTAGGGAACATGTATATTTATATTTATTTTTTATATATACTTGTCGTGTTCCCGATGGGCTGTTTTTGGAAAAAGTTGTATCCCGTGTCCCCGTATGTGTGTCGCCGTGTCGGTGTCACCATGTGAGTGCTTTTTAGGTTATAAGTGCTAGGTGATATTTTGTGGGTGCATTTGTGGGAGTTTTATCAACAGCACTATATGAGTATGATATATTGTTTTGGGGTAGAATTTACCAAGGAATCCAACGGTAGTGTTGGTTTTCACTTTTGAGCAAGTGTGCAAAAGTGCTAATTTGTGATAATGTCCTATTTTGTCTTTTCATATGAAATAATTCATGCATGCTTTGGTGAATGTGTCAAGATGAAAGTGCTAGTCTTTTGTTGGCACTAGGCCATGGTATTTTTCTTTGATATGATGATCTTGTAGATAATTGGGTATCTTGCTGCAAGTAGCTAAGAAAATATTGCAGATTCACATGCTAAATATTTCTAAGTGTTGGGTGTTGTTATTTTCTTCCCATGTTGTGTTGATGATTCCCATGGATATGTTGCTCCTTTTAGTTTGGTAAAATGCCATGAATTGATGTGCTTGATATTCTCTACTATTTGGTGCAACAACTTTCAGAAATAAGTCTTGCATCATAGAGTTATTCCCTGTGAAAGTTGATATGGTGATATAAATTGTTGTAATTCCCCTTGTTTGACTAAGTCTGAGAATCTATAAATATTGTCATGCCATCTTAAATTGGTGCTACCAAGTGTTTTGTGCAGTTTTAGCTCATGCTCGGTGCTAGTGATTTGTAGTAGATGTCTCCCTATATCAGCTTGCCAAATTTCATGCCATGAAACTTGCCTTATCATAGTGTTTTGTTGTTGTCAATATGTCACCAGATTATAAACTGCTAGTGCACACTGTAATTTTCACCAAGTCCTAAATTGTAACATTTTTGCCATGTTTAGAGCTTGGTTGCCATTGTTTCATGAACCTTTCAATATTGTTGTTAGTTAGAGATTGAGCTCTTTAATAGCTTAATATTCATGTTTTGGTTGAACCAATTGAGTGGTTGTAGCTACTAGTTTTCTGTTGATCAAAGTGGTATGTTGTTGTCAATGGACAGATTGGTTGTAGTTTTGTTTTGGGCATTGTGTGAGTTGTACTTGATGGTTTGGCATGATTTTTATGTCTATTCCACCTAGAATTTGGTACACAGTCAAGTGGCATCCTTGGAATGCCAAGTAAATGCCCATAGCCTCTCGTATATTGCTGGTTTGTCTCTGTTGCCTTCCATATCTTGATTAGTGAATTCCGAGAGATCCGTAGCTCGGTTTGCGACGTTCTTTAGACGTTTTTGCACTGTTTTCTCATGATGCATCCATTTCTACCATGTTCATGCATGTACAAATAAGTTAACTTCTGGTTCTGTCCAGAATACTAACAACTTAAATAAATGCATGAGAAAGGTGACTAGTGTAGCAATGCCATGTTTCTTTCATGACACACTCATGCATCATGTTGTTTGAAGCATTGTTACTTGATGTGTGTTCATTGGATGTTTATTTTATTTTGGCTAGCATCGGGTGCTGAGAACGAGTGTGAGGATTCCATTGAGTACGTTCAGGAAGAGCAAGAGTTGTACCAGCCAGAAGATCCAACAGGCAAGATGATTGTGATCTTGATATCGCTTCTAATTTCGTTATGCTTAGATGATTCGGTTCCATCGTTAATTACCGCTGCTTACGAACTGATTAATAAGCCTCCGAACATTGACATGAAAACCTCTAATTCTTCACCTCCTAGCAAACATTGATTGGCTAAGTTAGCGCTTGCTCAACCATCTTATAGCAATGCTAGTTGCTGGTGCACGCAGGTTCATGTGATAACATGGGAATTTTGATTATCATCTTATTTAATGCTATTTAATTAATGCACATATAAACTTGGTAAAAGGTGGAAGGCTTGGCCTTTTTCTCGGTGTTTTGTACCGCTTTTGTCACCCTAATTTTGGCTACCGGTGTTATATTCTATATTTGAGCGCTCCTAACACGCTCACGGTTGTTATGGGGACCCCCTTTATAAATCGTTTTGGCTTAAGACTTGTCTGGCAAGACTCAACTTTGGTACTATGTTTGCTAACAACTTAATAATTTAAAAAATAGGGAATAGCTACCCCGAGGAAACTTAATCAACCCCCCGGGCTAGTGCTTCTTATGAGTGTTAGTCCAACCCAGAGCAGTTTACTTATGCTCCCCAGGGCAACTCGGTGTTTTGGCATGGTAACCATCGCTCATCCGTCGTGTCCTGAGAAAGAGATATGCAGATCTTATCAGGTTCATCGACACATCGGGCGGCCTTGTTAGACTTGTTTTTACCTTAACGATATATCTTGTGCATGGGGATTCCGGTGATGCTTTGGGCTAACTCAGTGTTGAGGTTTTCCACTAAGGAATCCGAGGAGATCATGAGTTTCATGATTGAGGCTTTCTATGCATGTTGTGGTCATTTGTGATGGATTAGTTGGAGCATCCCTGCAGGTTAAATATTTCATAAAGTCGTGCCCGCAGCTATGTGGCAACGTGGAAACTTTGTTTAACACCCAGTTCTAGATAACTTGAAATAACTAAATTAAAAACTTGCCAACTGTGTGCGTAATAGTGATTGTTTATTTTGAAGCTCCTTCTCCGATCAGAACACGATGGGGTTATGACTGAAGTAAGTAGGTGTTCAGGATTACTTAGTGATTATTACTAGTTCACGACCATCATGCGTAGACCACTCAATTTACTCCATGTTCTCGTAAGTTAGCCACCAAACATGCTTAGTGATGCCGCAACCTCAAACACTCAACCTTCCACACCCAATAACTTAATTAGTCCCGCTATCATGGTCATAAGATTGTTGAGTCCTCGTGGCTCACAGATTACTACACCATTTCAGGTCCTTGTGCAGCAGATCTAGAGGCTTTTGATGCTACGCAGTTGTAGTGGGAGTTCGACAAAGGCAGTGGGCATATGTACGTGACATACCCCGACAATTAGAGGACCTTGGTCGTCTCTTGGTCCTAGCGAGATAGATCATTGCAATTTTATCACTTATCTTGTTAGTAGTCGGACCCTGACTTTTAGGATGACTTGAATATATTTGTTGAGTGAACTGTAACTTAATTTGTGGCGAGTGTAAGCTATTCCTTATACTCATCCATGCTTGTATGTAATGCAATGATTTATGTACTTGCAAAACACCAAGATGCACCTCTTTCCATATTAAGGCCTCGTCCGCAAATATGGAAAGTGTCGCATCTAGGTCGTTACAGCGGGCCTAGGGGTGCACGTGCATAGGACTACCCCAAATGTACAACCCCGTCAGTAGCCCCCGAATCAGTTGGGGTTTTACTGCCTGAGTGGAAGGCACTCACTAGTACCTTTGGCGTCTTAGGGGCATCGAGGTTGTAGATCAGGTCTACATCACTCGGGCTCTTAGTAAACCGCTACGGATTCAAGAGTGAAAGATTCCGAGTGTGGGAGCATGTTGGTACGCTTCCAATCAGCAAAATCGAATACCTTTTGGGAAGGTAAATTCAACGATTCGGATGATCGTGAGCTCGGGGCTTCAATCATCCAATCGGCGGAGTAGAAGGGATCCCACTCGCGCCATGATGCGGTCAATCTGATTGCCTTCTTGTGTTGTCCGAATGTTTGTGGTCCCATAGAAGGACGAGCAGCACGGTATACGACTCTCCTCGTTATGTGCTACATATACGGAATCCATTCGGGTAGTGAGGGGGGAGAGGATTTTCCGCGGTATTTTGAATCAATGGAGGTTTTTGGGAACCGGAAACAGCGGCGACGTGAGTAGGGGAAGTAGTGGACGGGTGCCTCGATTTCTTTACCTCAAATGTCACTGTCATGCTACAGGAACGGTGTCACCGGGATCATGTAGATCTTCCTCGTGCAGGCGGAATACTCGATGGGGTATCTTCATGTAGCATAGAAATAGGCTGAAATAGTGAGGGAACGGAATTGTGCCATCAGATCTTAGTTTCTCTTGTTCCCTTTATTGAGCCTCGTGGTCGCCACCTCCGTAGTTCTTCCACCTTGCCCGCCTCACCGTGCAGCATGGAAAAAGGCGCGACTACAAAAGCCGAGCGGGACAAGAAGGGCTTGCGCAGTTCTTCTTCGAGTGCCTGGACACTTCCATCGGGATGGATCAAGGGCGACTGGATGCCGTCACGGGTCTCGAAGGATCGAATGATGGACCTGGAGAGCGAGGGGTTGATGGTTCCGCGCAGCTGGTGGTTGCCGAATGAAGGCGAGATGGAGCCCTCGCCAAGGGGCGACGAGCGGGTGCTCCTTGTCACCCACGAGGATGAGGTTTCTCCTTGCCCCGCATCCATTCTTCCGAGCTTTCCTCGACTTTTTCGGTGCATAGCTTCACCATCTTCCCCCGAATGATGTCTTGTACTTAGCTGCTTTCATGTATCTGTGTGAGAATTTCCTCGGGTCCTATCTGCACTGGGATTATTCAAGCACATGTTCACGTGCCGAATGATGACACTGAAAAAGTCTTCTCAGTCAGGGGGAAGATGCATGTAGTGCAGCTCTGCAGTGGTTTAGGAATTCAACTTAGGGATAAGAGTAGTTTTCCCCAGATGTCCTTCCCCGATTTGGTGAAGGGTTGGTAAGACTCCTGGTTCTACTGCCACGATGTCCCAATCGGTGAGCATCAGTCGGGCCTCCCGCCTTATTCACCCGAGCAAATTCGATCGGCTACCTCAATGACCGTGTCGAAGGAAGAGAGGACAAACGTAGATATCTTGGTGATAGCATTGGTTGCTTTGTTGCAGAAGAACATCAATGGAATGGACCTCGTCAAAGTCTTTTCCAACGAAGGCTCCAGCCTCTGCAGGCAAGGGTTCATCCCATGTGGATGTATAGTGGTCTGGATGATCCGACGCGCGTTCATCTAGAGGAGATCGGGGCAGAGCAGCTAGAGGAAAATCTCAAGGCCATAACACGTGTGAGAGACAATCCCAGGGGCACCATGTTGGTGCCGCCCTTCTCAGCAGAGCTGCCTCCAAATGAGGTACAGCTTCATGAGCTTGAACCGAATGAATTTCTTTGTTGCTTGTTGTTTTCATTTGTTCTAACTTCGTCACTCGGCAGGCTTTTACAGGACTGGTCAGTTCCATCTCGGCAGTTGACCGTGCACCCATCAACGTGGCGAGTGACACCGAGCATTAGGAGGACTCGAAAGGTTAAGAGGATGAAGATGATGACGAGGAGACGGAGGAGAGCGGCGACGAACACGGGGATGAGGCGGATTCCTCCCTGTTTGATGAAGCTCCACCCAGCACTCGCTCGAAAGCGCGTCAGGACCCTGGGTTCTGTATCGGGGGCTCTAGGTATCTCAAGTTTGTGAAGCTGACTATGTCGGCTATGCCGTCCCGTAGTTCCAAACACGGTCGGAGTGAGCCGGAGGTGTCGCCCGAGAAGGTTGCCAAACACCCCAAGACCACGACCTTAAAACCCCGAAAGGCTGTCCTGTCGCGCATCAAGGTCAACGTGCCAGTTGCTTCGGGGTAAGTACCTATAGCGAATGACTCTTTCTTTGCTAGTCAAGGTATTCCAAGTGATGTATGGTCTTCTTGTTGTCTTTGTTGTAGGGATGATACATCGAGCGCTTCTCTTGGGACGGAGACGTCCGACAAAGGGCAGACGGATGTCAATGTCGCCTCTTCTAAAGGTAACCCTTAGGTTTATTTATGCGTCATTCGGGACTTTAGGATCCAGTCATGCATGACGTTTTGAATGTTTGTGGATGTTTGCAGAGCCATGAAGTGTGATTGAACTTGATCCCGTTAGTCCTGTAGCGGTTGGCGAAGCGTCCAAGCAAGTTGTGGCCCCCAGCTAAGTGATTCAGTCCTCGACTTCCAGGTTCATGTTTCGGAGGCTCGAGAGATTTCTGTGGCTGGAGTGTCACTCGGACCTGGTCCGTGTGTCACGTCGTCAATTCCTCCTATGGACCGCAACCTCTTCCAGGTGCGCCATATTTTAGAGGATCAGGAGAGAGCATGCTAGGCGGCCCTGGCTCAACTGGAAGTGATGGTTCGGCGGCTGAAAGAAGCCATGGCGAAGAACATCCGGGTGAGTCCTTTTCGTGTACACATGTTTTTGTTTCTGAACTTGATCCCAAGTTCGTTTTCTTTAAGGCACACCCAGTGGGTGCCGTTTTCCAATGGGAGCGCGTTGAGCGCACCCACTAGGTGTAGTCCCTGAAGCTACCGTCGACTGGAGAAGTCGACGGTAGTCTTACTTCCTGTTTTGATTCGAGTAAGGGATGTAGGGTGCGGGGCCCTTTTTTGCTCCTCTTATTTTTCCATTGGGGGCGCTCTGAGTGCACCCACTCGGAGTAGTCCCCGAGGATACAGTTGGCTGGATCAGTCGACGGTAGCCTTAGAGTTACTATTTTGTATTCTGCTTGACTTGTGTTTGTTGATGACAGACTCCATGCGGGCCCGGGGGTCGTGATGATGTTGTGGATAAGGAGTTGTGAGCCCTTCGATTGAGCCTTGATGCTGAAAAGGCCAAGAGTAAATGTTTGGAATAGAAGAAACGTGTCGTTGAACGTAAACTTTTGTTGTCCAACTGGCTCTTGATTCGACCATCTTTCGTATCCGACTGAGGCTATCTTATCAGGTCGCCTTTCTCAGAGGCTGAAGAATTCCATTTCTCTAGTTACCATGAAGGATTCCCTCGAGAAGAGGGGTGAAGAACTCATATCGGCCTAGAAAGAGGCCAAGCGGAAAATCCAGGCAGCCGAAACCAAGCTCTAGACGGTCGGGACACTTGAAGAACAGAATCGGCTTCTGAAGGCTGGCGCGTAGAAATCTGTTGCGGACCTTGCTAAGCTAAAGAAGCACTATGCCAAGTGGGAGACCAAATTTGAGAAGGTCGTCGCGAAGAAAGTTGAACTGGAGCAGTTCATTGAGGACTTTAGTAAGGAACACTGCAAGAAACTTAAAGGTATGTTATGCATCCGAATCGTCTCTCATTGTCGCATTGCAATTTCTGAGTGGTGTTTTCTCATCTTTTTGTTTTCCAACTAGATCCAGCCTTCTCCATTGGTATTGAGTAAGAGATGGTGTGAATAGAGAATGAACTAGACCCGAAGGCAGGGCTCCTGAAGGATAGTGTCGCCTTAGCTCTTCTTAGGCTGGAAGCCCGCGTCGACTATGTGTTGGGTTGCTTCAAGTGGCTTCAATCGGCCGTCGGGGAGATAGATCAAGAGAAAACCCCTGACAATGCACTTCCAAAGGACGTTGTCGGTGATATTACCCCGCGGTGTAACCCGACTTGAAGTATGACCCGCCAAGGACTTGGCGGCTCAACAATGACCTGGCGGGCGACTCATACTTGACCCCATAGGCGACTCAGACGAATGACGAAGGCCCAAGGCCCGGCATACACCCTGGCATATGGCGGCTCATAGAGAGGCCACGAGGGCCGCCTCACAAGAGAAGGCCCAATAAGAGAAGAGACTCCCTCACAAAGGAAACAAGACCCGGGTTAGAATTCAAGAGAGACTGGTCCAATTCCTACTTCTAGTAGAACTCTACATGTAAACCTACCCCTTCCACTTATATAAAGAGGGGTAAGGCACCCCAAGAGGAACAGATTCACAACTTAGGTTTAGACAAGACAAATCATGAGATAGACAGATTAGAGACCCACGAGATTAGAGGTGGCGAGTCTGCACTCTTGTAATCGAGATCATCATATTCAATAAAGAAACACAAGTAGGACGTAGGCTTTTACCTTCATAGGAGGGGCCGAACCTGGGTAAACTCGCGTCTCTCAGTTCCGACCAACCTCTCTCAAGCCGCCACATGGTTGCGATGGCCTCATACCCGAGCTTGCACGAGGACATATGTCATGACAAAACCACGACATTTGGCGTCCACCGTGGGACAATCGCACATTGGTATTGTGTTCTTGGTGGGAGATTTCCAGGGATCAAGAAGTTTGCAATCGATCGAATGGAGAAGAGTCGGCAAGGAACAGTCACATGGGACAACCCGACACGGGAAAACGTTGAACACAGCCGGAGTTTTGCCAGATCGTTGATTCGAGCATCCACCCTACGATGTTGCATTACTAACCGAGACAAGATCGAACAGCCGGCTCAAGTCGAAAGAACTATCAGACATTGCAACAATTACAAGGACATCTTGTGTTGGATCGATTGCTCGTGATATTAGATGTCACCGGAGGGAAATCATATTACACAGGAGAAAAAGAAAAAGGGGAGCCACGATCTAAAAACAGGTTGACAAAAGATTCGGTGTCGTGCCTCGCTCGAGTCAGGATCACTCCATGACCGAAGTATTCGAGCCAGGCTCACCAAGCCTCGTCCGTGCCGCGGTCGTCGCGCCTCGCCCGTATTGGATCCGTCTTCACCCTGAGCCGCCGCTGCGCTTGAGCCACCATCGCACTTCCAGCCGCCGTGACGTCGGCCTGTACCACGCCTTGAGCCGCCATGGCGTCGGTCTTCACCTTCCCTAGCTCTGCTTCACCTTGCCTTTGCAAGTGCAGCTTGATCCACGCACCGACACAAGTTCCATTGGCCACCATGGACTCGGTCTCCTCTAGTCGGCTGTCACAAGCCGCCTCGCCTCGGCTGATCCATCTCAAGACACTGCCGCGTTGTGATCCTAGCCATGGTCGTTTCCGTGCCTCCACCTTGCTCTGAGTCCATCTCAAATCCGGGATGGCGTCGCCCCGTCATGAGCCGGTTTTTTAGTTCCAGTCACCGCTCCCGCAGATGGTGGCTCCCGTTATGCTGCACGCTACTAGTTTCTGCCTCCATGGCCGCGTCGCCGACCTCCTTGCACCGTTAAACCATTGCTCCCCGGCGCCCGCACGAGCCGGCCTTCTCGTGTCGTCGCGCCGGCTCGCGGTGATGCACCCGCCACCGCTCGTACACCCGCCTCCGCCCTTCTGCTACACAGGGGAGACCGGTACCTTGAAGGTCGTGGGAAGGACCCTCTGCTCCAAGATCGACAACGACCTCCGCCTTCATCCCACACATCGGCTCTGCCACCCTCTGCACCTCCTTTGTTCAACACGAGCTTACATGGGTTCAGCTGATCTCCCATCACTGGAGCAGATGGAGACGATGGTGGATTTCACGAGCTCATCCCATCGGTGGATTTCTGCTGCATATACGCTCTGCCTCCACCACGGCCGCCCCATCAGGAACGCATTCTCTGCGCCAGAATCCTTGCCGATGAAAGAAAACTAGGGATTCAGGAAAATGCTGGATGGATTACGCAAGAAGGGTCCCAGGATGCGGTGGCTATATTGCTGCCAACCGGTGGCAAGCTCATCACGTATCTGTGATACTGTTGACCCATACGCCTGTATCAAAGAAAAGACAGCGAGTCAGTACCAGCGAAAGGGCCCTTGGGATGCAGTTTTTAGATGAAACTTCAGATTCATCAATCCAAGAAGGGTCCCAGAAAAGACAGCGAGTCAGTACCACATCACAGCAAGCTCAGCCACATCCCTGTCCACAAAGTAGGCTGCAAAGCTGCTGCTGCTACTTCCCATCAATCCAAAGGCGTGCTCCTAATTGATGACGTGGACAGATTCATCAGTCCAATAAGAAAAAAAACAGGGACATTAGCTACCTCATTTTTTCCTGTCCACCAGCAGAAGCCGGCCACGTCGTGTACCACGGAGGAGGCTGAAGAAGTGCATCTCCGATTGACATGCATGCTATGACAAAAGAAGGGGGTGTACACACAAGCCATTTTGGTGTTTGAAGAAGCCAAGAGATGGCCTTTGAGTATTACTAAATCTCACCAGAAGAAGCACCACATTAAAAAAGGGAGGGCGTGTGAAAAATCAGATTACTTGTACACACGTCGGCCATATATTATCGATATCCGCCATGCCTAATGGACCGCGTAAAACATTGCTTTACGGTCCGGTCTATTCCTGAAGCAAATACACATGAGGTGAAATCCATCCGGTCTATTTTTATAAGTACATATTCCTTTGAAAACAATTACTTGGGTCAGTAATATTTTTATGCAGGACAATTATTCATCCCAAAAGTGACATTATTTTTCGGAGATGGAGCACGCGCCAGCATCACTCTCCATTGGTGTTTGTCCGTGACGCGCTGCTCAACCAACTCTCAAGACCGTGCAACCAAGACGGCTTACAATGTCACGGCTAATTCTCGAGCCCGTGCCAAATTGTCAAACAACTCTCGTATTCAACTCAACTCGTCGGTGCAGTTCTTGCCTGTACGAGCCACCCAATAGACGGACACAAAGCACCATCCCCATGGTCCGGTTTACATCAACCCGCCGGTGTCGTGCTCGTTTGTACGAGCCGCCCAATGGACGCATGCAAAATGTTGCCCAACAGACGCGCGCAAGACTCCGTCCCCACAATCCAATCTACATCAACATATCGGTGCAGTGCTCGCTTGTACAAGCCGCCCAACGTACGCGTGCAATCTGCCATCCCAATGACGCATTGGCCAATACTATTTACTTCTACATATCAAAAGTAACAGGAGAGTTTGTCATAATGGAAACATCCCTGATGAAGCTACAATTTGAGTGGGCCATCATCGAGCTGACAATTCAAAGCAAGCAGCAAAAAGAAAAGAAAAGTGGCCCTCAAGGAATCACGAGAGCCGAACTATCTGAGAATCAAGCACGAATCAAAAGTCGAGTATTCATCATCAACCCTATGTCGGTTTATGTCACAATCAAGTATGGAGACTCTCAAGCCGCCTCCTTGAGTCGACTTAAGACTCGGGGGCTACATGGATATGGCTCGGCAGACTCAACTGGGATGAATAATTCAAGAACCCCGGATTGTTACAGCAATAAAGTCGGCGCCCACGGGATTTGGGGTCTCTGCCGTTTCAGCTTCTTGAGAGCATGAGTTTTTATTGTTTCACAAGCCGTTCAAGAATGGACGCTATCACTATCAAAGAGCATAAGTCGACACGCTGCACTTATTTCAAAATTGGATACTGGTAAGCCAAAGAGGACCAAAGTTGCCATGTTGCATGGTTCAAACATGGACGCCTTATATGGTTTTGAGAATTAAGCCGGCTTACTTGGGGCTACTAGTTACCAAGTTGTTTTGCAGTAAGAGCGCAAACGCTTCTGCGATCCTATGTCCGGCTTTTCCCTAATAATAGGTCACTTGAGGGCTTCTACTCACTGAGTTCAGCCTAAATACCCTCTTGGCTAACAAAAATTAACGCATTATGATGGTTATACTGGACTGTGTGTTTGGCGACTCGCCCTATGGTCCCATGTACTCTTGGCGAGTTAATCCAGTTTGGACCCTGAACTTGGCTTGGTTAAAACAAGAAGGGTGCTTGAAGGGCATATGGAAAATAGAGAAACCATGGGTTCGCTGAACCTTCTTCACTGAAGCTTGACTCGCGCCTAATCAGCTAGTCTAAACAACTAAGGCTGTTGCAAAAGCCTCTTTAGGGTAGCACTAGAGCCTTGCAAGCTCGTCCTACCCTGCTGTGACTCACTGAGCCGGTCGTCGTGACTCACTGCGCCGGCTTAACCTTTTTTGGGTACCACTAGAGCCTTGAGAGCTCGTCCTACCCGTCGTGACTTACTGAGCCGGCTGCCATGATTCACTGAGTCGGCTTATTTAAAATAACTTGATGCCATACTATGGTGTTGCCAGCATTATTATGTCATATACATGCATCATCTTGCATTGCATCATGCATCATACATACATATCATGCCGGTCTCCAAGCCGGCTCAAAGCATAAATTCTTGCAGGTGCAAATAAATCTTTGAATAGCCAATTTGGTTGGATTTTCACCACGGTTTATCATAACCAGTGTTAAATGATTGGGGTTTTTCAGCCAGCTCGGAAGAAATGACTATTGTCGAAGAGCCGCCCTATCACATATAATGTCGGGTCTCCTAATTGACCGGCTCTTGGATTTCTTCAACTTGTGCTCTGTAGTAAACTACAACACTTATGGATTTTTCAAACATATTGATTTCCCAAGGATATATTTCCTGGGTTACATTGCAACCACGGTCAAGGATTTCTTTCATCACAAAGGCATCATCAGCTCATAGAGTGGATATGATTTTATTCTACAATGGAAGGAATAGTCCCGAGTCACTGCAGGCACATGACTCGGCACTTGGGGGCTACATTATTCAAATCAAGATTACATCAAAGTATGGAAGTCCCATGTCACTGCACGCATGCACCATGACACTTGGGGGCTAATGCAAACTGCTCTTTCAAATCATCACATCATCATCAGACCCCGCTATTTCAAGGAGATAAGCCGGCCCTAGGGGGCTAGAGGTCATTCTTTATTCAAATATGGATTCAAGGAAGAACCGGCTCATCAATTTTATAATGACCCGGCCCTTGGGGGCTAAACATTGCTGCTCAAGGCTACATCATCGGATTTACAAAGTCCCTACTCATTATTGCATAATGACCCGGCCCTTGGGGGCTACATCATATGATGTTTTACTTTCAAAGGAGAAGAACGTGGAAGTCCCGAGTCGCCGCAAGCAAACAACCCGACACTTGGGAGCTACACTATTCAATTCAAAATTTCTTAAGTCCTCGGTTGTTGCAGGCACGACAACCCGGCGCTTGGGGGATACAAACACTCAGTTGTTTCACAAATCATGTGGTCCAAATTGAAGACCTGGTCCATCACACACTGATGAGCCGCCCCTTAGGGGCTACACCAGCTGAAGCTTTATAGGTATAAGATGATTACAAGTCCCATGCTGCTGCGGCAAGACAACCCGGCACTTGGGGGCTACATGGTCAAAGATATTATTGCAGATCTCCAAGTCATCATGAGCTGCTAAACTTGGAGCTTGGGGGCTACAGGTAATATGGATATATCAAAAAAATTGAAGAGCATTTTCAAGATGTTAATTATGAGCAAGACCGGCTCAACATATTTTTATCTAGTTGAAGCATAGAAAGACCGGTTCAGCATTACATGGATTTCTTTATCCCCAATAGTTTGATCAAGTCAATTGGAGTTCAGTTGTTTGCCGGGGCGTTACCAACAATCATAACCCGCCATTATCAATCATAACCCACCGAAGCAAAGAGATGTCGGTTCAACATTGTGTGGATTTTTATTCCCCAAATTAACATCAAGTTCAAGCATCGAAGGCCGATTCAATGGCATATGTATTTTATAGTGGAGGACGCGTACCTGCAAAATGATTGAAGATAGTTCAAAGAACAAACCCAGATTTTTCAAGGAGCCACTTCAGTAAATCAAGCCGGCTAGAGGAGCACGCCGGTTACGTAACATATTTATTATTCTTATTTCAGGAGCTTACCATGAATAAATTCAAGCTAACATGGGGGCTAATGTCGGGCATATACCCTGCAGGGTAACCCGGCTTGAAGTATGACCCGTCAAGGACTTGGCGACTCACCGGTGACTCAGCAGTGACCTGGTGGGAGACTCATACTTGACCCCATAGGTGACTCAAACGAATGATGAAGGACCAAGGCCCAGCGTACACCCTGGCATAAGGCGGCTCATAGAGAGGCCAGGAGGGCCGGCTCACAAGAGAAGCCGCAAGAAGAGGAGAGACTCCCTCACAAAGGAAACAAGACCCAGATTAGGATTCAAGAGAGACCGGTCCTATTCCTACTCCTAGTAGGATTCTACATGTAAACCTACCCCTTCCACTTATATAAGGAGGGGTAAGGCTCCCCAAGAGGGACAGATTCACAACTTAGGTCTAGACAAGACAAATCATAAGATAGACAGATTAGAGACCACGAGATTAGAGGTGGCGAGTGTGCACCCTTGTAATCGAGATCATCATCTTCATTAATGAAACACAAGCAGGACGTAGGCTTTTACCTCCATCGGAGGGGCTGAACCTGGGTAAACTCGCCTCTCTCGGTTCTGACCAACCCCTCTCAATCCGCCACATGGTTGCGATGGCCTCACACCTAAGTCCTTGCACGAGGACATATGCCGTGACAAAACCACGACAAACACCCACACCATTGTGAACCACATGAAGGCCATCCCTAGAGAACTCCAGTCTTGGAAGAAGTCAACGACGAGGGCCGGAGTCGACATCACCCTCTCACTTGTTCGCATCCATTGTAAAGGAGTGGATGAAGAGAAGCTGAAGAATCTCCGGGCCATAAATAGGAAATAGCGCCAAGGTCGAGGACTTCATGGAGATGTTCATGGCGGCTGCCACACGGATTGTGATGGGATCGACCTCGACACCTTCGTGGAATCAGTGGAATCTTAAGCTTCCGAGTGATGCTCAGAGGGAAAAAACATTAAGTTTCAATTTGCCTCGGGATGTCGAGTGGTTTTATGTAACCCCAAACTTTGAGCGAGCCTTGAGATCCCTCTTATGCGCACCTCTTGCTAAACTTGGTTTTGTTTATCCACATTTGAGTTTTGATCTTATTTGCTAGGTTGTCCTTATTCCGGGTCACTTTTACTCGGCCAAAGCTGGTTCGCATCCGAGTACCCGAGTGTGGAGGCTACCCGCACTCCGGGCTATTTCCAACCCACGCGAAAGCTGGTTCGCACATGAGCCCCCGAGCATGGAGGTCGCCCACACTCATGATTTTTTTTAACTTAGGCGAAAGCTGGTTCGAAAGTAAGCCCCCGAGCATGAAGGTCGTCCACACTCGGGATTATTTTTAACTTAGGTGAAAGCTGGTTCATATCTAAGCCCCCGAGTGTGGAGGTTATGATTACTCGGGATTGTTTTTAACTTAGGTGAAATCTGGTTTGCAACTAATCCCCCAAGTGTGGAAGTTGTCCTCACTCGGGATTCAAAAGCTGGTTCGCAGCTAAGCCCCCAAGTGTGGAAGTTGTCCTCACTTTGGACGGTTTTTAACTTAGGCGAAAGTTGGTTCGCAGCTAAGCCCCCGAGTGTGGAAGTTGTCCTCACTCGGGATGGCTTTGTTCATCTTGGCGACCGAGTGAAGAGCTTGCTTCATTCGGAACCGTTTTTAACTAACGTGAAAGCTGGTTCAGGGCTAAGTCCCCGAGTGTGGAAGTTGTCCTCACTCGAATTTGTCTTTAACTTAGGCGAAAGCTGGTTCGCAGCTAAGCTCCTGAGTATGGAAGTTGTCCTCAGTCGGGATGGTTTTGTTCATCTTGGCGAACGAATGAAGAGTTTCTTTCATTCGGAACCGTTTTAACTTAGGCGAAAGCTGGTTCGCGGCTAAGTCCCCGTGTGTGGAGGTTGTCCTCACTAGGGGACGGTTTTTGTTCCGTAGGCGAAAATAGGTTCGCTACCAAGAAATGATTGTTCTGTTCATCTTGGCGACCGAATGAAGAGATAGCTTCATTCGGAACCGTTTTAACTTAGGCAAAAGCTGGTTCGCGGCAAGTCCCCGAGCATGGAGGTTGTCCTCACTCGAGGCTCGTTGTTGTTCCTTAGGCGAAAATAGGTTCGCTACCAAGAAAAGATTGTTCTGTTCATCTTGGCGACCGAATGAAGAGTTTGCTTATTCGAAACCGTCTTAACATAGGTGAAAGCTGGTTCGTGACTAAGTCCTCGAGTGTGGAGGTTTTCCTCACTCAGGGTCGGTTTTTGTTCCTTAGGCAAAAACAGGTTCGCTACCAAGAAATGATTTATTCTTCTAACCATTCGAGTTCATTACATGAATGAAATGATATGTTCTAAGTATGGAACTTGTGGAGCAGGTCCGCATTCTAGGTTCTGGGATCTTCCACCCCATCGTCGAGGTTGTATAATAATAAACTCTATTGTGCAGGACTTTGGAGATGGCGTATGGCCCTTGCCACGGATGTGCCAGCTTGGGAGATTTTTGTTGGTCCAATTGGAGGACCAAGTCCCCTTCTTGAAACGCTCATCCCTTGACTTGCTTGTCATGGTAGCACCGCAGGTCTTGCTGGTACAGTGTGGACTAAATGAGGGCTAGCTCTCTCTCTCTTCTTCCAAGAGGTCCAAACTATCTTGGTGTCCTTCTTCAGCTTCGGCTTCATTGTACTACTCCACTCGGGGGGAGTTGTGACATAAGTCACTCGGTAGAACAGCTTTCAAACCATACACCATGAAGAAAGGAGTACGCTTGGTTGAACGATTCGTAGTCATTTGCATACCCCACAAGACGGATGGTAACTCTTCTACCCATGCGGATGCGGCATATTTGAGATCTCTCATCAGTCGGGTTTCAATCCGTGCAGTATCATACCATTTGCCCGTTCCGCCTGCCCATTCGACTGCAGGTGAGCCATGGGGGCGTAATTAACCCTATTGCCCTGGGAGTGATAGAACTCGCGGAACTCATTCGAGTCAAAGTTAGTTCCATTGTCGGTGATGATATCGTGAGGAACTCTGAATCTGAAGATAATTTTCCAAATGAAGCTCATGGAAGTCGATGAATCTAGGTTTCTCATGGGTTTCGCTTTGACCCACTTGGTGAACTTATCCACCACAACTAGCAGGTGGGTGAAACCACTCGTGTCGGTTTGCAAAGGCCAACCATATTGAGGCCCCACACGACAAACGGTGAGGTGAGAGGAATTGTTTTTAGCGCGGATGTAGGCTTGTGCGACTGATTTTTATAGAACTGGCATCCAATGCATAGTTGGACCAAGTCTCTTGCTGCCTCATTGGCTCGGGGCCAATAAAAACCAGCTCGGAAGGCCTTGTCCACCAGGGTCCGAGAGACGCATGATGTCCAGAGGTTCCCGAGTGAATCTCGTGCAAGATGTGTTGTCCTTCCTTTGGGGAAATGCACTTTACACTAACTCTTGTAACACTCTTCTTCTATAGTTTGTCTCCGAAGACTTCGGAAGCTTTAGACCGCCGAATGATTTGATGGGCTTCCTCCACGTCTTCGGGGAGTTCTTGCCGGAGCAAGTAAGTCAGATAAGGCTAAGTCCATTCGGGTGTGATGACCAGCATCTCGTGGATGAGGTCAACCACGGCCGGGACGTCAATCTCAGTCGAATTTGACGGGTCGATCGCTTGCAGAGGCTCTTCTGTTAAAGGATCCTCTTTGACAGAGGGGGTGCACAGGTCCTCGAGGGAAACGCCTTTTGGAACAACTTTCCGAGTGGATCCGATTTTTGCCAATTCATAAGCCGCTTGATTCTTGGCTCAGGGCACGTGGTGCAACTCCAATCCTTCGAAGTTCTTCTCTAGCTTTCTAACTACATTGTAGTAGACTGTCATGGTCGGGCTTCGAATGTCCCATTCCTTCATCACCTGGTTGACGAAGAGGTCTGGGTCGCCATAAACCATCAATCGTCGTACACCGAGAGAGATGGCCATGTACAGTCCATACAAGACGACTTCGTATTCGGCCTCATTGTTAGATGAGTCAAAGTGGATTTGGAGCACATAGTTCAGTCGGTCTCCCCTAAGGGAGACGAGAACCACTCCAGCCCCTGAACCATGAAGCAACTTGGATCCGTCGAAGAACATGGTCCAATGTTTGGGGACGCTAGGAGCTGGCTTCTCTTGTTCTATCCATTTGGCAAGGAAGTGGACCAAGGAGTGAGACTTGATCGCCTTTTTGGCTTCAAACTTGATCTCCAGCGGGAGGAGTTCAATCGCCCATTTAGCCACTCGGTCAGTAGCATCCCTGTTGTGCAGGATTTCTGCCAAGGGAGCGTCTCTCATGATGGTGACTGAATGATCTTGAAAGCAATGGACTACCTTCTTTACAGTCAGGTAAATACTGTAGACCAGCTTCTCGTAATGTGGATACCTCTGCTAGGACGGAGTCAGTACCTCAGAGATTTAATAAATGGGCCTTTGTACCTTGTACACCTTGCCCGCTTCTTCGCATTCTATGGTGAGAATGGTGCTAACCACATGGATAGTGGCGGCAATGTACACGAGTAAGGTCTCCTCGCTGCTCGGAGCAGCTAACATCGGCTCGGTAGATAACAAGGCTTTGAGTTGGTTGAAAGCGACTTGCGCTTTGTTTGTCCACTTGAATCTGTCAGATTACTTCATCAATCGATAAAGAGGCAGTGCCTTCTCACCGAGTCTTGAGAAGAAGCGGCTCATGGCTGCGAGGCAGCCCGTGAGCCTCTACACATCATGGATGCGCTCTGGACATCTCATTTGGACTATGGCGCCGATTTCATCGGAGTTGGCATCGATACCTCATTCGGAAACGAGCAAACCGGGTAATTTACCAGCCAGCACTCCGAAACTGCACTTGGACGGGTTGAGCTTGATCCCAAAGTGCGTGAGGTTCGCGAAGGTTTCAATAAGGTCGGTGAGGAGGTCGAAACCTTTCCTAGACTTGACCACAATGTCATCCATGTACGCTTCGATGTTCCGACTGATCTGTTCCTGCAGACACTTCTGGATGATGCGTTGAAAAGTAGCCCCATTGTTTTTAGGCCGAATGGCATGGCGATGTAGCAAAAACACCCGAATGGGGTGATGAAGGCCGTTTTTATTTCATCAGGTCCATACATTCCGATCTGGTGGTACACGAAGAATGCATCCAGGAATGACACGTGTTCACATCCAGCAGTTGAATCTACGATCTGATCTATCTGAGGTAAAGGGAAATGCTATTTCGGGTAGGCCTCGTTGAGGTCTTGAAGTCAATACACATTTGGAGTGAATTGCTCTTCTTAGGCACCATGACCACGTTCGCCAACCACTCGAAGTGGTGTACCTCGCGGATGAACTCGGCAGCTAGGAGTCGAGCGATCTCCTTGTCGATTGCCTTGTGCTTCTCCATGAAGGAGTGGTGTAAGTGTTCATTGACGGGCTTGACTTTTGAGTCCACTCGGAGGCGGTGCTCAGCTAGTTCAATGGGAACACCCCGCATGTCAGAAGGCTTCCATGTGAAGATGTCCCAGTTCTCACGAAGGAACCGGATGAGCTAAGCTTCCTATTTGACGCCGAGTGAAGTGGAGACGTTTGTCGTGCAGGCACTCCGGTCGGTCGGGTGGACGTGGACCTGTTTGGTCTCGCCAGCCGACTGAAAGGCCGACTCAGTAGTCGGCCGTTTGGACTTGAGCAAGTCCGTAGTGTCCACTTCTTTCTTATGCCCTCCAAGCTCGGCCGCGAGGACTTGCTCATTAGCAATCCGAGAGCCCTGCTGGAGGCATTCTTCGGTGACCTTTTGATTGCCGGTCACTGTAATCACGCCTTTCAGCCCTGGCATCTCAAGTTTAAGATATATGTAACATGGTTGGGCCATGAAACACGCATAGGCAGGCCTACCGAGGATGGCGTGATAGGCGCTTTTGAAGTCAACAACCTCAAAGGTCAGTCTTTCCTTCTTGTAGTTCTTCTCACCTCTGAATACGACATTCAGGGTGATGTGATCGACTGATTCGGCCTTCTTCCCGGGGATGACCCCGTGAAACTGCATGTTGCTCTTGCTCAACTAGGACAATGGAATGTCCATTTCTCTGAGCGTGTTGACGTAGATGATGTTGAGGTTGCTGCCGCCGTCCATGAGGACCTTTCACAGTCGCACCCCGTTGACAGCCGGGTCGACGACCAAAGCCTGCCTCCTAGGGGTGGCGTGACGGGTGTCTTTGCCCAATCGAGGTAATTCGTGGTAGCCGGAGTCGCCATGTTTACCTCCTGACTAATGACATTCAATCGGCTCTTCCTCTCGACATCGGCGAAGATCGTGAGAACTTTCTCGGTGTTTGGGTACCCGGGGTAGCCTCTTCATCGTCCTCATCACTCTTGTCCCCAGAGGGTACTCCGTCTATCTCCTGCTGGAGGAGGCAACAGTCTCGAGCCGTGTGCTTGATGGGGATGATCTCCCCTTCCTCTTCCTTCCTTACATGGAACGGACACGGCTCCTCCAGAAGGTGGCTTTTGGACTCGGCCTTCTTCTTGCCTTCCCAATCTTTCTTCTTTTTCTCGGGCATGCTTTGGCTCTGCCCCGGGACTGCAGATACTTCGGCTTTGCCCGATCGGTCACCCTTTCGCTTTTGTTTTTTCCCGGCGTTGTCCGACTGAGGGGCTTCGTTGGCTCGACCTTTGCCGCTGTGGAGGCGGTCTTCTTCTTCGCCATTCGCATACCGATTTACAATTTCCATTGCCCGACTAAGGGACAGATCCCCCGAATGGCCAAACTTGAGGATGAGATCTCGGTACGGAGTGCCCACATTGACAGCGCGCACGGCATGATGCTCGGTGACATTTTCCACCGTGTTGTGCAATGCGGTCCATCGCTGGATGTACTCCCGGAAGGTCTCGTTGCTCTTCTGAGCACAGTGTTGTGGATCGATTAAACCGCCTGGACGCTTGTAAGTGCATTTGAATGTTTTGACAAACAATCGGACTAAATCTCCCTAGTTGTAGATACTGTTGGAGGGAAGCTGGTTGAGCCATGCCCTCGCTAATCCCTCAAGCATGAGGGGTAGATGCTTCATTGCAACGAAATCGTCATTGCCGCCTATCTGGACCGCCACTCGGTAATCCTCGAGCCAGGTCTCCGGCTTGAACTCTCTGTTGAACTTGACGATCCTCGTGGCAAATCAATAATTGGAGGGGATCTCCAATTCACGGATGTGTCGGCCAAAACACTCAAGGACAGATAATCCATGCCGTGCACGCGATCGATTGACCACGTTTTGCGTGATGATGGACCTCTCGTTGAATTGGGGGCCGGTAGCCGTTGTCCCCATAACCCCTGTGCCGATTTGGGCGTGGCGCGCGATCATGGGGCCAGTGTCCGAGTGAACCACTCCTCGGAGGATGTGTTCTGCTAAGAACCTGATGATCATGTTGTCGATCTCCATGCGGGCCTCTCGGAAGTGGTGGAGATCTTTGACGTCTTCCGGGTGCATGCGGGTTGTGAGTCGACTCCACTATGTCTACCTGGACGGATCTACTATGGATACGATGTTGGTACAGTGATACCGCAGAGTTTTTCTGCATGGCAGTCTTCAGCAGACCCTCGATCTACTGAATGCCATCTTCGTCCATAGAGTCACTCGGCTAGATGGAATCTGTAATCCGAGTGGCAGCGACCAAATTCAGCAGAGGCGTTCGCATCACCTCAATATGGCAGGGCGGTTGTTCGGAAACAGCTCACATCGATGGCGATTGGAGCTGGCATGATCCCTCGTGAGACGAGCGTCGAGTGACTGCTACAGCCGCTCGAGACGCTCTCGCTCGGCCAAAGTGGCCAGATGCATATTCTCCAATGCTATCTCCTCCGGGGCATTCCTAGTGATGGGGTGAAAAGAGCTTGCTCGCTCCTTCGCCGGAGTTATTCCCGCTGCTGCTCTGTGAGCGGCTGCGGAACGTGGTGGATGTCGTTGCACTGACGACGCTCCCCACCATCATGCCCAGGAGAATTCTCTGTGACAAATCCAGGGTCGTCTCCCCTGGTCGTGTCGTCCATCAAGACTTCAGCGGTGTCTCCACTGCTCTCGCAGACAGAGTCGCCGAGTGATTCCTCGCTCGATGACGGAAAGAGGCTGACGATGGGCTCGTCGGAATTGAGCATAGACACCTCCCCCGAAATGGCATTGTGGGCCATGGAGTGCTTGATCCACCGCTGCAACCGCGAGCGCCCAGAGCGCTTGCAACGAATTGCAGCGGGGCGTGGGGGTACCGAGTGGTACGGTACCGATGGCTGTCGGATCAGGACCCCGTGCGCAACTGCGCTGAAATGCGACGTACCTCGAGCAGGGAAGGCGTTAGTGTCGAGTGGTGCATCCTGCAACCACGCTGAGTCATCGATGACAAAGATGAGCGAGCCGAAGAGGATCTCTCCGCCGAGTGTGATCATGGTGACAAAAAAGGTAAAACTCCTACTGCGCCGGATTTGCTAGACGCGCATCCCCACGGTGGGCAACAACTGTCGTGGGAATGATCCTGACAATAGTACCGGGGGTAGGAATGTGGGGGCGGAGCCTAGCTAGGGCACAATACACTCAGGTGTACGAGTTCGGGCTACACTCCGGAGTGGTAACAACCCTACGTCTCGAGACTCGATGGCTGGTGGTTGCTTATAGAATGTGTGATAGTATAGAATGTTGAACCCTTGCTAAGGAGCCCGGGGGTGGCTTATATAGAGTGCGCCACGGCCGGCCGGACTGAATTACTAGGCGTGTAAATGTTAATAACTATGGGAGTTACTAGTAATAGAAGCTCTAACTCTAGCGTTACTAGTAACGCACGTCTTCACTGCACTCCATGTGGTAGTCCAAGTCTGTAGCCAATACAGTATCTTCGTTGCCCACGCCTTGCTGCAGTCCGAGTGTAGAGGCATGTCCGACTGATGCAACACAGTCTGAGTGAAGTCATGTGAGCCGAGTGAAGACACAATTGTCCGAGTGAGATCATGACTGCATAGGTGACTTCTTGGATGATGATGTCCATGTAGGGTCTTAGGCAGGCCTACGGATGCATGTCCATAGGGCTACTCCTAATGTACCACCCCGTCAATAAGCCTTGGCACGTGTTAGCGCATACATTGCCCCTTGTCGGCAAGCCGCCTTCTTTAACTCCTTGATCCATTATGTAAAAGTGGAGAGATCATTGAGCATGTCCAAGATATACTGAAGTATCGCCTTGGTGATTTTGATTAACATTATGTACCTAGCACACCTATATACATTTGTTCCATATATTAGTAGACTCTTTTAATTTTACCCAAGGGATCTCCACCACATTATGATTCCACCTTGAAAGAACGTGGATGTCGCCTAGAGGGGGGTGAATAGGCGCTTTAAAATAATTACGGTTTAGGCTTGAACAAATGCGGAATAAAACTAACGTTTAATTTGTCAAGCACAAAACCTACAACAAATAGGCTCACCTATGTGCACCAACAACTTATGCTAAGCAAGATAAAGAACTAAGTGATAGCAAGATATATGACAATAAACAATATGGCTATCACAAAGTAAAGTGCATAAGTAAAGGGTTCGGGTAAGAGATAACCGAGGCACGGGGAGATGAGGATGTATCCCGAAGTTCACACCCTTGCGGATGCTAATCTCCGTTGGAGCGGTGTGGAGGCACAATGCTCCCCAAGATGCCACTAAGGCCACCGTAATCTCCTCACGCCCTCGCACAATGCAAGATGCCGTGATTCCACTAAGGGACCCTTGAGGGCGGTCACCGAACTCGTACACGTGGCAACCCTTGGGGCGGTTACCGGTACCCGTACAAATTGCTCGGGGCAATCTCCACAACCTAATTGGAGACCCCGACGCTTGCCTGGAGCTTCACACCACAATGATTGAGCTCCGAGACACCACCAAGCTTCTAGGACGCCAAAGCATCCACGAAGAACAATATCTACGGTACTAAGTACCAAAGGTAATAAGCTTCTCAACTTCTCACTTCCACGTATCACCGTGGAGAACTCAAACGGATGCAACTAATGCAATGGCAAGAACACACGAAGTGGTCAAGTCCCTCACACTCAAATCCCTCCACAACAACGAAAGCTATGGAGAAATATGAGAGGAAGAACAAGGATCTCACAAAGAACTCCAAGATCTAGATCCAAGGGGTTCCCCTCACATAGAGGAGAAAGTGATTGGTGGAGATGTGGATCTAGATCTCCTCTCTCTTTTCCCTCAAGAACAAGCAAGAATCATTGGAGGGATTGAGAGTTAGCAAGCTCTAAGAATGTCAACAATGGAGGTAGAACAAGAGCTCAACGGATGGATGAGACCAAAGGGGGAAGAAGACCCCCTTTATATAGTGGGGGAAGGAATCAGACCGTTAGCTGGCTCCAGGGGTACTACCGCTGACCCTCCGGCGGTACTACCGCTGGCTGCAGCGGTACTACCACTGACCCTCCAGCAGTACTACCGTTGGCTGCAGCGGTACTACCGCTGAGCCCATGGTAGCGCAAAGATACTACCGGGCCAACCACCGCCAAGAAAGTCTTCGCAAAAAGTCCGACGCAGTACAACCGCAAAGATGACGGTGCTAAAGTCCTGGAGCGGTACTACCGCTGACCAGAGGCGGTACTACCGCTGGGCCAACGGTACTACCGCCAGCTCTAACGGTACTACCGCTAGGGCCAGCGGTACTACCGCCAGCTCTAGCGGTACTACCGCTCGCCACTGAAACAACTATAACTTTCGCATACGAGCTCCGAATCGAGCAAGGCCAAGCTTGTTGGATTCAGGACGACAAGAGCAATCCAAACATTCTGATATGAAAATGCCAATGATCTAGAGATGTGAGACCTCTATGAATGAAGAACCAGCAAAAACTCCAACATCGAAAACATCATAGTAGTTGCATATGGACTCCGTTTTCGATGAACTCGAGCTTGTCATGAAGATGACCATAAACTCTAAAACTCACAAAGAGAAACACCAAACAAGAACCAAGAAGTATGATGCAAGGATGCAAATGGTTTGAGATCTCAACGAACGATACGATCAAGCTAATCACTTGAGAGCCCCCCTTGACAGTACAACATTCTATCCTAAATAGAAAACCTATCAAGGGCAAACCTATACCTTGCACCTCGACCTCTTGAGCTAGATGATGATGATCTTGGCTTCCTCAAGATGGACCACCTTTCTTGATTGCGTTGGCTTGATGAAGACTAGTTGATTGCTCCCCCATACTCACTATGGGTGAGACACTCTTCAGCATACCTTCACAAGTCCATTGCCACCACAATGGACGGCAAGCTTCAAGCACGATATATTCGTGTTGATCCTCTTGAACTTGCACACGGCAATCTTGATGACGATCACCACTTGACGTCATCCTTCATGGGTTGTATGAGATCTTCCTTTTGACGCAAGCCCATGGAAACGCACCTAACCTACACATAGAACTCTCACGAAGACCATGGGTTAGTACACAAACACGTAATGGACAATGCTTACCATACCATGGGATCACTTGATCCCTCTCGGTACATCTTGTACGCTTTGTGTGTTGATCATCTTGATTTACTCTTTGTCTGAGATCTTGATCAACCTTGTGTCTCTATGACCATTCTTTGGATAATACCTTGAATACCATCTTGGTCATCATATAAACTCCTTGAACCCAACAGATGGACTTCAAGAAGTGCCTATGGACAAATCCTATAAATATAACTTAAGGCAACCATTAGTCCATAGGAATTATCATCAATTACCAAAACCACATATGGAGATATATGCTCTAAAACACCTGCCTATTGACATCAATCCTATAAATCAGTAACCCGGCTAAGATATTATCCCAGAATAATTTGGCGACTTGCAATTAGGAAAAAGTATCCTTACCACAGAAGGCTATGCACATATCAGTTATATGACCCATAAGTGTTTGCAGATCTTGGGTCACCGAATTGAGTTTTGACTCAGCTTCTTCTGCGCGCTTAAGTAGGGCGGCTCGTCTTCATTGAAGGAAGATTTGATTTCTCAAGTGTATATGCGCAAACCAGAAGAGACTTCTGGAATTCTATTGATAATATTTTTTGCTTTTTCTCGCAGTTTCTTCTCCGTTTTCAGATCTTTCATCAAGTCGGCAACCTATGCTTCAGCTTGGTTCAACATTTTCTGCATACATATTCAGTCAGACACATAACAGATAGTTCCAAGCCGTCGAAGACACACGACCGAAAACTTGGGGGCTACAGGAATTAGCTCTATACAAATCTTAAGTCACTGGTCATATGCAAGCATTTTACCAGGAGCTTGGGGGCTACATGAACTAGCTTTATCCAAATCTTAAGTCCCAGGTTGTATGCAAGCATTTCTCCCAGAACTTGAGGGCTATAGGAATTACCTCTATTCAACCATGTCATATACAAGCATTTTACCCGGCCCTTGGGGGCTAATGTCTACAATTATTCTAAATGGGAATTTCAATAGAGGGCCCCGCTTGTCACGTGATGATGAGCCGACCCTTTGGGTATATAACATGTTTCTTCCTACATTCATGCATTTATTGCAAGTCCCAGCTCACTATTGCTATTGATCCGACACTTGGGGGCTACTTATCACCATGAGAAAAAAATTAAGCTATGCTACAAAGTGTTTGAGACAAATTATTAGTTACTATGATTTCTAAACTAAGAGCTTTGGGTTATATGCAAATACATATGATGAAGGGATAAAAGGCTCATTCCTCATACTTCCTTTTTTGAAGGACAGCCATAGCACTTTGACCTTCCCGGCTCTCAAACAGCCAGGTCAAATAATTCTGGTGGAGGGAATTGACACCCAAATCTTCAAACCGCTCCCAATAGAGTCGAGTCTTCCCTTTCTCTCGGCTTGGCAATTCTTCCTTCACTACAGGAATCAACTTCTTTGTCGTCTGCCATAGCGGATGGCAAAGGGCCACTCCACGGAGGGCAAAGCCCTTTGCCGACCGCCGGCAGACGAGAAAAAATCTACGACTCCTTGCGTCGGTAAAGGTCCTTCTTTGTCGTCTGCCGGCAGACAGCCGACGGCAAAGGGCTTTGCCATCAGTCTGCCATGGCAAGCAAACGGCAAATAATTTAGACGGCGGCCAACATGCACCAACGCCGTTAGGTGACTAACGGAGTATTTGTCGTTTGCCAGGCATGGACCTTTGCCGTCTACCAGGCCCAACCCTTTGACGTCTGCCAAGGCAACCCTTTGTTGTATGCCAGGGGCGGACCTTTGTCGTCCCCCATGGGCGGCCCTTTGTCGTCTGCCAAGCGCGGCCCTTTACCGTCTGTCGTGGGCGGTAGCAGACGGAAAAGTGACCACATGGGTCATCCGGCTGTCCCAGGTTGCACAGGTGGGTGCCACATGGCACCTTTGTCATCCGCTGGCCGACGGCAAAGCCCTTTGTTGTCCCCCTTTGTCATCCGCTGGCAGACGGCAAAACGCTAGTATCACGAGTGTTTTGTTTGCTTTTAGTGATTTCCCTGTATTTTAAAAATACACATATGATATATATAATTTCTAACACCCACAAATAGTTTCAAACATAATATAAGCAGCATATAGGCCATGTATCGAGCATCATATAAGAGCAAGAGAACAAATAGTCTAGCTTCCAATACACACACATAGTTTCAATCATCATACATACACATACTTATCTTATGTCCACACATGCACATAGTTTCACATTGTTCATCAATACAAATCGAAATAGAAAGTAAACAGTAGCAGTCCATCAATGCTGGCTTCCATGAATGCCAGCTTCCATGAAGTGAATCAAATCTGCAAAATAAGAATAAAAAAATTAGAAGAAGAAGAATAATAAAACTACAAGAAGAAGAAGAATAAGAGTAGAAGAAGAAGAAGAAGAAGAAGAAGAAGGAGAAGGACACTGGAAGAAGAAGAAGAAGGGGAAGAGTAGAAGAAGAAGAAGAAGAGGAGGAGGAGGAGGAGGAGAAGAAGAAGGAAAAGAAGAAGGAGAAGATGATTACTTCTATTATTTTGAGCTTATTATGTCATTTTCGAGGAAGATACGCTAAGTTATAAGCTAACCAAGGTTCTGGTCCTATTTTTGACTTAACTAAGCTAATTATGTCATAAATGAACTGAATAAGTTAATTATGTCATTTTGGGGGATAATTAGGTAAGTATGTCTTTATTGGGGAAAATAAGCTAAGTATGTCGCACAACACTAGAGAAAACTTATCGTCATTGTCATCAACGATGTGAATCATGGGGGTTGCTAGGGGCGGGTTCACTTGGATAAGGTTGCCTTGGAGAAGGGTTGTGAAATGCGGCTTGGGAGTTATTCTGCACCAAAGATACTTTGCAATGTCTCGTTACCATGATGACACTCAAATGTTAATACTAGTAACTAATTCCCATTGAAATGAAACTCACCGTTCCAACCCCAGAAATGTCCGGCATTGGCGGAGGGGTCTGACCGTTCCTGAGGCACATAGAGTGCACATTTGGTTTTGAAGAGTCACTAATATAAGTTAGTAATGAAACGGACATTACATGCATGATTTGGCTAATGAGAAAAAGAAACTTACCACAAGGAGATCGTACATTGCCCGGTTAGCGGCCTCGTTCCATGCCCTCTCCTCCTCCAACAATCGAGTCGTGTTTTCCTTCGCGGCCCGGTCCCTCTCCTTCAGAAGCTCTTGAATAGCAGCATGGGTTATTGCTCTCTCTTTTTGAAGAGTAGCCTGCAACTAACCTCGATGGCCACACACACAATGTAATGGATGAAAGTTTTTTGAGTCTGTATAACTAACCTCGATGGCGAGATCGACTAGCCGTGGACGAGGCCTTATCTCAATACACATGCTCGTCTGGCGCGCCTTGATCTCTGGGAGAGTGAGAGGACAACGTATCAGCCCATCTCCAATGTCTATCGAGCCATGGGGCCTCCCGCCGCCAGATATCATCACCATCTCTAGATCCAAAGGTTCCTGGCTCGGGTTAAAGTCCTCCACTTTCGTCGCATTCCACTCCTCCATGTATCTCACGAGCTTGTTGTGGGAGGTGATGTTGGTGAACTTCTGTGAATGATTGAGTTCATACTCAGAGAATGCCTTGGCCTTATTGTAGGAGGCAGTATGGGCCATGCCATAGAGGATATACAACTCTGGCACCTTTGTCTTATTGTGATGCGCCTAAAAGAGAGGAACAAAGTATTAGTAGAGGGCTCAAGCTAGCATGAAGAATGAATTGCCTGAATCATGAAGAAAACCACATACCCAGTTCTGTCCGAACTGAATAAGTTGGTGTTGCCTTGATGGTGTGGCACACCAACCATTTGGGCACATCGTTCCTTCGTATTGTCGTGGATGGCTCTCTAGTGGCATCTGCACCACTCATCCACCAACGCCTCCCAACAATCCATCTGATCCGCACACCATCTCGGGGGCACCTATAAGTTAGTAAGGAGAAATTTGAGTGCTACGCCCATGAATCAAATCAAGAAAACTACGTACAAGGCCTTAAGAATAGGTAATTACCTTCATGTACTGCTCCTTCTTCAGATACTTTCCGCGGCACAACTTTTTGTCCTTCTTAATACCACGCATGGCGTAGTACTCTCGAACAGCCCGTGGCCGAGCCTCATCGCGTAATTTCTGTAATAGCCTCTTGCACCTAGCCTCAATAACATTGGTCACCGCCTCCTCATATCCCTCCTCACACCTGTAGAAGGTGTGCAATCAAACGAGACAACACTGATTAGTACAATAACTAGCTATATTGTTAATTTTAGATTATGTCAAAAGGAGAAAATACCCAAAAGGTGTTGATCACCATCTCGGCCCTCGTGTGGCACAAGACACCATCGATAATCTCCTCCGACGGGGCCTGGGCAGCCTAGTAGTGCTCCCAGGTAAATTCTAGCGTAGGAACGTCACCCTCACCGGACAACGTAACAAACCCCAGGAAATTTTGCGGGCACAGTATACCAAGGACAGTGTTCGGCTTGCGGAGTCCAAGGGGGTGATTCCAACCCATGAAGTATGACAAGGTCAACACATTACATATTTGAATAAACTTAAAGGCAAAAGGTACAAAAAGAGTAAATGCACTTACTTCTCCCCTTCAGGCCTAATCATCGGCCTCTGCTCGCGGGTCACCGGCGCGACCGAGAGACGTGTACTACCACGCTGGTACACGGTGACCCCCTCAACCACCTCGCCATCACTATCAGTAAACTCATACCCGCCACCATCAGAATGGCCACCCGACCCCTTGGTTTGATCCGGCCAGGTATCCCATCCGGACGTCTCCGCGTTGGTCGAAGCCTCCGGGGTGGGAGTCACCTGGGACGTAGCCCCTGGTACACGAGTCTCGTGGGTCGAAGCCTCGGGAACCAGAGTCTCATGGGTCGAATGCCCGTCGAACCGAGGCTCCTGGACCAGAGTCCCCGTAGCCTCCACATCAAACGGGTCCACCATAGTAGTCCTATGCTCGGGTGAATCAGGTGGGGGTGCTGGCAAGAATGGCATAGCAGTCTGCCTGCCTCTCGTGCAGCCACGTCCTATACCCTTCGCCTTCTTCCCTGCCCGACCTCCTCTCCCGGTGGGCAACGATGCCGACGAAGAAGCACCTGTGGGTGTCCCTAGACTGTCTACCAGCGCTCTCCGGATAGATATAAGTGGAATGGAAGTACCCCTCACGCATGCCGCCGACGAAGAAGTACCCGTCGAGCGATCTAGACCCGCGCCCACCATCATTCAACACCTTCCAGGATAAAGAGTAAAATAAGTTAGTATAACAAAAAAATTGAATACCTGACATGAATAATAATATGTACATGCATAATTTAAGTTGGGATGCATACAAACTAATAATAGTTTGGATCAATAAATGCATCATCATCCCTATCATGCGTGTCTTCATGAATGACGTGCTCATCGGGTTCACTGGCATCAACTTGTGGAAGGCCTTTCTGTAATCGGTCAAACATTGATAGGTCATCCGCTGCAGTAACCTCTTCTAGTTCCGGCTCTGTTGGGTTCGGCTCAGGGGTGAAGTCAGATTCACCGTTGCTGTCTACTTCCATGTTCTGGGGTGAAGTACAACGGTTCTTGGAATCTTTCTTCGAAAGACTTGTTTCTTGGAAGAATTCTCCGTCATAGGTGTTTGGGTTAATGTGAGGTCTATAATCCTCTTCGTCTAGGGGAGGTGGTCTAGCATGTGACGGCACTTCATAAACAGCATCCCAACTATTCACAGTTTTGTCAGTTTGGCAGGCCCATGGTAGATAAAAAACTTGGGTCGCCTGTTGAGCCATAATATAGACATCGGGAACATATAAATGGGTGATTTGATTGTTTTCGACTAGCCCTATATGTTCATGAGGCCTTCTAGTCTCCTTCGGCTGGAACCAATAACATTTGAAGACTACGACGTTCAGTGGGTTTTCTCCATAGAATTGAAGTTCATAAATTGCTTCAACCCTTCCATAATACTCGATACCTCCTTCACCGATAGGAGAGACACCACAGTTTGTAGATTTCTGATCGGGCATAGATAGCTCTTTGCCAAAGCTACGAAAGCAATACCCATTGATGTTGTATTTCTCAAATGAACGAACCTTATAGGCAAAACCTTTACCGACTCCTCTCAATTCGGCGTCCATAGAATCTGAATTACTCTACAAGTTTAATACGAAATGATTGTTGCATTAGCCGCACATTAGACCAAGAAATAAAATGGTCCATTATTGATAATTACCGTTTGTTTGAATCAAGAGATGAAAACGGGCTAGCCACCTCCATGCTTTACCAGAAGCTCATACTCTTCGACGGAATCAATTTGAACCACCTCTCCATCCGAGAATATTCCGACATATCGATTGTAATAAATATCTGGGAATAGGAGGAGTTCAAAGGAATTAGAAGTTGTGGGAAAATGTACCAAGAACTTACTCGATGTACGGACGCACTTCTGTTAGGTTGTTGAAGATATACAACAAAACAGTCCACCATTCTATGACATCCACCATTATGAGTTTCGAAGCACCGGCTGGTGTGAGCTTCCCTTTGAATAAACTGAGGTTAGATCCACCTTTTTCGGGTCGCTATCATTGTACCGAGGCTTCGGACTATGCAAATGACGATTTTTTGCTTCATAGTGTGATGTCATGAAGTTTGCCACCTCCTTAGTAATGAATGCCTCAACCATCGATGCTTCAATTCTATGTTTATTTTTACATTTTCCGTGAAGCGTCTTCTACATCCTCTCAGTTGCAAAGCACCAATGATTTTGCACGGGCCCACCCGATCTGGCCTCGGTCGGGAGATGTAAAATCAAATGCTGCATTGGATTAAAGAAGCCTGGTGGAAAGATCTTCTCTAACTTGCACAGAAACTCCGGCGCCAACTCCTCCATGTCATCTACCATGCCCGACGACAGTTCTTTCGCACAAAGAACACGGAAGAAATAGCTCAGCTCTGCCAGTACTACCCATTCATCCTCACGTATAAAGCCACGTAACATCATTGGCATTACTCGCTCAAGCCATATGTGTGAATCGTGACTCTTGAGACCAAATATTTTCAATTTTTCAATACTCGCTCCCCTCTTTAGATTCGTTGCATACCCATCGGAGAAAATCAAGTGCATTTTGACCCATAAGATAATTTCCCTCATATGTGGTCTTACAAGATTGAACCAGGCCTTTGGCTTTGACCAGTTCTGCTTTCCTTTCGATTGTCGCATGTTTTGTAACGATCTATGACATAGAGTCCCTTGATTGACTCTAGCCTTAGGGTTATCCTTTGACTTCCCCTCTATGGCGAACAATGTACCAAAAAAGGCCTCTCTGATATTATTTTCAGTGTGCATCATGTCAATGTTGTGTGGAAGAAGGAGGTCTTTGAAGTAAGGCAGATCCCACAAGCACGGCTTGTGAGTCCAGGCGTGTTCTGAATTATACCCCTTGAAATATTCTGCATGCTCTCGATTCGGCTCGAGAGCGTTTAACCGATCCAGGATCTGTTGGCCTGTCAACGTAGGTGGTATCGAGGTTTTGACAACTTTACCTTTGGTAAAGTTCTTCTTGTATTTTCTAAACTGATGGTGAGGATTTAGGAACTATCTATGCAAGTCAAAGCAAGACAACTTCTGACACTCCTGCAACCAAGGAAACTCAAGAGTTGCCTTGCATGTGGGGCAAGGTGTAACAGCCCGAGACCGACGCTCCAGAAGATTCCCCTCTTATTTCGTTGTCGTCGTGAGATTTATTTGTTAGTTGCATTCATCATTGCATCATGTGCATCATATGCATTGCATCGGCATTCCGTTGCCGCCAGTTTTCAAACTTGCGTCCATTATTAGTTGTCGGTTCTCTCCGTGTTCGTCGTTGACCGTCTGAGACCAACCACACACGCACGCGCCCGCGGCATCGTTTCAATCTTGTTTATATTTATTGTTTCAAATTTTCTCGGAATGAGTTGAAACTTGGTGTGCGTTCTTATTTGAATGTAGGTAGGCCGTGTGCCAATTTTCGTCGCAATTGGAGTCCATTTGATAACCGAACAGTCGACCGTAGCGCCACCGTCTTCGGTTTATCGTCGGACGTTTGTCGGTGTTTTAAAACTTGTGTCGGGCCACAACTCCCTCTCTTCTTAGCCCACCACCAATCTACACAGCCCACCTAGCTACCCCTCGATCGAAGCCGTCGGATCGCGATCCATCGTCCCGAAAATGGAACAAATCCCCTAACCCTAGCCCCCTATCTATATATAGACAACAAATCCCCTCTCTCCCTCGTTTCTCGTGCCTCCCCAAACCCTAGCCGGCACATGCATCCATCTCCCACCTCGAGCGGGCCCGCCAGGCCCATCTAAGGCCCCCCCAGACCCGAATTCGCCGTTGCCGCGAGCTAGCCCGAGCTACTCCTTCCCGCATGCACCACCACCTCCTACCCGATCCGGGTCAATCTCGCGTCGCGTCGCCTTGGGGCCTCGCCGGAGCCAACCGCCGGGAGCCCGCCGCCACCTCTGCCTCAGCCCCGTCGCTGAGCATCGTCTCCACCTCGGGAACGGGCGGATCCGGGAGGTCCCGTGCCAAATCCGTCGTTCCATCGCCCCACGCCACCCTCGTCGTCGGCCATGGCGAGCGCCAGCGCCGTTGTCCCCTGCCTCCACGTGTGTAACGAGCGAGAAGGAGGAGGATGCGCCATTGCGCTCGACCGTCGGTTGGGCCGTGCCCAGTGCCGTTCAGGGCCAGCTGCGCGTCTGCCAAGGCCGAGGCGCTCCTCCAAGCCTCCTTCCCCGGCGCTGCACCGAGCCGGCCCATGAGCCCATGGGTGAGCGCCCTAATCCTCGCCCAAGGCGTATGGTAGTTATTTTGCACATGCATGTTAGGCTCGGTAGACCAGATTCGGACCATGGACATTTTTCTATTATCCCTGCGAATTTAATAATTCATGAATTAGAATATTTTAAAACGGCTATAACTTTTAATCTGTCTGTCGCTTTGCGACAAGTTATATATGTAACTTGGCTAGAATTTCGCTAGAGTAATATTTTACAACTTGCATGCATGCTGAAGTGGTTTGACCTGTTTTTTGCATAGATTTGCATGTTGTCCTATTAGGTTAGATATTCCGTAGCTATTTTTGTGTGTAACCGATTTGCTCATTCCGAGTAGGAAAAATGTTCAGGTTGTTGGGAAGGTATTTTCATGCTTGGAAAATTTAGTTTCTTGCTGATTTAGTGTAGGTGGCATCAATTGTTTGCTTTATCGGGTTTAGGACATATTTTTCGCATATTTGTGTGGCATTAGTATTATTTTTCAACCCCACATATTATATGTGTTTTCATGATAGAAAAATCCATAGAATTTAACTTTGCAATTAGTTTTGTCTTTTGAGTAAGTTAGTATGCATGATACTTTGCCATGTTGCCCTCTTGTTTATTTTGTGTGATTTATTTCGTGCATGATATGAATTACTTGTGAACATGAAATATGCCTTTGGATATGTATACTAGACCCTAGTAATTTTGGTTGCTTTAGAAATCCATGTTTAGGTGTTGTTTTCTTGTGGCCAACATGCTAGAAAATAGTGTTATTTTGGGATGCTGAAATATTTCTAAGCCTGAGATCTGTAATATTTTGTTTTGTCTTGCCATGAGATATTCTAGTTATCTACAGCTCCTTTGTGGTTGCTGCAATGGCGTTGTTTATAGTGCTTAAGATTCTCTCTCATGCTGTAAATTTTCATGCCATTCGGTGTCCTATAGCATATTGTTTTACTGCTGTCAATATGCCTTCTGGTTCAAAACTGCACTGTCAACAGTGTTACTTTCACTAAGTCTGAAAATGTGTGCTAGTTGCCATTTTGTCAGTTCGTTTCCTAGTGATGCATGCTACCATGCTAGTTGTTTTTAGTATGGTGTTGTTGTGCATCTTGACCACTTCTGTCTCATGTCTTGTTTGAGCATTTTAGATTTATGTAGCTTGTTGCTGTAGAGTGTAGAAAATGTCATGCTGCTGTTTTGGGCGGATTGTAGCTATTTCTTGTTTAGCTTGTATTTGTTGAACCGTTGCTCCATTTTGATCGTGCCCTATAGGAAACTTGCTCAGATTCTCGCTTAGGTTCATATTATCTTGTTGCTTGTATGGTTTGGAATGCTTGCGACTGTCATTGCATACATATTGCATTCATGGCATCATAATTTGCAGTGATCATATCTTTTGAACCGTAGCTCCGTTTGCAACGATCTCTATGTGTAAGTCGACTAGAATTACGCGTAGAATCACGTCAACCTATTTATTTTTCTGTTTAACAGATATTAAAAATGTTAGTTCAGATCTGGACATAATTCTAAATTAACGTAGGGGTCATTTCAGAGATGTTACATGTCGTTTCCGACCTCATTTAAAATGCCTAGATAGGTAGATTAATTACGCTTCACCTCTTGCCATCTTTAACCAACATTTAATATTTCCGTGTACCTAATTAGGTGTGAACTAATTAAATCATCTGTGGAGTTTCATCAATATGCAACTCATTGCATATTGAACTTCATTTAATGTGTAGTGTTTGATTGTGTGAATTGCCATGTCATATTGTGCCTAATTGAAATTGATCATGCATCATATGTGTTGTGCATCGTGTGGTGATTCTTCTTTCCGGTTTGCTTTGTCTCGATAGAGTTCCGTAAGCGTGTTGGAATGTGAGGACCCGTTTGACTAGGTCGGTTCGTCTGTTTCACGGAGTCGTTCTTCATCCAAGCAGGATCTCGGGCAAGATGATCATTTCCCTAGATACCATTACTATCATTGCCATGCTAGTTATGTCGTTTCTACCGTTATGTCTCCCTGCCTACCACCTGTTAGATATCAGCCACTCAACATTGCCATGAAACCTTCAACCTTCTACAACCTAGCAAACCACAGATTGGCTATGTTACCGCTTGCTTAACCATGTGTTAGCGTTGCTAGTTGCACGTGCAGTTGCTTCCATGTGATAAAATGGGTTCCTTGTTGTATCACCATATTAATGCTATTTAATTTAATGCACATATATACTTGGTAAAATGTGGAAGGCTCGGCCTTTCTAGCCTCGTGTTTTGTTCCACCTTTGTCGCCTTACTTTCGGCTACCGGTGTTATATTCCATATATGAGCACTCCTAACACGATCGGGGTTGTTATGGGGACCCCTTGATAATTCGTCTTAGATTAAAACTGGTCTCACAAGGCCCAACTTTGGTACTACATTTGCCTAATAACTAATAAAAATGCATAGGGACCCGCCTGCACCCGCGGATAATTAATCAACCCCCGGGCAAGTGCTCCTCATGAGTGTTGGTCCAACCTAAGCGATGTCCGGTGCCCCTGGTCACCCAGGGTTTAGCCAACCCGATGTATAGCTCATACGATCGTGCCCGTAAAATGAGATGCGCGGCTCCTATAGGGACTGTTAGCAGGCCGGGCGGCCTTGCTGGATTAGTTTTACCTTTTACGAAATATCTTGTGCATGGGGATTCCAGTGATTCTTTGGGTAATCTCAGAGTTGAGGTTTTCCACTAAGGAGTCCGACGAGATCGCGAGTTACGTGATCGAGGATTTCTATGCGGCTTGTGGTAATTTGTGATAGACTAGTTGGAGCACCCCTGCAGAGTTAAACCTTTCGGAAAGCCGTGCCCGCGGTTATGTGGCAACGTGGAAACTTTGTTTAACATTTGGTTCTAGATAACTTGAGGTAAGCTTAATTAAAACTTGCCAACTTAGTGCATAACCGTGAATGTCTCTTTCATGAGCTCCTTCTCCGATCGAGGACACAGTGGGGTTATGTCTGGCGTAGGTAGGTGTTCGGGATCATTCATTTGATCATCAGTAGTTCACGTCCGCTGTGCATAGATCATCTTCCTCTTATTCTTGTACTCGTAAGTTAGCCACCTCAAATAAATGCTTAGTCGCTTGCTGCAGCCTCACCACTTAACCATACCTCACCCATTAAGCTTTGCTAGTCTTGATACCTTTGTAAATGAGATTGTTGAGTCCCTGTGGCTCACAGATTACTACAACACCAGTTGCGGGTACACGTAAAGAGTTCTTTGACATGAGCGCGCTGATTGTTCATTTGGAGTTTCTTCTTCGCCGTCGTCGTCGATCTAGAACGGGTTCTAGGCGGGCAGCCTGGTATAGCAAGGATGGACGTCATTCTTTTATCGTTTGTTTTCCTCCGTAGTCAGGCGCTGCTCTTTTTCATGATGATTCTATGTATTATACTGATGTGACTCTGATGTAGCTTGTGGTGAGTGTAAGCCAACTCTTTATACTCATCTTTTCAGTACATGCACTTGTAACGATATTCATTCTTGTGAAACGACAAGATGTGTTTCTATCCATGTCGAGGACCTCGTGCCAAAATAAGGATAGGACCGCATCTTGGGCACTACAAGTTGGTATCAAAGCAGTACCGACCTAGGAGCCCCTTGATTGATCGAACTTGGTTGAGTCGAGTTTACTGAAAAACTGCTTTGAGTCTAGTTATATATCGGAGAGTAGGATTCTTTTTTCTCCTCTTCTATGCTCTGGTGAGGAATCTTGACGTAATGATTTTAATTCTACTCCTCTTCTCACTAAAAAAATTAGGATCACACGGATATTTTTGGAATCTATATGATGTCGATGTGACGGAGTTCTGACTTGGTTCCTCCCGTTGTGTTGGTTTTATTCCGGGGAGTTGAGCTCCAATGGATTCTTGAGCACATCGTTATCATTCATATTTCTTAATATCTTAGGACGGAGGATGTTCGAAATTGCTTCAATACTGGTAGTTACGAGATAACCCTGGCATCCCCAGTACTGGTGCAGAGAGACTGTCATACTTAGTACCGTTGTGTTTTCAAGGATCTGAGATAGATGAGTTTCCGAGATCTCTGTTTATGTGTTGACAGATGTGATACACTGGACGGGTAGTGTTATTGCTAGGAGTTGAGTGATGGATTTTACTCCTTGTATCTGTAGACCCGATTGCATGACCGGAAAATTTCGGGAGTTCTTAAGTGGGAATTCAAGTAGTTACTTACAGGACAATCTTCCAACAAATGCATTATGTGAGGTTGGGGTTCGACATCTAGTGGATTCGTTTGTTCATGGTCATTTTACAGCAGGTCTTGTTGTGTCTTAAAGACTCCTTCTAGCTTGCTATGACTCGGGGACACTTTGTATGTCGTGTGCACTGCCTTGTACATGATGGCTACTATAGGATCGAGCCCGTGCGATCCTATCCACGAAAATATCGGATGGGATCTCTGTCATGAATTTGTTCTGGCTTGTTTTGTAAGCCTCGTCCTTTGTTTTGTTGGAGTATGGTAATTCGAGTTGCTTCGATGTCAAATGGTGATTTCATATGTTTTCCAAGAGTTGTTCTCATATTTTTATGGGAATGCAAATTCTTTTGATCAATCAAGTTGTCTTTTCAATTCTTGTAAACCGGAGTCGTCATGTCAATTCCTTTTCATCTGGTGTGCTTCTCTTCAAGTCAATTCTATCCTTTTCAAGATTTGCAAGATCAATCTCTCATTTCTTTCCGGAGTTCATCTCATTTGTCCCAAGTTGTCTTTGTTTTCCCTACCCTCCCTCCCTTTTTCTTCAGTGTTTCAGTTATCATCCAAGTGGAGTTCAATTCATGGATGCCTCCGCTATCTTCAATTGTGTGGTGTATCCGGTGATTCATTGTGAAGATCCTCGGGAGTTTCAAGTTCTTCATTCTTCATTCTTGTTCTCTTTTCCGGTGGATTCAATTCAAGCTCTCGGTGTTCATCATATCTTTTTCTTCCTCTGATGATTTCTGTGTTGGGAATTCTTATCAAGCCTCTCTTGTTATTCATCTCTCTCTCTTTTCTATCCGGAGTGCTGAAGATATCTCGGAAGTTTCATGTTGTCAATCCTTTCAATTATTTCGAGCGTCTCACCTCATCAAGTTTTCATTGTTACCGGTGCAATCCCTCTTTTCTAATCAATTGTTTCAAAGGTGTTTCTTTTGAGTGGGCCCATAACCCACAAGTTCTTTCCGAGGATCTTATCTGGCTCGTCTAATATTTTCCGGAGATCCCTAATTCTTTTCAAATATGACGTAAGTATGCATTCCATCAGCCATATTCCTTCTCGGAGATCGCTTCAAATTAATTCTCTTCATTGGCTCAACCTTTCATTCTTCATTATTCCGGAGTATCTCAGTAATTTTGGTGGTGTTCCTTCTCGTCATTCTGTGCATTGAAGAACAAAGATATATTTTTCTTCAATCTTGTTCCATTATTGTGAAGATTGACATTTCAGCTTGGTGCTATTCTTTCCAATTGTTTCCATTCATGAGTTATCCCTTTCTTGCTATCCGGTGCATTTCCGATTTTTTTCATTCTCGATCCTCCGAAGGCCATTATTTCATAAGATTTCTTCGTTCTCAGCTTTCAGCTTTCATCCTCAATTTTTTCTAAATTGTTGTCTCTTCATTCGTATCTCCATTATTCCGGTGCCTTGTTGAAGTTTTCTATTAGGCGGCTCAAGATCTCTTGATTCTCACGTTCTCCATTCATTTCTTATATCCCCGTTTGTTCTAAATCTTCATGTTCATCATGATCTCTTCATTCCCATGTATCTTCATTCATTCTTGGTATTCCCATTCAATTGTGAATTCTTACCGGTGCTTCCTTCAATTATTCTTCAAGTGGTGCATACCTATCTATCTCTTCAAGTTTCTTTTCACAAGAATAAGTGGTATGCTAAATCTGTTGCTTGTCATCAATTTAACTTGATGAAGGATAAGCATAACATATTTTTTATTCTTGTTTCATAGTGATTTCAATTCTTCTTTCCGAGTGTCTAGTTGCACGTGCACTTGCTTCCATGTGATAACATGGGTTCCTTGTTGTATCACCATATTAATTCTATTTAATTTAGTGCATCTATATACTTGGTAAAAGGTGGAAGGCTCGGCCTTTCTAGCCTGGTGTTTTGTTCCACCTTTGTCGCCTTAGTTTCGGCTACCGGTTTTATATTCAATAAATGAGCACTCCTAACACGATCGGGGTTGTTATGGGGACCCCTTGATAATTCGTCTTAGATTAAAACTGGTATAGCAAGGCCCAACTTTGGAACTACATTTGCCTAATAACTAATAAAATGCATAGGGGCCCGCCGGCACCCGTGGATAATTAATCAACCCCCCGGGCCAGTGCTCCTCATGAGTGTTGGTCCAACCTAAGCGATGTTCGGCGCCCCCTGGTCACCCAGGGTTTAGCCAACCCGATGCCTAGCTCATCGGTTGTGCCCTGAGAACGAGATTTTACGAAATATCTTATGCATCGGGATTCCGGTGATGCTTTGGGTAATCTCAGAATTGAGGTTTTCCACTAAGGAGTCCGACGAGATCACAAGTTTCGTGATCGAGGATTTCTATGCGGCTTGTGGTAATTTGTGATGGACAAGTTGGAGCACTCCTACAGGGTAAAATCTTTCGGAAAGCCATGCCCACGGTTATGTGGCAATGTGGAAACTTTGTTTAACATCCGGTTCTAGATAACTTGCAGTAAGCTTAATTAAAACATGCCAACTGAGTGCGTAACCATGACTGTCTATTTCGTGAGCTCCTTCTCCGATCGACGACACGGTGGGGTTATGTCTAACGTAGGTAGGTGTTCAGGATCATTCATTTGATCATCAGTAGTTCACGTCCGCTATGCGTAGATCATCTTCATCTCATTCTTGTACTCGTAAGTTAGCCACCTCAAATAAATTCTTAGTCACTTGCTGCAGCCTCACCACTTAACCATATCTCACCCATTAAGCTTTGCTACTCTTGATACCTTTGGAAATGAGATTGCTAAGTCCATGTGGCTCACAGATTACTACAACACCGGTTGTAGATACAGGTAAAGAGTTACTTTGACGTGAGCACGCTGATTGTTCATTTGGAGTTTCTTCTTGTTCGTCGTCGTCGATCTAGGACGGGTTCCAGGCCGACAACCTGGAATAGCAAGGATGGACGTCGTTCTTTTATCGTTTGTTTTCGTCCGTAGTCGGGCCCTGCTCTTCTTCATGATGATTGTATGTATTGTACTGATGTGACTCTGATGTAGCTTGTGGCGAGTGTAAGCCAACTCTTTATACTCATCTTTTCAGTACAAGCACTTGTAGCGATATCCATTCTTGCGAAACGAGGCGATGCGTTTCTATCCATGTCGAGGCTCTCGCGCCAAAATAAGGATAGGATCGCATCTTGGGCGTTACACATGGGAACCTTCCATGCACATGTTGGAAATATTCCCTAGAGGCAATAATAAATTAGTTATTATTATATTTCTTTGTTCATGATAATCGTTTATTATCCATGCTATAATTGTATTGATTGGAAACACAGTGCATGTGTGGATACATAGACAAAACACTGTCCCTAGTAAGCCTCTAGTTGACTAGCTCGTTGATCAAAGATGGTCAAGGTTTCCTGACCATAGGCAAGTGTTGTCACTTGATAACGGGATCACGTCATTAGGAGAATCATGTAATGGACTAGACCCAAACTAATAGACGTAGCATGTTGATCGTGTCATTTTCTTGCTACTGTTTTTCTGCGTGTCAAGTATTTGTTCCTATGACCATGAGATCATATAACTCACTGACACCGGAGGAATGCTTTGTGTGTATCAAACGTCGCAACGTAACTGGGTGACTATAAATATGCTCTACAGGTATCTCCAAAGGTGTTCGTTGAGTTAGTATGGATCAAGACTGGGATTTGTCACTCTGTATGACGGAGAGGTATCTCGGGGCCCACTCGGTAATACAACATCACACACAAGCCTTGCAAGCCATGTGACTTAGTGTAAGTTGTGGGATCTTGTATTATGGAACGAGTAAAGAGACTTGCCGGTAAACGAGATTGAAATAGGTATGCGGATACTGACGATCGAATCTCGGGAAGTAACATACCGAAGGACAAAGGGAATGACATAGGGGATTATATGAATCCTTGGCACTGAGGTTCAAACGATAAGATCTTCGTAGAATATGTGGGATCCAATATGGGCATCTAGGTCCCGCTATTGGATATTGACCGAGGAGTCACTCGGGTCATCTCTAAGTAGTTCTCGAACCCGCAGGGTCTGCACACTTAAGGTTCGACGTTGTTTTATGCGTATTTGAGTTATATGGTTGGTTACCTAATGTTGTTCGGAGTCCCGGATGAGATCACGTACGTCACGAGGGTTTCCGAAATGGTCCAGAAACGAAGATTGATATATAGGATGACCTCATTTGATTACCGAAAAGTTTTCGGAGTTACCGAGAATGTACCGGGAATGACGAATGGGTTCCGGTTGTTCACCAGGGGGGCAACCCACCCCGGGGAAGCCCATAGGCCTTGGGGGTGGCGCACCAGCCCTTAGTGGGCTGGTGGGACAGCCCAAGAAGGCCCTATGCGCCATAGGAAGAAAATCAAAGAGAAAAGGAAAGAAAAAAGAGGAGGTGGGAAAAAGGGGAAGGACTCCTCCTTCCAAACCTAGTTGGATTCGGTTTGGAAGGGGAGGACTCCCCCCTTGGCTCGGCCGACCCCCTTGGGGGTCCTTGGACCCCAAGGCAAGGCTCCCCCTCTTCCCCCTATATATACGGAGGTTTTAGGGCTGATTTGAAACAACTTTGCCACGGCAGCCTGACCACATATCTCCACGGTTTTACCTCTAGATCGCGTTTCTGCGGAGGTTGGGCGGAGCCCTGCTGAGATTAGATCACGACCAACCTCCAGAGCGTCGTCACGCTGCCGGAGAACTCATCTACCTCTACGTCTCTCTTGCTGGATCAAGAAGGCCGAGATCATCATCGAGTTGTACGTGTGCTGAACGCGGAGGTGCCGTCCGTTCGGGACTAGATCGTGGGACGGTTCGCGGGGCGGATCGAGGGACGTGAGGACGTTCCACTACATCAACCGCGTTTTCTTAACGCTTCTGCTGTGCGATCTACAAGGGTACGTAGATCGAATATCCCCTCTCGTAGATGGAAATCACCATGATAGGTCTTCATTCGCGTAGGAAAATTTTTGTTTCCCATGCGACGTTCCCCAACAGTGGCATCATGAGCCAGGTTCATGCGTAGATGTCTTCTTGAGTAGAACTCAAAAGTTTTTGTGGGCGGTGATGTGCATTTTGCTGCCCTCCTTAGTCTTTTCTTGATTCCGTGGTATTGTTGGATTGAAGCGGCTTGGACCGACATTACTCGTACGCTTACGAGAGACTGGTTTCATCGCTACGAGTAACCCCCTTTGCTCAAAGATGACTGGCAAGTGTCGGTTTCTCCAACTTTAGTTGAATCGGATTTGACCGAGGAGGTCCTTGTATAAGGTTAAATAGCAATTCATATATCTCCGTTGTGGTGTTTGCGTAAGTAAGATGCGATCCTACTAGATACCCATGGTCACCACGTAAAACATGCAACAACAATATTAGAGGACGTCTAACTTGTTTTTGCAGGGTATGCTTGTCATGTGATATGGCCGACGATGTGATGTGATATATTGGATGTATGAGATGATCATGTTGTAATAGATAATATCGACTTGCACGTCGATGGTACGGCAACCGGCAGGAGCCATAGGGTTGTCTTTAAACATCGTTTGTGCTTGCAGATGCGTTTACTATTTTGCTAGGATGTAGCTTTAGTAGTAATAGCATGAGTAGCACGACAACCCCGATGGCGACACGTTGATGGAGATCATGGTGTGGCGCCGGTGACAAGAAGATCGTGTCGGTGCTTCGGTGATGGAGATCAAGGAGCACGTGATGATGGCCATATCATGTCACTTATGAATTGCATGTGATGTTAATCCTTTTATGCACCTTATTTTTCTTAGAACGACGGTAGCATTATGAGGTGATCTTTCACTAAAATTTCAAGACGAAATTGTGTTCTCCCCGACTGTGCACCGTTGCCACAGTTCTTCGTTTCGAGACACCACGTGATGATCGGGTGTGATAGACTCAACGTTCACATACAACGGGTGCAAAACAGTTGCACACGCGGAACACTCGGGTTAAGCTTGACGAGCCTAGCATGTGCGGACATGGCCTCGGAACACATGAGACCGAAAGGTCGAGCATGAATCGTATAGTTGATATGATTAGCATAGAGATTCTTACCACTGAAACTATTCTCGACTCACGTGATGATCGGACTTGAGATAGTGGATTTGGATCATGTACCACTCAAATGACTAGAGAGATGTACTTTTTGAGTGGGAGTTCTTAAGTAATATGATTAATTGAACTAATTGTCATGAACATAGTCTAATGGTCTTTGCGAATTGTGATGTAGCTTGCGCTATAGCTCTACTTTTTTTATATGTTCCTAGAGAAAATTTAGTTGAAAGTTGATAGTAGCAAACTTTGCAGAGGATTGTCCTCGTTGCTACGCAGAAGGCTTATGTCCTTAATGCACCACTCGGTGTGCTGCACCTCGAGCGTCGTCTGTGGATGCTGTGAACATCTGACATACACGTTTCTGATGACTACACAATAGTTCAGTGCAAAATACTTAATGGCTTAGAAGCAAGGCATCGAAGACGTTTTGAAACATCACGGAACATAAGTGATGTTCTAAAGAGATGAAATTGTGATTTCATGCTTGTGCCCTTGTTAAGAGGTATGAGACCTCCGACAAGATTCTTTGTCCACAAAGTAAAGGAGAAAAGCTCAATCGTAGAGCGTGTGCTCAGATTGTCTGAGTACGACAATCGCTTGAATCAAGTGGGAGTTAATCTTCCAGATGAGATAGTGATGGTTCTCTAAAGTCACTGCCACCAAGCTGTGAGAGCTTCGTGATGAACTATAACATATCAAGGATAGATACAATGATCCTTGAGCGATTCGCGATGTTTGACACTGCGAAAGTAGAAATCAAGAAGGAGCATCAATACTTGATGGTTAGTAAAACCATTAAGTTTCAAGAAAGGCAAGGGCTAGAAGGGATACTTCGTGAAACGGAAAAACAGTTGCTGCACTAATGAAGAGACCCAAGATTAAACCCAAACCTGAGACTGAGTGCTTCTGTAATGAGGGGAACAGTCACTGAGGCGGAGCAACTCTAGATACTTGGTAGATAAGAAGGTTGGCAAAAGTCCAGAGAAGTATATTTGATATACATGATGTTGATGTGTACTTTACTAGTACTCCTAGTAGCACGAGGGTATTGGATACCGGTTCGGTTGCTAAGTGATTAGTAACACGAAATGAAAGCTACGGCATAAACAGAGACTAGCTAAAGGCGAGGTGACGATACGTGTTGGAAGTGTTTCCAAGGTTGATATGATCAAACGTCGCACGCTCCCTCTACCATCGGGATTGGTGTTAAACCGAAATAATTGTTATTTGGTGCTTGCGTTAAGCATGAACATGATTGGATCGTGTTTATTGCAATACGATTATTCATTTAAAGAGAATAATGGTTACTCTATTTGCTTGAATAATCACCTTCAATGGTTTATTGAATCTCGATTGTAGTGTTACACATGTTCATGATATTGGTGCCAAAAGATACGAGGTAATGATGATAGTACCACTTACTTGTGGCACTACCGCTTGAGTCATGTTGGTATAAATTGCATGAAGAGGCTCCATGCTGATGGATCTTTATACTCACTTGATTTCGAATCACTAGTGACATGCAAATCATACCACATGAGCAAAGCCTTGTTTTCATTGAGATGAAACAAGATAGTAACTTGTTGGAAGTGATACATTTTGATGTATGCAGTCCAATGGGTGCTGAGGCACGCAGTGGATATCATTATGTTCTTACTTCAATGACGATTTGAGTGGATACAAGAGTATTTACTTAATGAATCACAAGTCTGAAATATTGAAAAGTTCAATTCTGTTTCGGAGTGAAGTTCGTCGTAACAAGAGGATAAACTGTCTACGATATGATCATAGAAATGAATATCTGAGTTACGAGTTTTGGTACGCAGTTAAGACAATGTGGAAATTGTTTCGCGGTTCATGCCACCTGGAACATCATAGTGTGATGATGTGTCTGAATGTCATAGCCACGCACTATTTGGTATGGTGCATGCTATGATGTCTCTTATCGAATTACCACTATCGTTTATGGGTTATGCATTAGAGACAACCGCATTCACTTTAAATAGGGCACCGCGTATTTCCGTTGAGATGACACAGTATAGACTGAGGTTTAGAGAAATCTAAACTGTCGTTTCTTGAAAGTTTGGGGCTTCGACACTTATGTGAAAAAGTTTCAGTCTGATAAGCTCGAACCCAAAGCGGATAAATGCATCTTCATAGGATATCCAAAACAGTTGGGTACATCTCCTATCTCAGATCCGAAAGCAAAGTGTTTGTTTCTAGAAACGGATCCTTTCTCGATGATAGGTTTCTCTCGAAAGAATTGAGTGGGAGGGTGATAGAACTTGATGAGGTTATTGAACCATCACTTCAACCAGTGTGTAGCAGGGTGCAGGAAGTTGTTCCTGTGGCGCCTACACCAATTGAAGTAAAAGCTGATGATGGTGATCATCGAGCATCAAATTAAGTTACTACAAACCTCGTAGGTTGACAAGGTCGCGTACTACTGCAGAGTGGTACGGTAACCCTGTCTTGGAGGTCATGTTGTTGAGCAACAGTGAACCTACGAGTTATGAAGAAAGCAATGGTGGGCTCGGATTCCGACAAATGGCTGGAGGCCATGAAATCCGAGAGAGGATCCATGTATGAAAACAAAGAGTAGACTTTGGAAGAACTACTTGATGGGCATAGGACTATTGAGTAACGATGGATCTTTAAAAGGAAGACACACGATGATGGTGATAAGTCACTATTAAGAAAAGCTCGACTTGTCGCAAAGATGTTTCCGACAATATCAAACAGTTGACTATGATGAGACTTTCTCACTCGTAGCGATGCTAAAAGTCTGTTAGAATTATGTTAGTAGTTGCTGCATTATTTATGAAATATTGCACATAGGATGTCAAAACATTGTTTCCTCGATGGTTTTCTTGAGCAAACATTGTATGTGATACAACCAGAAGGTTTTGTCGATCCTAAAGATACTAGCAAGTATGCAAGCTCCAGCGATCCTTCAATGGACTGGTGCAAGCATCTCGGAGTTGGAATATACACTTTGATGAGATGATCAAAGATTTTGGGTTTGTACAAGGTTTATGAGAAACTTGTATTTCCAAAGAAGTGAGTGGGAGCACTGTAGAATTTCTGATGAGTATATGTGGTTGACATATTGTGGATCAGAAGTAATGTAGAATTTCTGTAAAGCATACAAGGTTGTTTGAAAGGAGTTTTCAAAGGAGTACCTGGATTGCGCTATTTGAACGTTGAGCATCAAAGATCTATGGAGATAGATCGAAAGCGCTTAATGGAAGTTTCAACATGATGCATGCCTTGACAAGTTTTTGAAGGAGTTCAAAATAGATCAGCAAAGAAGGAGTTCTTGGTTGTGTTGTGAGGTGTGAATTTGAGTAAGACTCAAAACCCGACCCCGGCAGAATAAAGAGAATAGACGAAGGTCGTCTTCTATGCCTTGGCCGTAGAATCTGAAGTATGCCATGCTGGGTACCGCACCTGATGAGTGCCTTGACTCAAAGCCTGTTGAGAGGTACAGAGAGTGATCCATGATTGAATCACTAGCAGTGGTCAAAGTTTATCCTTAGTAACTGATGGACTAAGGAATTTTTCTCGATTATGGAGGTGGTTAAAGAGTTTATCGTAAAGGGTTACGTCGATGCAAGCTTTGACACTAATCCGAATAACTATGAGTAGTGAAACGGATTCGTATAGTAGAGTAGATATTTGGAGTATTTCCGAATAGCACATAGTAGCAGCATCTATAAGATGACATAAAGATTTGTAAAGAACACACGGATCTGAAAGTTTCAGAACCGTTGACTAAAACCTCTCTCACGAGCAAAACGTGATCAGACCCCATAACTATATGGGTGTTGGATTCGTTGGAATCACATGGTGATGTGAACTAGATTATTGACTCTAGTGCAAGTGGGAGACTGTTGGAAATATGCCCTAGAGGCAATAATAAATTAGTTATTATTATATTTCTTTGTTCATGATAATCGTTTATTATCCATGCTATAATTGTATTGATTGGAAACACAGTGCATGTGTGGATACATAGACAAAACACTGTCCCTAGTTAGCCTCTAGTTGACTAGCTCGTTGATCAAAGATGGTCAAGGTTTCCTGACCATAGGCAAGTGTTACCACTTGATAACGGGATCACATCATTAGGAGAATCATGTGATGGACTAGACCCAAACTAATAGACGTAGCATGTTGATCGTGTCATTTTGTTGCTACTGTTTTTCTGCGTGTCAAGTATTTGTTCCTATGACCATGAAATCATATAACTCACTGACACCGGAGGAATGCTTTGTGTGTATCAAACGTCGCAACGTAACTGGGTGACTATAAATATGCTCTACAGGTATCTCCAAAGGTGTTCGTTGAGTTAGTATGGATCAAGGCTGGGATTTGTCACTCCGTATGACGGAGAGGTATCTCGGGGCCCACTCGGTAATACAACATCACACACAAGCCTTGCAAGCAATGTGACTTAGTGTAAGTTGCGGGATCTTGTATTACGGAACGAGTCAAGAGACTTGCCAGTAAACGAGATTGAAATAGGTATGCGGATACTGACGATCGAATCTCGGGCAAGTAACATACCGAAGGACAAAGGGAATGACATACGGGATTATATGAATCCTTGGCATTGAGGTTCAAACGATAAGACCTTCGTAGAATATGTGGGATCCAATATGGGCATCCAGGTCCCGCTATTGGATATTGAACGAGGAGTCACTCGGGTCATGTCTACATAGTTCTCGAACCCACAGGGTCTGCACACTTAAGGTTCGACGTTGTTTTATGCGTATTTGAGTTATATGGTTGGTTACCGAATGTTGTTCGGAGTACCGGATGAGATCACGGACGTCACGAGGGTTTCCGGAATGGTCCGGAAATGAAGATTGATATATAGGATGACCTCATTTGATTACCGGAAAGTTTTTGGAGTTACAGGGAATGTACCGGGAATGACGAATGGGTTCCGGGTGTTCACCGGGGGGCAACCCACCCCGGGGAAGCCCATAGGCCTTGGGGGTGGCGCACCAGCCCTTAGTGGGCTGGTGGGACAGCCCAAGAAGGCCCTATGCGCCATAGGAAGAAAATCAAAGAGAAAAGGAAAGAAAAAAGAGGAGGTGGGAAAAAGGGGAAGGACTCCTCCTTCCAAACCTAGTAGGATTCGGTTTGGAAGGGGAGGACTCCCCCCCTTGGCTCGGCCGACCCCCTTGGGGGTCCTCGGACCCCAAGGCAAGGCTCCCCCTCTTCCCCCTATATATACGGAGGTTTTAGGGCTAATTTGAAACAACTTTGCCACGGCAGCCCGACCACATATCTCCACGGTTTTACCTCTAGATCGCGTTTCTGCGGAGCTCGGGCGGAGCCCTGCTGAGATTAGATCACCACCAACCTCCGGAGCGCCGTCACGCTGCCAGAGAACTCATCTACCTCTCCGTATCTCTTGCTGGATCAAGATGGCCGAGATCATCGTCGAGTTGTACGTGTGCTGAACGCGGAGGTGCCGTCCGTTCGGCACTAGATCGTGGGACGGATCGCGGGACGGTTCGCGGGGCGGATCGAGGGACGTGAGGACGTTCCACTACATCAACCGCGTTTTATTAACGCTTCTGCTGTGCGATCTACAAGGGTACGTAGATCGAATATCCCCTCTCGTAGATGGACATCACCATGATAGGTCTTCGTTCGTGTAGGAAAATTTTTGTTTCCCATGCGACGTTCCCCAACAGCACAGACCAGCCAGAGAAGAGCGCATACGCCGGCAAGTCATGCATCAAGTACATGTACCAGGCATGCATTTTGAAGTTTTCTTTTCTAGCAGCATCGTATGTCTTGAACCCATTATCCGAAGCTTCCTGCAATTCATCCTTAAGCGGCTGCATGTACACATTCATATTCTTCGCCGTATAGTTGGGCCCTGGAATTATCAACATCAGGAATTTCTTCTTTGTTTGCATAATTTGTCCCTGAACAGAGCGATGCTTGTTGTCGACATCAACTTTTCTACGGAAATTGCCTCAATCATAGATCTTGACCCTCAAGCTAACACGCTCGCCGATTGCAAGAAAAGGTCGGGTTGGAAAGATTAGCATGAGGCAATTATTGCCGAATTATTATCTCTCAACAAAACAAAGGTGTTTGGACCATTTTGTCGAACTCCTCCCCGCGTACGCCCTGTTGGGCATAGGTGGATTTTTGTTCGAAGAGAGATGAAAATAATAAGGTAGTATGGTACAAAGCAAGGCTCGTCACTCAAGGGTTCCTCAACGACCTGGTGTCGATTTTGAGGAAACTTATTCCCCGATCATGGATGGAGTTACCTTTAGATACTTAATCTCAATGGAAGTAAACATGGGCTTGAAAATGAAATTAATGGATGTTGGCACTGCTTACCTGTATGGTAACTTGGATTCGAACATATAGTTGAAGGTTCCTAAAGGTATCCCTATTCCGAACCATGACAGAGCAAACAGGAAGGTATCCCTATTCCGAACCATGACAGGGCAAACACGAGTCTATATAGTGTTCAGCTTCAAAAGGCATTGTACGGAATCACACACTCTGGTTGAATGTGGTGCGATTGCCTAAGCGATTTTCTTCATCAAAAGGGCTACACGAGCAATAAATATTTCACATGTGTTTTCTTATGGCGATCCCAAGATGGATTATGTATAATCCCGATGTACGTGGATGATTTAAACATAATCGGTACACTTGAGGATATTGATGAAGCGAGTTCCTACCTGATGTCGGAATTCGAGATGAAGGATTTGGGTAAAAACCAAGTTCTGTCTAGGTCTCTAACTTGAACATTCCCTGGTGGGATTCTAGTGCATAAGTCGGCCTATGCCCAGAAGGGGTTGTAAAGATTTGGATTTGGTAAGGTATATCCTTCTAAGGCCCAGATGGTCGGGAGATCTTTACAGCGAGACAAGGACCCGTCCAGGCCTACGGAAGAGGGCGAGGAAACTCTGGGACCAAAGGCTCCTTACCTGAGTGTAGTTGGAGCACTCATGTACCTCGCAAATTGTACACGGCCACACATTGCTTTTAGCGTCAGTTTGCTTGCTATGTACAGTTCTGAACCTACCAAGAGACATTGGAAAGGTTTCATGGACGTCTTCTGTTACTTGCAAGGGACCAAAGATATTGGTATATTATATAAAAGGAATCAAAACCTACGTCTTATAGGCTATGTCGATGCTCGGTACCTGTAGGACCCGCATGATTGCAAATCATAGACTCAATATGTTTTTCTTTGTGGTGGAACTGCATTTTCTAGGAAATCGACCAAGCAAACTCTTGTGTCGACTTCCACGAACCACTCGAAAATCATGGCACTATTCTAAGTGTCAAAAGAATGTGTATCGCTTCGGCGAATGATCGGCAAACGTGTGGACTGAAAACCGTACAAACCCCTACCATTATCTATGAATATAATGTTGCTTGTGTTGCACATGTTCAGATGGGTTATGTGAAGAGTAACCTCACAAAGCATATTAGTCCCAAGTTCTTCTATGCACATGAACTGCAACACTTGAACAAGGTGAGAATTTGGCATACTAAGTCATGTGACAACCTTGTTGATATGTTTACTAAATCATTACACGCACCATCCTTCAAGAGGTGTTGCGTGAAATCGGTATGATGAGACTTAAAGAGATGCAAGGTTCACGGGGACGAACTTCACAAACTCGTCCTTAAAATTCGATCCCGATAATTGAATACTCAACTTGATGGTTGAGTGGATTGTACTCTTTTTTCCTTCAGTGAGTTTTCCTGATGTTCCTCACATTAGGTTTTTGACGAGGCAATTCATGCAATACAACAATGTATACTATGCGCTCTTTCTTCATATTTTTCCATTGGGTTTTCCGGAGTTTTGATTCATGTGTACACGAATAACTGTCCAAGGGGGAGTATTGGGAATCTAATGGGCCGATAGGAGCGCTACGGCCCGACTCGCCCAGCATCCTCCCTTTACCGAATGTTTCTCCACTTAACATTAATATGGGTACTTATTCCATTAATAAAGGAAAGCACCCTCTGTACAATGCGTTGATCAATCATTAATAAAAATAATCTTCTTCCTACTTCCATGTGTTCATCTATTTTTACGTGTTCGACTACTTCGTTTATGATGCTCATTCTCCCTCCACAACCTTGTACCGAACTCGCCGACAAAGTTGCGGAACACTAACCAACCTGTTGACGGCACCCCACGCAATCCGACGCGCACAAGCATGACGCATGCCCAGACTGACACGAGCAAACCAGCCCGACGGGGTCCGAAGACACGCAGACCCGGCTGGCCCGACGCTCATGGGTCACTGTGTGAAAGGGTGCATGCGGGCACGCAGGAAGCTACCACATAGCGATGAAGCAAGGCCGCGCCCGCCGTCCACCCATCATGGACACACGAGGTAGGTCCCCCAGGTGCACGCCATTGAGATAGATCAAACAATGCAGAGAGCCCCAATGAGGCGCACACGATTCTGCAAGCAAATCAGCCAAGCTGGCGCGATCGGACAAGTTTGCCAAGGGTTGAATATGTCGACATGCAGGTCCAACCTCCCCTTCGCGCGAGACAGAACGTACAGGAGCATGACCAAAACCACCCCTGGTGATGGCCTCAGCCGTGCCTACGATCCACCTGTCACGGACCCCGAATGACGCGGAGATACTCAGAGGCCTACGTGGCATGCCTACGTCAAACGGACCCGAAACAAAACGGAGAGCCTTAGAGGCTACGCGGCATGCCAACGTCAAACGACCAACATGGAGGACACTCTCTCTAGGAGGTGTATAAGAGCAACTCCAGCCGATGAACCCAAATAGATTGCGCGTTTTGTTTACTTTTTATCCACTTGGATCGACAATGCGTCTAACACGTGAAAACATTTTCATCCTTGCGACCAATTCTGAGCTACTTTTGCCACATATTTTTTAGGCCCAAGTTCACATACTTCGAACAAAAATACAAATATCTCATAGTCTCACAATGTCACGCCCAAGATGCGACCCTATCCTCAATTTGGCACGAGGGCCTCGTCAGGGATAGAAGCGCATCTCGTCGTGTCACAAGAATGGATATCGTTACAAGTACATGTACTGAAAAGAAGAGATATATATACAGAGTTGGCTTACACTCTCCACAAGCTACATCAGAGTCACATCAGTACAATACATAATCATCAAGAGTAAGAGCAGGGTCCGACTACGGACGAAATCAAACGAGAAAAATAAGAACGACGTCCATCCTTGTTATCCCAGGCTGCCGTCCTGGAACCCATGCTAGATCGATGAAGAAGAAGAAGAAGAAGAAGAAGCAACTCCAAATGAACAATCAACGCGCTCGCGTCAAGTATCCTTTACCTGTACCTGCAACTGGTGTTGTAGTAATCTGTGAGCCACAGGGGACTCAGCAATCTCATTTCCAAAGGTATCAAGACTAGCAAAGCTTAATGGGTGAGGCATGGTTAAGTGGTGAGGTTGCAGCAGCGGCTAAGCATATATTTGGTGGCTAAACTTACGAGTACAAGAATAAGAGGGGGGAGATCTACGCATAACGGACGTGAACTACTGATGATCAAATGAATGATCCTGAACACCTACCTACGTCAGACATAACCCCACCGTGTCCTCGATCGGAGAAGGAACTCACGAAAAAGAGACAGTCACGGTTACGCACACAGTTGGCAGGTTTTAATTAAGTTAACTTCAAGTTATCTAGAACCAGTGTTAAACAAAGTTTCCACGTTGCCACATAACCGCGGGCACGGCTTTCCGAAAGATTTAACCCTGCAGGGGTGCTCCAACTAGTCCATCACAAATTACCTCAAGCCGCATAAAATCCTCAATCACGAAGCTCGCGATCTCATCGGATTCCCTAGTGGAAAACCTCAACTCTAAGATTACCCAAAGCATCACCGGAATCCCGATGCACAAGATATCTCGTCAAAGGTAAAACTAATCCAGCAAGGCCGCCCGACGTGTCGACGAACCCGATAGGAGCCGCGTATCTCGTTCTCAGGACACGACGGATGGAACTAGCTACAGGTGCCAAACCTCGAGTTTCCCCACGGTGGCCCGGCAGGCAGACCGTTTGGGACCAACACCATCAGCACTGGCCCCCCTGTTTATTTAGAATTACTCCTCGGGTAGCGCTAACTCCCTATGCATTTCAATATTATCAAGTTATTATGTTGGGCAAATAGTACCAATGTTGGGCCTTGCCACACCAGCTTTAATCTAAAACGAATTATCAAGGGGGTCCCCATAACAACCCCGATCGTGTTAGGAGCGCTCGTTTATGGAACAAAACACCGGTAGCCAAAAACTAAGGGGGCAAAGGTGGAACAAAACACCAGGCTAGAAAGGCCGAGCCTTCCACCTTTTACCAAGTATATAGGTGCATTAAATTAAATAGCATTTAATATGGTGATATGACAAGGAACCCATGCTATCACATGGAAGCAACTGCACCTGCAACTAGCAACACTAACAACATGGTTAAGCAAGCGGTAACATAGCCAATCAGTGGTTTGCTAGGTCGAACAGGTTGAAGGTTATCATGGCATTGTTGAGAGGCTGGTATTTAACATGTGGTAGGCAACAAGACATAATCGATAGAAGCGGTAAAACTAGCATGGCAATGATAGTAATGGTATCTGGGGAAATGGTCATCTTGCCTGAGATCCCGCTGAGAAGAAGAATGACTCCGAGAAGCAGACGAACCAACATAGCCGAACGGGTCCTCTCAATCCGGCACGCTGCGGAACTCTATCGAGACGAAGCAAACCGGAAACACAAATCAACACACGGAATTCAGCACACAATGCACAACAAAAATGATGCATGAGCAGCTGAATACATGCAAGACACGGCATGACAAATCACAAAATCAAACACTACACATTAAGTGAAGTTCAATATGCAACGAGTTGCATATTGACGAAACTCCACGTTAATTATTTAGTTCTATCCCGATTAGATACACGGCAATATTAAATGTGGTTAAACATCGCAAGAGGTGAAGCCCAATTAACCTACCTATCTAGGCATTTTAAATGAGGCCGGAAATGACATATAGCATCTCCGAGACGACCTCACATGTTAATTTACAATTCTGTCCAGATCTGAACTAATGCATTTAAGTAGTCATTAAACAGCAAAACAAATAGGTTCACGTGATTCTATGCGTCAAGACAAGCGATCTACACATAGAGATCATCTCCAACGGAGCTACGGATCAAAAGTTACAAGCACCGCAAGATAAGATGGCATGAATGCAATATGTGTGCAACGGCGGTCACGAGCACTTCTAAACATACAAACAGCAAGAGAAAAATGAAACTACACGAGATTCTAAGCAAGTTTCATGTAGGACACGATCAAATCGGAGCTACGGATCAAAAACTACGAGCTAAACAAGAAATAAATACAATCTGCCAAAATCAGCCACATAACACTTTCTACGCCCCACAACTACGGCTACACAACTCCGATATGCTCAAGCAAGGCATGGCACGAAAGAGGGCAAGAAGCCCTACTACGAACAACTAACAACAACTTGCATGGCAGCAAGGAACACTAGGAAAAGAAGTCACAAAAAGGCATCCCACACTCTATTTCAGACTTAGTGAAAATTACACCTCATGAAAGTGCAGTTTTCGATCTGAAGCAATATTGACAGCAGCAAAACCTATAGCTACAGGACTCCAAATGGCATGAATATCTACAGCATGCTAGAGAAACACAAGGGGTACAACTAACTCCATTGGACCACCCTCAAAAGAGCTACAGATCAACAGTTAGAAGCAAGACAAGACAGCAACAAAATATAACAGATTCCAGACTTAGAAATATTTCAGCTCCTCCAAATCAGCACTATTTCTAGCAACTTGAGAGCAAGCAAACAACACCTAAACATGCATTTCTATTGCAACCAAAAATACCAGGGGCTAAACAAAACATCCAAGATCAAATCTCTAGTTGACAACTTAATCAAACGGAGCACGGAATAAATCCTACGAATTAAACAAAAGGGCATCACGGCAAAATATCGCGTGAACTAACTTACTCAAAAGCTAAAACTAATTGCACAGAAAAATCCATGGGATTTTTCTACCCCGGAAACATATAAAATATGTGGGGTTGCCCAACAAAATATAGCCACACATAAATGCAAGATAAAAACCTATACACGGGAAAAATAAACTACCGACAAACCATACACGCAAAAATACCAATGACCGCTCTAAAATACCTGGAATAAAGGTCCTTAAAACATAGGCATTTCTAATACGCCATACGAACAATCCGGACTTGCGCGAAAATGAAATACGGGGCGCATCCTATTAAAAATAGTACGTTACTCTAGGCATCCGGCACGCTAAACAATGTCAAACAATTATGCATGCTTCAAATTCGTATTCTACGCGCAAAACTGCCACAAAACCATATATTACACGTCTCGATCCGATGCTCGGTTAAATATCTACGGCCGTTTCAAAATAACTATATAACCCTGAAATAGAATTAAATTCTAAAACCTGAAAAAAAAACGTTATTGGGCCGAATTCGAATCAGGGCCGATTCGACCATTGAGGGCAACTTACAATCAGCCGCCTAGGGCGGGGAATAGTGGGCTCGGCGGGCGCTTACCTCGCGGGCTAGATCTGGCCCAGGCGTTGGGCCGGCCTGGTGAAGGAGGGGAGAGGCAGGCCGAAGGTGGGGAAGCCGACTGGGCCGTGGAGCGCCGGCCCACGCGAGCGAGGCGGTTGCGCTCGAACGCTCGACCGTCGTCCTCCTGTCGTCGCAGCTTGGAGGGAGGCGCGGGATTGGCAGCGGGGCGCATGGGAGGCTGGATCCAGCCGGGATCCGGCGAGGGGAGGCCTGGGGAGGCCGGCGACGGGACATGGCCTTCGCAGCAGCAGCACCTCGGGGCTCCGGGCTGCTCGCGGGCAGGCGGGAGCAGGCGGGCGGCGGGGCGAAGCGAGGCTCTCCGGCGACCGGCGGCGACTGGGGGGCGGCTCCGGTGAGCAGGGGCTCCCGCCGGAGGGTGCCGGGGCTCGGGGCAAGGCTGCAAGAGGGCTCGGCGGCCAGAGGCTGGAGGCGAGGTGGCGGCGCGCTACAGGCGGCGGGGATGGCTCGGGAGGAGGAGAGTTGCAGGGAGCTCGTGCCCAGATGGGCTCGGGCGGGCCCAACGCGGGCTCCGCGGGCCCGACGGCTGGAGGTGTGAGGAGAGAGCAGGTGGGAGGCGGCTAGGGTTTCGAGGGTTGCACGGATTTCGAGGGAGAGAGAGAGTGACTGCCTATTTATAGACGTAGGGGCTAGGTTTATCCGAATCCGGCCCCGTTTTCGCCCACACGATCGTGATCGAACGGCCACGGATGCGGGAATGTCTAGGTGGCTGTGTAGAGTAGGCTAGCCGGGGAAGAGAGGGTAACGGTGCGGCGCGGCAACGCGATTTTTAAAACACCGATAACTGTTTGACGGTAGACCGTATACAGTGTCGCTACGGTCGACCGTTCGGGTACCAGACGGACTCCGATCACGACGAAATTCGACAGGCGGCCTAGCTATAACTACTTACGACCACATGCCAAGTTTCACCCCGATCAGAGAAAGTTTTACGCACACTTTAAAAACAGAGTTTCGAACGATGCCACGAGCGCGTGCGAGTGCGATTGGACTCAGAACGGTCAACGACGAGAACCGGCAACTACTAACGAATGCAAGTTTTTAAAACTGGCGGCAACGGAGATGCCGATGCAATGCAGATGATGCACATGATGCGATGATGATGCGACAAATAAAATAAATCACACGACGAAAACGGAATAGAAGGGGAATCTTCTGGAACGTCGGCATCGGGCTGTCACACACAACCACATAAATATCTCATTGTTTACTAGTCAAATAAAATTGTCTCAAGTACTTATGAAATAAAAGGTAGTCAATACATCTATTGGTTGCGAACATGAGCCCACATACGCTGAACCAAATCATCTTGTAATTGAATGTGAGTTTCGCAATCACGCATTTGATGATGAAATATGACGAACTATGCAAACATTGTCGTTCCTCCATGCTCACGCATAGCATTGTGACCCTGAAATTGAAATCCTTAGTTGTAGACTTGATCCGGATGCTCATCATCTATCATTTGTACATGAGCAAACAAGCAGTCACCACCTTCAACAACTTCTTAGTGCTCTAAGTTCTAGCAGGATACCGAACGATGCCCCATCAAGATTGAAGAACGCCAAGGGCACACTCCACATCCTTCCTAGCACTCTCTTGTGCTTGGAAAAAGCAATTCCTCTTCTCTCCTATAGGGTTGAAGATTGTCTTCACAAGAATAGTCCACTGAGGATATATATCGTCATCTAGGTAGTATGATTTGTTGTAGTGGTGGCCATTGATCTCAATATCAACCGGCGGGCAGTTGCCTTGTGCAATCCCCACAAACACCAAAGAGCATTGAAGTACTTTGATGTCATTATGATATCCGACCATGTCGAAGAAAGAGTGTCAAATCCATATATCTTGTGAAGCCACAGCCTCAAGTATGATAGTGTAAGATTTCACATGGCGCCTATACTACCCCTCTCAAGCAGAATGGCAGTTTTTCCACTCCAAGTGCTTCCAGTCTATGCTACCAAGCATCCCCGAAAAGCCCCTACTTGCATTAATCGCCAACAAACGGGTAGTATCTGCAGCAACTGGCTCTCTCATGTACTCCGGGCAGATATTGTACATGGATTCTAGGCAAGTTAACTCAATCATCAAGACATTGTAATGCCCCAAGTGTAGAACCTACCCTTTTTGGACCTACTTCATGTGGGACCACCTTGTCAGAGATTATGATGTTAAGTTGGTACCATGATTTCATGTGTGTTCCTTGCTATTTCCTTCTCATGCATGCATAGCATATCATTGCATGCCCATGTGTTCTTGTTGTTGCAGAGTGGCCATATGATTACATGTCGTATTTGTGGTCTTGTGTTGGATGTGATCTTGTGATAACATGTGATGATGGTGTGTGTAGAAATAGTGGTTGCTTGGGATTTCAAGGCTCATTGCAATTCAAACCCCTTTTCCTTTCCTTTTATCTCATGTTCAAAATTCCATCTTCACAAGAGCTGTTTTAAAATGTCTTGTGTTTAGAGGTTATTGTGGGGATGGTGATGAATGATGTGGGGTTTTATTTTGGTCTTGAGGGTGTATATAAATCACCAAAACAATATAATTAATTGTTGTTTTGTATTTATTTAAATGCCCCATAAAATTCCTTTTGCTTTTTATTTTAAAAGCTTAGGTATTTTTAGGCCCAGGGACATTTTTGTTTTGATTTTTATTATCAGCAGTAGTCGTGAGGGTTTCTTTTCTTTCTCTGATTTTTTTACCTAATTAGAAATACCTCCAGGGCTGTTTTCTTTTTTTCCTTCTCTGGTGGGCTCCCTCCCACCCAGAGAGGCCCAGTATTACCTCCCCGGCCCAAGTCCCTTCGCGCCAGTAGCCCGCTCGACGTCCCTCGTCTTCCTCCCTCGACGTCACCTCTGTACGACCAAAGCTCCACCTCCCGATATCCCTTCCCCTTGATCTGGTGGCTCCGAGCGTGCCTCCCGAGGTTATATAAGCGACCGGCCTCCTCCCCACAACCCTAGGGCGTCGCTTTTCCCTCCCCTCGTCCCTCGCACCGCCAAGACAGTAACCTGCAGGCCGCCATGAGAGGAGCTCGTTGAGCTCATAGCGGCAGCAGGAGACGCCGCCTCGCCCCGTCAGCAGTGCCAGGAGGACGCGGTGGCCGAGGAGGCCGCGTTCCCGCAGCCACCCGTCGACGTCATCGACTTCCTCGACGTCCTCGTCGTCCGCGTCTTCCCCGGCTGGCCACCTCCTCTGCATCGGCTTCGCTCCCCCTCCTTCCTCTCCGTTCGTCCCCGTAGGTGAGCGAGGTGAGCTGCAGTGCCCTTCCTTCGCTCCCCCTCTCAGCGTAGCATGCGTAGGAGAGGAGAGACCGACGCCTGCCGGAGTAGATGGTAGCCCGGCGTCGTTGCAGCATCAGCAGCTCCGGTGCAGTTTCGGTCTGCCAAGCGAGCACCTTTTCCCGTGCTTAGTTCGGGAATGGAACCCCTGGGGCCCCCGCGTCCCCCGCCGAGGGTCCTCCCTGCCGTAGGTGGTCGAGAGAGGCGCCGCCAGCTCTCTCTGGTTCGGCCGTCGGTGGGACTCCTCCTAGCAGCAGAGAGGCTTCTTCTGTTTCCACAACACGTTAGATCCAGTCGTCGATCTGTAGCAGGGTGGTAGTGGTAGTGCTGTCAGTGCCTATTGCCTGTAGGAGGGCGTGGGTTCGAGTCCCCCCCTCGGCACTTTCTTTTTAGGTTGTTTGGTTTTCGGTTTAGTGAACTGCAGGGAAACCTTACCCTGCTTGTTCCACCTCCCTTGTCATCAGCCATAGCAACAGCGCAGTGGATGGGTGTGGTGTGTTGCACCAGGGGCTCTGGGGTTTGAATCCCAGAGAGAACCCAATTCTTTTTCCTTTTTCTTTCTTGCTGTTTTTTTTGTTGTTTTCCCTTGCTTTGTGTGCTACTCCATGCCTAGATCAATGGGGGACATATGCCCTTATGTATTTTTACTTCCCTGTTATTTGTTGGAGGAGTAGGAGCGAGCATGTACGTAGGGTTCATATGTGATAGTAGTAGTGGTGTAGATTTATGTGTGTGTGAGTTTGTGCTTGAGGCTGAGTGTGTGTGCAAGTGTGTGTGTAACCCTACACACATGCTTGTGCAATTGCACAAGTCCTTGAGATTTAAGCCTTGGTGGTGGTAGCAGTTTTGTGCATGTGAGTGTGTTCCCCTTGTGCTTGGAGTTGGGTTCTTGCACTATGTGGTGCTAGAGTGTTTGATGTGTGTGAGAGCCTCACCCATGACAAGGCATGATGTGCCTTGATGTGCACATGAGCAAGCTTGGGTGTGATGGTGTTGGAATCATGATGGGAGTGTAGCCATTGTATGCTCTAACTAGATTGGGTAGGACTAGCTATATGTTATGCTTGACATATGTGTGTGTGTGGACTTCCCCACCTTTGCAAAACTAGGCACCTTCACATGTCTATATGTGAGAGGGCATGGTGTTTGTGTGTGGGGATAGTTTGGTAGATGTGCTTGTGATGTTGATGTGCATGACACAAACAAGGGGTTCAAACCCCCATGTCACTTTGTCATTGTGCACGTGAACCCAACCTTGGTAGTTGTGGTCTTAGTAGGGTGCTTTATGGAGTTGCATATTCAGTTTTGTGGCAAGTTTGCTCTTTGATTCCATGGAATAGGTGGAGCACAAGGGCATGAGTTTTTGTGTGATAGTAGTAGGGGTTTTGCTCTACACCATAGTGGTGTCAATTACCTCTTGGTGTTATGTGTGTGCAAACTATGCCTAGACAAAGTGGGCATGTGGCGAAAAATTCCAGATTAGTGAACTCTGAAATTTCACTAAGTCTGGGATGCTGGAAACATTTTCTTCTCTTATAGATGAGGATGTGCTGGTCATTCTGTTGAGAACTAGCCTTAGTTCAGTGCTAGGATTTTGAACCTGGTATGTTTGTGTAGCTCCCTATCAAATTTCAAATCATTTAGAGTCCAGTAGATTGTGTTTTCATTGTTGTCAAAAAGCTTCAGAACAGAGACAGAAACTCAGGTGCAGGAATTTTCACGAAGTCCCGGAGATCTGATGGTTTTGGGAAAGTTTGTGGCCTTGTATCTTCTAGAGTTTAATTCCTTTTGCTGTGATTCTTGCTGGTGCTTGTAGTGTTCTTGGTTGGCAACAGCCACATATATTATTTGTCACGTTTGAAGACCTGTAGCTATGTTGCATGTAGCTCCCAAATAGCTAAGATGCAGATTATGGCAGATTATGTAGTTTTGTCATTTTGATCAAAGTGTGTGCTTAATTGATGTTGTGGTGTTCTCCCTTGCTCAAATCCATTCATGTTGGGTTGTTACATGTCTTGGCAACCTGAGAATACCAGATTTGTGCCAATTGTGAGTGTGGTGTTGAATCTTCCACGTAGAGCTTCATATCTTGTTTCGTTGATTCCCGTTGATCCGTAGCTCCGTTTGCAATGATCTTTATATGGTTTTGCACCGTTTTCACGAGCCGCATCTGTTCATGTAATTATCATGCATGCCAAAATAGCTTAGTGTGCAGTTCTGTCCAGAAACTTGCAGTAGTTCTTTTTGCTTGTGCTAGTGATAGAAATAGTGGTGCATTCCCAAGTTTCATCTCATGCATCATGGGATTGTTGCATCTTGTGGTGATGCTGTTCATTGGCTGTTATTCTTATGTTGGGTAGCACCGGGATCGGAGAACGAATACGTGGAGTCAGGAGAGTACGTGCAGGACGAGCCAGAACCATTCCAAGCTGAGGATATCACAGGCAAGATGATATGACCTTGATTCCATCTCTAGACTTGTTATGTTAGTTTCGTTTCCATGTCATATTGCTCGCTGCCTACCACTGAAATTAAATTGCCTCTTCATATGCCATGAGCCCAAACACCGCACTCCTTCCTAGCAAACTTGTATGGCTAAGTAGGCTTGCTCAGCTACTAATGTTAGCGTTGCTAGTTGCAGGTGTTTTTTTTGACTCATGTGATAACATGAGCTTGATATCATTATATTAAATTCTGTTATTTATTTAATGCACCTATATACTTGGTAAATGACGGGAGGCCTAGCCTTTTGCCGGGTGCTTTCTTCCGTTATTGCCGCCTTAGTTACCGGCTACCGGTGTTTGATTCCATAATGATCGCTCCTAACACGTTCGGGGTTGTTATGGGGACCCCCTCGATAAATCGCGTAGTGCTAAGGCTTGTCCGGCAGGACCCAACATTGGTGTTAATTTGCTAACAACTTAATAATAATCTGCATAGGGAGTAGCTACCCCGAGGACTTTAATCAACAACCCGGGCCAGTGCTCCTCATGAGTGTTGGTCCAAACCAGGGCAGCTTATTACGCTCCCCGGGGCAACTCGGTGTTTTGGCGTGGTAACCATCGCTCATCCGGCGTGTCCTGAGACTGAGATACGCGGCTCTTATCAGGGTCGTCAACACGTCGGGAGGTCCTGCTAGCCTTGTCTTACCTTAGCGAAATATCTTGCGTATAGGAATCCCAGTGAGGCTTTGGGTTCCCCCAGAGTTGAGGTTTTCCTCTAAGGAATCCGACGAGATCACGAGATTCGTGATAGAGGATGCCTTTGTGGCCTGTGTTCGTTTGTGATGGACTAGTTGGAGCACCCCTGCAGGGTTTAATCTTTCGGAAAGCCGTGCCCGCGGTTATGTGGAAACTTGGAATATTTTGATAACATCCGGTATTAGAGAACTTAAACATAAATAAATAAAACTGCCAACTGTGTGCGTAACCGTGACTGTCCCTTCGAAGATCTCTCTTCGATCGGGAACACTGTGGGGTTATGAATGCCGTAGGTAGGTGTTCACGATCACTTAGTGATCAAGTAAATCCGACCGTTAGTGTAGACCACCTTTACTTCTACTTTGCGTAAGTTAGCCACTTAATCAAGCATAGGTTGCTGCAGCCTGATACACTTCATCCTTACCCTACCTAATAACATGACTAGTTCTGGCACCAAGGTCTTAGATTGCTGAGTCCCCGTGGCTCACGGATTCCTCCAAAACTCCCAGCAGGTTCAGGTACCCCAGAGACAGATGATCCCGACGTCACCCAGCTGGCGTGGCAGTACGACGAAGAGACAGACCTCCTCTACGTGAACTACCCCGAGGACTGAGGCGTGGTCGTGATCGTGGGCCTGCAGCAGGGTAGCATAGCATTTTCCATGTTTTGTAGTCCGTAGCGGAACTACCTTGATTGTATCTGTGTTGTACTCTGAGTTTTAATAAGAAGACAGTTGAATCCCGAATTGTCTACTTTTATTATTATTTGTGCTATGTTACTTGCTTGCGAAACGCTTAGATGCGCTTCTTTCCTATTCGGGGACCTCGACCCCCAGATCGGAAAGGACCGCATCTTGGTCATTACAGACATACTCATCAATGAGATCACCGGGTACTCTGTATGCAAGCATCCAAATAGTTGCAATGCATTTCTGATAGGATGAGAATCCAATCTTTTTGAGGGCATCCTCCTTGCACTTGAAAAACTTATCGTACGCCACCCCACCCCCCATCCCCTCCCCCCCCCCCCCCGCATACGGTTGAACACATGTCTAACCATCCAGAAATGGCATCAGAATAGGTGGTGTCTCAAGAGCGGTTTAGGGGACAGAAGTAGTCTTGCCAGAGTAGGTAATGGCCGCTCTCTTGGTCGCCTCCCCACCTAACTCTCTCACAACCCACCTCCCACCTCGGATCCCCTGGCCCGATCCCCTGCCCCCCCCCCCCACTTCCCACCGACGCAGCCCCCCCCCCACGAGAGGAACACCTCACTATCGAGCCCCTCCCCCACGAGCACCCCTCCTTCCCTCGGCTCCTCTCCCTCCAGACCCCCCCCCCCCCCCGTCGGCCCCAGATCCTCCCTCCGGGACCGAGCCCCTTCCCCGCCGGCCGAAGCACCCCCGGAACCTCGTCTCCCGTCGGCCCCCAGCGTCGGCCGGAGCCCCTCTCGGCGGCACCATCTCCGGGGGGACCTCCCCACCGGGGCCCCTCTCGGCGACCTCTCCGGCGACCGTCACCATCGGCACCGCCTCGTCCTCCTCCTCGCCATCACCTCCGCCTCCCGAGAACTCCGGCTTCACCGGGCCCTCTCCTCAACATCGGTGAGCCCCTCCTCGGGATCCTCCCAACATCTCCTTCCTCGCGCCGTCCCGGTTCCGTTCCGGCAAACGGCGTTCCGATCCGACGCCGTTAGGTTCGCGTAGGTGATCTTGGAGATATCTCTCTCTCTCTCTGTGATGTTGAGTTTTGTGTTAAACAGAGAGGTTGGAGAGAGAGAGTCTTAGAAAGAAACAAAAATAAACCATGTATTTGTGTATGTATGTATACATGTCGTACGTATTTTGTATGCATGAGATGCACGATGTATGTATTTATGTGTGTAGGTATATGAAGAATACGTGTATGTAGAAAAATGTGTATGTGGCCTAAGCCACTTAGCGGTGGGGCCAACTCACCCCGTTGTCTATGACAGGGAGGCCCCACAACCTCTTTTAAAGAAAAGTGAAAATGGAAATATAAATATAAAAATAATGTTTTTATTAAATAAATAAATAGATATATTAATTAATTAGTTAATTGGGTAATTAGAATAATTAGAGTATGACACGTGGGTCCCCCACTAAATTAATCTGATTAATTACTATTTAATCTTAATTAAAAACTTGTACCTATGACGCATGGGACCCATGGGTCACTTGACCAGTCAACTGTTGATGTGAGCATGACATCATGCTGATGTCGTGATTGCATTTAATAAATTTAATTAAATCTGTTTTTAATTCCTAATTAATTAATAAAACTTTAAAAATTAATATTAAATAATCCTTAAGTCATATCAACATATTTTTAACATGAAAGTTGATCAGCAGAACGAGACGAACCCGGATACACGGTCCATTCGTGTGTCACGCGTCCCTAGCATAGCAAACATGGAACATTTCCATCGTTTTCCATCTGTCCGGTAGTAGCTCGAGACCCGGAAAATGTCGTCAGATAATCTTCCGACCCATCTATGACGGATGTTGCTGCGTTAGCTCATGTCTAGCCTGCATTCTTGCCATGTCATGCATTGTGTTGCACTGTTGCTATTATTTATTGTTTCTTCCCCCTCTTCTTACAGCTAGACCCCGAGACTGACGCTGCTGCCGGGTACATCTACGACCCTGCCGATCAGTCCTTTGCCGCAGAGCAGCAAGGCAAGCAAACCCCCCTTGATCATTCCTATATCGCCTATGTCTTTCTTCCTATTGCTTGCATTAGTATTTTGCTACTGTTGTAGATAGCTCCTATATCTTATGCATAGCCTATTTTTCATGAACTGTTACTTTCAGTCATGTACTTTTAACCTGCTTAGTATAGGTGGAGCAGTCATCCCTTGTGACCCCGTACTCCAGTTGCCCCGCTTGATTTCAAATCTCGATCTTTGATCGACGAGCCAGACCCGACACATCACATACACCCCCCTTAGTTGTACGAGCTACACAGATACTATCGGATACCGAGGGTGACACCTCGCTAAGTACTCCTGTTGATATCTCTGTAGTATAGCTAGTCAGTCATGGTTATCGAGGGTGATTCCTCTTTCACCATTCCCGACGATGCCTCTGTCGTGCAACCCCTCAAGTGTGGGACCCTCGAGGGTGATTCCTCTAAACCCACCTTGAGGATACATCGTTCGGAATCCAATGAGGGTGATACCTCGGATTCCTCCCGATGTTACAACCACACACTTACTCGACCATGTTACTCGGATCATTGGTGTTTAGTTGTAAGGCGGGTGGATTTCCGCGAGACTGTGTCAATGGCCTAATTAAAATGTTAATGGATTTGGGTGTTTGATCTGGGTTGGTCGGAGACCTTTTCGCACTAACCGGCTACATGGGAAGAATTATGGGTACTCGGCGTCATGGTATCAGCTGAAGCTTTTCAGATGTCAGCAACGTAGTGGTGCGCGCCCGAGTGGTCCCGATATGCATCACGCTTGTGATTAAGGGATACTAGGACTGACGTCGGCCGCCCTCACATCATGCAGGAGCGCGGAGGGGAACTGGGCCCATGAACCCTTTGCGCTTAGGATTTAGACCGGCGGGCTCGCCTCTCTGATTAGTCTTAGGTGGGGCTGCGACGTGTCGATATTCTAAGGCCGGGCAGGACCCAGAAAAGTATGTCCGGCCAGAGTGTTATCGAGCGTGACGCGACATGTGGTGCACCCCTGCGGGGATGAAAATTAACTATGCGAATAGCCGTGTCCACGGTTATAGGACGACTTGGAGTTGTGCCCTGATCTTATACAACTACAATTGTTACTTAACTGGATTTAGTTGCCTCGGGATTGCTTCCTCTCAGGGAGTCGGTGGAGGATCTTTGGGCATGACCTCACTTTAATATGCTGCAACAATATGACTATTATTGTGTTACCTTGTTCTACTCTCGTCTATTGCTGCAAGACCCTGAAGATGCTAGTCTTCGATAGGACTAGGCCTTCTCTCTCTATTCTCGCATTGCTGCAGTCACTCCACATATAAACCCCCTTCTTTGATACTGATGCATACTTAGAATAGTGCTGATGTAAGACTTGTGAGTACTTTGGATGAGCACTCATCGTTGCTTTGCTCCCCCTTTATCCCCTTAATCCGTTGCTGCGACCAGATAATGGAGCCCAGGAGTGGAGTTTCCTGCCGACGCCTAGGTAGGAGGCCTCGCCTCGTTCGATCGTTGTATCTTTTGTGCTAGCCTTCTCTAAGACACCCCATGTTTTATGTTTGTACTCAGATATTGTTGCTTCCGCTGACTCGTGTGTTTATCGAGCTTCCGTATTCTAGACCTCGAGGCCCCTGGCTTGTAGTATGAAGATGATGTTGTTTTATTTGTGTCTAGAGTTGTGTTGTGATATCTTCTCGTGAGTCCTTGGGATTGATCGTACGCATTTGCGTGTATGATTAGCGTACGATTAAACCGAGGGCGTCGCAAGTTGGTATCAGAACCGACTGCCTGTAGGTAGCCCCCTTTCCAACTCCTTGGCCGAAGTTGAGTCTAGTGTTTGAAAAACTTTACTAACACTGATGTTGTGGCTTACGGGCCCACATCTCAATTGGGTGGTATTAGTATCTTTTACTCCTTTCCTATACTCTGGGCTCTACTCTCTCTTCTCTTCCGGGTCAAAGATTTTACGAACTCTAACATTAGGTTCTCGTAATCACATCTACCCGGAGAGCCCCGCAATTCCAGACAATGACTTGATCCGTCAGAAGACTCCAAGGAAAATCTCTGATGTTCCCTCGAGAACCTGTGATCATCGCTTTTGCAATTTTCCCTTCCTCCGTCAACCCCTATGGATGACGACATACAAATGTCGTCCATACTTTCTTTTCCAATTGCTCTTGTTTTACAAGATGCAATGAATTATCTTATCGGGGATCCGTCTGTCATCAATTGTCATGGGTTTCAAAAGTTCTTCGAACTGCTATTCGACCTTTCGGGATCCTCAGTAGCCTATTGCTTTTGACCTTTCTCACCTACTTGTGTTCTGGTTGAATCCATATGTCTAGCCGCATTCATTAAATTCCTTTGTGAATTTCCTGTGATCTTATTGATTCAACCTTTGTATGAATGCACACAACCATGTGTTGATACTCATAAATTACCTTCCGGCTCGGACATCCTTTCGAACAGAGCTGGTTCTCGACGAATCAACTTGGTTGGTTGTCCATCCAAGTCCATTCAACTTACTGGTATTTGACCATAGCATCTGTTTATGACACACCAATCTGGAAATCTTAATTCCTTTGGTAACTAAGTATCAATATTTTTCAGATGTTCTATAACCCGATGCATTGCATCCTATCTCCCTTTGATTGAGTACCGATACTCACATCCGATCATTTGTGGATTGCCAGACTCATTCTGAGTTATTATCCGACGGCGTCCCTTTACATTCAAAAAAAATTGTGATAGTTTTCCACTCATACATAATGTCATTGGTAAATTGTGTCTTCTCCATCTGATAAATTGTATCCTATACTTTGGTCAGCCATGCCCTTCAAGCATGTGTTAATTACTCTTGGAGTGTATGGTATATGTTCCTAAGATGCCCCTATGGGTGAACCTATGCCTTACTAAATCAATATGACCCGAAGAGTTTTCACGATTCTTACTCTTCTAGTGTTTTGACGAATGTTCTTTCAAATCTACAACCTGATCAAAGGCGAGGAATAAATGGCAGGTGATGCATTGATGAAGTGGGAGTCGATCTTGAACTTTGTGTTCATGCCCATGGAAACGGCATTGATCCTATCATAGAAATTTCTCATAACAATACTCATTCATTCTCTGGTTTAAATCTGGTATATGTGATCTTGTCCTTTGCAATCATGGTTCCGACCATGTTGTCCTGCCTTGGTTTCATTCTCAGACGAGTTAAAGTACTTGTCTTCTTCAGATCAACACACCGGTCCAAACCTTAAAGTTGATCTACCTCCGAATATTATTCCTTGTAGCTCGAGGATATCGCGGAGCTATGAAACTTCTTGTGAGCTCCTCATCAACTATGATAATTTTCCTTATTTCCAGTTGCCTCGTGTTTAAGTTGTTGGACACGCGAGTACATCGATAACTGAATCGAGTATGCATTGCAATTCAAAAAGTTTTTAGTAATCTTCCTTGTTTATGAGTTTGTACTCGGTCATGTCATTCCAAACTGTTAAGCTACAACATCATTGCAATGCTAAAGCTTGACCCTGCTAAATACGTCCTTCATCCCTGGAACAAGATTCCAACAGTGCACTAAGTTACATCGAGCTTTCTACATCATATTGGTTGTTTTGAAAGGCAATCTCAATTCTGAGCTAGGAGTCTTATATGTGATTCCGACAACCTCTTGCTTCATCATTCCCTTGCTTGTTGTCGTCGCTGACGATTACATCTTCATGAAGCTTCTCGACAAATGTGTCGTGATAATCATCAGCATTATGAGCTCTTGCAGGGTATCAATCGAATGCATGATGAGAAATACCATCCTTGCACCCTTGATGGTTTGCATTATCATCGACATCCTTGTTTGCCTTCTCTCCAACACAAACTTGTTCATGTTTAGTGTTGTCCTGTGTGTTCCTCACTATCCAGCTTATGATTATCTTCTACCTTGGAGTATTACTATCTTTTCTATCAAGAATGTTGTGAGAATCATTGCAACTCTTAAGAATTCTTGATATAGCAATACTTCTCGCCATCACCATTCATTCTTGGTCCCGTGTTGTTTCAAACCGGACTACCAACAACTGAACTCTCATGTGTGATTCCAAAACTTCTCGCAACCCTATTGCCTTCAAGTTAACAACGGATTGTTTCATTCTTAAGTGTGTTGGGTGTTGACTCATCATTTTTGACATTGGTTGTGCTACTCCGTTCGTGTTCCGAGTGCACCCCTTTGACCAATGTTTAATTGTTGTTGATCCCTTGAGCATGCGACATTATACCATTTCACTTGACAAGTGCTATCTCCTTGATATTATAAATTTTGAAAATTCGTCTCTGTCAAAATCTTGAGGGATTGTTGTTGAGCCCATCGGCCGCACCCTCAAGTTCTCCATGGTACGTGATGAAGCTTTTGAAAGCACTATCTTTGTACCTAACTCATGAAGAATATGTTGGGTAGAAGAAGTGTATTTCCCAAAGTTCACGTGCACTCTTTCCGCCGTGAATATGTGAAATTTTTGTTTCGCTTCCTTTCAGGAAATACCAAATCATTCATGCATGTGCAAGTGTTATATATGAAGAGTTGTTATCTTCACTTCATATAGCTTCTCTTAGCACGCCAAGCCACTGACTGGTTTGATCAAGGGAAAATAAGTTCATTCATAAGCGTTAATCCAGATTTACAAATGGAACCTTGTTGTCCTCGATGATGGTTTCCAAATGAGGACTCAGTTGCATTTTGAGGTAAGAATTCTAGGTGGGCACGAATGTCTTGACATTGTGTTCATATGTCTTACAGTTGAACTCAGGATTCAAGAATTGCTTGTGTAGCTCATATCATGAGAATCTTGCAGCTTCATTTTCTTCTCACGCATTTTGAGTCTGAGGTATCCTGACACCAATCGGATCTGAATCTCGGGCAGATACGATGGTTGAAACATTTTCCAATAATTATAACTTTGGTCTTATGTAATCTGGTACGGTGATGTCTTGTCTCGCACACCGGGCCGAAGGACCTATTGTTATAAATTCTTCCATACTTAAGGTTAGACATTCTACCATGCGGAAACTAAATGGCTTATTTTATAAGTTGTTTTTTATGGATCCTTGTGTAGCCAAATCCAACCTTTGTCTGATGACCATGTCGATGCTACCTCGAAGCACGGACGTGGTACTTTAGATTTCAATAGGGACATTGGAAGCGCAATGTTAAATTGTTCCTGATCAATTATCCAACCCGTATGGTATGGGTAAAAATCATGATTCTTCTTGCCTCTTTATCAAAATGGTTGTGTATTGGATGACCTATCAGGTATACCATACTCTATGTTTTCCTCGGGAATGGTATACTTTAATACTTGTGTGTGTGGACACATTTTTCCTTCCTATTGGTCTGTTTGACCTTTCTTGTGGCATTACTTATCTAAGCAGTGTTAACTCCCTGCTTAGGTAAAAATCTCGGTATACAACTCTGTCAATAAGACCCTGTTGCTATTGTGGATAACATTCCAGTAGCCGCCGGTGGACAAGAACTTTGCCTTTTGGTCCGCCTCGTTTCAACGAGCAGGTAAATGGTTCTATTCGTCCCCCACCCTTGGTACCGATGTTGTTCCAACATAACGGACGGGCTATCCTCTGACATGTCTTGTTACCAAGACCGTATAATATGTCACCCCTGTGCCTACTCTCGTCCCACATGGTGGACCCATAACCCAAAGTTCCACACGATTGAAACCTGACTCTCCTGTACATCTTTTGGCTCCGAATTATCCTTTGCAGTTGGCTTCGTATGGAATTCCCGAGCCACCGTCCAATGGAATGATCACTCTTCGGTCTGGATATTATCCAACATACTGAAGATCAAGTCCGCATCATTCGTGAGAATCTGAAGTCGACTCAGTTCCATCAGAAAAGTCAGTATGACCGACATCATTAGGATGTGGTCTATCAACCTGTCGAAAAGGCATATCTTCGTGTCACATCAATGAGAGGCGCATACCGTTTTGTAATCAAGGGCAAGTTAGCTCCTCGCTATATTGCTCCTTTCACTGTTCTCGAAAGGCATGGGAGAGTGGCTTATCAATTGGAACTGTCGTCGAACCTTTCTCAGGTTCACGATGTCTTCCATGTTTCTCAGCTCCGTCGCTGCTTCAAGGATCCTATTCGAGCAGTGGATCATGGTATGCTTGAGCTGCAACAAGACCTCTCTTATAAAGAGCATCCGGTCCGCATTCTCGACCAAGCTGGGCGTAAAACTCGTCGCAAAGTCACCAAGTTCCTTAAGGTGCAGTGGTCAAATCATTCTGAAGATGAAGCCACTTGGGAACGCGAGGATCATCTTCGTGATGAATACCCCGGGCTCTTTCCTTCTACCTCTTAATTCTCGGGACGAGAATTCTTGTTAGGGGAGAATTGTGACATCCTTGACTTTTGCTACAGTGGTGATTGTAATTAAGCGACAATGATCCCGCGCTAATGATGCCACGTCATCGTGGATTATATCAATGTTCTCGTGTTAGTTGAAACCGAATCAAAATTCGAAACTAAAATTAAAGTCGAACGAGAAAAGAATTCGGTTGTTGAGATAAAAATGTCACGGGAGTTATAAAGATTCCCTAGCGGATTATAATATTAAATCGGGCACTTTTGGAATCATTGATAATCCCAATATATTTAAGAAAGGAGCTTTAAACAAATTAAGTAAATAAAATATAGTAAATGAAAATAAATAAATAAAAGAAAGAATTAAAAGTATAAATTATAAATTATAAAAGAAAGTAAATAGAATTGAATAATAAAAAGAATTAGAATTAATAATAAAAAGAAAGTATTTTTAAAAAAGGAAAAGAACCCCCCTGGCCGAATTGGGCCTACCAGGCCCTAATTCGGCCCACCCCTCCGTGGGTATAAAGCCCGAGGAGGGGCAAACCCTAGTCGAAACCCACCCCATCCCAGCTCCCCGCCGCCGCCAAAGGCTCCCTGGCCTCGCCTCCCACCAACCCCCTCGAGGGGGGCCCCTCACACCTACCCCCCCCCGGGGCGCTCGCACCAGCCCCGCTCCCGAGCCCAAGCGCTCGATCCTCACCTCTCGGTAACCCCCACCCAACCCGCTCGCCTCCACCTACCCCACGAGAGACCGGTTCCCTCCCCACCTAACTCTCTCGCAACCCACCTCCCACCTCGGATCCCCTGGCCTGATCCCCTGCCCCCCCCCCACTTCCCACCGACGCAGCCCCCCCCCCACGAGAGGAACACCTCACGACCGAGCCCCTCCCCCACGAGCACCCCTCCTCCCCTCGGATCCTCTCCCTCCAGACCCCCCCCCCCCCCCCGTCGGCCCAAATCTTCCCTCCGGGACCGAGCACCTTCCCCGTCGGTCGAAGCCCCACCCCCGGAACCTCGACTCCCGTCGGCCCCCCGCGCCGGTCGGAGCCCCTCTCGGCGGCTCCAACTCCGGGGGGGCCTCCCCACCGGGGCCCCTCTCGGCGACCTCTTCGGGGACCGTCACCACCGGCACCGCCTCGTCCTCCTCCTCGCCATCACATCCGCCTCCCGAGAACTCTGGCTTCACCGGGCCCTCTCGTCAACGTCGGTGAGCCCCTCCTCGGGCTCCTCCCACCATCTCCTTCCTCGCGCCGTCCTGGTTCGTCCCGGTTCCGTTCCGGCAAACGATGTTCCGATCTGACGCCGTTAGGTTCGCGTAGGTGATCTTGGAGATATCTCTCTCTCTATGATGTTGAGTTCTCTGTTAAACAAAGAGGTTGGAGAGAGAGTCTTAGAAAGAAATAAAAATAAACGATGTATTTGCGTATGTATGTATGTATAAATGTCGTACGTATTTTGTATGTATGAGATGCACGATGTATATATTTATGTATGTAGGTATATGAAGAATACGTGTATGTAGAAAAATGTGTATGTGGCCTAAGCCACTTACCGGTGGGGCCAACTCACCCCGCTGTCTTTGACAGGGAGGCCCCACAACCTCTTTTAAAGAAAAGTGAAAATGAAAATATAAAAATAAAAATAATGTTTTTATTAAATAAATAAATAGATATATTATTTAATTAATTAATTGGGTAATTATAATAATTAGAGTATGACACGTGGGTCCCCCACTAAATTAATCTGATTAATTACTATTTAATCTTAATTAAAAACTTGTACCTATGACGCATGGGACCCACTCGTCAGTTGACCAGTCAACTGTTGATGTCAGTATGACATCATGTTGATGTCATGATTGCATTTAATCAATTTAATTAAATCTGTTTTTTAATTCCTAATTAATTAATGAAACTTTACAAATTAATATTAAATAATCCGTAAGTGAGATCAAAATATTTTCAACATGAAAATTGATCAGCAGAACGAGACGAACTCGGATACACGGTCTATTCTTCTATCACGCGTCCCTAGCATAGCAAACATGGAACATTTCCATCGTTTTTCATTTGTCCGTAGTAGCCCGAGACCCGGATAATATCGTCAGATATTCTTCCAACCCGTCTATGACGGATGTTGCTGCGTTAGCTCATGTCTAGCCTGCATTCTTGCCATGTCATGCATTGTGTTGCACCGTTGCTATTATTTATAGTTTCTTCCCCCTCTTCTTACCGGTAGACCCCGAGACTGACGCTGCTGCCGGGTACATCTACGACCCTGTCGATCAGTCCTTTGCCGCAGAGCAGCAAGGCAAGCATATCCCCCTTGATCATTCCTATACCGCCTATGTCTTTCTCCCTATTGCTTGCATTAGTATTTTGCTACTGTTGTAGATAGCTCCTATATCTGATGCATAGCCTATTTCTTATGAACTGTTACTTTGAGTCTTGTACTTTTAACCTGCTTAGTATAGGTGGAGAAGTCATCCCTTGTGACCTCGTAGTCCAGTTGCCCCGCTTGATTTCAAATCTCGATCCTTGATCGACGAGCTAGACCCGACACATCACATACACCCCCCTTAGTAGTACGACGCTACACAGATACTATCGGGTACCGAGGGTGATACCTCGCTAAGTACTCCTGATGATATCTCCGTAGTATAGCTAGTCGGTCGTGGTTATCGAGGGTGATTCCTCTTTCACTATTCCCGACGATGCCTCTGTCGTGCAACCCCTCAAGTGTGGGACCCCCGAGCGTGATTCCTCTAAACCCACCTTGACGGATACATCGTTCGGTATCCAATGAGGGTGATACCTCGGAGTCCCCCCGATGTTACAACAACACAGTTACTCGACCATGTTACTGGGATCATTGGTGTTTAGTTGTAAGATTAGTGGATTCCCGCGAGACTGTGCCAATGGCCTAATTAAAATGTTAATGGATTTGGGTGTTTGATCTGGGTTGGTCGGAGACCTTTTCGCACTAATTGGCTACGCGGGAAGAATTATGGGTACTCGGCGTCGCGGTATCAGCCGAAGCTTTTCAGATGTCAGCAACGTAGTGGCGCGTGCCCGAGTGGTCCCGATATGCATCGCGCTTGTGATTAAGGGATGCTAGGACTGACGTCGGCCGCCCTCGCATCGTGCAGGAGCGCGGAGGGGAACTGGGCCCATGAACCCTTTGCGCTTAGGATTTAGACCGGCGGGCTCGCCTCTCTGATTAGTCTTAGGTGGGGCTACGACGTGTCGATATTCCGAGGTCGGGCAGGACCCAGAAAAATATGTCCGGTCAAAGTGTTATCGAGTGTGACGGGACATGTGGTGCACCCGTGCAGGGATGAAAATTAACTATTCGAATAGCCGTGTCCACGGTTACAGGACGACTTGGAGTTGTGCCCTGATCTTATACAACTAGAATTGTTACTTAACTGGATTTAGTTGCCTCGGGATTGCTTCCTCGCAGGGAGTCGAGGGAGGATCTCTGGGCGTGACCTCACTTTAATATGCTGCAACAATATGACTATTATTGTGTTACCTTGTTCTACTCTCGTCTATTGCTGCAAGACCCTGAAGATGCTAGTCTTCGATAGGACTAGGCCTTCTCTCTCTATTCTCGCATTGCTGCAGTCACTCCACATATAAACCCCCTTCTTTGATACTGATGCATACTTAGAATAGTCCTGCTGTAAGACTTGCGAGTACTTTGGATGAGTACTCACCGTTGCTTTGCTCCCCCTTTGTCCCCTTGATTCGTTGCTGCGACCAGTTGATGGAGCCCAGGAGTGGAGTTTCTTGCCGACGCCTGCCGCCCCGATGGTGTCTTCTTCTTGGAGACCGCTGAAGATAGGAGTAGTTTAGGAGGTTCCCAGGCAGGAGGCCAAGCCTCGTTCGATCGTTGTATCTTTTGTGCTAGCCTTCTCTAAGGCACCCCATGTTTTATGTCTGTACTCAGATATTGTTGCTTCCGTTGATTCGTGTGTTTATCGAGCTTCCGTATTCTAGCCCTCGAGGCCCCTGGCTTGTAATATGAAGCTGATGTTGTTTTATTTGTGTCTAGAGTTGTGTTGTGATATCTTCCCGTGAGTCCTTGGGATTGATCGTACGCATTTGCGTGTATAATTAGCGTACGATTAAACCGAAGGTGTCACAGGGCGCCCTGAAAGAAGTCGGCTGGTGAAGAGCCTCGCGCCTGTGTGAGACCAGGGAACGGGCCTGGAGGCACGATGGCAAACATGAACGGTGTTTGATGATCGAGGTAGTCGTGCTTACCTGCTATTGGTAGGGGATGCGAGGGTGTGGCTGCATCGACGTCGGGGTGATGCGACGGTCAGTCCACCAAGTGCACTCGAGCACGGTCGATCGGGGGGTGGCATGCTGTTGGGCGAGGTTAGAGCGGAGGCAGCCGACGACAGATAGGTTGGTCAGGTGTGTTGGTTGTCAATGGAAGGAAGCCGGAATGAAGAATGGCCAATGTGACATGATCTAGGCGAAGGACAAGGACAGGTGTTACGTGTCCACGACGACACAAACGCAGGCGAAGGACACGAATGGGTGTTGCGCGCATCCAATACGTGTCCACGCAACCCAAATTTGGGTCTAAAATGAATCACGCGCAGACAAAAACACATGTTGTCTGGTTAAGCGATTTTTCTATCCGTTTCTACCCAAATGGACAGGCCCCAGACAGTTTGAGTTGCTCTACTCCGTTTCTACCAAAATGGACATGCTCCAGACAGTTTAAGTTGCTCTAATCCATAGTAGTTATTCGGCTTGATGATTTTGGGCAATGAGTACTAGCTGGGCCTTGGGTTGGGTGCCGGCGGGACACTCATCGGGATTGGTAACGAGCAGTCTCATTCAGGCAATGGGATGCCGTGAGACTCAGAGCAAGTAGAATAGGATGATGTAGGCAGGCTCTAAGACTTAAAATAATATAATTGTGCTGAATTGAAAGAGAAAGAAGAGGAGAGAGAAGAAAAGCGGACTACAAACTAACAGCCAGCTATAACACGTGCTCCTAGACACTTTGTGAAAAAGAATGATGGGCCTTGTATCAATAAAGTAATACTTATTTACATCTACCTATTGTATTTGTCGGCTACAAGCTTTGTTATAGATGACGTATCAATATCATACAGCCAGCACCTGGCTGTACTATTAACCATGCTCTCAGACGATCGTGACGAAATGGGAGCGGGGCAAGGTGGGACTCGGGCAGCGGTGACGAGAATGAACCGGGCATGCTTTGGGCCTTCGACGCCGGCACCATGGAGTGGAAAGCCGACAAAAGGAGCTAGCAGTACGTCAGGGGTAATCTCTAGCGAAACCCTTAGACAAGTAATGGAAAAGCAAAATCAACGGTTTACTGTGAGTGAGCCAATCTGGCAAAAAAATGTGCATGGAAATTACTTTTAACTCTACGGAAACATCAAAAAACTGACATTTTTCATGGCAGTTTACGTTGGCACAATGATGGTAAATTTAGTTTTAAGCAAGACAATTTTCTAACACAAAATGAACTGAGATAGATTAACCATGCTCATCGCCAAGAACATAATTTGCCATAAAACTGTTTATCACGGTAAAAAGAAAACTCTGAATTAAGATTTGTAGTGGAATGTTCAGCTGCAGAGAATGTGTGCTGGAATGGAATTCCTTGTCAGAAAGCAAACAAGCCACGAACATCATTTAAGAAATAATCTTATAATCCATAATCAAAGTCCTTGGCGAAGTCCTATGGAAAAGCAAAACAATTTAGGAGGAGCTCAAAATAACAAATGGTTTGAAGATTCAGCACGGCAACCAATGTTAAGATTGCTTCTCTTCATACCCTCTGATACCATCATGATATCATTGCTGTAGCTGACAGCCAAGCGATGACAAGAAAATTTGACGTCTGAGAACAACACGAGCCCTACTTGATGTACTGCGAGACCCACTTAAACCCATCACCATAGCCCATCTTGCGGACAACACTGCACATGAACACCTCAAGAGGCCGGACATTGGAGTCAACAAGATTCACCTTGCCCTTCCCAGTTGTGAAGTTGCTAAGGCCTAGGTGATATCGCAGCTCTTCTTCAGAGGCTGCATATGGGATGTCAATCTTATTGCCAAGGATGAGAAATGGGACATTTGCCAAGGAATCATCAGAAAGGAGAGCATCAAGCTCCTTTTTCGATTCAGTAAAGCGCTCTTTGTCATATGCATCAACCAAGTATACTACAGCATCAACCTGTTGGGACAAAAACAAAGTTAGCAAGAACATGAAGAAGTGTCCTCTCTCGTCACATGAATAATGACGGAGCTATTCGGTAGAAGGAACATGCATATCCAACAATGCAAGAGCACCAAAATAAGTTAGCATAAAGCCGCAGATGGAAACAGCAAATTGACCATAAATGTCCACACAGAATAATGTCTTGCTACAACTGTAAGCGGAATGAAATATGGTGATAAACACCAATGAGGATAGTCCAATAAATAGTCAGTCCACTATCCAATAAGAGCAGCTGAGCTCATATTAAAGTAAGGAACTTGGGAGCTTAAACCACACATTGTGATAACCAAATAATCTAAATACCACTATGACAGCTACCAAACTGTTGCACCGTGGAGAACAACAACACAGAACTACCTACTCCACGCAAAGGTGTACGTGTTGTCTGATGAATTCGTATTGCCTGGTGAAAATCCTAGGATGCACTACCGGGAGCATGGTCAAAATGCAGGAGTAACACATGAAGTTTGCAGAAAACTGCGACTATAATTCATCGATGATTTCTGTAGAATTCTCACTTCTCAAATGGGGCATAACGAATTGATTATAGAAAGCATAGATGATTCTATCACATACCACCAAGCAATGGCATGCCCAGGGGGTGTGCCGTAGCAAACCCAGAAATTTGCGAATTTATTTTTTTGGCCCAGATCGAACTGGCGCCCAGCCGCCCAGCCAACCTTCTCTTTAGTCCCGAGCAACCGATTGAGAGACACAAAGCGCTGCCACAACCCACGCACCCTGCAGCGACCTCCCATCCCCATCCGCTCGACTGTAGCCAACCAACCGCCGCTCTGCTCCCCTTCGAAGGAGTGCTGCGTACAGCTCTGCTGGATCTCCTTCCACGAGCAAGCACACGCCGGACCCGGGCGGCTGCTGCTCTGGAGGAGTTCCTGCTACCGCCTCCAGCCCCCCCTACCATTCTGACGGTCATCGCCACGCCGAAGGAGCTAGACTAGTACTGCCTCCCTCCTCCCATCCCCACTGCCACTGCCCATCCGGCCTGATCCATCGGTCACTCCCTCACATGAATTCATGATGCAGATTTCGGAGATTGGACACATTGCAGATTGCAGAATCCCTCAAAATGGTTCATCTGTGGCTAAGAACATTGCAGATTTTGGCATTGTGTAGCGGCAGTAGTGGCCAGTGCAATTTTGTGCTTTTGGCATTCTGTAGTCAAGTGGTCAATGGCTCAGTTCAATTTTAGCATTGTGAAATAGTTCATCTGTAGACTGTAGTGGCTAAGAAGTACTCCCTCCTTTCCGGTTTACAGGGCTCAAATCTGAAATCTCATCAATCAAGGTGAATTGTGAGTGGATGACACTAGTTCTAACTAGCCAATAAAATGTTTCTCACATATTCAATTTTCAAGGCAATAAATGTAGCATCCTCCCTTTCATTGGACTTAATTTTCAAGGCAATAAATGTAGCATCCTCCCTTTCATTGGACTTGCATGATGCATGTAGAAAAAGATGCATGCATGACCACTAATTTGCTTTCCCTTATCTCTATGAATTAAATATGGTGTGAGACTCAAAGCACTTTAACTCAACTAGACTCAAAATGAGCCTACTATAATGGAAATGTGAAATTTTGGAGATGAGCCATATAAACCGGAAAGGAGGGAGTAAGAACAGTGCTAAGAAGTACTCCCTCCGTTCCATAATGTAGTGCATATAGATTTTCTGGAAAGTCAAACTTTACAAATTTTGAAATATATATAATATGAAAACACTTTTCTGATGTATATAATAAGGGAATCGTTTCCATACGGCGCACCGGCCGAACCGACGCGCCGGTCGCCCCCTCGCGCGCGCGGGCCCATGCAACATTTTTCCCACCCGCGCGCTTCGCTGGTCAGTGGATGCAACATTTTTCGTCTAAATTTGTTGCAACCAGCGTCATTTTTGCTGCAAGCATTTTTTTACTACATTTTGTCTTAGTAAAAAAGCTGCATATACGTTTGGTTGCAACTCCAGTTCGTCGGATTTTTCGTTACATTCGATGTTTTTTTACTTTTGCTACACCCGTGTTAATTTTTGCTACAACCGGCATCATGTTTTGCTGCAACCGTTCACTAAAAAAGTTGCATACACGTCACGTAAATATTTGTTACAACTGGCGTTTGACTTTTGCTACCATGCACCATCAGCTTCGTTTTTTTGCTACGATCACGTAGATATTTTTTTGCTACAAATTTTTTTTTGTTGCAACCGTTGAAAAAATTGCTGCATCGCATCAAAATTTTGCTGCATAGGGGGGAAAATGTTGCATGCAGATCCAACGGTGCGGACGCGCGGCGGTTGGTGGATCGCGCGGCCGGCTGAAAGTTTCGACCGGCACGCCGGCGCAGATCACTCTCCCCATATAATAATATGTATTTGGTATTCTAAATGTATATACTTTTTTCTACTATAAACTAGGTCAAAGTTTGTCAAGTTTGACTTCTTACAGAATTTATATGCACTACATTCTGGAACAGGGGGAGTAAGAACAATATCACCTATAGGAAGTCGTCAGTGCAATTTTGGCATTGTGCAGTCAGGTAGTCCAGTATTCCAATTTGGTAGAATGAAATATATGATGCACTCGAGGTAACGAGACTTGCCAGTTTTGCAACATTTTTTATGACACTTGGATTAGGTAGTAATTTTTTTTAAATGTGCACACCCTTCATTTTATTCCTGGGTCCGCCACTGCCACCAAGTGCACATAGAATTTTAGCAAGGCAACCTTAAAACTAAGAAAGTACTCCCTCTATATCAAACTATCAGTCATTTTTTACACTATGACTGTCAAAAAAATGTCTTATATTTTGATACAGAGGGAGAGTAGCAGAAGTAACATGAGAAGGAAATGCAAATGCAACACACAAAGAGAAGAGTATTGCACATAGAACATGAGAATAGCTCAACTGTACTAAAGCCTCTAGCATACGAAAATTCGTTACCCAGGTTCAGATGCTCTCGAAATCAAGGCCTTGAGTCTTCTCGAGATTAGCGACGTGTGTTGTATTACTAGTTGTATCTCTTCCGTATGGTCACTGAAAATAAAATTGGCCCAGCATTTATATCTAGTAAGGTATCGTTACGAGACATCGAGTGCATTCGACCAAGAGACGGCCCACCTAGCATCCCAAGCCGTGTCCTACGGTCCTACCACGCCTATTGATAGCCCAAACAGCCACCAACACATCCACCCCATTCTCCGATCCAGGCTATTCCTTCGATCTCAGACGGTGACTACAGAGCGTAGGAGGGGGTCCCTCGACCACAGGGCCCAGCAGGCTGGTCCAATGATGACCTCAGTGTTCCCGCTTCCCCTGTGTGATGGATTTGGAGGTCGTCGCGTTGCCATCGCCGGCCACCACCGATGTTGCGGCAACTCTTACTCTCTTTGAGAGTAAAGGTGTGATGGAATCAGATCCACCTTGCTGGTGATGTGGGCAATGGGCCTTCACGTGATCCTTTTCTATGACGTGGACAACAGAGAGGGCAACAAGTATTCTCTCGGTGCACCCAACAGAGAGTTACGCCCCAACGAAAATCTTTTGGATTTCATCTCCATAAGAGTGGCTGAGTTTTGTAAAGCTTCATGCACTAGCCAACGCAACCAAAAGTCCGAACTAATGGAAAGGGCTAGTGCAATCCACATATTCTGTAACACCCCCTCTCACGTGTGACGGGGAAAAACAAGTCAACACATGCAACCGGAAGAGAGCGACGGCGCGCGAAACTCACGTATGACTCAAAAGGCCTCTACATGAACACAAAGGGGGCTACCAACAATTTTTAATGAATTGCGAAAGCCAGGACTTGAACTCAAGACCTTAGCTCCGATACCATGTAACCAAGAAGGGCACAGAGATGCTGAATGAGAATGCGTCGCAAATGTTGCTGCTGTGCGGGCCACCAATGCCAGAATCAAGTGAGCATGCTGATGAAGGAGACAGGTGGGAGGAATGGTGATCTGGTAATGCTGGTACTGCTGGTTAAGAGCAGAGATGGGAGTTAAGATGTTCTATTGGCTTGCTTATGTCTGCCTGTTGACCCAGAGAGGTCTGTTAATACTTGTTGTTGGGTTGTGTTGGACTGTTAGGGTCTTTTGTGGTACTATGTGTGTTTAGTATCTTTTGTTCTGGGCGGTTTTGGATGATACTTCAGGTTTTCGCCCCATAGTCTGTGTTCCTGTGGGTTTCCTGATATTGTCCCAAACTCGCTTCTTTCCTTTCCCTTTCTCTGTTTCTGGTTCGGAGAAAAGACATTGTATTTCCATTATGCTATATAATGGAAAGGGGAGGAGCCCGGTTCGAAAAAAAAGCTCCGATACCATGTTAAGCTTCTTGCACTAGCCAACGCAATCAAAAGTCCAAACTAATGGAAAGGGCTACTGCAATCCACATATTCTGTAACAAATTTGACGTTGGCTCGCCAAGCCTATCACAACCCTCCTCCTTTACCCGGGGTTGGGACCGGCTATGTTGAGACAACATAGGCATCTGATATGACAAAATCATATGTACACATTTTTTACTGCCTCCCATTAATTGACGCAGCCTCTATACAGAATTAATTGACACAGCCTCTATACAATCTCTGGAGTGCTTGATTCTATTCAGACTCATAATTTGTTCAATGTAGTCACATTATACTTTTCATCGTGTTCGGCCACTCGTGTGCTTCTTTGACTTCCAAGATGTTTATGCCGCTAGCATCAACCCACACCACAAACATCATGTACCGATAGTCTAGGCCATGGCTGAGGTGGATCAACATGTTTCTGTTCCATATACCAGAATCCACAAGTAGACAGAACCATCCATCTAAACTCTAAACAGCCGCCCACGCTACGCAATAGCAGACGGACGTTCTCACGCAACATTCCCGTCACCTCAGATATCATTTCCCGAATCCAACAGCAGATGCAACAGACAGGACACCATGTGTGTCTGAGCCTGGGCACCAAAACGCCCCTCTCGCTAACATACATACATGAAAGGTAATGCTTTTTGCTTAGCATGGATAATTGTGTGGGATGTGTGTACCAGTCCTTCTGAGTTCAAAATTGTTACGTGCAGTACTAGAATGGTTGGGAATTGTCATTTCAGCAATTCAGTGTTTTCGAACAGAACGTTCCTTGAGTACTACGTATTTCAAAGGACAACCTTAAGTAACAACAGTTGCTCTTTCAATTAAACGCATAGGATACAAATGACGAGAAGGAATCATACCCCCAGACAGATCTGACTGTTAATTAGGCAAAGGCAACGTAATAATACAGATATATACTAGAAGAGATTGACGCTAACCCTTGCGTAGTAGTCTTTCCAGACCCGTCGAGCGATCTGGTGACCGCCGAGATCGAAGGCTTTGAACTTGATCTTGCCGATGCTGAGCTCCTCCGACGTGGGGTGCTGCGTCGGCTGGTGCTGCACCAGCCGCTACGTCCATTCACAAACACAGAAGCACGGATCAGATCTAGCAGATCGGATCAGATTCAGGGAGTGAGATCCCGGGCAGAGTACGTACCTCGTCCTTGAGCATGTGGAGGAGAGTGGTCTTGCCGGCGTTGTCGAGGCCGAGGAAGAGGATCTTGGCCTCTTTCTGCCACAGGCCGAGCGAGGCCAGCACCCCGTAGAACCAGTCCCAAAGGAACATCTTGTCAGCGTCGCCCGCCGCAGACCTTCTCCTACTCGAACACCTCTTCCACTGGGCTGGGTTTTCTGGCGCCGATCGTGGCGATGGCGGCGACAGAGATCGCCGGGTGGATCTGGGAGAAGAAACCGGCGAAGGACAGAGGGAGGCGAGGATGGATCTGAATCTCTCTCTTTTGCTGCCTGCCTATTCTTTGATTGGCTGTGGTTGATTAAGACATTAACTGCTCGGCCTCAGCGTGAGAATTCAAGGGGCGTGGCGAGGTAAGGTGGGCGCCACCATGCGTACTGCACGTGTGGCCGGCTTTCTCCTAATTCCGATCAACTTCTCTTCTCTCACCTACTAGAAGGAAGGAGTAGAAGGTTGGGCCCTCTTTGCTGCGCCATTGAATCTGCTGAGATTTTTAAATTTATTTATTCATTTTATATTTTAAAATATACGGGTGTATTACTTTTTTGAAAAGTCAAACCTTTTTAACTTTTATTAAATTTAAAAAGAAATATACCAAAAATTATAATATCATATTGGTGTTATTAGATCCATATTTTTATGTAATATTGTGGATTTCGATATTTTTCGACTCTCAACTTAATCAAGATTAAAAAAATGACTTTCCAAAAAATTAATAACCCTTATATTTTGAAATTGACGTAGTACTTATTTTGGCCGGTGAGGAAGACGATGGAGTGAGTTTTACGTTTATTTATAATGCAGTTATTTGATGGGTTTTTTGCGGTTTGATTTTGTGTTACTGTAGGATCTGATGTATGTTCAGAGGGGGAGAATAGACTACTTCACCAAACAAAAACTTAGAGTTTTCCAATTTTGATTTTGGGCCACTTTTAGGAGTTGTAGCAAGTCAAGCACACCCTACGCATGCAAGTCTAAGAATATTACATCAGAAAGTAATGACATGCAAATGTAAGTAGAGGGTAGGGATAGGAAGATCAAATGCAAAGGTTGACACGGCGATTTTTTGCGTGGTTCTGATAGGTGGTGCTATCGTACGTCTACGTTAGTGGAGACTTTAACCAACAAAGGGTAACGACTCCGATAGTCCACGAAGGGCTCCACCCACAAGGGATCCATGAAGAAGCGACCTTGTCTATTCCAACATGGCTTACGTCCACACATGACTAGCCTTAATCGAAATAGATCTTCATGAAGTAGGTGATCTCTTTGCCCTTACAAACTTATTGGTTCAACTCCACAACACGGAGTAGGAGGCTCTCAAGCGACACCTAACCAATCTAAGAGGCACCACCCTCCAAAAGATAATAGATGTGGTAGAACGATGAATTCCTTGCTCTTGTGCTTCAAAAGATAGTCTCCTCAATACTCAATCACTCTCTCACAAATTTGGCATGGATAAAAGAGATTGATTGGATGGAAAGCAACTTGGGAAGGCTAGAGATCAAGTTTCAAATGGATGGATTGGAATATATTGATCTCACCACATGAGTAGGTGGCTCTCTCTCAAAAAAAGGATATGACAAGTGGGTGTGTATTCTGAGTGCTTCCTTTGCGAATGACACATGGTGGATGGGTATATATAGGAACCTCCAAATTGCCCAACTCGGTGAAACCGAAGTGAATCTCGGTGGCACTGATTTGCATAAAATGTGGCAACTTTCGAATTCTCGGTGAGACCGATATAGGAATCTCGGTGGTACCAATATGGTGACCTAGGGTAGTTTCCAAATCTTTGTGAGACCGATTCCAAGACTCAGAAATTCTAATCCTTGAAAGCGACAGACAAGAAAGTTGGTCACCGATTTTAGGTGGCACCGAAGTGGAAGTTGGTGGTACCAAGATTCTGTTGGGAAACGTAGTAAATTCAAAATTTTCCTACGCCATACAAGGATCTATCTGTGGAGAGACCAACAACGAGCAAGAGGGAAGAGCATCTTCATATCTTTGAAGATCGCTAAGCGGAAGCGTTATTATGAACGCGGTTGATGGAGTCGTACTCGCAGCGATTCTAATCGCGGTGAATTCCGATCTATGTGCCGAATCACGGCACCTCTGCGTTCAACACACGTGCATCCCGTGACGTCTCCAATACCTTGTACACGCAAGGAGGAAGGAGAGGTTGAGGGAGAGAGCTCCAGCAACACGACGGCGTGGTGGCGGTGGAGCTACATGGGATTCCGACAGGGCTTCGCCAAGCACCGTGTAGGACGAGGAAGGAGAGGGGTAGGGTTGCCCCGAGAGAGAAAGAGTTCGTCTCTCAAATCAGCCCCAATACCTCTGGTATATATAGGAGGAGAGGGAGGAGGGTGATGTTGGAAATATGCCCTAGAGGCAATGATAAATAGTTATTATTATATTTCCTATTTAAAGATAATCGTTTATTACCCATGCTATAATTGTATTGAATGAAAACATAGATACATGTGTGGATACATAGACATAACAATGTCCCTAGCAAGCCTCTAGTTGGCTAGCCAGTTGATTAATCATAGTCAAGGTTTTCTGACTATATGCAAGTGTTGTCACTTGATAACTGGATCACATCATTAGGAGAATCATGTGATGGACTAGATCCAAACTATGAATGTAGCATATTGATCGTGTCGTTTTATTGCTATTGTTTTCTGCGTGTCAAGTATTTGTTCCTATGACCATGAGATCATATAACTCACTGGCACCGGAGGAAAACCTTGTGTGCATCAAACATCACAACATAACTGGGTGACTATAAAGGTGCTCTATAGGTATCTCCGAAGGTGTCCGTTGAGTTAGTATGGATAAAGACTTGGATTTGTCACTCCGTTTGACGGAGAGGTATCTCGGGGCCCACTCGGTAATACAACATCACACACAAGCCTTGCAAGCAATGTGACTTAGTGTAAGTCACGGGATCTTGTATTACGGAACGAGTAAAGAGGCTTGCCGGTAACGAGATTGAAATAGGTATGCTACCGACGATCGAATCTCGGGCAAGTAACATACCGAAGGACAAAGGGAATGACATACAGGATTATATGAATCCTTGACACTGAGGTTCAAGCGATACGATCTTCGGAGAATATGTAGGATCCAATATGGGCATCCAGGTCCCGCCATTGGATATTGACCGAAGAGTGCCTCGGGGCATGTCTACATAGTTCTCGAACCCGCAGGGTCTGCACACTTAAGGTTCGGCGATATTTTAGTATAGTTGAGTTATATGTGTGGTTACCGAATGTTGTTCAGAGTCCCGAATGAGATCACAGACGTCACAAGGGTTTCCGGAATGGTCGGGAAACGAAGATTGATATATAGGATGACTTCATTTGGTTACCGGAAGGTTTTCGGGCATTACCGGGATTGTACCGGGAGTGACGAATGGGTTCCGGAAGTTCACCGAGAGGGGGGCAACCCACCCGGGGGAAGCCCAATGGCCCTAGGTGTAACGACCAAGATGCGGTCCTTCCCGATCTGGGGATCGAGGCCCCGAATTGGAAAGGAGCGCATCTAAGCGTCTCGCAAACAGGTAACACAACACATACATAATAATAAAAGATAGACAATCAGGGGTTCAATTGCCTTCTCATAAATATATCAGAGTACATCACGCATACAACCAAAGTAGTTCCGCTACGGACTACAAAACAGATAAAAGGCTATGCTACCCTGCCTGCAGGCCCACGATCATGACCACGCCTCAATCTTTTGGATAGTTCACGTACAGGCGGTCTGTCTCCTCATCGTACTGCCACGCCAGCTGTGTGCCGTCGGGATCATCTGTCTCTGGTGTACCTAAACCTGTTGGTATTGTGGAGGAATCCGTGAGCCATGGGGACTCAACAATCTAAGACCTTGGTGCCAGAACTAGTCAAGTTATTAGGCAGGATAAGGTGAAGTGTTTAAGGTTGCAGCATCCTAAGCTTGATTTGGTGGCTAACTTACGTAGAGAATTTATGAAGGTGGACTATTCTAGCGGTCGTGAATACTTGATCACTAAGTGATCCTGATCACCTACCTACGTCAATCATAACCCCACCGTGTTCCCGATCGAAGAGAGATCTTCGAGGGGACAGTCACGGTTACGCACACAGTTGGCAATTTTAATAGTTTCAGTTTAAGTTATCTATTCACTAGAACTACACCTACACATTCTATTGCACACTATCACAAGGCCAGTGGTGGCATGATTCCATCACCAAGCACATGGACACACACACTCACACTATAATTAAGCAAGAACAAACACAACCCACTCACTCACCTACACATACACACTCACAAGGATGTGTATGCGTAAGTGTGTGGGGAAACACACACACATGCACAAATCCACTAACACACAAGGCTTGATCTCAAGTGCTTGTGCAATTGCACAAGCATGTGTGTAGAGCCACACACACACTTGCACACACACTCACCCTCAAGCACTCACACACACACATAAACACACACATCTACAATAACACACATGAACACACGCACATACACACATAAACTACCCTACTCCTGTCTCTGCCCTGACCTGCACGCCGGCGACAGAGAGGAAGACGGGCGGAACCACTGCTCCTGCTGCCCACGAAGGGAGCCACCACCACATGCTACGATGCACTACGAGGGGGAGGAACCCCTGCTACACAACATACATACATCCACGCATCTCATCACCCATCTACTACACCACCTACACAACTTGGTGCCGAACTAATTCAGACAGAGAGGCACGGCGAGAGAGAGATCGTCGGCTGCCTCGTCGTGCTACTACTGCTCCTGAAGTCCAGAGCAAAACGAGGAGAAGGGGCCCCCCTAGAGATCCACTGCTACTGCACCTAGCTCTACCTAGATGCCACGACACGACCACCACCTGCACCTACTACCGGCTACCTGACAGAGAAGCACGGCGCACCACCACGGCGGATCTAAGACGGAACCGAGGAGGAAGAAGGAAGGGGAGGTGATCTGCTCACCTTGGGGAAGGAAGGAGGAACCGATCGGAGGAGGAGGCCGGCCGGAGAGGAAGAAGACGCTCGAAGAGGCCCCTGCCCTGTCGAACCGAAGCAGGACGAAGAGATCATCGGGGCTGAGCCGTTGACGAGGTCGAGCTCGTCGGTGAGGACGCTTCTCGTCCTCAGCGACGACGGGAATGGAGCGCGGGGTGCACCCCCGAGCCCCTCGACATGGCGGACTCGTCGGACGGCGACGAAGACGGGGTAGACGCGGCGAGCTTCTTCCTCTCTCTCTCTCTCTGCTGCTAACCTACAGACTTACCAGGGAAGAAGAAGAAGAGATGGAGATGGGAATGGGGAGAGGTGGCGACGGCGGCTGAGGGGAAGAGGAACCCTAGGCGAGGGGAGGCACGGACGCCAACGCAATTTAAGGGGGGCCTCGACATTGCTGCTGCTCACGGCGTCGGCCGAGTTCCCTCTCTGAACCTGACAGAAAGGAGACGCGGTGAGGCAACGGCGCCAGGAGGAGGAACGAAAGGCACACGAGCCTCAGCGCGCGAGGGAGGGAGAGAGATGGGCCACCAAGGAAGAGAGAGTAAGCCCACTGGCGCCACTTAAAAGAAAAGGAAACCATGTGGCCTCTTCTATTTAAAAGAAAGGCCAGAAAGAAAAATAAAACAAGGCAAAAACTACTAGGGATAAATCAAAAGAAAATACCCCCTAGACATGGAAAAATATGTCCTATTTAAATAAAACAAAAACAAGATTTTTAGGAGTAAGTAATTATTTCACAAAATAGAATTAGATGACTCTGTTTTGTATTTATTGCACCTGTTTAAAACACTTTTAAAATCACCAAACTTGCACAACTTAACACCTACAATATCCCCTAAATAAAAGACATTTTTAAATCAGCTTAGGAGCAAGTAAATATTTGAACTAGGGAATAAAGAGAGAGAGGGTTCTTTTTAGCAAGGGTTTGCAAAGATCCAACACCACACATTACTACTACCCATCTCCTCACATATGCACCAACACCACATGAATCACAAGACACCACATCAACACCACCACACTTGCAATCACAAAGTCACAATGATACATGGAAGATATGATATGGCATGCATGCATACAACGAAGAAAATACAAGGGACAACACATGAATTCACATGCATTGATAGCTCTCAAGACAATGACAAATTGGACCCACATGGATAGGTTCCAAATATGGCAATTACACACTTGGGGCATTACACTAGGGGTGGCACACCAGTCCTTAGTGGGCTGGTGGGACAACCCAAGAGGGCCTATGCGCCATAAGAATAAAACCAAAGAAAAGAAGAAAAAAGGGAGGTGGGAAGGAAGAGAAGGACTCCACTTTCCAATCCTAGTTAGACTAGGATTGGAGTAGGACTCCTCCTCTCCCTTGGCCGGCGCACCCTTGAGGGCTTGGCCCTCAAGGCAAGCCTCCTCCCCCTCCCTCCTATACATAGTGGTGATTTAGGGCTGATTTGGGACAACTATTGCCACGTGCAACTCAGATCTAAACACCATAGTTTTACCTCTAGATCGTATTTCTGCGGAGCTCGGGCGGAGCCGTGCAGGAGTAGATCCTTCACCACCACCGAAGCGTCGTCACCCTGCCGGAGAACTCATCTACTTCTCCTTCTTGCTTGATGGATCAAGAAGGCCGAGATTATCGTCTTGTTGTACGTGTGCTGAACGTGGAGGTGCCGTCCGTTCGGCACTACATCGGAATTGATCGTGGGACGGTTCGCGGGGCGGATCGAGGGACGTGAGGACGTTCCACCACATCAACCGCATTTCTTAACACTTCCTGCTGTGCGATCTACAAGGGTATGTAGATCCAAATCTCCTCCATCACCATGATAGGTCTTCATGTGCGTAGGAAAATTTTGTTTCCCATGCAACGTTCCCCAATAGTGGCATCATGAGCTAGGTTCATGCGTAGATGTTATCTCGAGTAGAACACAAAGAGTTTTGTGGACGGTGATGCTCGATTTGCTTCCCTCCTTAGTCTTTTCTCGATTCGGCGGTATTGTTGGATTGAAGCAGCCCGGACCGACATTATTTGTACGCTTACGAAAGACTGGTTTCATCGATTGACATGCAACCTCGTTGCATAAAGATGACTGGCGGGTGTCGGTTTCTTGAACTTTAGTTGAATTGGTTTTGATCGAGGCGGTCCTTGGAGAGGTTAAATAGCAATTTGCACATCTCCGTTGTGGTTTTTGCTTAAGTAAGATGCGATCATACTAGATACCCATATCAGCCACGTAAAACATGCAACAACAAATTAGAGGACGTCTAACTTGTTTTTGCAGGGTATGCTTGTGATATGATATGGCCAATGACGTGATGTGATATATTGGATGTATGAGATGATCATGTTGTAATAGTTAATATCGACTTGCACGTCGATGGTACGACAACCGGTAGGAGCCATAGGGTTGTATTTAAACTAACGTTTGTGTTTGCAGATGCGTTTACTATATTGCTAGGACATAGCTTTAGTAGTAATAGCATAAGTAGCACGACCACCCCGATGGCGACACGTTGATGGAGATCATGATGATGGAGATCATGGTGTGGCACCGGTGACAAGAAGATCGTGTCGGTGCTTTGGTGATCGAGATCAAGAAGCACGAGATGATGGCCATATCATGTCACTTATGAATTGCATGTGATGTTAATCCTTTTATGCACCTTATTTTGCTTAGAACGACGGTAGCATTATAAGGTGATCTCTCACTAAAATTTCAAGACGAATTTGTGTTCTCCCCGACTGTGCACCGTTGCTACAGTTCGTCATTTCGAGACACCACGTGATGATCGGGTGTGATAGACTCAACGTTCACATACAACGGGTGCAAAACAGTTGCACACGTGGAACACTCGGGTTAAGCTTGACGAGCCTAGCATGTGCAGAAATGGCCTCGGAACACATGAGACCGAAAGGTCGAGCATGAATCGTATAGTTGATATGATTAGCATAGAGATTCTTACCACTGAAACTATTCTTAACTCACGTGATGATTGGACTTGAGTTAGTGAATTTGGATCACGTACCACTCAAATGACTAGAGAGATGTAATTTTTGAGTGAGATTTTAGCAAGTAATTTGATTAGTTAAACTCTAATTTTCTTGAACATAGTCTAAGTACACTTTGAAAATATTTGTGTTGTAGATCAATGGCTCACGCGACAGCCACCCTGAATTTTAATACGTTCCTAGAGAAAGCTAAGTTGAAAGATGATGGAAGCAACTTTGTAGACTGGGCTCGTAATCTCAAGTTGCTCCTGCAAGCTGGGAAGAAGGATTATGTCCTTAATGCTGCGCTACGAGATGAACCACCCGCTACGGCTGACCAAGATGTTAAGAACGCTTGGTTAACCCGTAAGAAGGACTACTCAGTAGTTCAATGTGTAGTCTTGTATGGCTCAGAGCTGGGACTTCAACGTAAGAAGGACTACTCAGTAGTTCAATGTGCAGTCTTGTATGGCTTAGAGCATGATGGAGCATTTGAGATGTTCCAAGAGTTGAAGTTTATCTTTGAGAAGAATGCCCGGATCGAGAGGTATGAGACCTCCGATAAATTCTATGCTTGCAAGATGGAGGAGAATTCGTCTGCCAGTGAACATGTGCTCAAAATGTCTGGGTACTCAAACCGTCTAGCTGAGCTGGGGATTGAACTCCCGCAAGAGGCTATCACTGACAGAATTCTTCAATCACTGCCACCAAGCTACAAGAGCTTTGTGTTGAACTATAACATGGAATGGATGAACAAGTCACCCGGCGAGTTATTCGCGATGCTGAAAGTCGCAGAGTCACAACTCCGTAAGGAGCATCAAGTGTTGACGGTGAATAAGACCACTAGTTTCAAGAGAAAGGGCAAATAAAAGAAGGGTAATTCAAAGAAGAGCGGCAAGCTTGTTGCCAATCCCACGAAGAAACCCAAAGCTAGACCTAAGCCTGAAACGGAGTGTTATTATTGCAAGGGTCTGGGTCACTCGAAGCGCAACTGCCCCAAGTATCTGGCTGATAAGAAGGCGGCCAGGGAAAATCAGGTATATTCGATATACATGTTATTGATGTGTACTTAACCAGCTCTCGTAGTAGTGCCTTGGTATTCGATACCGGTTCTGTTGCTCATATTTGCAACTCGAAACAGGAACTCCAGAATAAGCGAAGGCTGGCGAAGGATGAAGTGACGATGCGCATGGGAAATGGTTCCAAGGTTGATGCAATCGTCGTCGGCACAGTTTCACTTCAGTTACCATCAGGATTAGTTATGAACTTAAATAATTGTTATTTAGTGCCTGCGTTAAGCATGAACATTATATCTAGATCTTGTTTATTGCGAGACGGTTACTCGTTTTAAGTCAGAGAATAATGGTTGTTCTATTTCTATGAGTAATATCTTTTATGGTCATGCACCCAATGTGAGAGGATTGTTCATATTGAAGTAGCGATAATACACATATACATAACATTGAGACAAAAAGAGTTAGAGTTAACAATGATAGCGCCATGTTTCTATGGCACTACCCCTTAGGTCATATTGGTGTAAAGCGCATGAAGAAACTCCATACCGATGGACTTTTGGAGTCACTTGACTTTGATTCACTTGACACGTGCGAACCATGCCTCATGGGCAAGATGACTAAGAATCCGTTATCCAGAACAATGGAGCGTGCAAGTGACTTGTTGGAAATCATACATACCGATGTATGTGGTCGATGAGTGTGGAGGCGCGCGGTGGATATCGTTATTTTCTCACCTTCACTGACGATTTGAGTAGATATGGTTATGTCTACTTGATGAAGCACAAGTCTGAAACATTTGAGAAGTTCAAGCAATTTCAGAGTGAATTTGAAAATCATTGTAACAAGAAGATCAAGTTCCTATGATCTGATCGTGGGGGTGAATATCTGAGTTTCGAGTTTTGTGCTCCCTTAAGACAATGTGGAATTGTTTCACAGTTGACACCGCCTAGAACACCATAGCGTAATGGTGTGCCCGAACGCCATAATAGTACTTTATTAGAGATGGTGCGATCTATGATGTCTCTTACCGATTTGCCGTTATCGTTTTGGGGTTATGCATTAGAGACAACTGCATTCACTTTAAATATGGCACCATCAAAATCCGTTGAGACGACACCATATGAACTGTGGTATGGCAAAAGACCAAAATTGTCGTTTCTTAAAGTTTGGGGATGTGATGCTTATGTCAAAAAGATTCAGCCTGAAAAGCTGGAACCCAAAGCGGAAAAGTGCGTCTTCATAGGTTACCCAAAAGAGACAGTTGGGTATACCTTCTATCTCAAATCCGAGGGCAAAGTGTTTGTTGCTAAAAACAGAGCTTTTCCTGAGAAGGAGTTTCTCTCGAAAGAATTGAGTGGGAGGAAGATAGAACTTGATGAGGTTGTCGAACCTCTAGTCCCTCTAGACGGTGGCGCAGGGCAAGGGGAAACCCCTGTTGCTGCGGCGCCGGTTGAGGAGCAAGTTGTTGATGATGATCATGAAACTTCGGATCAAGTTGCTATCGGACCTCGCAGGTCGACAAGATCACGTACTGCTCGTGAGTGGTACGGTAATCTTGTCTTAACGATTATGTTGTTGGACAACAATGAACCTGCGAATTATGAAGAAGCAATGGTGGGCCTGGATTCTAACAAATGGCTGGAGGCCATGAAGTCTGAGATAGGATCCATGTACGAGAACACAGTGTGGACTTTGGAAGTACTACGTGAAGGCCGCAAGGCTATTCAAAACAAATGGATCTATAAGAAGAAGACGGACGCGGACGGTAATGTGACCGTTTATAAAGCTCGACTTGTGGCAAAGGGTTTTTCACAAGTTCAAGGAGTTGACTACGATGAGACTTTCTCACCGGTAGCGATGCTTAAGTCCATCTGAATCATGTTAGCAATAGTTGCCTTTTACGATTATGAAATCTGGCAGATGGATGTCAAAACGGCGTTCCTTAACAGTTTTCTTAAAGAAGAGTTGTATATGATGCAACCCGAAGGTTTTGTCGATCCAAAGAATGCTAACAAAGTGTGCAAGCTCCAGCGGTCCATTTATGGACTGGTGCAAGCATCTCGTAGTTGGAATAAGCGCTTCGATGAGGTGATCAAGGCATTTGGGTTTATACAAGTGGATGGAGAATCTTGTATTTACAAGAAAGTGAGGGAGCTCTATGGCGTTTCTAATATTATATGTGGATGGCATATTGCTGATTGGAAACAACGTGGAGCTTTTGGAGAGCATAAAGGATTACTTGAATAAAAGTTTCTCTATGAAGGACCTAGGAGAAGCTGCTTACAGTCTAGGAATTAAGATCTATAGGGATAGATCGAGACGCCTGATAGGACTTTCACAAAGCAATACCTTGATAAAGTTTTGAAGAAGTTCAAAATAGATCAGTCCAAGAAAGTGTTCTTGCCAGTATTACAAGGTATAAAATTGAGACTCAATGCCCAGCAATTGCGGAAGATAGAGAACAAATGAGTTCCGTCGCCTACGCTTGAGCCGTAGGTTCTATCATGTATGCAATGTTGTGCACTAGACCAGACATCAGCTTGGCCATAAGTATGGCAAGTAGGTTTCAGAGTAATCCAGGAGTGGATCACTAGACGGCGGTCAAGAATATTCTGAAGTACCTGAAAAGGAGTAAGGAAATGTTTCTCGTTTATGGAGGTGACAAAGATCTTGTCGTAAAAGGTTACGTCGACGCAAGTTTTGACACCGATCCGGATGACTCTAAGTCGCAAACCAGATAAGTATTTATTCTTATTGGGGGTGAAGTAAGCTGGTGCAGTTCCAAGCAGAGTGTCGTAGCAGATTCTACATGTCAAGCGGAGTACATGGCTGCCTTGGAGGCAGCAAAGGAGGGTGTCTGGATGGAGCAGTTCATGACAGATCTTGGAGTTGTGCCAAGCGCACTAGATCCATTAACTCTGTTATGTGACAACACTGGTGCTATTGCCTTAGCAAAGGAACCAAGGTTTCAAAAGAAGACCAGACACATCAAACGACGCTCCAACCTCATCCGCGACTACGTCAAAGGAGAGGACATGAATATTTGCAAAGTGCACGAATCTGAATGTAGTAGACCCGCTAACTAAACCTCTTCCACAAGCAAAACATGATCAAACACCAGAACTGTATGGGTGTTCGATTTATTACAATGTAAATCGCATGGCGATGTGAGGACTAGATTATTGACTCTTGTGCAAGTGGGAGACTGTTGGGAATATGCCCTAGAGGCAATGATAAATAGTTATTATTATATTTCCTATTTAAAGATAATCGTTTATTATCCATGCTATAATTGTATTGAATGAAAACATAGATACATGTGTGGATACATATACATAACAATGTCCCTAGCAAGCCTCTAGTTGGCTAGCCAGTTGATCCATGATAGTCAAGGTTTTTTGACTATATGCAAGTGTTGTCACTTGATAACTCGATCACATCATTAGGAGAATCATGTGATGGACTAGACCCAAACTATGAACGTAGCATATTGATCATGTCGTTTTAGTGCTATTTTTTCTGCGTGTCAAGTATTTGTTCCTATGACCATGAGATCATATAACTCACTGGCACCGGAGGAATACCTTGGGTGCATCGAACGTCACAATGTAACTGGGTGACTATAAAGGTGCTCTACATTTATCTCCAAAGGTGTTTGTTGAGTTAGTATGGATCAAGACTGGGATTTGTCACTCTGTGTGACGAAGAGGTATCTCGGGGCCCACTCGGTAATACAACATCACACACAAGCCTTGCAAGCAATGTGACTAAGTGTAAGTCACGGGATATTGTATTACGGAACGAGTAAAGAGACTTGCCGGTAACGAGATTGAAATAGGTATGCGGATACTGACGATCGAATCTCGGGCAAGTAACATACCGAAGGACAAAGGGAATGACATACGAGATTATATGAATCCTTGACACTAAGATTCAACCGATAATGTCTTCGGCGAATATGTAGGACCCAATATGGGCATCCAGGTCCCGCTATTGGATATTGACCGAGGAGTGCCTCGGGGCATGTCTACATAGTTCTCGAACCCGCAGGGTCTGCACACTTAAGGTTCGAGGATGTTTTAGTATAGTTGAGTTATATGTGTGGTTACCGAATGTTGTTCAGAATCCCGGATGAGATCGCAGATGTTACGAGGGTTTCCGAAATGGCTGGGAAACAAAGATTGATATATAGGATGACTTTATTTGGTTACCGGAAGGTTTTCGGGCATTACCAGGATTGTACCGGGAGTGACGAATGGGTTCCGGAAGTTCACCGGGAGGGGGGAAACCCACCCGAGGGAAGCCCAACGGCCCTAGGTGTGGCGCACCAGTCATTAGTGGGCTGGTGGGACAGCCCAAGAGGGCCTATGCGCCATAAGAAGAAAACCAAAGAAAAAAGGGGAGGTGGGAAGGAAGAGAAGGACTCCACTTTCCAATCCTAGTTAGACTAGGATTGGAGTAGGACTCCTCCTCTCCCTTGGCCGGTGCACCCTTGTGGGCTTGGCCCTCAAGGCAAGCCTCCTCCCGCTCCCTCCTATATATAGTGGTGATTTAGGGCTGATTTGAGACAACTTTTGCCACGTGCAACCCTGATCTAGACACCATAGTTTTACCTCTAGATCGTATTTCTGCGGAGCTCGGGCGGAGCCCTGTAGGAGTAGATCGTTCACCACCACCGGAGTATCGTCACGCTACCGGAGAACTCATATACTTCTCCGTCTTGCTTGCTGGATCAAGAAGGCCGAGATCATCGTCGAGCTATACGTGTGCTGAACGCGGAGGTGTCGTCCGTTCGGCACTAGATCGAAACGGATCGTGGGACGGATCGCGGGACGGTTCGTGGGACGGTTCGCGGGGTGGATCGAGGGATGTGAGGACCTTCCACTACATCAACCGCGTTTCTTAACGCTTCCTCCTGTGCAATCTACAAAGGTACGTACATCCAAATCTCCTCTCGTAGATGGACATCACCATGATAGGTCTTCGTGTGCGTAGGAAATTTTTTGTTTCCCATGCAACGTTTCCCAACAGGTGCGCCACCTCTAGGGTTCCCACCCTAGCGTTGGCGGCAGCCCCATCTGTGCCAGGAGGTGGCGGCGAGGGCACGGAGAGGAGGGTGGCGCCCTCTGATGGGCCTAGGGCACATCTGCGCTAGGGTTTGCCCCTTCCCTCTCTTGTTGCGCCTTGGGCCTAGGTGGGAGGCGCACCAGCCCACTCTGGGCTGGTTCGCTTCCACCTTTGTGCCCATGCCAGCCTTTGGGGCTGGTGGCCCCTCCCGGTGGACCACTCGAACCCTTCCGGTGGTCCCGGTACGTTACCGGTGTCGCCCGAAACAATTCCGGTGACCAAATCCTCACTTCCTATATATAGTTCTTTACCTCCGGACCATTCCGGAAGTCTTCGTGACGTCCGGGATCTCATCCGGGACTCCAAACAACCTTCGGTAACCATGTACACTATTTCCCTATAACCCTGCACTACTGGAATTCAGAAATTTGCCGTCTGCCTTTCCTTTGCCGTCTGCTGTCACATGGCAAAGAGCTTCTTTGCCATCAGCTGGCACAAAGCAGACGACAAAGACAACACCTAAGGCAAAAAAATTCTTTGCTGTCGGCTAGCGGACGGCAAAGGAACCACAGGCGGACGGCAAAGGGGTGGCAGACGGCAAAGGGGGTGCCACCGTACACCCCCTTCCACCCCATAACGGGCGCTCCCTTTGCCGTTTGCCCTCCTTCTCTTTGCCGTCGGGGGGCGGACGGCGAAGAGAGCCCCCTAACGACCGTCTCCCTCTCCCTCTCACTCTCACTGGCCAGTCTCCTCCGCTCCGACAATTTCTCTCAGCCGCTCGTCCCCCGCCCGCCGGCCGCCTCCCCTCCCGCCGACCGCCTCCTCCCCCGGCCCCTCCTCCCCTCCCGTGGCACCCCTCCTCCCCGCCGGCCGGCCGCCTCCCCTCCTCCCCGCGGCCTCCTCCCCGCGCCTTCCCGCGGCACCCCTCCTTCCCGCCTGCCGGTCGCCTCTGCTCCCGCCTGTCGACCGCCTCCCCTCCTCTCGCCCCCTCCTCCCTGCGCCCTCCTCCCCACATCCTCCTCCCCGCCCGCCGGTCGCCTCCCCTCCCGCCTGCCCTCCCGCCCGCCGGCCGCCTCCCCTCCCGGGAGCCGACCGCCTCCCCTCCCGCCCCTCCTCCCTGCCCCCTCCTCCCTGCCCCCTCCTCCCCGGCTAGGTGAGTTTTTTTTATTTAATTAGATTTAGTTAGTTGATTTAGTTATTTGATTTAGTGGTAGTTGATTTAGTTAGTTGTTTTAATTAGATTTAGTTAGTTGATTTGAATAGTAGGTTTAGTTAAATAGTAGGTTTAGTTAGTTATTTGATTTGTTAATTTAGAGGTAGATTCTATTATGTTAATTAGTGGTAGATTCTTTTAGTTAATGATTGGTAGATTTTGTTTTTGTTATTTTTTTGCTGTTTAGTGCTATATAGGTTTAGCGATAGGTTTGGCGATAGGTTTAGATTCTACATAGTCATAATTGACATAAGTAGAAAAAAGATGAAGAATAAAAGAAGAATAAGTAGATAAGGGAAGAAGAATAAGAAGAGGAGGAGGAGGAGGAGGATAAAAAGAAGAAGAAGAAAAGGAGGAGAGAGGAGAAGAATAAAGAAGACGAAAAAGGAAAAGAAGGAAGAAGAAGAAGAAGAGGGAAATGGAAAAGAAGGAAGAAGAAGAAGAAGAAGAAGAAGAAAAGGAAGGAAGGAAGAAGAAGAAGAAGAAAAGGAAGAGGAGAAAAAAAGAAGATGATGAAGAAGAAAATGACACCCTGACACCTCGACACCCCGACACGATGCCCGAAACCCCGACACGACATCCTGACGACACCCTGGCAGAATACGCCGCCCCCGACGCCACTGACCCCCAACCCCCGACCTCCGACACCTCTTGGGCCTCTTGTTGACCGAAAAGTCCCCCGACCACTGACCCCTGACGCCACTGACCCTCGACCCCCGACGACACTGACCCCCGACCACCGACGCCACTAACCCCCGAACCCCGATGCCACCGACACCCGACACCACCGACCCTCGACGGCACTGAGTCCCGACGCCACTAACCCCCGACCCCCGACAACTCTTCTTCCTCCGGTTGAACGAGAAGGTGCTTTTCGGCCTTCCACAAACCGACGGGGTCATAGTTTTGTAAATTATGAGTTAGGTCACATATTTTCCGATTATGTTAATTATAAAAACATCATATTTGTGTTGATCGTGTGAATTTCAATGTGCAGTTGTTCGACGACCTCCACGTGCGTTGGACGAGCTCCATCCTTGCGTTTGTTGGTGAGCACAAATGACTTCTCCTCTTACCCCCTTAATTTGCTCTGTCCCGGTCTTCTTGCCGATGAAACTTGCTAGCTATAGGTTTCTTCAATCATGAGTATGCGTGACCAGTATGCGTATCCCGTTCGAAAGGGCGGCATCTATAAATATGCATTTTTTTGCATATTTATAACTGCCATCCTTTCGAATTGTCCAACATTATCCATGGACAGCCCGAGCATGTGTAAATTGGGTTTGTTTTCCCGTATGCTATGCTCCGGATCCGATGCGGAATTTCGTCAGTGCCTCCCCTGTTGTTCTCCGGGTACACATCCTCTCTGCTTATTGCCGAGACGTGTATCAGGAGAATGTTGGGGAACATCGCATGGGAAACAAAAATTTTCCTACGCGCATGAAGACCTATCATGGTGATGTCCATCTACGAGAGGGGATATTCGATCTACGTACCCTTGTAGTCCGCACAGCAGAAGAGTTAAGAAACGCGGTTGATGTAGTGGAACGTCCTCACGTCCCTCGATCCGCCCCGCGAACCGTCCCGCGATCAGTCCCACGATCTAGTGCCGAACGGACGGCACCTCCGCGTTCAACACACGTACAACTCGACGATGATCTCGGCCTTCTTGATCCAGCAAGAGAGATGGAGAGGTAGATGAGTTCTCCGGCAGCGTGACGGCGCTCCGGAGGTTGGTGATGATCTTATCTCAGCAGGGCTCCGCCCGAGCTCCGCAGAAACGCGATCTAGAGGTAAAACCGTGGAGATATGTGGTCGGGCTGCCGTGGCAAAGTTGTGTCAAATCAGCCCTAAAACCTCCGTATATATATAGGGGGAAGAGGGGGAGCCTTGCCTTGGGGTCCAAGGACCCCCAAGGGGTTCGGCCGAGCCAAGGGGGGCAACCCTCCCTTCCAAACCGAGTCCAACTAGGTTTGGAAGGGGGAGTCCTTCCCCCTTTTCCCACCTCCTCCTTTTTTCTTCTTCTTTTCTCTTTGATTTTCTTCCTATGGCGCATAGGGCCTTCTCGAGCTGTCCCACCAGCCCACTAAGGGCTGGTGCGCCACCCCCAAGGCCTATGGGCTTCCCCGGGGTGGGTTGCCCCCCCGGTGAACACCCGGAACCCATTCGTCATTCCCGGTACATTCCCGGTAACTCCGAAAACCTTCCGGTAATCAAATGAGGTCATCCTATATATCAATCTTCGTTTCCGGACCATTCCGGAAACCCTCGTGACGTCCGTGATCTCATCTGGGACTCCGAACAACATTCGGTAACCAACCATATAACTCAAATACGCATAAAACAACGTCGAACCTTAAGTGTGCAGACCCTGCGGGTTCGAGAACTATGTAGACATGACCCGAGAGACTCCTCGGTCAATATCCAATAGCGGGACCTGGATGCCCATATTGGATCCTACATATTATACGAAGATCTTATCGTTTGAACCTCAGTGCCAAGGGTTCATATAATCCCGTATGTCATTCCCTTTGTCCTTCGGTATGTTACTTGCCCGAGATTCGATCGTCAGTATCCGCATACCTATTTCAATCTCGTTTATTCGCAAGTCTCTTTACTCATTCCGCAATACAAGATCCCGCAAGTTACACTAAGTCACATTGCTTGCAAGGCTTGTGTGTGATGTTGTATTACCGAGTGGGCCCCGAGATACCTCTCCGTCACACGGAGTGACAAATCCCAGTCTCGATCCATACTAACTCAACGAACACCTTCGGAGATACCTGTAGAGCATCTTTATAGTCACCCAGTTACGTTGCGATGTTTGATACACACAAAGCATTCCTCTGGTGTCAGTGAGTTATATGATCTCATGGTCATAGGAACAAATACTTGACACGCAGAAAACAGTAGCAACAAAATGACACGATCAACATGCTACGTCTATTAGTTTGGGTCTAGTCCATCACGTGATTCTCCTAATGACGTGATCCAGTTATCAAGCAACAACACCTTGTTCATAATCAGAAGACCCTGACTATCTTTGATCAACTGGCTAGCCAACTAGAGGCTTGCTAGGGACAGTGTTTTGTCTATGTATCCACACATGTATATAAGTCTTTATTCAATACAATTATAGCATGGATAATAAACGATTATCTTGATAAGGAATTATAATAATAACCATATTTATTATTGCCTCTAGGGCATAATTCCAACAGAGAACAGCGGGGAGGTGCTGCCGAAATTCTACGTCGCATCTGGAGCAGAGCATGGGAAAACGAACCCAATCTACACATACTCGGGTGGGATTAGGACATATCTTTACCTATTAGCGTGTAGGTTGCATGGACGTAATAAAACTGACAAACTTGATTAGCGTATGAATATTAATGATGAATTATATATTTATTTTTGTGCCCCCATAGGTAGCTAGGCAACATGAGTGATCGTGCTTGGATGTACACTGGTCACCCTAGTCAGAAAGACATGACCCATGAATGGTTAACAAGAACCAGGGGGTTTGTGAGAGCCGCATTTGCAAATGGCCAGCAAAAAACATGGTGCCCCTGTCCCAACTGCGACAACTAGAAAAAGCAGACAGAGTTTGAAATGGTAAACACCTGCAGAAGTGGGGTTTTACGCCTAATTATACGGTGTGGACTTTTCATGGTGAGTCTGACCAACGTGCGAGAGCTGAGGTGATTCGTCGTCGCACCGACGAGCATGGTACCGGGATTGAAGACATGGTACAAGACTTTGATGATGCTCGGGATTCGGTCGATGAGATGGAGGAATCTGCAAAGGCCTTCTATGAAATGTTGGAGTCTTCAAAACGTCCTCTCCACGAGCAGACTGAGCTTTGTCAGCTGGATGCCATCGCGCAAGTAATGGCTCTGAAGGCTCAATTCAACCTAGGCAGAGAATGCTACGACGCGATGATGACGATATTTGGACGCTTTCTACCCAAAGGCCATGTACTGCCTGCAAACCTGTACCAGTCAGAGAAAATCCTCCGTGTACTTAAGATGCCCTATGAGAAGATACATGCCTAAGAGAATGGATGTGCCTTATTTAGGCTTGAGTATGCGGCCTTGAACTATTGCCCCATTTGCAATTCTTCCAGGTATATTGTGGTAGACAACGACATGGGTGAGAAGAATCAGACCAAAATCCCTGGTATCTGCCAATCGTACCAAGACATCAACGTCTTTTCATGGTCGAAGAGACGGCCAGACAGATGACATGGCACAAATTGGGCAAAAGAGCCGAACTAGATGCGGATGGGAACAAGATGCTGGTACACACTTCAGATGGTTTTGCATGGAGGCACTTCGATGCATTACATAAGGGTAAATCAGAAGATCCAAGGCAACCTAGAGTTGCCATCAGCACGAATGGGTCCAATGTGTATGGTATGACGGCAGCACAATACAGTTGTTGGCCTGTATTTGTCATTCCACTAAATTTGCCACCCGGAGAGATTATGAAAAGAAAGAACATTTTCCTGACGTTGATAATTCCAGGGCCCAACTATCCGGGGAATAATATGAATGTGTACATGTAGCCCCTTAAGGATGAGTTGCAAGAAGCCTGGGATAATGGGATCAAGACCTACGATGCGGCTACCAAAACAAATTTCAAAATGCATGTGTGGTACATGTACTCGACGCATGATTATCCGGCGTTTGCGCTATTTGTTGGCTGGTGTGTGCATGGAAGGTTCCCGTGCACCACATGCAAGGCAACTCTTCAGTTCCGTTGGCTGCAGGCTGGTCGCAAGTATTCTTGCTTCGACATGCATAGACAATTCCTGGATCCTGACCATAAGTTCAAAAAATACAAGAAGAATTTCATCAAAGGTAGAGTTGTCAAAAACACTGCACCAGCTGCGTTGACAGGACAACAGACCCTTGATCAGTTAAACGCTCTTGAGCCTGATCCTTTGCGTCCAGGATACTTCAAAGGGTATAATACGGAACACGCGTGGACTCACAAGTCATGCTTATGGGATCTGCCTTACTTCAAAGACCTCCTTTGCCCACACAACATTGACGTGATGCACACTGAAAAGAATATTGCGGAGGCCATTTTTGGTACATTGTTCGGCATAGAGGGGAAGTCAAAAGATAATCCTAAGGATAGGATCGACCTGGAGGCTCTTTGTGATAGACCGTTGCAAAACTTGCGACAACGGAAAGGAAAGCAAAGCATAGCGAAGCCAAAGGCACGGTTCAATCTTGAAAGGCCAGCTATGAGGGAAATGCTATTGTGGGTGAAAATGCGGTTGATGTTCCCCGATGGGTATGCTGCGAATTAAAGAGGGGAGCGAGTCTTGAGAAATTGAAAATATTTGGGCTCAAGAGTCATGATTGGCACATATGGATTGAGCGGGTAATGCCGGTGATGTTGCGTGGCTTTATCCCTGAGGATGAATGGCTAGTACTGGCAGAGCAGAGCTATTTCTTCCGTTCTCTTTGTGCGAAAGCACTATCGCCTGGCGTGCTAGATGAAATGGAAGAGTTGGCGCCGGAGTTGATCTGCAAATTAGAAAAGATCTTTCCACCGGGCTTCTTTAATCCAATGCAACATTTGATTTTGCATTTCCCAACTGAGGCAAGAATGGGGGGGCCTGTTCAAAATCAATGGTGCCACTCAACTGAGAGGATGCAGAAGACGCTTTGAGCTAAGTGTAAAAGTAAACGTAGAATTGAAGCATCGATGGCCGAGGCATTCCTTACTGAGGAGGCTGCAAACTTCGTGACAGCACACTACGAAGCCAAAAATCATCATTTGCATAACCCGAAGCCTCGGTACAATGATGGCGATCGACAAAAAAGTTTGATCCAACCTCAGCCTATTCAAAGGTAAGCTCGCACCATCCGGTCCTTCGAAAGGGAAATCGTTGGATGTCGAAGAATGGCGGACCATTTCATTGTATACCTTCACCAACTTAACATAAGTGCGGCCGTACATCGAGTAGGTTCTCGGTAATTTATTGTTCCGCAACTTCTAATTGCTTTGAACCACTCTTATTCCCGGATATTTGATATAGTCAATACGTCGCCGAATTCTCGGATGGAGCGGTCATCGAAAAGGATTCCGTCGAAGAGTATGAGCTTCTCGCAAAGCATGGAGGCGACTATCCCGGTTTCATCTCTTGGTTCAAACAAGTAATTAATTACCATTAAGGGCCCATTTGATTTCTTGGTCTAATTTGCGGCTAATGCATCCATTCTTTCGTATTAAACTTGTAGGCTGATGCAGAGGCTATAGACGCCGAGTTGAGACAAGTCGCTAATGGTTTTGACTATAAGGTCCGTTCATTTGATAAATACAACATCAACGGGTATCACTTTCGTACCTTTGGCAAAGAGCTATCTATGCCCGACCTAAAGACTACAAATTGTTCTGTCTTTGCTATCGGCGAAGGAGGCACCGAGTATTATGGAAGAGTTGAAGAAATTTATGAACTTCTATTCTATGGTGAAAACCCACCGACCGTCGTAGTCTTCAAATGTTATTGGTTTGAGCCGAGGGAGACTAGAAGGACTCATGAACATATAGGACTAGTCGAAATCAACCAAAACACCCACTTAGATGTTCCCGATGTCTATATTATGGCTCAACAGGCGACACAAGTTTTCTATCTACCGTGGGCCTGCCAAACTGATCCAAATCTCAAAGGTTGGGATGTCGTTTATGAAGTGCCACCACATTTTAGACCACCTACCCTCAATGAAGAGGATTACGAACCTCACATTAACCCAGACACATATGAAGGAGAATTCTTCCAAGAAACACGTATGTCCAAGAAACGTTTCAAGAACCGCTCTACTTCACCCCAGAACATTGAAGTAGACAGCGACAGTGAATCCGTCTTAACCCCTGAGCCCGAACAGGAAGAGCTGGAAGAAGAAGAGGTTACTGCTGCGGAGGACCTGTCACTTCTTGACCGATTACATAATGGTGGCCTTCCACATGTTCTTCGTGATAGTGATGATGATGATGCATTTATTGATGATAGTGATGATCATGATGCATTTATTGACCCCGAAGCATATATAGACGAGCACGATTGTTATTAGTTCATGTCAGGTATTCAACTATTATACTATATATAAATTTTGAGTTCATGTTAGGTATTCAACTATTATACTCTATATAAATTTTGAGTTCATGTCAGGTATTCAACTATTATTACTCATGTTGGTATTTATTTTGTACTAATTTCATTTACTCTTTGTCATGACAGGTGTTTAAAGATGGTGGGAAAGGGTTGAAAGCACTCCGCGACTCCTTCTTCGTCGGCAGATGATGGGATGGGTACTTCCATTCCTGCCTCGCCTCTTCGGAGAGTGTTGCTCTCTACTCTGCAAGGAGCGCCCCCCGTGAGAGGAGGTCGACCCCCCGCGAAGCCGAGAGGTACCAAAGGTACACGTTGTATTCATGTTGGTATTTATGTTGTACTCATGTTGTATGCATATTGGTATTTATATACATTTTATTACTCATGTTGGTATTTATGTTGTACTAAAGGTACACGTGGCCGCGGGAGAGGTAGGGCGGTGGCTGCCACGCCTTCTGATGTGGCGGCTACACGGTCTCCGCCACCACCCCAAGCCGATTCACGTGAGCACATGACTTCTAGGGTGGATTCGTCTCAGGTGGAGGCTACATGGTCTCCGGTTCACGAGCCTCGGGTTGACGAGCCTCAGGTCGACGAGCCTTCTACCCACGAGACTCGTGTCCCAGAGGCTTCCTTCCAGGCGACTCCGGAGCAAAGCAGGGATGAGGGTACGTCCCAAGAGACCCAATGGGATGCTGGTAGCGACGAGGAGCTGGGTGAGGGGGCTACCATCTACCAGCGTGGTAGTTCGGGGCTCCCGCTCGTGCTAGCGACCCCCGAGAAGAGGTGGTCGATTAGGCCAAATGGGGACAAGTTAGTTAATTTACTCTTATTTAACCTTTTGCCTTCGCGTTTTCTCAAATATCTAATGTTTTGGCTTTAATTTGTCATACTGTAGGGGTTGGATTGTTGCCAAGGGTGTCTGCAAGCCCAACAACGTCCTTGGTGTTCTTTGCCATAAAAACTTCCCAGGGTTTGTTACGTTATCGGTCGGGAGCGAGAGGTAGGAATGACCTCGGAGCACTACTTGGGTGCCCCGGCCCCGCCGGAGGTGGAGATCGACGGTGTTTTGTGCGACACGAGGGCGTACATGGTGATCCGAAAGTTCTGGGTTATTTCTCCTTCGCACAATTATAAATCAACCATAGCTATTTATTGTACTAATCGGTGTTGTCTCGTTTGCAGACCTACTACAGGTGTGAGGAGGGATACGAGGAGGACGCGGCAAAGGTTATCGAAACCGAATGTCGCTGCCTACTTCAAAACTTTCGGCACGAGGCTCGTGTGCAGGCTGTTCGAGACTACTATGCCACGCGGCATATTAGGATTGACAAGGAAAAGTGCCGTGATGCTAAGATGGAGAAGGAGCATTACATGAAGGTAATTACATATTATTAAGGCTTTGTAGTTAGATTCCTTGATTTGGTTCTTACGCGCTCAAATTTCTCTTTATTAACTTAGGTGCCCCCGAGATGGTGTGTGGATAAGATGGATTGTTGGGAGGCCTTGGTGGATCAGTGGTGCTCCGAAACATGGGAGGCCAGCCAAAACAACGCCAAGGAGAGGCGTGGCAAAATGGTTGGCGTGCCATACCATCAAGGGAGCATCAACTTAATCCAATTTGGCGAGAACTGGGTATGTGGTTTGCTTCATGCCTCATGCAATTCATTCTTAATGCTATCTTGAGCCCTTTACTAATACAATTTTCCTCTCTCTCTTTTAGGCGCGTCACAATAAGACGGAGGTGCCACAGATGTACGACCTGTATGCGATGGCCCATACTGCCTCGTACAAGAAGGTCAAGGCATTCTCTGAGTCTGACCTCGAGCATCCAAAAAACTTCACCAACATCTCCTCCCACCACAAGCTCGTGAACTACAGAGATCACGGGAAGGCGAGGAAAGGGGAGGACTTTAACCCGAGCGAGGGGCCTATTGATCCAGAGCTGGTGATGATAGCAGGCAACAGGAGGCCCCGTGGCTCGATCTGTTGGAAATATGCCCTAGAGGCAATAATAAAATGGTTATTATCATATTTCCTTGTTCATGATAATCGTCTATCGTTCATGCTATAATTGTATTAAAAGGAAGCAGTGATACATGTGTGAATGAATAGATCACAATGTGTCCCTAGCAAGCCTCTAGTTGGCTAGCTCGTTAGTCAATAGATGATCATGGTTTCCTGATCATGGACATTGGATGTCATTGATAACGGGATCACATCATTGGGAGAATGATGTGGTGGACAAGACCCAATCCTAAGCCTAGCACTAGATCGTATTGTTCGTATGCTAATGCTTTTCTAATGTCAAGTATCTTTTCCTTCGACCGTGAGATTGTGCAACTCCCGGATACCGTAGGAGTGCTTTGGGTGTATCAAACGTCACAACGTAACTGGGTGACTATAAAGGTGCACTACGGGTACCTCCGAAAGTGTCTGTTGGGTTGGCTCGAATCGAGATCGGGATTTGTCACTCCGTGTGACGGAGAGGTATCTCTGGTCCCTCTCGGTAGAACATCATCATGAGCTCAATGTGACTAAGGAGTTAGTCACACGATGACGTGCTACGGAACGAGTAAAGAGACTTACCAGTAACGAGATTGAACAAGGTATAGGTATACCGACGATCGAATCTCGGGCAAGTTCTATACCGACAGACAAAGGGAATCGTATACGGGATTGATTGAATCCTTGACATCGTGGTTCATCCGATGAGATCATCGTGGAGCTAGTGGGAGCCGCCATGGGTATCCAGACCCCGCTGATGGTTATTGGCCAGAGAGGTGTCTCGGTCATGTCTGCCTGTCTCCCGAACCCGTAGGGTCTACACACTTAAGGTTCGATGACGCTAGGGTTATAGGGAATTGTTATACGAGATTACCGAAAGTTGTTCGGAGTCCCGGATGAGATCCCGGACGTCATGAGGAGCTCCGGAATGGTCCGGAGGTAAAGATTGATATATAGGACGGATGGTTTCGGACACCGGAAGTGTTTCAGGCATCACCGGTAACGTCCCGGGACCACCGGGACCACCGGAGGTGGTCCCGGGGGACCACCGAAAGGGGGTGACGACCCCGGGAGGCTAGATGGGCTAAGTGGGGAAGGGAGCCAGCCCCTAAGTGGGCTGGTGCGCCCCCACCCAGCCCATGTGCACCAGAAAAAGGGGGAAAGGGGGAACCCTAACTAAGGTGGCCCTTAGGCCCACCAGAGGGGTGCGCCACCCCTCCCCCTTGCCCTGGCCGCCACCCCTCTCCCATCTAAGGGCTGCCGCACCCCTTAGGGGTGGGAACCCTAAGGGCTGCGCCCCCTCCCTCTCCCCCTATATATAGATGAGGTTCGGGGCTATCTGAGACACGGTTGAATCTCTCTCTCTCGGCGCATCCCTGCTCCTCTCCCTCCTCCTCTCTGCCGGCGCTTGGCGAAGCCCTGCCGGGAGACCTCGTCTCTCCACCGACACCACGCCGTCGTGTTGCTGGACTTCTTCCCCAACCTCTCCCTCCTCCTTGCTGGATCAAGGTGCGGGAGACGTCACCGGGCTGCACGTGTGTTGAACGCGGAGGTGCCGTCGTTCGGCACTAGATCGGAATCGCTGCGAGTACGACTCCATCAACCGCGTTCTAGCAACGCTTCCGCTTAGCGATCTTCAAAGGTACGAAGATGCTCTTACCCCTCTCTCGTTGCTGGTCTCTCCATAGGAAGATCTGAATAAGCGTAGGAATTTTTTTGAATTTATGCTACGTTACCCAACACGATCGCCATTGGAGACGGCCTTATACGTTGTCTTAGCACTCTCCGGCAGATAAAGGCATGCCAAACGAGCTCTTGTCCGGAGATAACACGTCGTCCACGGCCAGTCGAGCTCGCCATCGAGGTTAGTTTAATGGACTCAACTATCTTTCCGCATTACGTTGTGCGTTGGAACCAATATGATTACATTGCTAACAATGAGTTGTGTTGCAGGATGCTATTCAGAAAGAGAGAGAGAGAGAGGCAATGCAGGAGGCTATGGCGGAGACGGATAAGGAAATTAGGGAGTTGGAGGAGAGGACGACTGCATTGGTGGAGGCGGAGAGGGCACGAAATGATGCGTCTAACAGGGCCATATACGAGCTCATCGTGGTAAGTTTGTTCTTCATGTTATTTCAAATCTTGCATTTGAATGTCCGTTTCATTAATAAATAAAAAAGTTTGACTTGTCGAAATCAAATGTACTGTCTATGTGCGAGAAGAGCGGCCAAGTCCCTCCGCCGATGCCAGTCATTAACGTGGCGCGAACGGTGAGTTTCATTTCAGTGCAGTGATCTTAAGAGTGTCCTCATGCTAACTACACATTCCAAACGATGTTTGGTGCAGAATATCTCCCGAAACGCATCGCATGACCCTTCTAGAGACGAGCCTTCTCCAGGTGAAACAAGCCAGAGCCATCGTGCTTCACCGCTGTGATGACGATAACGGTATGTTATTTCTACTGTTTTAATAAAAAATAGCTAGACTTCCATCTAAATGACATAATTAGCTTAGTTAGCTCCAAGAAAGGCTAAATTGGCTAATTATCCTACGAAATGACATAATTAGCTTAGTTAGCTCCAAAATGACCTATTTAATAAAAAATGACATATAGTTATCTAAGTTCTCTCCTAAATGACATAATAAGGCTTACGTAGCTGCAAGATGACCTATTCCCCCTAACTTAGGTATTAAATGGCCTATAATTAGCCTAGCTGGATCCAAAATGGCTTAATAAGCATAGTTTGCTCCGGAATGACCTACTTTACCCAAGTTAGCTCCGAAACAACGTACAGTTAGCTAGGGTTCCACCTAGATGACATAATTAGCTTAGTTAGCTCCTAAATGGTCCATTTAATAGAACATGACCTATACTTAGCTAATCATCCTCGAAATGACATAATTAGCTCCAAAAAGGCATTCTTAGCCAATTTAGCCCGAAGAAGGGGACAAGAGGAGAAGAAAGAGGAAAAATGAAAGGAAGGAAGGAAGAAGAAGAGGAGAAGAAGAAGAAGGAGAAGGAGGAGGATAAGAAGAAGGAGAAGAAGGAGGAGAAGAAGGAGAAGGAGCTCCTCCTTCTCCTTCTTCTTCCTCCTTTTTCCTCCTTCTCCTTATCCTCCCCCTTCTTGTTTTCTTCTTCTCCTCTTCCTTCTCCTTCTCCTCCTCCTCCTCCTCCTCTTCCTCCTCCTTCTTTTACTTATTCTTCTCTTTCTCTTCTTCTATGTAGCTTAGACTCATCCAAGAAAGGCTAAATTGGCTAATTATCCTACGAAATGACATAATTAGCTTAGTTAGCTCCAAAATGACATATTTAATAAAAAATGACCTATAGTTACCTAAGTTCTCTCCTAAATGACATAATAAGGCTTAAGTAGCTGCAAGATGACCTATTCCCCCTAACTTAGGTATTAAATGGCCTATAATTAGCCTAGCTAGATCCAAAATGGCTTAATAAGCATAGTTTGCTCCGGAATGACCTATTTTACCCAAGTTAGGTCCGAAACGACGTATAGTTAGCTAGGGTTCCACCTAGATGACATAATTAGCTTAGTTAGCTCCTAAATGGTCTATTTAATAAATCATGACCTATAGTTAGCTAATTATCCTCAAAATGACATAATTAGCTCCAAAAAGGCATTCTTAGCCAATTTAGCCCGAAGAAGGGGACAAGAGGAGAAAAAAGAGGAAAAAGGAAAGGAAGGAAGAAGGAGAAGAGGAGAAGAAGAAGAAGGAGAAGGAGGATGATAAGAAGAAGGAAAAGAAGGAGGATAAGAAGGAGGAGGAGCTCCTCCTTCTCCTTCTTCTTCCTCCTTCTTATCCTCCTCCTTCTCCTTCTCCTTCTCCTTCTTCTTTTCTTCTTCTTCTCCTCTTCCTTCCCCTTCTCCTCCTCCTCGTCCTCCTTCTTTTACTTCTTCTCTTTCTCTTCTTCTACGTAGCTTAGACTCATCCAAGAAAGGCTAAATTGGCTAATTATCCTACGAAATGACATAATTAGCTTAGTTAGCTCCAAAATGACCTATTTAATAAAAAATGACCTATAGTTAGCTAAGTTCTCTCCTAAATGACATAATAAGGCTTACGTAGCTGCAAGAGGACCTATTCCCTCTAAGTTAGGTATTAAATGGCCTATAATTAGTCTAGCTAGATCCAAAATGGCTTAATAAGCATAGTTTGCTCCGGAATGACCTATTTTACCCAAGTTAGCTCCGAAACGACGTATAGTTAGCTAGGGTTCCACCTAGATGACATAATTAGCTTAGTTAGCTCCTAAATGGTCTATTTAATAAAACATGACCTATACTTAGCTATTTATCCTCGAAATGACATAATTAGCTCCAAAAAGGTATTCTTAGCCAATTTAGCCCGAAGAAGGGGACAAGAGGAGAATAAAGAGGAAAAATGAAAGGAAGGAAGGAAGATGAAGAAGAGAAGAAGAAGAAGGAGAAGGAGGAGGATAAGATGAAGGAGAAGAAGGAGGAGAAGAAGGAGAAGGAGCTCCTCCTTCTCATTCTTCTTCCTCCTTCTTATCCTCCTCCTTCTCCTTCCCCTTCTTATTTTCTTCTTCTTATCCTCTTCCTTCTCCTTCTCCTCCTCCTCCTCCTCCTCCTCCTTCTTTTACTTCTTCTTCTCTTTCTCTTCTTCTACGTAGCTTAGACTCATCCAAGAAAGGCTAAATTGGCTAATTATCCTACGAAATGACATAATTAGCTTAGTTAGCTCCAAAATGACCTATTTAATAAAAAATGACCTATAGTTAGCTAAGTTCTCTCCTAATTGACATAATAAGGCTTACGTAGCTCCAAGATGACCTATCCCCCCTAACTTAGGTATTAAATGGCCTATAATTAGCCTAGCTAGATCCAAAATGGCTTAATAAGCATAGTTTGCTCCGGAATGACCTGTCTTACCCAAGTTAGCTCCAAAACGACATATAATTAGCTAGGGTTCCACCTATATAACATAATTAGCTTAGTTAGCTACTAAATGGTCTATTTAATTAAACATGACCTATACTTAGCTATTTATCCTCGAAATGACATAATTAGATCCAAAAAGGCATTCTTAGCCAATTTAGCCCGAAGAAGGGGACAAGAGGAGAAGAAAGAGGAAAAATGAAAGGAAGGAAGAAGAAGAAGAAGAGAAGAAGAAGGAGAAGGAGGAGGATAAGAAGAAGGAGAAGAAGGAGGAGAAGAAGGAGAAGGAGCTCCTCCTTCTCCTTCTTCTTCCTTCTTCTCCTTCTCCTTCTTCTTTTCTTCTTCTTCTCCTCGTCCTTCTCCTCGTCCTTCTCCTTCTCGTCCTGCTCCTCCTCTTCCTCCTCCTTCTTTTACTTCTTCTTCTCTTTCTCTTCTTCTACGTAGCTTAGACTCAATTAAGAAAGGCGAAATTGGCTAATTATCCTACGAAATGACATAATTAGCTTAGTTAGCTCCAAAATGACATATTTAATAAAAAATGACCTATAGTTAGCTAAGTTCTCTACTAAATGACATAATAAGGCTTAAGTAGCTGCAAGATGACCTATTGCCCCTAACTTAGGTATTAAATGGCCTATAATTAGCCTAGCTAGATCCAAAATGGCTTAATAAGCATAGTTTGCTCCGGAATGACCTATTTTACCCAAGTTAGCTCCGAAACGACGTATAGTTAGCTAGGGTTCAACCTAGGTGACATAATTAGCTTAGTTAGCTCCTAAATGGTCTATTTAATAAACCATGACCTATACTTAGCTAATTATCCTCAAAATGACATAATTAGCTCCAAAAAGGCATTCTTAGCCAATTTAGCCCGAAGAAGGGGACAAGAGGAGAAAAAAGAGGAAAAAGGAAAGGAAGGAAGAAGCAGAAGAGGAGAAGAAGAAGAAGGAGAAGGAGGTTGATAAGAAGAAGGAGAAGAAGGAGGAGGAGCTCCTCCTTCTCCTTCTTCTTCCTCCTTCTTATCCTCCTCCTTCTCCTTCTCCTTCTCCTTCTTCTTTTCTTCTTCTTCTCCTCTTCCTTCCCCTTCTCCTCCTCCTCGTCCTCCTTCTTTTACTTCTTCTCTTTCGCTTCTTTTACGTAGCTTAGACTCATCCAAGAAAGGCTAAATTGGCTAATTATCCTACGAAATGACATAATTAGCTTAGTTAGCTCCAAAATGAAGTATTTAATAAAAAATGACCTATAGTTAGCTAAGTTCTCTCCTAAATGACATAATAAGGCTTACGTAGCTGCAAGAGGACCTATTCCCTCTAACTTAGGTATTAAATGGCCTATAATTAGCCTAGCTAGATCGAAAATGGCTTAATAAGCATTTGCTCCGGAATGACCTATTTTACCCAAGTTAGCTCCGAAACGACGTATAGTTAGCTAGGGTTCCACCTAAATGACATAATTAGCTTAGTTAGCTCGTAAATGGTCTATTTAATAAAACATGACCTATACTTAGCTATTTATCCTCGAAATGACATAATTAGCTCCAAAAAGGTATTCTTAGACAATTTAGCCCGAAGAAGGGGACAAGAGGAGAATAAAGAGGAAAAATGAAAGGAAGGAAGAAGAAGAAGAAGAGAAGAAGAAGAAGGAGAAGGAGGAGGATAAGAAGAAGGAGAAGAAGGAGGAGAAGAAGGAGAAGGAGCTCCTCCTTCTCCTTCTTCTTCCTTCTTCTTATCCTCCTCCTTCTCCTTCTCCTTCTTCTTTTCTTCTTCTTCTCCTCTTCCTTCTCCTTCTCCTCCTCCTCCTCCTCCTCCTTCTTTTACTTCTTCTTCTCTTTCTCTTCTTCTACGTAGCTTAGACTCATCCAAGAAAGGCTAAATTGGCTAATTATCCTACGAAATGACATAATTAGCTTAGTTAGCTCCAAAATGACCTATTTAATAAAAAAATGACCTATAGTTAGCTAAGTTCTCTCCTAAATGACATAATAAGGCTTACGTAGCTCCAAGATGACCTATTCCCCCTAACTTAGGTATTAAATGGCCTATAATTAGCCTAGCTAGATCCAAAATGGCTTAATAAGCATAGTTTGCTCCGGAATGACCTATCTTACCCAAGTTAGCTCCAAAACGACGTATAGTTAGCTAGGGTTCCACCTAGATGACATAATTAGCTTAGTTAGCTACTAAATGGTCTATTTATTTAAACATGACCTATACTTAGCTATTTATCCTCGAAATGACATAATTAGCTCCAAAAAGGCATTCTTAGCCAATTTAGCCCGAAGAAGGGGACAAGAGGAGAAGAAAGAGGAAAAGTGAAAGGAAGGAAGAAGAAGAAGAAGAGAAGAAGAAGGAGAAGGAGGAGGATAAGAAGAAGGAGGAGAAGAAGGAGAAGGAGCTCCTCCTTCTCCTTCTTCTTCCTCCTTCTCCTTCTCCTTCTTCTTTTCTTCTTCTTCTCCTCGTCGTTCTCCTTCTCCTCCTCCTCCTCCTTCTTTTACTTCTTCTTCTCTTTCTCTTCTTCTATGTAGCTTAGACTCATCCAAGAAAGGCTAAATTGGCTAATTATCCTACGAAATGAAATAATTAGCTTAGTTAGCTCCAAAATGACCTATTTAAAAAAAAATGACCTATAGTTAGCTAAGTTCTCTCCTAAATGACATAATAAGGCTTACGTAGCTCCAAGAGGACCTATTCCCTCTAACTTAGGTATTAAATGGCCTATAATTAGCCTAGCTAGATCCAAAATGGCTTAATAAGCATAGTTTGCTCCGGAATGACCTATTTTACCCAAGTTAGCTCCGAAACGACGTATAGTTAGCTAGGGTTCCACCTAGAGGACATAATTAGCTTAGTTAGCTCGTAAATGGTCTATTTAATAAAACATGACCTATACTTAGCTATTTATCCTCGAAATGACATAATTAGCTCCAAAAAGGTATTCTTAGCCAATTTAGCCCGAAGAAGGGGACAAGAGGAGAATAAAGAGGAAAAATGAAAGGAAGGAAGAAGAAGAAGAAGAGAAGAAGAAGAAGGAGAAGGAGGAGGATAAGAAGAAGGAGAAGAAGGAGGAGAAGAAGGAGAAGGAGCTCCTCCTTCTCCTTCTTCTTCCTTCTTCTTATCCTCCTCCTTCTCCTTCTCCTTCTTCTTTTCTTCTTCTTCTCCTCTTCCTTCTCCTTCTCCTCCTCCTCCTCCTCCTTCTTTTACTTCTTCTTCTCTTTCTCTTCTTCTACGTAGCTTAGACTCATCCAAGAAAGGCTAAATTGGCTAATTATCCTACGAAATGACATAATTAGCTTAGTTAGCTCCAAAATGACCTATTTAATAAAAAATGACCTATAGTTAGCTAAGTTCTCTCCTAAATGACATAATAAGGCTTACGTAGCTCCAAGATGACCTATTCCCCCTAACTTAGGTATTAAGTGGCCTATAATTAGCCTAGTTAGATCCAAAATGGCTTAATAAGCATTGTTTGCTCCGGAATGACCTATCTTACCCAAGTTAGCTCCAAAACGACGTATAGTTAGCTAGGGTTCCACCTAGATGACATAATTAGCTTAGTTAGCTACTAAATGGTCTATTTATTTAAACATGACCTATACTTAGCTATTTATCCTCGAAATGACATAATTAGCTCCAAAAAGGCATTCTTAGCCAATTTAGCCCGAAGAAGGGGACAAGAGGAGAAGAAAGAGGAAAAATGAAAGGAAGGAAGAAGAAGAGGAGAAGAAGAAGGAGAAGGAGGAGGATAAGAAGAAGGAGAAGAAGGAGGAGAAGAAGGAGAAGGAGCTCCTCCTTCTCCTTCTTCTTCCTCCTTCTTCCTCCTTCTCCTTCTCCTTCTTCTTTTCTTCTTCTTCTCCTCTTCCTTCTCCTCCTCCTCCTCCTCCTTCTTTTACTTCTTCTTCTCTTTCTCTTCTTCTAGTAGCTTAGACTCATCCAAGAAAGGCTAAATTGGCTAATTATCCTACGAAATGACATAATTAGCTTAGTTAGCACCAAAATGACCTATTTAATAAAAAATGACCTATAGTTAGCTAAGTTCTCTCCTAAATGACATAATAAGGCTTACGTAGCTGCAAGATGACCTATTCCCCCTAACTTAGGTATTAAATGGCCTATAATTAGCCTAGCTAGATCCAAAATGGCTTAATAAGCATAGTTTGCTCCGGGATGACATATTTTACCCAAGTTAGCTCCGAAACGACCTATTGTTAGCTAGGGTTCCACCTAAATGACATAATTAGCTTAGTTACCTCGCAAATGGTCTATTTAATAAAACATAACCTATACTTAGCTAATTGTCCTCGAAATGACATAATTAGCTCCAAAAAGGCATTCTTAGCCAATTTAGCCCGAAGAAGGGGACAAGAGGAGAAGAAAGAGGAAAAATGAAAGGAAGGAAGAAGAAGAAGAAGAGAAGAAGAAGAAGGAGAAGGAGGAGGATAAGAAGAAGGAGAAGAAGGAGGAGAAGAAGGAGAGGGAGCTCCTCCTTCTCCTTCTTTTGCCTCCTTCTTCCTCCTTCTTCTTTTCTTCTTCTTCTCCTCTTCCTTCTCCTTCTCCTCCTCCTCCTTCTTTTACTTCTTCTTCTCTTTTTCTTCTTCTACGTAGCTTAGACTCATGCAAGAAAGGCTAAATTGGCTAATTATCCTACGAAATGACATAATTAGCTTAGTTAGCTCCAAAATGACCTATTTAATAAAAAATGACCTATAGTTAGCTAAGTTCTCTCCTAAATGACATAATAAGGCTTACGTAGCTGCAAGATGACCTATTCCCCCTAACTTAGGTATTAAATGGCCTATAATTAGCCTAGCTAGATCCAAAATGGCTTAATAAGCATAGTTTGCTCCGGAATGACCTATTTTACCCAAGTTAGCTCCGAAATGACCTATAGTTAGCTAGGGTTCCACCTAAATGACATAATTAGCTTAGTTAGCTCCTAAATGGTCTATACTTACCTAATTTCTCTCCGAAATAACCTATATATACACTTCTTCATCTAGTATTATTCTTCTAACTTTCTTATTTGTCATTTTGCAGATTACCTTTACTTCACGAGAAGCTTGGATTATATTGATGGAATGCTTGAAGATGATTTCTTGTAACATGGCTTGTATTGAAACTATTGTAGTATATGGATATATATGAAACTTTGTATGCATGTGGATGAAACTGGTGTAATATATGGTTTGGTACAGATGCAACTTGCATAATATGTATGCACTATGGATGAGAGTTATTTTAATATGGTTATGAGTACGGAAATAAATTTATTTATGTCAAATATATATATCCTGATTATTGTTAAAAATGCTGGATATAATAAAAAATAAATTAAAAAGGGGCTGGTTCCCCCCTTTGCCGTCTGCCCCCACATGGCAAAGGGGGGATGGCAGACGACAAAGGGGGGAATTTGCCCCCTCTCTCCCCCCTCTTTGCCGCCTGCCCCCACATGGAAAATGGGGGTAGGCAGACGACAAAGAGGGGAATCTGCCCCCTCTCTCTCCCCTCTTTGCCGTCTGCCCCCACATGGCAAAGGGGGGTGGGCAGACGGCAAAGGGGGGAATCAACCCCCTCTCTCTCCCCCTCTTTGCCGTCTGCCCCACATGGCAAAGGGGGGATGGCAGACGGCAAAGAGAGGAGGCCTGCCGTTAACACTTAACAGGGCCGTTGCACTATGTGTCGTCCCATTTAGTTTGCCGTCTGTCCCCTCATGGCAAAGATTCTTTGCCATCCACTTTAAAAAAGCAGACGACAAAGAACCTCTTCACCGGATTTTTTTACCGTCTAGTTTGCCGTCAGCTGACCGATGGCAAAGACTTTGGCGTCCGTTATTCCCCCCTTTGCCGTCTGCCATGGCAGACGACAAATTTCTGAATTTCAATAGTGCTGGAATCATCAAACCTTAAGTGTGTAGACCCTATGGGTTCGGGAAGCATGTAGACATGACCGAGACATCTCTCCGGCCAATAGCCAACAACAGGGTGTGGATATCCATGTTGGTTCCCACATGTTCCACGATGATCTCATCGGATGAACCATGATGTCAAGGATTCAATCAATCCCATATGCAATTCCCTTTGTCTATCTGTATGATACTTGCCCGAGATTCGATCGTTGGTATCCCTATGCCTTGTTCAATCTCGTTACCGACAAGTCTCTTTACTCGTTCCGTAGCACATCTCCCCGTGGCTAACTCCCTAGTCACACTGAGCTCATTATGATGATGTTCTACCGAGTGGGCCCTGAGATACCTCTCCGTCACATGGAGTGACAAATCCCGGTCTCGATTTGTACAACTCAACAGACACTTTCGGAGATACCCGTAGTGCACCTTTATAATCACACAGTTACGTTGTGACGTTTGGTACACCCAAAGCACTCCTACGGTATCCGGGAGTTCCACAATCTCACGGTCTAAGGAAATGATACTTGACATTGGAAAAGCTTTAGCAGACGAACAACACGATCTCGTGCTATGCTTAGGATTGGGTCTTGTCCATCACATCATTCCCAAATGATGTGATCCCGTTATCAATGACATCCAATGTCCATGATCAAGAAACCATGATCATCTATTGATCAATGAGCTAGCCAACTAGAGGCTTACTAGGGACACATTGTGATCTATATATTCACACATGTATTACGGTTTCTGGTTAATACAATTATAGCATGAATAATAGACAATTATCATGAACTAGGAAATATAATAATAACCAATTTATTATTGCCTCTAGGGCATATTTCCAACAGTCTCCCACTTGAACTAGAGTCAATAATCTAGTTAACATCACTATGTGATTACAATGAATTCAACACCCATACAGTTCTGGGGTTCGATCATGTCTTGCTTGTGAGAGAGGTTTATTAGTCAACGGGTCTGAACCTTTCAGATCGGTGTCTGCTTTACAAATCTCTATGTCTTCATATAGATACTGCTACCATGCACCATTTTGAACTATTTCAAATGATTGCTCCACTATACGAATCTAGTTTACTACTCATAGTCATCCGGATTAGTGACAAAGCTTGCATCGACGTAACCCCTTTACGACGAACTCTTTAATCACCTCCATAATCGAGAACAATTCCTTAGTCTACTAGTTACTAAGGATAACTTTGACCGGTGTCCAGTGATCCATTCCTGGATCACTCTTTTACCCCTTGACTGACTCATGGCAAAGCACACTTTAGGTCCGGTACACAACATAGCATACTTATAGAGCCTACGGCTGGTGCACAGGGGACGACATTCATCCTTTCTCTTTCTTCTGTCGTGGTCGGGCTTTTGAGTCTTACTCAAAAAATTTACACCTTATAACACAGCTAAGAACTCCTTATTTTGCCGATCTATTTTGAACACTTTCAAAAACTTGTCAAGGCATGCATTTTATTGAAAGTTCTATTAAGCACTTTGATATATCTCCATAGATCTTGATGCTCAATGTTCAAGTAGCTCATCCAGTTTTTTCCTTTTGAAAACTCCTTTCAAACAACCCTTTATGCTGTCCAGAATTTCTACATTATTTCCGATCAACAATATGTCAACCACATATACTCATCAGAAATTCTATAGTGCTCCCACTCACTTCTTTGGAAATACAAGTTTCTCATAAACTTTGTATAAAACCAAAAACTTTGATCATCTCATCAAAGTGTATATTCCAACTCCGAGATGCTTGCTCCAGTCCATAGAAGTATCGCTCGAGCTTTGCATACTTGTTACCACCCTTTAGGATCGACAAAATCTTCTGGTTGCATCAGATACAACCTTTCCTTAAGGAAACCGTCGAGGAAACAATATTTTGACATCCTATCTGCAGGATTTCATAAATGATGCAACAACTGCTAACATAATTCCAACAGACTTTTAGCATCGCGATGAGTGAGGAAGTCTCATCGTAGTCAACTCTTTGAACTTTGTCGAAAACACCTTTGCGACAAGTCGAGCTTTCTTAATGTTGACTTTTCACCATCATCGTCTGTCTTCCTTTTAAAGATCCATTCACAACTAATAGTCTTATGACCTTCAAGTGGTTCTTCCAAAGTCTATACTTTGTTTTTCATACATGGATCCTCTATCGGATTTCATGGCCTCCAGCCATTTGTTGAAATTCGGGCCCACCATCGCTTCTCCATAGCTCGTAGGTTCATTGTTGTCCAACAACATGACCTTCAAGATAGGGTTACTATACCACTCTATAGCAGTAGTATGTGACCTTGTTGACCTACGAGGTTTCTAGTAACTTGATCTGAAGTCTCATGATCACTATCATTAGCTTCCACTTCAATTGGTGTAGGCGCCACAGGAACAACTTCCTGCGCCCTGCTACACACACACTGGTTGAAGTGAGGGTTCACATAACCTCATCAAGTTTCCACCGAAACTCCCACTCAGTTATTTCGAGAGAAACTTTTCCTCGAGAAAGGACCCATTTCTAGAAAAAAACACTTTTTTCTTCCGGATCTGAGATAGGAGGTATACCCAACTATTTTGGGTGTCCTATGAAGATGCATTTATCCGCTTTGGTTTCGAGCTTGTGAGGCTAAAACTCTTTCACATAAGTATCGCAACCCCAAACTTTTAAGAAATGACAGCTTAGGTTTCTCTAAACCATAGTTCATACGGTGTCATCTCAACGGAATTGAGTGGTGCCCTATTTAAAGTGAATGCAGTTGTCTCTAATGCCTAAACCATAAACGATAGTGGTAATTTGATAAGAAATATCATAGTATGCACTATATCTAATAGGGAACGATTATGACATACGAACACACCATCGGACTATGGTGTTCCAGGTGGCATGAGTTGTGAAACACTTTTCACGTGAAACAATTTTCACCTTGTCTTAAACGTTTACCAAACTCATAACTCAGATATATATGTTTACCTCCATGATCACATCGTAGACATATTATCCTCTTGTCACGATGATCTTCAACTTCACTCTGAAACTACTTGAACCTTTTTCAATAATTCAGACCTTTCATCAAGTAAATACACTAGTATCTACTCAAATCATTTGTGAAGTACGAACATAATTATATCCACTGCGTGCCTCAGTACTCATCTGACTACACACATCAAAATGTATTAGTTCCAACAAGTTACATTCTTGTTCCATCTCATTGGAAAAAGAGGTCTTGAGTCATCTTGCCCATGTGGTATGATTTGCATGTCTCAAGTGATTCAAAAATAAAGTGAGTCAAACGATCCATCCGCATGGAGTTTTTTCATGCGTTTATACCAACACGCATGGTTTGCATGTCTCAAACGTTTCAAAAATGAGTGAGTACAAAGATCCATCAGCATGGAGCTTCTTGGTACGTCTCCAACGTATCTATAACTTTTGATGGTTCCATGCTATTATCTTGTCAAACTTTGGATGTTTTGTATGCCTTTTATAACTTTTCTGGGACTAACTTATTAACTCAGTGCCAAGTGCGAGTTCCTGTTTTTTCCGTATTTTTGACCCTTTTCAGAGGAGGATTTTAAACGGTGTCCAAACGGAATAAAACTTCCGAAAAGATTTTTTCCGGAACAGAAGATACGCACGGGACGTGAGAACCAAGGCAGAGGCCACCATGGGTGGCCACAAGCCCCCTAGGCGCGGCTAGGGGGGCTCGCACCTAGTAGGCTTGTGGGCCCCCTGTGGCTCGTCTGCCCTACCTCTTCTGCCTATAAATTCCCGAAAAATCCAAAACTATGCAAGATACCCACGAAAATACTTTTCCGCCGCCGCAAGCTTCTGTCTCCGCAAGATCCCATCTGGGCACGTTCTGGTGTCCTGCCGGAGGGGGATTCACATATAGAGGGCTTCTTCATCAACACCATGGCCTCTCCGATGATGTGTGAGTAGTTCACCATAGACCTTCGGGTCCATAGCTAGTAGCCAGATGGCTTCTTCTCTCTCTTAGATCTTCAATACAAAGTTCTCCATGATCTTCATGGAGATCTATCCGATGTAATCTTATTTTGCAGTGTGTTTGTCGAGATGCGATGAATTGTGGATTTATGATCAGATTATCTATCAATCTTATTGAGTTTCTTCTGATCTCTTATATGCATGATTTCATATCCTTGTAATTCTCTTCGAGTTGTGGGTTTTGTTTGGCCAACTTTATCTATGATTCTTGCAATGGGAGAAGTGCTTGGTTTTGGGTTCATACCGTGTGGTGACCTCACCCAGTGATAGAAGGGGTAGCGAGGCACGCATCGTGTTGTTACCATCATGGTTAAAAAGATGGGGTTTACATCATTGGTTTGAGTTTATCCCTCTACCTCATGTCATCTTGCTTAAGGCGTTACTCTGTTTGTCATGAACTCATTACACTAGATGCATGCTGTTGGGTAACGTAGCATAAATTCAAAAAAATTCCTACGCATATTCAGATCTTCCTATGTAGAGACCAGCAACGAGAGAGGGGGTGAGTGCATCTTCATACCTTTGAAGATCTCTAAGCGGAAGCATTGCTAGAACACGGTTGATGGAGTTGTACTCGCGGCGATTCAGATCGCGGTGTGATTCCGATTTAGTGTCAAACCATGACACCTCCGCGTTCAACACACGTGCAGCCCAGTGACGTCTCCCGCACCTTGATCCAGCAAGGAGGAGGGAGAGGTTGGGGAAGATCTCCGGCAGCACAACGGCGTGGTGTCGATGGAGAGACGAGGTCTCCCGGCAGGGCTTCGCCAAGCACCGAGGGAGAGGAGGAAGAAGGGGGCAGGGCTGCGTCGAGGGAGATTGAAAACTGTGTGTAAAACAGCCCCGAAACCCTCACTATATATAGGAGGAGGGGAGGGGGGTGCCACCACTAGGGTTCCCACCCTAGGTGGTGCGGCAACCCCCCCAAGATGGGAGGTGCGGCGGCCAGGGCAGGGGGCGGGGTGGCGCACCCCTAGGTGGACCTTAGGCCCACCAGCGCCTAGGGTTCCGTGTAACGACCAAGATGCGGGCCTTTTCTGATCTCAGGATCGAGGCCCCGAATTGGACAGGAGCGCATCTAAGCGTCTCGCAAACAGGTAACACAACACATACATAATAATAAAAGATAGACAATCAGGGGTTCAATTGCCTTCTCATAAATATATCAGAGTACATCACGCATACAACCAACGTAGTTCCGCTACGGACTACAAAACAGAGAAAAGGCTATGCTACCCTGCCTGCAGGCCCACGATCACGACCACGCCTCGATCTTCTGGATAGTTCACGTACATGCGGTCGGTCTCCTCATCGTACTGCCACGCCAGCTGCGTGCCGTCGCGATCATGTGTCTCTGGGGTACCCGAACCTGTTGGTATTGTGGAGGAATCCGTGAGCCACGGGGACTCAACAATCTAAGACCTTGGTGCGAGAACTAGTCAATTTATTAGGTTGGATAGGGTAGAGTGTTTAAGGTTGCAACATCCTAAGCAAGATATGGTGGCTAACTTACGTAAAGCATTTATGAAGGTGGACTATGCTAGCGGTCATGAGTACTTGATCACTAAGTGATCCTGAACACCTACCTACGTCAATCATAACCCCACCGCGTTCCCGATCGAAGAGAGATCTTCGAGGGGACAGTCACGGTTACGCACACAGTTGGCAATTTTATTAGCTTTTGTTTATGTTATCTAATACCAGATGTTAACAAAATATTCCAAGTTGCCACATAACCGCGGGCATGGCTTTCCGAAAGATTAAACCCTGTAGGGGTGCTCCAACTATACCATCACAAACGTACACATGCCGCAAAGTAATCCTCTATCATGATTCTCGTGATCTCGTCGGATTCCTTAGAGGAAAACCTCAACTCTGGGGAAAACCAAAGCTTCACTGGGATTCCTATACGCAAGATATATCGCTAAGGTAAGACAATACTAGAAGGACCTCCCGTCGTGTCGACGACCCTGATAAGAGCTGCGTATCTTAGTCTCAGGACACGACGGATGAGCTAGACGTCGGGATGGCTAAACCTGTGGGTGACCAGTGGGGCCCCGGACATCGCTCAGGTGGGACCAACATTCATGAGGAGCACTTGCTCGGGTTGTTGATTAAATTCCTCGGGGTAGCTATTCCCTATGCAGATTATTATGTGATTAGCATATTAAAACCAATGTTGGGTCCTGCCGGACAAGCCTTAGCACTACGCGATTTATCAAGGGGGTCCCCATAACAACCCCGAATGTGTTAGGAGCGATCAATATGGATTCAAACACCGGTGGCCGGTAACTAAGGCGGCAATAACAGAACAACGCACCCGACAAAAGGCTAGGCCTTCCGTCATTTACCAAGTATATAGGTGCATTAATTAAATAACAGAATTTAGATAATGATATCAAGCTCATGTTATCACATGAGGCAATTCACCTGCATCTAGCAACGCTAACATTAGTAGCTGAGCAAACCCTACTTAGCCATTCAAGTTTGCTAGGAAGGGATCAGTGTTTGGGTTCATGGCATATCAAGAGGCAAATATTTCAGTGGTAGGCAACGAGCATATGAGAAAGGAAACGTAATCTAGCATAACAAGTCTAGAGATGGAATCAAGGTCATATCATCTTGCCTGTGATATCCTCAGCTTGGAATGGTTCTTGATCGTCCTCCACGTTCTCTCCTGACTCCACGTATTCGTTCTCCGATCTCGGTGCTACCCAACATAAGAATAACATCCAATGAACAACAGCACCTTAAGATGCCACAAGCACATGATGCATGAGATGAAAATGAGCATGCATCACTATTTCTATCACTAACACAAGCTTAAGAAGCTAGAACAAGTTCCTGGACAGAACTGCATGCTACCCTATTTTGACATGCATGATAATGACATGATCAGATGTGTCTCATGAAAACGATGCAAAACCATATAAAGAACATTACAATCGGAGCTACGGATCAACGGGAATCAACGAAACAAGATATGAAGCCCTACGTGTCAAAATCAACACCACACACTCAAATGGCACAAATCTGGTATTCCCAGGTTGCCAAGACATAAAACAACCCATCATGGATGGGGTGGAGCAAAGAAGAACACCACAACATCAACTAAGCACTCACAATCATCAAAATGACAAAACTACACAATCTGTCATGAACTGCATCATAGCACTTTGTGAGCTACATGCAAAGCACCTACAGCCACCTAACTATGACAAATAATATATGTGGCTGTAGCTAGCCAAGAATACTACCAGAAAAAGCAAGAATCACACAAAAAGTAATTAAACACAGGAAGATACAAGGCTGCAAACTTGCCCAAAACCATCAGATTACACGGACTTAGTGAAAATTCCTGCACCTAACTTTCTGTCTTTGCTCTGAAGCCTTTTTGACAGCAGCCAAAACAATACCTATATGGCTCCAAATGACATGAAATTTTAGAGAGAGCTAGACAAACATATCAGGTCCAACTTTCTAGTTGAAAGCTAGGGCTAGGTTACAACACAATGACCAGCACAACCTCATCTACAGGAGAAGAAAATGTAAACAGATTCTCAGATTTTCACTAATCTGGAGTTTCAGCCCCAAGACTACTTTGGATGGGCACAACTTGCACACATGGATTCCAAATCATGAATTGAAACTAACATGTGGTAGAGGGGGTCACCCTCTACTAGCACAACCAAGAAACAAACACAAAGGCTCACCACAACTCATGGAACCAAGCTCCAAACTTAGAAGAAAATGCAAATATGCCATTTTCAGAAAATGTTCCAATGGAAAAAATGATTTCACAATTAGATTCCTGGGATCTTTCTACCCCAAAACCATATATGAAACATATGCACTTGCTTGGAACAAGTGAGCTTAAACTAGGAAGGAAAAACTACATAGAATGCAACATAGTGAGTAGTGCAACATTTCATGTGGTATTCACTAGAACTATATCTACACTAGCACTTGCACATGACCACAACATCCATGGTGCTCATGGGGGGAAGACCTCATGGCCATGTGCCTTGTCACACCATCACACCATCACAAGCAACAAGCACAACATATATAAATCACCCACACATGTAATCTTGCACAGATGTCCATCAAGGCATAACTTGCCATGGTGTGTGTGAGGCATACTCACATGAGCACCCACACCTCACATAGGATCAGGCAAAACTGCAATACATGCACCCATAACAACAATGCACTCCTACACATGATTAGACATCACATGCTCTCCTACACATGATATAGCTACAAATGCACTCCTAGTGCAAACACACACTCCCATATGACTTGAACCACATGCATACACTTGCAAGCAACCCACACCAACACATATACAAGATGTGTGGAAGGGGAAACCCATCCACACACACACACACCTCACTTGCACCAAAGGCACAAGCACACATAGCAACCCAACTACACATGCACACACAAACTGATCCAAATCTAGGCACGGAAAGCTGAAACCAATAGCAAAAGAAATAAAAAACCAGTGCTGCCCAAGCAAAGCTGGGAAGGAAATACAGAAAAATACTCCCAGCAAAAAATAAAAAAACAAAGGGGGTCACTGGGTTCGAATCCAGGATCCCCTGGTTGGACTACACTGCCTACGCCACTCTGCTACTGGCCTGTTACTGGACAACATATGGTCACCTAACAAGGTAAGCTAGCTCTGCTGCTACTGCACCAATGCTCGACAGCAAAAACAAAAGGTGTTGAAGGGGTACTCGAACCCGCGAGCTCAAGATGAAAAACCCACGCCCTTGACATTGTGCTATGCTACGGAAGTCAGACAGAGATGGGGATCGAACAAGAACAGGTAGCTCTGCTGTTTGTCCCTGCACTTGACTGACAGAGATGCAACTATGCTGCTCGCCGGCGATAGGAGATGATGAGCACGTCTCTGCTGCGCCCTATACAATGCCACTGCTCGCCGTCTATGCGGGGATCACCTACCTACGCACATACACGCGCAACGCTCATTGCTGCACCACAACCAAGAACCTGCTACTGCTCGCGATCTACCACTACAGAGAAGCACGCGCACACGCTCTCACCAGATCTAAGACGGAATCAAGGAGGAGAAGGAAAGGGAGGTTGCTCCTCACCTTGGGGAAGGAAGGAGGGTTCCCGATCGGAGCAGAGGGCCCGGCCGGAGAGGAAGAAAGTGCGCGGAGAAGATCGTGCTGCAGGTCCATGCAGAGGAAGAAGTTCACTCGGGCCGAGGCATTGACGAGGTCCTGGCCGTCGTTGAGGTCGCTCCTCGACCTCAGTGATGGCGGGAATGGAGAGCGGGGCGATCTCCCATGCCCCTGGACATGGCCGCCGGTGCCGAAGACGACGGGAGGCAGGAGATCGACGGCGGTGGTCGGCTCTCTCTCTCTGCTACCCTACTCTGGAGAGACTTACCGGGAGGGGAGAAGAGAGATGGGGAAGATGGTGGCGGTGCGGAGAGGGAGGCGCGGAACCCTAGGGAAAGGGCACGGATGCCAAGGTACTTATGGGGCCTCGGCGGGACAGCGCCGTCATGCCTCCCGAGTCCTCTCTCTCTGTAGCTCCAACGGAAAGCAGACATGCAGGCGACGGCGTTAGAGAAAGGAGAAGGAGGCGTGGGGTTGGGCTACTCGAGCGAGAGAGAAGGAAGTTGGGCCACGGGAGGAGGGTTGTGGCCCAAGTTGGCGCCAGGTATAGAGAAAGAAGCCCTGAGGGGCGGGGGTTTTCTAATTATAGAAAGGCCTGAAAGAAAAGAATTATACAAAGCAAACTAGTGGGGATAAAAAAAATACCCCTGTGGCCTTAGAAAAATATGACCTAATTAAATAAAACAAGAACAAGATTTTTAGGAGCAAGTAATATTTCACAAAACAGAATTAGATTACTCTGTCTTGTATTTATTGCACCTATTTAAAACACTTTTAAAATCACCAAACTTGCACAACTTAACACCCACAATATTCTCTAAACATTGGGCATTTTAAAATCAGGGAAGGAAGAGGTGAAATTTTACATAGGGGAAAATAGAGAGGGAGAGAATGTGGTTTGTTTTGAAAACTAAGCACTTGCTAACACATGCTTCACTCCACACAAGTCACACATCACATGATCACAAGTCTCCACACTAAGACATGGCAAGGTATAGATGCAAGTCAAACAAGGCATGGCATGGCATGGATGCATGCATGCAAAAGAAGAACACAAAGTGACACATGAGATCATAGACACAAAATGACATCCTCATATTCATGACAAGGTGGACCCACATGCAATAGGTTCCAAATATGGAAATTACACACTTGGGGCATTACAAACTCTCCCACACTACAAAGAAGATCTCGCCCTCGAGATCTAAGACTGAAAGAAATCGGGAAATACGGAACGGATGTGATCCTCACGTTCCCACGTAGCCTCTTTATCGGAATGGTGTGACCACTGCACTTTGAGAAATTTGACAGTCTTGTTACGGGTCTTGCGCTCAGTCGCCTCGAGAACCACAACTGGATGCTCACGATAAGAAATGTCAGGCTGAAGGTTGATGTCTTGAAGATGCATAGTTCACTCGGGGTTCTTGAAACACCTCCGAAGCTGAGAAACATGGAACACATCATGGACATTTGCAAAGTTTACCGGAAGCTCGAGCTGGTACGCAAGGTCGCCTCTCTTGCCAACCACTCTGAACGAACCAAGGAAACAAGGCGCAAGCTTGCCTTTGATGCCAAAGCGCTGCATACCCTTCATAGGCGACACCTTGAGATAGACAAAGTCATCAAGCTCATAAGACATGTCACGGTGCTTGCTATCATAATAGCTCTTCTGACGGACTGAGCTGCTTTGAGGTTGTCGGGAATGATCCTACACATCTCCTCAGCTTCTTCTATCATATCATTCCCAAGGATCTGACGCTCACCGGTCTCAGACGAGTTGAGCGGGGTACGACACTTCCTGCCATAGAGAATTTCAAACGGAGCCTTGCCAGAACTAGCTTGATAACTGTTGCTATACGAGAACTCCGCGAAAGGCACACAATCTTCCCACTTCATGCCAAAAGAGATAACACAGGCTCTCAGCATATCCTCAAGAACTTGATTCACTCGCTCCACTTGACCACTAGTCTGAGGATGGAACGTTGTGCTGAAGCGGATCTTCGTGCCCATAGCAGACTGAAAGGAATCCCAGAACTTGGAAGTGAAGATACTTCCGCAATTTGAAGAGATCATCATAGGCAGACCATGCAAAGAGACAATCCTGGAGGTGTACAACTCTGCCAGCTGAGCTGCTGAAATGGACTCCTTGACTGGAAGAAAATGAGCCACTTTACTCAACTTGTCGATGACGATGAAGATGGGATCATTACCCTTCTTGGAGTTCGGAAACCCGGTGACGAAATCCATCTCAATGTGATCGAACTTCCACTCGGGAATCGGCAAAGGCTGCAAGAGGCCTGCTGGGCGTTGATGTTCTGCTTTCACCCTTCGACATACATCACACTCATTTACGAACTGAGCAATCTCACGTTTCATACGAGTCCACCAGTAGGTCTGCTTCAAGTCATGGTACATTTTGGAGCTTCCAGGATGAATAGAGAGCAGAGAGTTATGAGCTTCCTCCATGATTACCTTCCTGAGATCACCTTTCGGGATGACAAGGTGATCCTCGAAAAACAACGTGTCCCTGGCATCAACGGTGAAGCACTTATATTTGGGGAGACTCTTTCCCACGCCAATCTTGACCTTCTCCACCATAGCGTCAAGAAGCTGTGCTGCTCGGACCTGATCTTCCAAGGTAGGAGAGATCTGAAGGTTTGCAAGAAATCCCTGAGGTACTAGCTGAAGGTTGAGCTTCCTGAAATACTCACAAAGACCCGGCTGGAGAGGTTGTAGAATCAGACTGTTGCAATATGCCTTCCTACTCAAAGCATCCGCCACGACATTAGCTTTGCCTGGCGTGTACTCAACACTCAGATTAAAATCCTGGAGCATTTCTACCCAACGTGTTTGCCGAAGATTCAAATTAGGCTGAGTGAAGATGTACTTGAGACTCTTGTGATCGGTGAAAACTTCAACCTTACGTTCCAACAAGAGATGTCTCCAAGTCATCAGAGTGTGTACCACAGTTGCTAGCTCAAGATCATGCACAGGATAGTTCTTCTCCGCTGGCTTCAACTGCCTGGAGGTATAAGCAACCACCTTCTTATCTTGCATCGGGACTGCACCAAGACCCTATAGAGAAGCGTCGGAAAAGACCTGGTACGACTTGGAATCATCCGGAGGGACCAAGACTGGAGTGGAGGTAAGCTTCTCTTTGAGTGTATCGAAGGCCAGTTGACACTCTGGAGACCAAGCATACTTAACACCCTTCTGAAGAAGACTTGAGAGTGGCTTGGCGATCTTGGAGAAGTTCTCAACGAACCTTCTGCAGTAGCCAGCAAGACCGAGAAAGCTTCGAAGCTGCTTCACATTCTGCGGAGGCTCCCATTCAACAATGGCCTGAACCTTGGACGGATCAACTTTAATGCCCTCGGCAGAGATAATGTGCCCAAGATAAACCACTTATTTCAGCCAGAACTTGCACTTGGAAAACTTGGCATACAGCTTGTACTCTCTCAGCTTATCAAGCACCAATCTGAGATGTTCTTCATGTTCTTCCTCAGTTTCAGAAAATACCAGAATGTCGTCGAGATAGAGCAAGACAAATTCATTCTTGAACGGAGAGAATATGTAGTTCATCAATCGACAGAATGTCGGAGGACCATTTGCCAGACCAAAAGACATGACTGTATATTCATACGAGCCAAAACAAGTCCTGAAGGCCGTCTTCGGAATATCTTCCTCGCGAATGCGAATTTGATGATAGACCATTCTGAGATCAAGCTTGGAGAAGACCTTAGCACCTCTCAACTGCTCGAACAACTCAGTTATGTTCGGAAGTGGATATTTGTTCCTGATCGTCTTCTTATTCAATGGACGGTAATCGACACACAACCGGTCCGTGCCATCCTTCTTCTTGACAAACAGAACTCCACAGCCCCACGGAGACGAGCTCGGTCTGATCAAACCCAAACGCTCCTGCTCATCGAGTTGCCTCTTAAGTTCCTTCAATTCTTCTGGACCCAGCTTGTACGGCCGTTTGCACACTGGCTCTATGCCTGGCTCAAGCTCAATGACAAACTCAACTTCACGGTGTGGAGGCATGCCTGGCAGCTCTTTAGGAAACACATCTTCATATTCGCAGACCACTGGAACTTGCTCAATAGGATTGATCTCACCCTTTTCATTCAAGGAGAACAGACGAATTGTATCATCGCGCGCCGCGAATATAATCACGTCTTCCGAAGAGTGGGTAAGCTTCACTTCTTTGGCTTCATAATCAATCCATGCCTTATTCATAGCCAACCAGTCCATACCAAGGATCAAGTCGATGTCGGTCTTGCCCAAGACATACGGAGACGCCAGAAAGGAATAACTGCCCATCTTGACAGAAACACCGGGAGCACGAGTACTAGCATGCATGAACTTGCGTGGAGAAACTACTGACAACAGACTAGGAAGCTCTTCAACAGGAACATTATGCTTGGACGAAAATGGAATGGAGAGGAACGAATGCGAAGCACCAGAATCGAATAACACTTTAGGAGGAATATCATTGACGAGGAGGTTACCCATGATCACATCTGACGAGTTCTCTACTTCAGGTGCGTTCACCATGGTGAGTCGAGCTGATTTGGGGTTGAACTTGACAAGAGCGTTGCTTGGAGGTTTGCCTGGAGGAGGAGGCGGCAGACGGGGCAGGGAAGTACATTTATTGGCATAGTGACCCTTCTACCCGCACTTGTGACAAGTGACATCTGCTGGCTGCTGGTACTGAGTCTGAGGAGGCCCTTGCTTCTGATGCTGGTATCTCTGTTGGAAGCCAGGGTTGGGTGGGTGGGAAGAACCACGACCACCTAAGTGCTTAAGCTGCTACGAGTGCCGAGGAGGAGGAGGAGAAACCCAAGACTTCTGTTGCTTCTGAACCACCTGAGTCGAGGAAGAGCTGGAATCTCTAAAGCGCTTCTTAGAATTTTCCGCCCTGAGCAAGGCTGCCTCTGCTCTGAGAGCTAGGTTGTAGAACTTGTCGAACTCTTCAGGATCGTGCAAGGCAAGAGCTAACTGCAAGTCTTCTCTCAAGCCACCCTTGAACTGATAAATCTTGCTCTTCTGATCCGGGATATCCTGCAGCGCGTAACGGGCCAGCTCGTGAAACTCAACGTTGTACTTGTACACGGAATTGCCACCCTGCTTCAAACGCGTGAACTTCTCACGCATCTCCTCCACAAAACTGGAAGGGATGTAGTGGGACCTGAAGTCACGACAGAACTCATCCCAAGACATCACCCTGGCGCCTCTGGAGTCTTTGAGCTGTTGCCACCAGATAGAAGTCCGCCCCTTCAACTGGAACGTTGCAAACTTGACATAATCCTTCGGACGCACATTGCTACACTCGAAATGTTTGTTCATATCACGGATCCAATCTTCTGCATCGAATGGCTGGTCGCATGAAGTGAACGTCTTTGGCTGGTTTGACAGGAACTGACTCAGACTCGCAAACTGATTTCCACCATGCTGAAAATTGCCTTGCTGTTGGTTGGCTCTCTCTTGCAGCAACTGAATCAACATCTGGGTGTTTGCATTAGTAGCTGCCATCACCACTTGCCAGGCCTCTGCAGGAGGAGGTGGCGGTGGCGGAGGGTTCTCCGGAGGAGGAGGTGGAGGCGGCATATCCTCACGCCCTGGGTTCTGACGAGTCGGTGGAGCCATCCCGAGGACGGACATCATATTAGTCCACAGAATAATTGAAGATATTGCTGAATCAAAAGACAGAATATATGAACAGAATTTAGCAATTGCACTTGAATAACATAGCAAGAATGCATCCTCAAAGTGACGGACGAAAAAATTCCGATAAGGACCACTTCAAACACGTGTGAGCTAGAATTGCTCGGAACAAACATATGATCGAGATTTCCCCAACCTCAATCATGCGTATGTAAGAAGATAGTCCTATAAGATACTACTTGATATCCCACCTATGAATTCCCGAAATAACTGGTCATGCAATCTGGTACACGGATACAAGGAGTATTTCACACAACTCCTAAACTAACCCGTCACCTGTATCACATCCGTCAACACACAACCAGCATCTCGGACCTTCATCTACACCAGACCCTCGTGATCACAACGATACTAAGTATGGCAGTACTCCCGAACAATCTACACCAGTACTGGGGACATCGGGGTTATCTCGCCACTACCAGTATTGAAGCAATAACGAACATCCTTCGTTCTTAGATACTCAGAAATCTGAATGATGGCGATGTGCGCAAGAATCCCCTAGAGCTCAACTCCCCTGAAACTCAAAGCAGATAAGAGGCACCAGGACAGGACTCCGTCACATCGAAATCATATAGATTTCACAAATACCCGCGTGATCCTAAAAAAATTTTGAGCGAGAAAAGGAGTAGAGTTAAAGATTTCCTAAGTTGGGAACCTCACCAGAGCATAGAAGAGGAGAAAAAAGAATCCTACTCTCCGATATAACTAAGACTCAAAACATTTTCTAGACTCGACTCGGCCAAGTTCGATCACACAAAGTCTCCTATGGTCGTAAGGCTATGATTACCAACTTGTAACGACCAAGATGCGGTCCTTTCCGATCTGGGGATCGAGGCCCCGAATTGGAAAGGAGCGCATCTAAGCGTCTCGCAAACAGGTAACACAACACATACATAATAATAAAAGATAGACAATCAGGAGTTCAATTGCCTTCTCATAAATATATCAGAGTACATCACGCATACAACCAAAGTAGTTCCGCTACGGACTACAAAACAGAGAAATGGCTATGCTACCCTGCCTGTAGGCCCACGATCACGACCACACCTCAATCTTCTGGATAGTTCACATACAGGTGGTCGGTCTCCTCATCGTACTGCCACGCCAGCTGCGTGTCGTCAGGATCATCTGTCTCTGGGGTACCCGAACCTGTTGGTATTGTGGAGGAATCCATGAGCCAACGGGACTCAGCAATCTAAGACCTTGGTGCCAGAACTAGTCAAGTTATTAGGTTGGATAGGGTAGAGTGTTTAAGGTTGCAACATCCTAAGCATGATATGGTGGCTAACTTACGTAGAGCATTTATGAAGGTGGACTATGCTAGCGGTCATGAGTACTTGATCACTAAGTGATCTTGAACACCTACCTACGTCAATCATAAGCCATCGTGTTCCCGATCGAAGAGAGATCTTCGAGGGGATAGTCACGGTTACGCACACAGTTGGCAATTTTATTAGCTTTTGTTTAAGTTATCTAATACTGGATGTTAACAAAATATTCCAAGTTGCCACATAACCGCGGGCACGGCTTTCCAAAAGATTAAACCCTGCAGGGGTGCTCCAACTAGTCCATCACAAACGTACAAAGGGCGCAAAGTAATCCTCTATCACGATTCTCGTGATCTCGTCGGATTCCTTAGAGGAAAACCTCAACTCTGGGGAAAACCAAAGCTTCACTGGGATTCCTATACGCAAGATATATCGCTAAGGTAAGACAAGACTAGCAGGACCTCCCGTCGTGTCGACGACCCTGATAAGAGCCGCGTATCTCAGTCTCAGTACACGACGGATGAGCTAGCTGTCGGGATGGCTAAACCTCTGGGTGACCAGTGGGGCCCCGGACATCGCTCAGGTGGGACCAACACTCATGAGGAGCACTGGCCCGGGTTGTTGATTAAATTCCTCGGGGTAGCTATTCCCTATGCAGATTATTATGTGATTAGCATATTAAAACCAATGTTGGGTCCTGGCGGACAAGCCTTAGCACTACGCGATTTATCAAGGGGGTCCCCATAACAACCCTGAACGTGTTAGGAGCGATCAATATGGAATCAAACACCGGTGGCCGGTAACTAAGGCGACAATAACGGAACAAAGCACCCGGAAAAAGGCTAGGCCTTCCGTCATTTACCAAGTATATAGGTGCATTAATTAAATAACATAATTTAGATAATGATATCAAGCTCATGTTATCACATGAGGCAATTCACCTGCATCTAGCAACGCTAACATTAGTAGCTGAGCAAACCCTACTTAGCCATTCATGTTTGCCAGGAAGGGATCAGTGTTTGGGTTCATGGCATATCAAGAGGCAAATATTTCAGTGGTAGGCAGCGAGCATATGACAAAGGAAACGTAATCTAGCATAACAAGTCTAGAGATGAAATCAAGGTCATATCATCTTGCCTGTGATATCCTCAGTTTGGAATGGTTCTTGATCGTCTAGCACGTTCTCCCCTGAATCCACGTATTCGTTCTCCGATCCTGGTGCTACCCAACAAAATAATAACATCCAATGAACAACAGCACCTCAAGATGCAACAAGCACATGATGCATGAGATGAAAATGAGCATGCATCACTATTTCTATCACTAACACAAGCTTAAGAAGCTAGAACAAGTTCCTGGACAGAAATGCATGCTAACCTATTTTGACATGCATGATAATGACATGATCAGATGCGTCTCGTGAAAACGATGCAAAACCATATAAAGAACATTACAATCGGAGCTAAGGATCAATGGGAATCAACGAAACAAGATATGAAGCCCTACGTGTCAAAATCAACACCACACACTCAAATGGCACAAATCTGGTATTCCCAGGTTGCCAAGACATAAAACAACCCATCATGGATGGGGTGGAGCAAATAAGAACACCACAACATCAACTAAGCACTCACAATCATCAAGATGACAAAACTACACAATCTGTCATAAACTGCATCATAACACTTTGTGAGCTACATGCAAAGCACCTACAACCACCCAACTATGACAAATAATATATGTGGCTGTAGCTTGCCAAGAATACTACCAGCACAAGCAAGAATCACACAAAAAGTAATTAAACACAGGAAGATACAAGGCTGCAAACTTGCCCAAAACCATCAGATTACACGGACTTAGTGAAAATTCCTGCACCTAACTTTCTGTCTTTGCTCTGAAGCCTTTTTGACAGCAGCCAAAACAATACCTATAGGGCTCCAAATGACAGGAAATTTTACAGGGAGCTAGACAAACATATCAGGTCCAACTGTCTTGTTGAAATCCAGGGCTAGATCACAATACAATGACCAGCACAACTTCATCTACACGAGAAGAAAATGTAAACGTATTCTCAGACTTAGTGAAAATCTCAGATTTTCATTAATCTGGAATTTCAGCCCCAAGACTACTTTGGATGGGCACAACTTGCACACATGGATTCCAAATCATGAATTGAAACCAATATGTGGTAGAGGGGTCACCCTCTACTAGAACAACCAAGAAACAAACACAAAGCCTGACCACAACTCATGGAACCAAGCTCCAAACTTAGAAGAAAATGCAAATATGCCATTTTCAGAAAATGCTCCAATGGAAAAAATGATTTCACAATTAGATTCTTGGGATCTTTCTACCCCAAAACCATATATGAAACATATGCACTTGCTTGGAGCAAGTGAGCTTAAACTAGGAAGGAAAACTACATAGAATCCAACATAGTGAATAATGCAACATTTCATGTGCTATTCACTAGAACTATATCTACACTAGCACTTGCACATGACCACAACATCCATGGTGCTCATGAGGGGAATACCTCATGGCCATGTGCCTTGTCACACCACCACACCATCACAAGCAACAAGCACAACATATATAAATCACCCACACATGTAATCTTGCACATATGTCCATCAAGGCATAACTTGCCATGGTGTGTGTGAGGAATACTTGCATGAGCACCCACACCTCACATAGGATCTAGCAAAACTATAATACATGCACCCCTAACAACAATGCACTCCCACACATGATTATACTACACATGCTCTCCTACACATGATATAACTACAAATGCACTCCTAGTGCAAACACACACTCCCATATGACTTGAACCACATGCATACACTTGCAAGCAGCCCACACCAACACATATACAAGGTGTGTGCAAGGGTAAACCCATCCACACACACACACACCTCACTTGCACCAAAGGCACAAGCACACATAGCAACCCAACTACACATGCACACACTCTTGGGCACACACAAACTGATCTAAATCTAGGCAGGGAAAGCTGAAACCAATAGCAAAAGGAATAAAAAACTACTGCTGCCCAAGCAAAGCTGGGAAGGAAATACACAAAAAATACTACCAGCAAAAAAGAAAAAAACAAAGGGGGTCACTAGGTTCGAACCCAGGATCCCCTGGTTGCACTACACTACCTACGCCACTCTGCTACTGGCGTGCTACTCGACAGCATAGGGTCACCTTACAAGGTAAGATAACTCTCCTGCTACTGCACCAATGCTCGACAGCAAAAACAAAAGGTGTTGAAGGGGGGACTCGAACCCACGACCTCAAGATGAAAAACCCACGCCCTTGACTCTTCGCTATGCTACGGAAGTCAGACACAGATGGGGATCGAACAAGAACATGTAGCTCTGCTGTCTGTCCCTCCACTTGATTGACACAGATGCAGCTATGCTGCTCGCCGGCAACAGGAGACGATGAGCACGACTCTGCTGCGCCCTATACAATGCCACTACTCGTCGGCTACGCGGGGATCGCCTACCTACGCACAATCACGCGCAACGCTCACTTCTGCACCACAACCAAGAACCTGCTACTGCTCGCGATTTGCCACTATAGAGAAGCACGCGCACACGCCCTCGCCAGATCTGAGACGGAACCGAGGAGGAGAAAAAAAGGGAGGTTGCTCCTCACCTTGGGGAAGGAAGGAGGGTTCCCGATCGGAGCAGAGGGCCCGGCCGGAGAGGAAGAAGGTGTGCGGAGAAGATCCTGCTGCAGGTCGACGAGGAGGAAGAAGTTCACTGGGCCGAGGCGTTGACGAGGTCCTGGCTGTCGTTAAGGTCGCTCCTCGACCTCAGCGATGGCGGGAATGGAGTGCGGGGCGATCTCTCGTGCCCCTGGACATGGCCGCTGGTGCCGGAGACGACGGGAGGCAGGGGATCGACGGCGGTTGTCGGCTCTCTCTCTCTGCTACCGTAGTCTGCAGAGACTTACCGGGAGGGGAGAAGAGAGATGGGGAAGATGGTGGCGGCGCGGAGAGGGAGGCGCGGAATACTAGGGAAAGGGCACGGATGCCAAGGTACTGATGGGGCCTCGATAGGAAGGTGCCGTCATGCCTCCCGAGTCCTCTCTCTATGTAGCTCCAACGGAAAGCAGACAGGTAGGCGACGACGTTAGAGAAAGGAGAAGGAGGCGCGGGGTTGGGCTACTGGAGCGAGAGAGAAGGAAGTTGGGCCACGGGAGGAGGGTTGTGGCCCAAGTTGGCGCCAGGTGTAGAGAAAGAAGCCCTGAGGGTGGTTTCTAATTACAGAAAGGCCTGAAAGAAAAGAACTATACAAAGAAAACTAGTGGGGATAAAATCAAAAGAAAATACCCCCTGGCCTAATTAAATAAAACAAGAACAAGATTTTTAGGAGCAAGTAATATTTCACAAAACAGAATTAGATGACTCTGTCTTGTATTTATTGCACCTGTTTAAAACACTTTTAAAATCACCAAACTTGCACAACTTAACACCCACAATATTCTCTAAACATTGGGCATTTTAAAATCAGGGAAGGAAGAGGTGAAATTTTACATAGGGGAAAATAGAGAGGGAGAGAAGGTGGTTTGTTTTGAAAACTAAGCACTTGCTAACACATGCTTCACTCCACACAAGTCACACATCACATGATCACAAGTCTCCACACTAAGACATGGCAAGGTATAGATGCAAGTCAAACAAGGCATGGCATGGCATGGATGCATGCATGCAAAAGAAGAACACAAAGTGACACATGAGATGGTAGACACAAAATGACATCTTCATATCCATGACAAGGTGGACCCACATGCAATAGGTTCCAAATATGGCAATTACACACTTGGGGCATTACATTCCCCCCTCTCCACCTGCCGCGCCTTGGGCCTCCTTGTGGGAGGCGCACCAGCCCACTTTGGGCTGGTTGCCCTCCCTCTTTTGGCTCATGCTACCTCTTGGGGCTGGTGGCCCCTCCGGTTGGACCCCCGGTACCACTTCCGGTGGTCCCGGTACATTACCGGTGACGCCCGAAACATTTCCGGTGTCCAAAACCACCCATCCTATATATTAATCTTTACCTCCGGACCATTCTGGATCTCCTCGTGACGTCCGGGATCTCATTCGGGACTCCGAAAAACTTTCGGTAACCTCGTATAACAATTCCCTATAACCCTAGCGTCATCGAACCTTAAGTGTGTAGACCCTACGGGTTCGGGAGACACGCAGACATGACCGAGACACCTCTCCGCCAATAACCATCAGCGGGGTCTGGATACCCATGGTGGCTCCCACTTGCTCCACGATGATCTCATCGGATGAACCACGATGTCAAGGATTCAATCAATCCTGTATACAATTCCCTTTGTCTGTCGGTACAGAACTTGCCCGAGATTCGATCGTCGGTATACCTATACCTTGTTCAATCTCGTTACCGGTAAGTCTCTTTACTCGTTCCGTAGCACGTCATCGTGTGACTAACTCCTTAGTCACATTGAGCTCATGATGATGTCCTACCGAGTGGGCCCAGAGATACCTCTCCGTCACACGGAGTGACAAATCCCGATCTCGATTCGTACCAACCCAACAAACACTTTCGGAGATACCCGTAGTGCACCTTTATAGTCACCCAGTTACGTTGTGACGTTTGATACACCCAAAGCACTCCTACGGTATCCGGGAGTTGCACAATCTCACGGTCAAAGGAAAAGATACTTGACATTAGAAAAGCTTTAGCATACGAACAATACGATCTAGTGCTACGCTTAGGATTGGGTCTTGTCCATCATATCATTCTCCCAATGATGTGATCCCGTTATCAATGACATCCAATGCCCATGATCAGGAAACCATGATCATCTATTGATCAACGAGCTAGCCAACTAGAGGCTTGCTAGGGACGCATTGTGATCTATTTATTTACACATGTATTACTGTTTCATGTTAATACAATTATAGCATGAACAATAGACAATTATCATGAACAAAGAAATATGATAATAACCATTTTATTATTGCCTCTAGGGCATATTTCCAACAGTCTCCCACTTGCACTAGAGTCCATAATCTAGTTACATTGTGATGTATCGAACACCCATAGCATTGTGGTGTTGATCATGTTTTGCTCGTGGAAGTGGTTTAGTCAACGGGTTTGCAACATTCATATCCGTGTGTACTTTACAAATCTCTATTTCTCCACTCTGGACATGGTCCTGGATGGAGTTGTAGCGGCGTTTGATGTGCTTCGTCTTCCGGTGAAACCTGGGCTCCTTGGCTATGGCAATGGCCCCAATGTTATCACAGAAGAGTGTCATTGGACCCAACGCGCTTGGAACCACTCCAAGGTCGGTGATGATCTCCTTCATCCAAATTCCTTCATGAGCCGCTTCTGAAGCAGCTATGTACTCCGCTTCACATGTAGATGCTGCCACGACTTCTTGCCTGCCGCTGCACCAGCTCATTGCCCCACCATTCAATACATATACGTATCCGGTCTATGACTTGGAGTCATCCGGATCTGGGTCGAAGCTAGCGTCGACGTAACCCTTTATGACGAGCTCTTTGTCACCTCCATAAACGAGAAACATTTCCTTAGTCCTTTTCAGGTACTTAAGGATATTCTTGACCGCTGTCCAGTGTTCCATACTGGGATCACTTTGGTACCTCCCTACCAAACTTATGGCAAGGTTTATATCAGGTCTGGTACACAGCATGTCATACATAAGAGAGCCTACGGCTGAAGCGTAGGGGACATAACTCATCTTCTCTCTATCTGCTGCCGTGGTCGGCGACTGAGTCTTACTCAATCTCATACCTTGCAAAACTGGTAGGAATCCTTTCTTTGAGTTTTCCATATTGAACTTCTTCAATATCTTGTCAAGGTATGTACTTTGTGAAAGACCTATGAGGCGTATCGATCTATCTCTATAGATCTTGATGCCTAATATGTATGCAGCTCCTCCAAGGTCCTTCATTGAAAAACTCTTGTTCAAATAGGCCTTTCTGCTCTCCAACATCTCTATATTATTCCCCATCAATAATATGTCATCCACATACAGTATGAGGAAAGCTACAGAGCTCCCACTCACTTTCTTGTACAGATAGGCTTCTCCATAAACATGTATGAACCCAAACGCTTTAATCACCTCATTAAAGCGAATGTTCCAACTCCGAGATGCTTGCACCAGCCCATAGATGGAGCGCTGGAGCTTGCACACTTTGTTAGCACCCTTAGGGTTGACAAAACCTTCTGGTTGCAACATATACAACTCTTCCTTAAGGTTCTCGTTAAGGAAAGCTGTTTTGACATCCATTTGCCAAATTTCATAATCATAAAAGGCGGCAATTGCTACCATGATTCGGGCTAATTTCAGCTTCGCTACGGCAGAGAAAGTCTCTTCGTAGTCAATTCCTTGAATTTGTCGAATACCCTTTGCGACAAGTTGAGCTTTATAAACGGTTACATTACCGTTTGCATCAGTCTTCTTCTTGAAGATCCATTTATTTTCTATGGCTCACCGGTCATTGGGCAAGTCCACCAAAGTCCATACTTTGTTCTCATACATGGATCCTATCTTGGATTTCATAGCTTCAAGCCATTTGTTGGAATCTGGGCCCGCCATCGCTTCTTCATAGTTTGAAGGTTCACCGTTGTCTAACAACATGATTTCCATCACAGGGTTGTCGTACCACTCTGGTGCAGAGCGTGCCCTTGTGGACCTTCGCAGTTCAGTAGTAACTTGATCCGAAGCATCATGATCATTATCATTAACTTCCTCTTCAGTTGGTGTAGGCGCCACAGGAACAATTTCCCGTGCTCTGCTACTTTCCTGTTCGAGAGGGTGTGTAATTACCTCATCAAGTTCTACCTTCCTCCCACTTACTTCTTTCGACAGAAACTCTTTCTCTAGAAAGGATCCGTTCTTGGAAACAAAGGTTTTACCTTCGGATCTAAGATAGAAGATATACCCAATAGTTTCCTTAGGGTATCCTATGAATACGCATTTCTCCGCTTTGGGTTCGAGCTTTTCTGGTTGAAGTTTCTTCACATAAGCATCGCAGCCCCAAACTTTAAGAAACGACAACTTAGGTTTCTTGCCAAACCATAGTTCATACGGTGTCATCTCAACGGATTTAGACGGTGCCTTATTTAAGGTGAATGCTGCAGTTTCTAATGCGTATCCCCAAAATGATAGCGGTAAGTCGGTAAGAGAAATCATAGATCGTACCATATCTAATAAAGTGCGATTACGACGTTCAGACACTCTGTTGCGTTGCGGTGTGCCAGGCGGTGTCAGTTGTGAAACGATTCCACACTTCCTTAGGTGTGTGCCAAACTCGTGACTCAAATATTCTCCTCCACGATCAGATCCTAGACACTTAATTTTTCTGTCACGTTGATTCTCGACCTCACTTTGAAAATCCTTGAACTTTTCAAATGTCTCAGATTTGTGCTTCATCAAGTAGATATACCCATAGCTGCTCAAATCATCGGTGAGAGTGAGAACATAACGATAGCCACCGCGAGCTTCAACGTTCATTGGACCACACACATCTGTATGTATTATTTCCAATAAGTCGGTTGCTCTCTCCATTATTCCTGAGAATGGAGTCTTAGTCGTCTTGCCCATGAGGCACGGTTCGCATGTGTCAAATGATTCAAAGTCAAGAGACTCTAATAGTCCATCAGTATGGAGCTTCTTCATGCGCTTAACACCGATATGACCAAGGCGGCAGTGCCACAAGTATGTGGGACTATCATTATCAACTTTACATCTTTTGGTAGTCACACTGTGAATATGCGTAACATCACGATCGAGATTCATCAAGAATAAACCATTCACCAGCGGAGCATGACCATAAAACATATCACTCATATAAATAGAACAACCATTATTCTCTGACTTAAATGAGTAGCCGTCTCGCATTAAGCAAGACCCTAATACAATATTCATGCTCAAAGCTGGTACTAACTAACAATTATTAAGGTTTAAAACTAATCCCGACGGTAGATGTAGAGGTAGCGTGCCTACGGCGATCACATCGACCTTGGAGCCATTCCCTACACGCATCGTCACCTCGTCCTTGGCCAGTCTCCGCTTATTCCGCACTTCGTGCTTTGAGTTGCAAATGTGAGCAACAACACTGGTATCAAATACCCAGGAGCTACTATGAGCGCTGGTAAGGTACACATCAATAACATGTATATCACATATACCTTTAACGTTGTTGGCCTTCTTGTCCGCTAAGTATTTGGGCAGTTCCAGTTCCAGTGACCCTTTCCCTTGCAATAGAAGCACTCAGTCTCAGGCTTGGGTCCATTCTTTTTCTTCATCCCAGCATCTGGCTTATCGGGCACGGCAACGGCTTTGCCGTCTTTCTTGAAGTTCTTCTTACCCTTGCCCTTCTTGAAACTAGTGGTCTTGTTGACCATCAACACTTGATGCTCTTTCTTGATTTCTACTTCTGCAGACTTGAGCATCGAGTACAACTCGGGAATGGTCTTCTCCATCCCTTGCATGTTGTAGTTCAGCACAAAACCTTTGTGGCTTCGTGGGAGAGGCTGGAGGATTTTGTCAATTATAGCATCATCCGGAAGTTCGACTCCAAGTGAAGTCAGTCGACCGTGTAACCCAGACATTTTGAGTATGTGCTCACTGACAGAACTGTTCTCCTCCATCTTACAGCTAAAGAACTTGTCGGAGACTTCATATCTCTCGACACGGGCATGAGCTTGAAAAACTAGCTTCAGCTCTTGGAACATCTCCTATGCACCGTGTTGCTCAAAACGTCTTTGGAGCCCCGTTTTCTAAACTGTATAACATGCCACACCTAACCACAGAGTAGTCATCACTCCGCGTTTGCCAGACGTTCCGAATGTCCTGGGCTGCTGCGGGAGCAGAGGGTCACCTAGCGGCGCATGAAGGAAATAAGCCTTTTTAGCTGCTTCAAGCATGAGCTTCAAGTTGCGAACCCAGTCCGCATAGTTGCTACCATCATCTTTCAGCTTGTTTTTCTCTAGGAATGCGTTGAAATTGAGGTTGACGTTGGCCATCTACAATATTTATAAAGAAAACTTTTAGACTAAGTTCATGACAATTAAGTTCATTTAATCAAATTAAGTATGAACTCCCACTTAAATCGACATCCCTCTAGTCATCTAAGTGATACATGATCCATGTTGACTAACCAGTGTCCGATCATCACGTGATACGGACTAGTCACCATGGTGAGCAACTTCATGCTGATCGTATTCAACCAGACGACTCATGTTCGACCTTTCGGTCTCTTGTATTCGAGGTCATGTCTGTACATGCTAAGCTCGTCGAGTCAACCTAGGTGTTTCGCGTGTGTAAATCTGGCTTACACCCGTTGTATGCGAACGTTAGAATCTATCACACCCGATCATCACGTGGTGCTTCGAGACAACGATCCTTCGCAACGGTGTACACTTAGGGGAATACGTTCTCGAAATTTTAAGAGGGATCATCTTATTATGCTACCGTCGTTCTAAGCAATAAGATGAAAAACATGATAAACATCACAATGCAATCATATAGTGACATGATATGTCCATTATCATCTTTGCTCTTTCGATCTCCATCTTCAGGCACCGCATGATCATCATTGTCACCGGGTGACACCATGATCTCCATCATCATGATCTCCATCATCGTGTCTCCCTGAAGTCGTCACGCCAACTACTACTATCAATACTACTATAGCTAACCGTTAGCAATGAAGTAAAAGTAGTAAGCACATGGCGTTGCATCTCATACAATAAATTAAGACAACTCCTATGGCTCCTGCCGGTTGTCATACTCATTGACATGCAAGTCGTGAAACCTATTACAATAACATGATCATCTCATACATCATACATGCAACATCACAACTTTGGCCATATCACATCACATGTCAAACCGTGCAAAAACAAGTTAGACGTCCTCTAATTGTTGTTGCAAGTTTTACGTGGCTGATTTGGGTTTCTAGCAAGAACGCTTTCTTACCTACGTGACAGCCACAACGATGATATGCCAAAGTTATTTACCCTTCATAAGGACCCTTTTCATCAAATCCAATCTGACTAGAGTAGGAGAGACAGACACCCCCTATCCACCTTTATGCACAGTGTACATGTCTGTCGGTGGAAGCAGTCTCACGTAAGCGTACGTGTGATGTCGGTCTGGGCCGCTTCATCCCAAAATACCGCCGGAAAAGAATAAGACTAGTAGCGTCAAGCAATTGAAAAATCATCGCCCACAACCTTTTGTGTTCTACTCGTGCATAGAATCTACGCATAGAAAACCTGGCTCGGATGCCACTGTCGGGTAACGTAGCATAAACAAAAATTTTCCTACGCATATTCAGATCTTCCTATGGAGAGACCAGCAATGAGAGAGGGGGTGAGTGCATCTTCATACCTTTGAAGATCGCTAAGCCGAAGCGTTGCTAGAACGCGGTTGATGGAGTCGTACTCACGGCGATTCAGATCGCGGTGTGATTCCGATCTAGTGCCGAACCACGACACCTCCGCGTTCAACACACGTGCAACCCGGTGACGTCTCCCGCACCTTGATCCAGCAAGGAGGAGGGAGAGGTTGGGGAAGATCTCCGGCAGCACGACGGTGTGGTGTCGATGGAGAGATGAGGTCTCCCGGCAGGGCTTCGCCAAGCACCGAGGGAGAAGAGGAAGAACGGGGGCAGGGCTGCGCGTGCGCCGAGGGAGATTGAAAACGGTGTGTAAAACAGCCCCGAAACCCCCACTATATATAGGAGGAGGGGAGGGGGGTGCCACCCCTAGGGTTCCCACCCTAGGTGGTGCGGCAGGCCCCCCAGATGGGAGGTGCAGCGGCCAGAGCAGGGGGAGGGGTGGCGCACCCCTAGGTGGGCCTTAGGCCCACCAGCGCCTAGGGTTCCCCCCCTCTCCACCTCCCGCGCCTTGGGCCTCCTTGTGGGAGGCGCACCAGCCCACTTTTGGCTGGTTGCCCTCCCTCTTTTGGCCCATGCTACCTCTTGGGGCTGGTGGCCCTCCTGGTGGATCCCCGGGACCACTTCCGGTGGTCCCGGTGGTCCCGGTACATTACCGGTGACGCACGAAACATTTCCGGTGTCCAAAACCATCCATCCTATATATGAATCTTTACCTCCGGACCATTCCGAAGCTCCTCATGACGTCCGGGATCTCAGACGGGACTCCGAACAACTTTTGGTAACCTCGTATAACAATTCCCTATAACCATAGCGTCATCGAACCTTAAGTGTGTAGACCCTACGGGTTCGGGAGACATGCAGACATGACCAAGACACCTCTCCGGCCAATAACCATCAGCGGGGTCTGGATACCTATGGTAGCTCCCACTTGCTCCATGATGATCTCACCGAAGGAACCACGATATCAAGGATTCAATCAATCCTGTATACAATTCCCTTTGTCTGTCGGTATAGAACTTGCGCGAGATTCGATCGTCGGTATACCTATACCTTGTTCAATCTCGTTACCGGCAAGTCTCTTTACTCGTTACGTAGCACGTCAACGTGTGACTAACTCCTTAGTCACAATGAGCTCATGATGATGTTCTACCGAGTGGGCCCAGAGATACCTCTTCATTACACAGAGTGACAAATCCCGATCTCGATTCGTACCAACCCAACACACACTTTCGGAGATACCCGTAGTGCACCTTTATAGTAACCTAGTTACGTTGTGATGTTTGATACACCCAAAGCACTCCTACGGTATCCGGGAGTTGCACAATCTCACGGTCGAAGGAAAATATACTTGACATTAGAAAAGCTTTAGCATACGAACACTACGATCTAGTGCTACGCTTATGATTGGGTTTTGTCCATCACATCATTCTCCCAATGATGTGATCCCGTTATCAATGACATCCAATGCCCATGATCAGCAAACCATGATCATCTATTGATCAACGAGCTAGCCAACTAGAGGCTTGCTAGGGACACATTGTGATATATTTATTCAAACATGTATTACTATTTCCAGTTAATACAATTATAGCATGAACAATAGACAATTATCATGAAAAAGAAATATGATAATAACCATTTTCTTATTGCCTCTAGGGCATATTTCCAACAGCTGGATAGCGGTCGATGTGTGGAGTAATAGTAGTAGATGCAGAGAGTATCGTCCTACTTTTCTCAGACGTGATGCCTATATGTATGATCATTGCCTTATATATCGTCATGACTTTGCGCGGTTCTATCAATTTCTCGACAGTAATTTGTTCACCCACGGTAATATTTGCTATTTTGAGAGAAGCCTCTAGTGAACACTATGGCCCCCGGGTCTACTTCACATCATATTTTCAGCCTTACACTTTTACTTCATTGCACTTTCCGCCTTCAGATGTCACTTTGCAATCAATCTTGAAGGGATTGACAACCCCTTTATAGCGTTGGGTGCAAGCTCGTTTATGTTTGCGCAGGTACTCTGGACACTTGGCTTGATTCTCCTACTGGATTGATACCTTGGTTCTCAAAACTGAGGGAAATACTTACTGCTTCTGTGCTGCATCACCCTTTCCTCTTCAAGGGAAAAACCAACGCAAGCTCAAGAGGCAGCAGAAGGATTGCTGGCACCGTTGTCAGGGAGGATCAAGTCAAGAATAGTCTCCTGTCAACGTGTCAATCTCTGGCACCGGGGATTATTCTAGGTGAAGCTCATCCAAGTAAGTGTTGCGAACTCATCTATTGCATTTACTTTTTTTGCCTCTTGTTTTCCTCTCCCCCACTTCTGGAAAACAAAAAATTACAAAAATAATTGCCTTTTTCGTTTGCCCTTTTCCCTCGCTTGCTTTCTGTTCGCTTGTGTGCTTGTTTTCTTGCTGAAGTCACCATGACTGAAAACACCAAACTTTGTGACTTATCGAATACTAATAATAATGATTTTATTAGTGCTCCGATTGCTCCCGCCACTAGTGCGGAATCATACGAAATCAATGCAGCTTTGCTGAATCTTGTGATGAAAGAGCAATTCTCCGGCCTTCCTAGTGAAGATGCACATCCCATCTTTGAGCTTTGCGATATGCAAAAGAAGAAAGATGTGGATAATGATGTGGTTAAATTGAAGCTTTTTCCGTTCTCGTTGCGAGATCGAGCAAAAACTTGGTTTTCATCTTTGCCCCAAAATAGTATTGATTCTTGGAACAAGTGCAAAGATGCTTATATATCCAAGTCTTTCCCGTAGGCTAAGATTATCTCTCTCCGTAATGATATCATGAGTTTTAAGCAACTTTATCATGAACATGTTGCACAATCTTGGGAGAGAATGAAATTGATGATTAGAAATTGTCCAGCTCATGGCTTGAGTCTTTGGATGATTATACAAATCTTCTACGCTGGTTAAAATTTTGCTTCTAGAAATATCTTGGACTCCACCTCAGGTGGAACGTTCATGAAAATCACATTAGGAGAAGCCACAAAACTCCTAGACGATATCATGACAAACTTCTCTCAGCGGCACACTGAAAGGTCACCTACTATTAAGAAGGTACGCACTATAGAAGAAATTAACTCGTTGAGCGCTAAGATGGATGAGTTAATGAAATTGGTTGCTAGTAAAGGTGCTCCTTTATATCCTAATGATATGGCCTTGTCTTCCTTGATTGAGAGTAGCACCGCGAGCTTGGACGTTAATTTTGTTGGTAGGAAATTTTTTGGCAACAACAATGCTTTTAGAGGAAACTATGTTCCTAGGCCTTTTCCTAGTAATCCCTCTAATAACTTTGGCAACTTCTACAACAATACTCATGGAAATTACAATAATTTACACTCTGATATAGAGAGTAATATCAAAGAGTTTATCAACTCGCAAAAGATTTTCAATGCGTCCATAGAGGAAAAACTACTCAAAATTGATGATTTGGCTAGGAGCGTTGATAGAATGTCTAGTGATATTGATGCTTTTAAAGTTAGATGTGCTCCTCCCAAGATCAATATGGATGAAACTTTGAAAGCTATGCGTGTTTCCATGAATGAGAGCAAAGAAAGAACCACCCAAATTCGTGCTAGACATGAATGGCTTAAAAAGGCGTGTTCTCGTGATAAGGATCACGAAGATCTTAAAGTGCTTGGTGTGGCTCCCATTGAATCCTTGTTTTCTTGTGTCAAACCTAATGATGATGGGGCTGGATATGAATCCACTTTGGTTGAAAAACGCCCCAATGATTCGGAGTCCATCTATCTTGATGCTAAAAGCATTGAAAGTGGAGTAGAAGATATCGAAACTTTGACTAGTAATGAAACTACTACTTTGGATTTCAAGGAATTCAAATATGATAGTTTCTCCTTGATTTATGCATTTCCTTGACGCAATCCATGCTAAACTCTCCACACGCTTACAGCCAAAACAAGGCCTTTACCGATCATATCGTCGAAGCTATGATAAAATCTCTTGAAGAGAAACTTGAGTTGGAAGTTTCTATTCCTAGAAAGCTTCATGATGAGTGGGAACCTACTATCAAAATCAAAATCAAAAACTATGAATGCAATGCTTTGTGTGATTTGGGTGCTAGTGTTTCCGCGATTGCAAAGTCTTTATGTGATGTTCTAGGATTTAATGAGATTGAGGAGTGTTCTCTTAATTTTCATCTTGCGGATTCTACTGTCAGGAAACCCATGGGAAGGATCAATGATGTTCTTATTATTGCAAATAGGAACTATGTACCCATGGATTTCATTGTGCTTGATATTGATTGCAATCCTACATGCCCTATCATTCTTGGTAGACCTTTCCTAAGGAATATTGGTGCTATCATCGATATGAAGGAAGGGAATATTAGATTTCAATTTCCTTTAAAGAAGGGCATGGAGAATTTTCCTAGAAAGAAAATAAGATTGCCTTATGAATCCATGATGAGGGCTACTTATGGTTTGAGCACCAAAGACGACGATACGTGATTCTATCGCCTTATGCCTAGCTAAGGGCGTTAAACAATAACGCTTGTTGGGAGGCAACCCAATGAATTTATCTTTTTCTTTCTGTTTTGTTGCGTCCACACCATCATAATTCTGTTATGATTGTGTCTTTTGTGTTTGTTTTTGTGTTTGAGCCAAGCAGAACCTTTATGACTAGTTTGGTGATGGTTGTTTGATCCTTCTTGAAAAAGACAGAAACTTTTCGCTCACGAAATTATTTTTCATTTTTATTCTAAAAGAGATTTTGAGTTGATTCTTTTTGCTGCTGGTTGATATGCCCTTTACCCAGGCTTTCGTAATTTTTCAGAATTTTTAAGTTACCATAAGCATACAAAGTATACAGATTGCTACAGACTGGTCTGATTTTGACATATTCTGTTTTTGTTGTGTTGGATGCTTGTATTGATGAAACTATGGATAGTACCGGGGGGGGGGGGTACTAGCCATGGAAAAGTTAGCATACAGTAATCTAACACCAATATAAATAGAAATCAAGATTGCTACAGTACCTAAAGAGGTGGTAGTTTGTTTTCTTGTGCTAATGATATCACGAGTTTCTGTTTAAGTTTTGTGTTGTGAAGTTTTCAAGTTTTGGGTGATGTTCTCATGGGCAAAGGGATAAAGAGTGTAAAGAGCTCAAGCTTGGTGATGCCCAAGGCATCCCAAGCCAAATCCAAGGACACCAAAAATCCTAAGCTTGGGGATGCCCCGGGAAGGCATCCCCTCTTTTGTCTTCAATCCATCGATAACATTACTTGGAGCTATATTTTTATTCACCACATGATATGTGTTTTGCTTGGAGCGTCTTGTATCACAGGAGTCTTTTATTTTTGTTGTGTCACAATCATCCTTTCTGCATACCTTTTGAGAGAGACATGCACTCATCGTGAATTTGCTAGAATACTCATTGTGCTTCACTTATATCTTTTGAGTTAGGCAATTTTGCTCCATGTGCTTCACCTAGATCTTTTAGAGCACGACGGTGCATAACTTGGTAGTTGGCTTGTGCTATATAAGTAGTCCCAAAGGTGATAGGTACCCAAATAGGATACAATAAAACTTCCATCTTCATGTGCATTGAGTAGAAAAAGAGGTTTGATTCCTCTCAATTAGTTTTGAGACGTGGATTTGGTAATATTAAGAGTTAAGTTAGTAGGGTGTTGTGAATCTAGAAATACTTGTGTTGAAGTTAGTGATTCCCGTAACATGCACGTATGGTGAACCACTATGTTAGGAAGTCGGAGCATAATTGATCTATTGATTATCATCCTTTGTGTTGCGGTCGGGATCGCGCGATGGTTTACACCTACCAACCCTTCCCCTAGGAGTATGCGTTTAGCACTTTTGATTCGATTACTAATAAAAACTTTCGCAACAAGTATGTGAGTTCTTCATGACTAATGTGAGTCCATGGTATAGATGCACTTTCACCTTTCACCATTTCTAGCCTCTCTAGTACCGCGCAATTTTCACCGGTGCACAAACCCACCATATGCCTTCCTCAAAACAGCCACCATACCTACCTACTATGGCATTTTCATAGCCATTCTGAGATATATTTCCATGCAACTCCCACCGTTCCGTCTCATGACTTGTGCCGTCACTCTCATATTGCCATTGCATGATCGTAAGATAGCTAGAGAGATGTTTCAACGTCATACACCAAGCTAGATCGTTGCACATCCCGGTACACTGCCAGAGGCATTTCCCATGGAGTCATCATCGTTCTAAGCTTTGAGCTGTGAGTAAATAAAAGTGTGATGATCATAATTATTAGAGTATTGTCCCATGTGAGGAAATAAGAAAAAAAGAGGCCAAAGTTGCCCACACAAAAAAACAGAGATATGGAAAGAGGCCAAAGTGCCCAAACAAAAAAAATAAAAAAAAGAGAGAAGGGACAATGCTACTATCTCTTTCCACACTTGTGCTTCATAATAGCACCATGTTCTTCATGATTGAGAGTCTCTCGTTTTGTCACCACCATATACTAGTGGGAATCTTTATTATATAACTTGGCTTGTATATTCCAATGATGGGCTTCCTTAAAATTGCCCTAGGTCTTCGTGAGCAAGCAAGTTGGATGCACACCCACTAGTTCTCCTTTTGAGCTTTCACATACTTATAGCTCTAGTGCATCCTTTGTATGGCAATCCCTACTCATTCACATTGATATCTATTAATGGGCATCTCCATAGCCCTTTGATACGCCGAGTCGATGTGACCATCTCCTCCTTTTTGTCTCACAACCTCCACCACACTCTATTCCACCATAGTGCTATATCCATGGCTCATGCTCATGTATTGCGTGAGAGTTGAAAAAGGTTTGAGAAAGTAAGAGTGCGAAAACAATTACTTGGCCAATACCGGGGTTGTGCATGATTTAAATTGGTTGTGTGGGGATGATGGAGCATAGCCAGACTATATGATTTTGTAGGGATAACTTTCTTTGGACTTTTTATTTCGAAAGTTCATGATTACCTTGCTAGTTTGCTTGAAGTATTACTGTTTTCATGTCAATAGCAAACTATTGTTTTGAATCTTACGGATTTGAACATTCATGTCACATGAAAGAAGTTACAAAGGACAACTATGCTAGGTAGCATTCCACATCAAAAATCCAGTCTTTATCACTTCCCTACTCGAGGATGAGCAGGAGTTAAGCTTGGGGATGCTTGATACGTCTCCAACGTATCTATAATTTTAATGGTTCCATGCTATTATGTTGTCAAACTTTGGATGTTTTGTATGCCTTTTATATCTTTTCTGGGACTAACTTATTAACTCTGTGCCAAGTGTCAGTTCCTATTTTTTCCGTGTTTTTTACCCTTTTCACAGGAGGATTTAAATGGTGTCCAAACGGAATAAAATTTCCGAAAATATATTTTCCGGAACAGAAGATACGCACGGGGCGTGAGAACCAAGGCAGAGGCCACCAGGGGAGGCCACAAGCCCCCTAGGCGCGGCCAGGGGGCCCGCGCATAGCAGCCTTGTGGCCCCCCTATGGCTCGTCTGCCCTACCTCTTCCGCCTATAAATTCCCAAAAAATCCAAAACTACGCAAGAGATCCATGAAAATACTTTTCTGCCGCCGCAAGCTTCTGTCTCCGCAAGATCCCATCTGGGCATATTCTGGTGCCCTGTCGGAGCGGGATTCGGATACGGAGGGCTTCTTCATCAACACCATGGCCTCTCTGATGATGCGTGAGTAGTTCACCATAGACCTTCGGGTCCATAGCTAGCAGCTAGATGGCTTATTCTCTCTCTTGGATCTTCAATACAAAGCTCTCCATGATCTTCATGGAGATCTATCCGATGTAATCTTCTTTTGCGGTGTGTTTGTCGAGATCCGATGAATTGTGGATTTATGATCAGATTATCTATGAATCTTATTTGAGTTTCTTGTGATCTCTTATATGCATGATTTCATATCCTTGTAATTCTCTTCGAGTTGTGGGTTTTGTTTGTCCAACTTGATCTATGATTGTTGTAATGGGAGAAGTGCTTGGTTTTGGGTTCGTACCGTGCGGTGACCTCACCCAGTGACAGAAGGGGTAGCGAGGCATGCATCGTGTTGTTGCCATCAAGGGTAAAAAGATGGGGTTTACATCATTGGTTTGAGTTTATCCCTCTACATCATGTCATTTTGCTTAAGGCGTTACTCAATTCGTCATGAACTCAATACACTAGATGCATGCTGGATAGCGGTCGATGTGTGGAGTAATATTAGTAGATGTAGAAAGTATTGGTCTACTTGTCTCGGACGTGGTGCCTATATGTATGATCATTGCCTTAGATATCGTCATGAATTTGCGCGGTTCAATCAATTGCTCGACAGTAATTTGTTCACCCACCGTAATATTTGCTATTTTGAGAGAAGCCTCTAGTGAACACTATGGCCCCCCGGGTCTACTTCACATCATGTTTTCAGCCTTACACTTTTACTTCGTTGCACTTTCCGCCTTCAGATCTCACTTTGCAATCAATCTTGAAGGGATTGACAACCCCTTTATAGCGTTGGGTGCAAGCTCGTTTATGTTTGCGCAGGTACTCTGGACACTTGGCTTGATTCTCCTACTGGATTGATACCTTGGTTCTCAAAACTGAGGGAAATACTTACTGCTTCTCTGCTGCATCACCCTTTCCTCTTCAAGGGAAAAACCAACGCAAGCTCAAGAGGCAGCACTTCTTCATGCATTTTATACCAATATGACTCAAGCAGCAGTGCCAAAAGTAAGTGGTACTATCATTACTACTTTATATCTTTTGGCAACAATATTATGAACATGTGTATCACTACGATCGAGATTCAATAAACCATTCATTCTAGGTGCAAGACCATTGAAGGTATCATTCAAGTAAACAAAATAACCATTATTCTCTTTAGATGAATAATCATATTTGCCATTAACATAATCCAATCATGTCTATTCTCAACGCAAACACCAAATAACAATTATTTAGGTTTAACACTAATCTCGATGGTAGAGGGAGCGTGCGATGTTTGATCACATCAACCTTGGAAACACTTCCAACACACATCGTCACCTCGCCTTTAGCTAGTCTCCGTATAATCCGTAGCTTTCATTTCGAGTTGCTAACACTTAGCAATCGAACCGGAATCTAATACCCTGGTGCTACTAGGAGTACTAGTAAAGTACACATCAATATCATGTATATCCAATATTCTTTTGTTGACTTTGCCATCCTTCTTATCTACCAAGTGTCTAGGGTAGTTCCTCTTCAGTGTCTGTTCCCCTCATTACAGAAGCACTTAGTATCGGGTTTGGGTTCAACCTTGGGTCTCTTCACTAGAGCAGCAACTGGTTTGCGTTTGATGAAGTATCCCTTCATGCCCTTTCCCTTCTTGAAACTAGCGGTTTCACAAACCATCAACAATTGATGTTACTTTTTGATTTCTACTTCCGCGGTGTCAAACATCGCGAACGGCTCAAGGATCATCATATCCATCCTTGATATGTTATAGTTCATCACGAACTTCTAGTAGCTTGGTGTCAGTGACTTTGGAGAACTATCACTGTCTCATCTGGAAGATCAACTCCCGCTCGATTCAAGCGATTGTAGTACTCAGACAATCTCAACACATGCTCAACGATTGAGCTGTTCTCCTTTACTTTGCAGACAAAGAATCTTGTCAGAGGTCTCATACCTCTCAACAAGGGAACGAGCATGAAATCCCAATTTCATCTCTTGGATCATCACGTATGTCCTGCGACGTTCGAAATGTCTTTAACGCCTTAATACTAAGTCGTTCAAGCAATATGCACTGAACTATCATGTAGTTATCAAAAACTTGTATGTCGGATGTTCGCAACATCCACAGATCACGCTATGGGTTCAGCACACCGAGCGGTGCATTAAGGACATAAGCCTATTGTTTATCAATGAGGACAATCCTCAGTTAACGAACCGAGTCCACATAATTGCTACTTCTATCTTTCAACCATATTTTCTCTAGGAAGATATCAAATATCGTAGAGCTATAGCGTAAGTTACAACATAATTTGCAAAGACCTATTTGACTATGTTCATGATAATCAAGTTCATCTGATGACCTCCCACTTAGATCGACATCCCTCTAGTCATCCAAGTGTTACCCGATCCACGTCGACTAGCCCATTTCCGATCATCACGTGAGACGGACTAGTCATCAATGGTGAGCATCTCCATGCTGATCGCGTCAACCATACGACTCATGCTCGACCTTTCGGTCTCCCGTATTCGAGGCCATGTCTTTACATGCTAGACTCGCCGAGTCAACCTAAGTGTTTTGCATGTGTAAACTGGCTTACACCCGTTGTATGCGAATGTTAGAATCTATCGCACCCGATCATCACATGGTGCTTCGAGACAACGATCCTTTGGAATGGTGCACACTTAGGGGAATATATATCTCAAAATTTTAATGAGGGATCATCTTATCTTTGCTACCGTCGTTCTAAGCAGTAAGATGTAAAACATGATAAACATCACATGCAATCATATAGTGGCATGATACATCCATTATCATCTTGCTCCTTTGATCACCATCTTCGGGGCACCATGATCTTCATCGTCACCGGCATGACACCATGATCTCCATCATCATGATCTTCATCATTGTCTCTTCGTGAAGTCGTCACGCCAACTATTACTTCTACTACTACAGCTAACCGTTAGCAATAAAGTAAAGTAATGAACATGGCGTTGCATCTCATACATTAAATTAAGACAACTCCTGTGGATCCTGTCGGTTGTCATACTCATCGACATGCAAGTCGTGAATCCTATTACAAGAACATGATCAATCTCATACATCACATATGTAACATCACATCCTTTTGGCCATATCACATCACATAGCATACCCTGCAAAAACAAGTTAGACGTCCTCTAATTGTTGTTGCAAGTTTGACGTGGCTGATTTGGGTTTCTAGCAAGAACGTTTCTTACCTACGTGACAGCCACAACGTTGATATGCCAATGCTATTTACCCTTCATAAGGACCCTCTTCATCGAATCCGATCCGAATAAATTGGAAGAGACAGACACCCGCTAGCCACCTTATGCAACAAGTGCATGTCTGTCGGTGGAATCAGTCTCACGTAAGAGTTCGTGTAAAGTCGGTCTGGTCCGCTTCATCCCACGATGCGGCCAAATCAAGGTAAGACTAGTAACGACAAGCAATTGATAAAATCAGCGCCCACAACTTTTGTGTTCTACTCGTGCATAGAATCTACACATAGAACCTTGGCTCGGATGCTTCTGTTGGGGAATGTAGTAAATTCAAAATTTTCCTACACCATACAAGGATCTATCTATGGAGAGACCAGAAACGAGCAAGAGGGAAGAGCATCTTCATACCTTTGAAGATTGATAAGCAGAAGCGTTACTATGAACACGGTTGATGGAGTCGTACTCGCAGTGATTCAGATCGCGGTGAATTCCGATCTATGTGCCAAATCACGACACCTCCACGTTCAAAACACGTGCAGCCCAGTGACGTATCCAATACCTTGAACCAGCAAGGAGGAAGGATAGGTTGAGGGAGAGAGCTCCGGAAGCACGACGGCGTGGTGGCGGTGGAGCTACGTGGGATTCCGACAGGGCTTTGCCAAGCACCGCGGAGAACGAGGAAGGAGAGGGGTAGGGCTGCGCCGAGAGAGAAAGAGTTCGTTTCTCAAATCAGCCCCAATACCCCGGGTATATATAGGAGGAGAGGGAGGAGAGTACGCCACCTCTAGGGTTCCCACCCTAGGGGTGGAGGCAGCCCCATCTGCGCCAGGAGGTGGCAACCTAGGCACGGAGAGGAGGGTGGCGCCCTCTGATGGGCCTAGGGCCCATCTGCGCTAGGGTTTGCCCCCTTCCCTCTCTTGCTGCGCCTTGGGCCTAGGTGGGAGGTGCACTAGCCCACTTTGGGATGGTTCCCTTCCACCTTTTGGCCCATGCCAGCCGTTGGGGCTGGTTCCCTCTCCCGGTGGACCCCCGAAACCCTTCCGGTGGTCCCGGTACGTTATTAGTGTCGCCCGAAACATTTCCGGTGATCAAATTCTCACTTCCTATATATAATTCTTTACCTCCGGACCATTCCAGAAGTCCTCGTGACATCCGGGATCTCATCCGGGACTACGAACAACCTTCGGTAACCACGTACAATATTTCCCTATAACCCTGGCATCGTCCAAACTTAAGTGTGTAGACCCCACGGGTTTGGGAAGCATGCACACATGACCGAGACATCTCTCTGGCCAATAACCAACAGCGGGGTGTAGATATCCATGTTGGTTCCGACATGTTCCATGATGATCTCATTGGATGAACCACGATGTCAAGGATTCAATCAACCCCGTATGCAATTCCCTTTGTCTATTAGTATGATACTTGCCCGAGATTCGTTCGTCGGTATCCCTATACCTTGTTCAATCTCATTACCGGCAAGTCTCTTTACTCGTTCTTTAGCACATCACCCCGTGGCTAACTCCTGAGTCACACTGAGCTCGTTATGATGATGTTCTACCGAGTGGGCCCTGAGATACCTCTCCGTCACACGGAGTGACAAATCCCGGTCTCGATTCGTACAATTCAACAGACACTTTCGGAGATACCCGTAGTGCACCTTTATAATCACCTAGTTATGTTGTGACGTTTGGTACACCCAAAGCACTTCTACGGTATCCGGGAGTTTCATAATCTCACGGTCTAAGGAAATGATACTTGACATTGGAAAAGCTTTAGCAGAGGAACAACACGATCTAGTGCTATGCTTAGGATTGGGTCTTGTCCATCACATCATTCCCCAATGCTGTGATCCCTTTATCAATGACATCCAATGTCCATGATCAAGAAACCATGATCATCTATTGATCAACGAGCTAGCCAACTAGAGGCCTACTAGGGACACATTGTGATCTATATATTCACACATGTATTACGGTTTCTGGTTAATTTAATTATAGCATGAATAATAGACAATTATCATCAACTAGGAAATATAATAATAACCAATTATTATTGCCTCTAGGGCATATTTCCAACAAATTCTAGGGTTTGGCAAAGGTTTTGTCTCTAGAAAATCGGTAGGGCCGAGTGGAAAATGTTGGTGGCACTCATTTTCATGTTTAGGCTTTTGGACACAATTTTCTTGGGAGAATGGCTGAGTATTTTTTGGTGGCTATCTCTAAGCACTTGAGCAACCAATTCATCATAGATACCTCACCCCCTTTTAATAGTATTGGCTTTCCTATGGACTCAAATATGATTTCTCACAAATATAAAATGTAGAGTATTGTAGCTTGAAGCTTGGCCAATCATATTCCTTTCCTTGCATCAAGGGGTTTCTCCTCACAATCGTTTAGCCAATCCATCTTTGAACTTTTCTGAATTATACTTGGATAGAATCATTAGTTCAGTGACACATATGATGTTATTAATTACCAAAACCACCTTAGGGAGAAATTGTGATTTCAATCTACCCCTTTTTGGTAATTGATGACAACATATATATCAAAGCTTCGACAAAATATATAATCAATGATTAGCATTGTCGCTCTGAGAAGTGTGATAAAAGCAAGAGCTCCCCCTAATTTTGTGCATTATTTTTTCTTTGCGTTATGCAAACGCACAATCGATTAGGTCATGGGTTACTTGTAACACCCCAATATTTTAGCCATGATTTTATTTATTAAAATTTGGCCATGGTTATTTTAAATTTTAAATTTTGGGTTTTTTGCTGTTTTCGGATCCCTTCTTGCTTTAGTTTAGTAAAAGATCCCTTTCCCAAAGTAGGAGTTTTTGAAAAATATTATGTGACTTGAGTGTTTGCCTCAAATATTTTTCCATTTGTTTCCAAATCCAATGAAGGCCTTTCTATAAGTATTTTCTTTTCGGTTTTATTTATCCAAAGTTGGCCTTTAATTTCTTTCAAGGTCCAATTTGAACTGGAACCATTTGGTAACTCCTTTTAAAAATTCCACAAAAACTTGGAAATAACCTAGTATATTTTTGGATCAATTTTATGCAATAATCTAGCCAAGTGTTTTGGAATAAGCGAGCACATTATCTTCTTTTCCGTTTTTATCCAATTTGGTATTTGTACTACAACCTGTAGTTAACATTCTTCAAAATTCTGCAAAAATTTGGAGTGGTCAAGGAGTTCATATAAATGAGCATTATGGAAAAACCCAAATTGTTCTTTTGAAAATTTTGAGCACCACATCATATTTTCTATCTGGACCAGTTTTGCAGTTTGCACTACAACACTATTATTTTCTTGCCCAAAGCTTTTGAAATTTTTACTTCTTGTAGAGGACCCTGCAAAACCCTTAATTCCACGAGATCAGCCCCTTTGGATATAGTAAGACACTGTTTTAATCTCCCTAAGATGTTGTCCAGAATTTTTTTTATCAAATTATTGCAGTAACTAGTTTCTATTTTCTAAAAACTAACTTTGCCACCATTCTTAGCATCCGAGGAGATCCTGGAGCGGTAAAGTTAATGGCCATAAACCCCTTCTAGATGCCCCTGGCATTCTAACAAACACCTTGCATCCATGACCATATTTGACATGTTGTTTAGTTTGTCTGCTGAAGTTGCCCCTAGGACAAAACTAGCGTGTCCACTAACCGGGTGCCACCCCTAACAATAGAACTGGAGATTAGTAGCTGCATCTGGAGTCCCTAGCATGCCCTCGCATTTCTTCGAGCACCTCAGGGGCATGCCAAGAGCGCGCTCTAGAGCGCGACTTTTGCAGCCATCGCATCCGAGCCGCCGCGTTCCACCTAACTCGCGCTCTGTGGCCCTTCCCCACTCGCGGAGCGGTTCAACGCCAGGTCAAGCCAACCAACCACGCCTGAGCCCGGCAACCGTCACGGCCGTCAAATCTAGCAGCACCTGCTGCGGCAATGGCAGCACGACCACTAGTTCCTGCCCTGGCCAACACCGCCCAATCGCCCCTCGAGCGCCACCTACCCTTGGACCACCCCTATGCATTGTACCCTTGCTACCCAGCCCTATTGTCGCCGTGTGCTGCTCCTCTGCCATCGCCAGGAGGTGTCGCCGCCGTTCTTATCGATCACCACCGTCGGACCGACACTCCACGACTATAAATAGATCCCCCGAAGCCATATCACAGTCCACGAGCCCATAAAGCCATAGCCACCCTTCCCTTGTTCTCATTTGACCAATAATCGATGTCTTCCCCATCCTCGGCAAGCTTCGGCCGCCCCAACCCCGACCTAAATTCGCGTGCAGCCGCGCATCACCGACGCTGTTTTCCCTGGAATGGAGTTGCATAGGCATGGCAAAGCTTTTCCCCCTCTGTGCATGGCTCAAGGTGGATCATGGTCGGAGTTCGTTGTTGGCCCGCACCACCGTTCGCCGGCTTCGTAGTCGCTGGAGCTCCCAAGTTCCCCGGAGACCATGTCGCCCCTTCCCCAAGTCGTCTTGAGCCCCTGAGCCCGCCGATGCCCTCAATTCCCCCCATTGGTGGCCCTACTCACCAATGAGCATCGTCGGAGCCCCGCCTTCCCTTCGGCCAAAGGAGGAAGACAACAGGCTTGACCGAAGTCAAACCTGCCCATGGGCCCTCCTTGTCAACGGCAGAACAGAGTTGCCGCCCGCGTAAGTTGAGACACCTTCCGCAGAGTATATTTTCCCCTAGCACAAGCGTATTAAATTTTGAATTGTTTTCCTTTTTCTAAATTATTTCAAAAACTGATTCTTGACGAAACTTTGACTGGACACATCTTTGAAAATAATAGTCCAAACGAGTTTATTCTTTTTCATCTCTTTCAAATTTCATCTAGATTATTTTAGTATTTATTTTAATTTTTTCCAAACAACTTTTGAGTGCTGTTTGTATTGAATGTTGATTTGAGCATTTCTTTTAAATAGGAATTTGGAGGAAGATCAAACTTTCAAAAGTTTTGCTGTGCATCTCACGTGCCTACACATTGAAGGCAAGCATCCCAAACCTGATATATTTTCGGTAGTGTGTGGTTTCTTGTTGGTATAAACATGATGGTTGTGTTAAGCAAGTGGTGATATTTCGTGTGATAATCATGCATGTTGCCTTATGATTGCAAGTACAATTATTGCATGAATGAGATGCTTGGGACAGTAGTTACATTCGTCTGCCACACATGCCTACCGGATGGGATCCGAAGAGAGTCGGTGTCTCGTGGAGGTACGACTTTGGGACTGACACCTCGTGGAATGAGAATGGTTAGCGAGGCATGCTGGGGCACGACAGGTAGTGACTCTGTGTGCAGAAAACACTTTGATTGTGCTAATCATGCAAGGAATAACTTGAACCTCCTGAGTCGACCGTATATCGAGTCTTGTTAGTGTGTCACCTTAACCCATTCGTGCTACCACTGGTCTTCTTGAAAGGGAATATGGTTCAGTAGGTCGTAAACCTATTACTAGGTACACACAAGGTAGAGAGGCCGGAATGAAGGTAACCGGGGCACTGGACTAAATCTAGTCATCCAGTCAGGGAGCATGGGTGTTTTCGGTCTGGGTCCGAGAGGGAAGAACTCTTCCCTTGTAGTGCATGGTATAAATTTGATCCCATACTATTCGAGGTTGGATACTCCCCGTCTTATGGTTTTTTCGCTGGCAGCGTAGTCTGGGTGAAGCCGGACTTCGCGGGGGTAAAAATGGGTGTGTACTGGTTCTGAGTGTTTACTTCGGAGATACCATACGCGGGATTAGTCCGAGTGACTATTGAAAACCCGTGGGCTGTGGGTAAAGAGTACACCCTCTGCAGAGTCAAAACTATTCGAGTAGCCGTGTCCACGGTCATGGATGACTGGTTGACTAGTCAAGTGTCGGTCTTCGGAGGAAGTTAAGTAAATCATGAGACTAATCATGAAATATGGTGGATGATCATACTATTATTTTTACCGTGGACTGATCCCTTTGATTATGATTGTTGGATATCCCTGGGACGGTTCTACCTCCTCGATATTCAATATTTATTATTATATTTTTTATAAGCCCTTTATGTGGTATTTCTCAAACGACCGACTCTGGCATGCTTTTTATATTCCTTATAAGTTATGTGGTGTCGCTCAGATGCCTGACTATGGCATGCTTGTTATATTTCTTATAAGCGCTTTATGTGGTGTCGCTGAGACGCCCGACTGGGCATGCTTTTTATATTTCTTATAGGCCCTTTATGTGGTGTCGCTCAGATGCCCGACTATGGCATGCTTGTTATATTTCTTATAAGCCATTTATGTGGTGTCGCTCAGATGCCCGATTGTGGCATGCCGTTAGTATGTTATTCAAGCCATGTATGTGGTATCGCTCAGACGCCCTACGGAGGCATGTCTTATATCGCATCCGTTAATTTTACTCTTATTGATTTCTCTTTAATCTCTCAGTACAATTAAAATTCCATTGCTAGTACTTGTGAAGTTATAGTGTGGTTTTATGAAATATTGTGGTATTATTGCAAGTGCGCATTAACCCCCTGCCGATTTATACATGTTTTCATGATGTTTGCGAGTACATTCAGAGTACTCACTGGCTTGTCCCTGGCTATTATCTTGGCCAGATTGCGTGCTTGGAAAGGAGGAACCCGACGATAAACCTGGAACTTAGGCACCGAAGACAGCAGCCGTGTGAGATAGGAATTATCCAGGTCAGTTTTTCCTGTGGGAATTAGAGACCCATAGATGCTGAATATCCCCGAATCGCTTCCGCCATCAACCAGTAGAAACCATTTTGATGTACTTATGGACCATCTCGGTCTTGTACCTCAAGTTTGTATTTTTTCTTAGATAATTGTATCAAGGATTTGTGCACCACCTAACAGTATTCCTGGTCCCGGCATGCACAGGGGCCATTTTGAAGGGAAATTAAAATCCCTGAAAAAACGGTCCTCACAACCTTGGTATTAGAGCCAGGCTGACAATTGGCTAATCATATCTTAGACGGGTCAATAAACCTTAGGTAGCCACCCAACCTAGCATGTCCAAACCAGTAGTTTGAACAGTGTTCACCAAAACCTTTCTGTAGTCGGTGCCCAACCTATCAGACTAGCCGCGTGGTCACATGCCAGTGACAGATGACCAAGTTGTCCTTTTTCACAATCTTGCGAGGAAAGACTATGTTTTCCTTTCTATAAAGGGAACGAGTACACAACGCAACAATCACAGCCACTACCACCTCCTAGGATGCCAGGCCCAATTGTTCACAATGAGACCACTGCTGCGGAACAAGGAGGTTTTGTAGTAATCCTTGCCAACCTGATTCGTCATGCCTTTGCCATGGAAGAACCTCCGGAGTATGTTGTGTACTAAGAGCACATGAGTGATGCCATCCGTCACTTCTGGGACACGGTACACATCTACGACAAGATTATCACCCAAGAGCTTCCCCATCGGTTCACCGAAAGGACAACTTCCTACGAGCCCGAAGCCATCGAGCTAGCATCTCGACATGCAATAGTTCAACTCCGGCACCTGTCGCCAAGAGTTAACTGTCGCTTGTTCTACTACTACCCTAGCCGTGAAGGTTATGGTAGGCCGCTCCAAGTCACCAAAGGAGACCATGAGACCGACCTCACCCTATTGTACCTCGTGCGCTACCTGAGACCGCAAGAGGCACCGTATGACCAGGTCACCCTCGACCTGCTTGCAACTTGTGAAGAGCTAGCTCCTCTTAACCCAAGGAGGAGAGAAGTGGAGCCTGACGCCAGCAACCCTGTAGTGTTGTATGGGAGACCGATTGAGCTCCTGAGGTCTGCTACTGCGACAACAGACATTCCCTGACAACGGCGCCAGGAATCCTGGTGCTACGGGCTACGCGTATAGGGACTTCTTTGGAAAATATGCAAAGGATTGTCCCGCGGCCTTGGAGCCTTGCGTTGGTGTTCCCTTGAAGAGGAAAGGGTGATGTAGCACAGCGGCGGTAAGTATTTCCCTCAGTTTTGAGAACCAAGGTATCGATCCAGTGGTAGGATCGTGTCAAGTCACAAGTACGTGCACAAACACAAAGAGCTTGCACCCAACGCTATGAAGGGGTTGTCAATCCCTTATAGATTGTTTGCAAAGTGCGAACTGAAAGCAAAAAAGTAAATAAAGCAAAGTAAAAGTGAAAGTGGAAACGATAGTTGCGAATAGACCCGGGGGCCATAGTGTTCAGTAGTGGCTTCTCTCATTAAAGCAAGTAGACGGTGGGTGAACGAATTACTGTCGAGCAATTGATAGAACCGCGTAAAGTCGTGACGTTATCTATGGCAATGATTATATCTATAGGAATCACGTCCAAAACAAGTACACCGATACTTACTCCATCTACTAATATTAATCCACACGTCGACCGCTATCCAGCATGCATCTAGTGTATTAAGTCAAAAAGAACAGAGTAACGCCTTAAGCAAGATGACATGATGTAGATGAACAATCTCAAATCTATCATGAAAGCCCACCTTGTTACCCTTGATGGCAACAACATGATGCGTGCCTTGCTGCCCCTTCTGTCACTTGGAAAGGTTACCACATGGTATGAACCCAAAACCAAGCACTTCTCCCATTGCAAGAATCATAGATCTAGTTGGCCAAACAAAACCCAAGACTCAGAGAGACTTATAAGGATATCAAATCATGCATACAAGAAATCAGCAAAGACTCAAATATAATTCATAGATAATCTGATCACAAATCCACAATTCACCGGATCGCGACAAACACACCGCCAAAGAGGATTATATCGGATAGATCTCCATGAAGATCATGGAGAACTTTGTATTGAAGATCCAAGAGAGAGAAGAAGCCATCTAGCTACTAACTACGGACCCGTAGGTATGAAGTGGACTACTCACGTGTCAGTGGAGAGGCGTTGATGTTGATGTAGAAGCCCTCCAACTCCAAAGTCCCTCCGGCAGGGCACCGGGAAGGGTCTCCTGATGAGATCTCGCGGAAACGTAAGCTTGCGGCGGCGGAAAATTGTTTTCGTGGATGCCCTCATTTTTTCGGGATTTTTAGGGAATTTATAGGCCAAAGAGCTAGGGCAGGGGAGCGCCATGGAGGCCACAAGCCTGGATGCAGCGACCCCCTGGCCGTGGCAACAAGGCTTATGGGCTCCCTGTGGCCCCCCTGCCTTGGCCCTCAAGCCTCCCGATCTTCTTCTGTTCTAGAAAAATTTATTTCGGGGATTTTATTCCGTTTGGAATCCATTCCAAAATCAGATCTGAAAAGAGTCAAAAACACAGAAAAAACAGGAACTGGCACTTGGCACTGAATTAATAAGTTAGTCCCAAAAAATATATAAAAGGTAAACAAAACATCCAAAGTTGACAAGATAACAACGTGAAACCATCAAAAATTATAGATAAGTTTGAGACGTATCAAGCATCCCCAAGCTTAACTCCTGCTCGTCCTCGAGTAGGGAAGTGATAAAGAATGAATTTTTGATGCTTTCATGCTACCTAGCATAGATGTCCTTTGTAACTCCTCTTATGTGACGTGAATGTTCAGATCCATTAAATTCAAAACAATAGTTTGCTATTGACGTGGAGACAATAATAATTCAAGCAAACTAGCAAGGTAATCATGAACTTTCAAAATAACTAGGCCAAAAGAAACTTATCCCTACAAAATCATATAGTCTAGCTATGCTCTATCGTCCTTGCACAACGAATTTAAATCATGCACAACCTCGGTATTGGCCAAGTAATTGTTTTCACACCTTTACTTTCTCTAAATTTTTCAACTCTCACGCAATACATGAGCGTGAGCCATGGTTTTAGCACTATAAGTGGTGTGGAGTGTGGTGGAGGTTGCAAGACAAACAAGGATAAGATGGTCACATTGACTACGCATATCAATGAGCTATGGAGATGCTCATCAATAGATATCAACGTGAATGAGTAGGGATTGCCATACAAATGATGCACTAGAGCTAAGAGTATGTGAAAGCTCTTAAAGAAAACTAGTGGGTGTGCATCCAACTTGCTTGCTCACGAAGACCTAAGGCAAATTTGAGGAAGCCTATCATTGGAATATACAAGCCAAGTTATATAATGAAAATTTCCCACTAGCTATATGGTGGTGACAAAACGAGAGACTCTCAATCATGAAGATCATGGTGCTTAATATGCACAAGTGTGGAAAGGTGGTGGTAGCATTGTCCCTTCTCTCTTTTTCTCTCATTTTTTTGGTGGGCTCTTTGGCCTCTTTTTTTATTTTTTTATTTTGGTGGGCATCTTTGGCTTCTTTTATTTCCTCACATGGGACAATGCTCCATCAATGATGATCATCACACTTACAACTCAAAACTTAGAGCAATGATGACTCTATATGGAATGCCTTCGGTAGTGTACCGTGACAATGATCTAGCATGGCACAGACATCAGTGGAAACATCATGCTAGCTATCTTACGATCATGAAATGGCAATGTAGAAGTGGTGGCACATGTCATGGTGGTAGTCGTATGTCAATATATCTCGGAATAGCTTTGAAAAATCCATAGTAGGTAGGTATGGTGGCTATTTTGAGGGAGGCTATATGGGTGGTTTTGTGCACCGGCGAAAGTTGCACGACACTAAAGAAGATAGTGATGGTGGAAGGTGAAAGTGCATCTAAACCATGGACTCAACATTAGTCATGAAGAACTCATATACTTGTTGCAAAAGTTTTAGTAGTAATCGAAACAAAGCTTTCAACGCATACTCCTAGGGGAAGGGTTGGTAGGTATAAACCATCGCGCAATCCCGACCGCCACACAAAGGATGACAATCAATAGATTAATCATGCTCAGACTTCATCACATAGCGGTTCACCATACGTGCATGCTACGGGAATCACTAAATTCAACACAAGCATTTCTAGATCCACAAAACCTTACTAATATAACTTCAATATTACCACAACCACAACTCAAAACTAATTGAGATGAATCAAACTTCTCTAACTATTCAATGCACATGAAGGTGGAAGTTTTCATATCCCTTTGGATAACTACCCCTTTTGAGACTACTTTCATAGCATAGATAAACTACCAAGCCACGCACCGCTGTGCTCTAAAAGATATAAGTGAAGCACATAGAGCAAAATCAACTAGCTCAAAAGATATAAGTGAAACACATGTGAGCTGCATTGTCTAACCAAAGGATATAAGTGAAGCTCCACAAAATCACGGTGAGTGCATGTCTCTCTCTAGGTGTGAAGTAAGGAATATTGTGACACAACAAAAATAAAAGACTCCTATGATACAAGACGCTCCAAGCAAAACACATAACATGTGGTGAATAAAAATATAGCCCCAAGTAACGTTACCGATGGATTGGAGACGAAAGAGGGGAAGCCTTCCCGGGGCATCCCCAAGATTAGGCTTTTACGACATCCTTGAATCAACTTGGGGTGCCTTGGGCATCCCCAAGCTTGAGCTCTTGCCACTCTTTATCTCTTTTTCCATAAGAACTTCACCCAAAACTTGAAAATTTCACAACACGAAACTTAAACAGAAACTCGTGATAACATTAGTATAAGAAAGCAAACCACCACTTCCTTAGGTACTGTAGCAAACTTAAATTCTACTTATGTTGATGTTGGGTTACTGTATGTTCAATCTTCCATGGCTAGTACCCCCCGATACTATCCATAGTTTCATCAAAATAAGCAACCAACTCAACAAAAACAGAATCTCTTAATAGTAGACCAGTGTGTAGCAATCTGTATACTTTGTATACTTCTGTTACTTCAAAAATTCTGAAAAATTACGAAAGTCTGAAGAATGTACGTTGCAATCAGAAGCAAGAAGAATCAACTCAAAAGCTCTTATAGAAAAAAATGAAAATTCTTTTCTTGAGCAGAAAGTTTCTGTCTTTTCCAACATGACCAAACGATCATCCCCAAGACTAATCATAACGGTTTTGCTTGGCACAAACGCAAAAAGAAACACAAAAAACACAATCATAACAGAATTATGAAAGTGTGGAAAACACAAAACAGAAAGAAAAAGGATAGATTCGTTGGGTTGCCTCCCAACAAGCGCTATTGTTTAACGCCCTTAGCTAGGCAAAAGGTGATGGAATCACGTATAGTCATCTTTGGTGCTCAAACCATAAGTAGCCCTCATCATAGATTCATAAGGCAATCTTATTTTCTTTCTAGGAAGATGCTCCATGCCCTTTTTTAGGGGAAATTGAAATCTAATATTCCCTTCCTTCATATCGATGATAGCACCAATAGTCCTTAGGAAAGGTCTACCAAGAATAATGGGACATGAAGGATTGCAATCTATGTCAAGTACAATGAAATCCACGGGTACATAGTTCTTATTTGCAACCATAAGAACATCATCGATCCTTCCCATGGGTTTCTTGACAGTAGAATCCGCAAGATGCAAATTAAGAGAACACTCTTCAATCTCATGAAAACCAAGGATATCACATAAAGACTTTGGAATCACGGAAACACTAGCTCCCAAATCACACAAAGCATTGCATTCATAGTTTTTGATCTTGATTTTGATCGTAGGTACCCACTCATCATGAAGTTTTCTAGCTATAGAGACTTCTAATTCGAGCTTCTCTTCAAGAGATTTCGTCATAGCATCTACAATATGTGAGGTAAAGGCTTTGCTTTGGCTATAAGCATGTGGAGAGTTTGCAATGGATTGCCTCAAGGAAATGCATTCAAACAAGGAGCAACTATCAGAATTGAATTCCTTGAAATCCAAAGTTGGAGTTTCATTACTACCCAAAATTCTGATTTCTTCTACTCCACTCTCCACACCTTTATCATCAAGATAGGTGGGCTCTGAATCATTGGGGCGTTTTTCAACCAAAGTGGATTCATATCCAGCCCCTTCATCAATAGGTTTGACACGCGAAAACAAAGATTCAAGAGGAGTCACACCAAGCACTTTAAGATCTTCGTGATTTGCATCACTAGAACGCACCCTTTTAAACCATTCATGCCTAGCGCGAATTTGGGCGGTTCTTTCTTTGCTCTCATTCATGGAGACACACATAGATTTTAAAGTTTCATCCAAGTTGACCTTGGGAGGAGCACATCTGACTTTCAAAGCGTCAATATCACAAGACATCCTATCAACGCTCTTAGCCAAATCATCTATTTTGAGTAGTTTTTCCTCTATGGACGCATTGAAAATCTTTTGAGAGTTGATGAACTCTTCGATATTACTCTCTAAATCAGACGGTAATTTTTTGTGATTTCCATAAGTGTTGTTGTAGGAATTTCCATAATTGTTAGAGGAGTTACTAGGAAAAGGCCTAGGAACATAGTTTCCTCTAAAAGCATTATTGTTGCCAAAATTGTTCCTACCGACAAAATTAACGTCCAAACTAGCGTTGCTACTCTCAATCAAGGAAGATAGTGGCATGTCATTAGGATCTAAAGGAGCATTTCTATTAGCAACCAAATTCATCAACTCGTCCATCTTAGCACTAAGCGAGTTAATTTCTTCTATAGCGTGTACCTTTTTGCTAGCAGGTGACCTTTCAGTGTGCCACTGAGAGTAGTTGGTCATGATATTGTCTAGGAGTTTTGTAGTGTCTCCTAACGTGATTTCCATGAAATTTCCACCTGAGGCGGAGTCCAAGATATTACGAGAAGCAAAATTCAAACCAGCGTAAAAGATTTGTATAATCATCCACAAACTCAAGCCATGAGCAGGACAATTTCTAATCATTAACTTCATCCTCTCCCAAGATTGTGCAATGTGTTCATGATCAAGTTGCTTGAAATTCATGATATCGTTACGTAGAGAGATAATCTTAGCTGGAGGAAAATACTTGGATATGTAAGCATCTTTGCACTTATCCCAAGAATCGATACTATTTTTAGGCAAACAAGAAAACCAAGTTTTTGCACGATCTCACAACGAGAAAGGAAAAAGCTTCAACTTAATCACGTCATTATCCACATCTCTTTTGTTTTGCATATCGCAAAGTTCAATGAAGGTATTGAGATGGGATGCGGCATCTTCACTAGGAAGGCCAGAGAATTGCTCTTTCATAACAAGATTTAGCAAGGCAGCGTTGATTTCATATGATTCCGCACTAGTGGCGGGAGCAATCGGAGTACTAATAAAATCATTATTATTGGTACTTGAGAAGTTGCAAAGTTTGGTGTTTTCAGCCATGATGACTTCAACAAACTAACAAGAGCACAAGCAAGCAAGAAAGTTGGCAAAGGAAAACGGCAAAAGGCAAAGGAAAACGGCAAAAAGGCAAATGAAAACGGCAAGGGAGAAAGGCAAATGAAAACGGCAAGGGAGAAAGGCAAATGAAAACGGCAAATGTGAAGTGGGGGAGAGGAAAACGAGAGGCAACTGGCAAAAAAGGTAAATGGAAGAGATGAGTTTGTGACACCTACTTGGATAGATCTTGACTTGATCTCTCCTCCCCGGCAACGGCGCCAGAAATCCTTCTGCTACTATGACAACAGACCTTCCCCGGCAACGGCGCCAGAAATCCTTCTACTACTGCGACAACAGACCTTCCCTGACAACGGCGCGAGGTATCCTGCTGCTCTGGGCTAGGCCTATAGGGACTTCCTTGGCAAATATGCAAAGGATTTCCCCGCGGCCTTGGAGCCTTGCGTTGGTGTTCCCTTGAAGAGGAAAGGGTGATGTAGCACATCGGCGGTAAGTATGTCCCTCAGTTTTGAGGACCAAGGTATCAATCCAGTGGGAGGATCTCGTCAAGTCACAAGTTCCTGCACAAACACAAAGAGCTTGCACCCAACGCTATGAAGGGGTTGTCAATCCCTTATAGATTGTTTGCAAAGTGAGAACTGAAAGCAAAAAGTAAACAAAGCGAAGTAAAAGTGAAAGTGGAAACGATAGTTGTGAATAGACCCGGGGGCCGTAGTGTTCACTAGTTGCTTCTCTCATGAAAGCAAGTAGACGGTGGGTGAACGAATTACTCTCGACAATTGATAGAACCGCGCAAAGTCGTGACGTTATCTATGGCAATGATTATATCTATATGCATCACGTCCAAAACAAGTAGACCGATACTTTCTGCATCTACTACTATTACTCCACACGTCGACCGCTATCCAGCATGCATCTAGTGTATTAAGTCCAAAAGAATAGAGTAACGCCTTAAGCAAGATGACATGATGTAGATGAACAATCTCAAATCTATGATGAAAGCCCATCTTGTTACCCTTGATGGCAACAACATGATGCGTGCCTTGCTGCCCCTTCCATCACTGGGAAAGGTCACCACACGGTATGAACCCAAAACCAAGCACTTCTCCCATTGCAAGAGTCATAGATCTAGTTGGCCAAACAAATCCCAAGACTCGGAGAGACTTACAAGGATATCAAATCATGCGTATAAGAAATCAGCAAAGACTCAAATATAATTCATAGATAATCTGATCACAAATCCACAATTCATCGGATCTCGACAAACACACCGCCAAAGAGGATTACATCGGATAGATCTCCATGAAGATCATGGAGAACTTTGTATTGAAGATCCAAGAGAGAGAAGAAGCCATCTAGCTACTAACTACGGACCCGTAGGTCTGAAGTGGACTACTCACGAGTCATTAGAGAGGCGATGATGTTGATGTAGAAGCCTTCCAACTCCAAAGTCCCCTTCGGCAGGTCACCGGGAAGGATCTCCATATGAGATCTCTCGGAAACGGAAGCTTGCGGCGGCGGAAAAGTGTTTTCGTGGATGCCCTGATTTTTTTCTGGATTTTTAGGGAATTTATCGGCCAAAGAGCTAGGGCAGGGGAGCGCCAGGGAGGCCACAAGCCTGGTTGCCGCGGGCCCCCTGGTCGCGGCAACAAGGCTTGTGGGCTCCCTGTGGCCCCCCTACATTGGCCCTCAAGCCTCCCGATCTTCTTCTGTTCTGGAAAAAATTACTTCGGGGATTTTATTCCTTTTGGACTCCGTTCCAAAATCAGATCTGAAAAGAGTAAAAAACACAGAAAAAACAGGAACTGGCACTTGGCACTGAATTAATAAGTTAGTCCCCAAAAAGATATAAAAGGTAAACAAAACATCCAAAGTTTACAAGATAACATCGTGAAACCATCAAAAATTATAGATACGTTTGAGATGTATCAAGGTCTAGCCCAGCTGCCAAACCGAATCATGCACCTATCTCCCGTGAGAAGCTTCGCCGCATTTTGGGGATTTCCTCCAATTGGACGCTAGCCTCAGCACCCCGCAATGGACACCACCGCTACCCCAGCCTTGTGGCCCCACCTTCTTCCCAGAGAAACCGTGACGCCGTGGTTCCAGCAAACTCGACGTCTGCAAGACCCGCCCACCTAGATGTAAATGAAGTAGACTAAGCCATAACCCCGCCTTAGTGTTCCATTGCGTGTAATGTATGAGCTGGTATTATCATAAAGAAATGGGCAAGTTGTGTTTTGTACTATTATTTTTATAGTGTTGCTGATAGCCATGTGTGTGTGTGTGCACTTGGCCATATTGTTTATTGTTGGACATAACCACGGGAAGCCAATTCCCAACCGACCACCACAGTAATATGTCAAATTTCATGGACTTTTATCTGTGGACTTGACCGAACCACGTTACAGTGGAGCCAACCACCGAGACCAACCCAAGGCTTGTGCCCTAACTCCGCCCTATATAAGAGTCACCAAGTGACTTTTTCCAGCATCCCTCACCTCATGCACTGCAGTCACAACCTTTTGCCATGCTACCCCAAGGGAGTTACCTCAAAACTCTAGATGCAACTCCGCGCAATTTTGTTAAGATATTGTGGGATTTTACTGGCACTACCATGGGTTCTCCCCTTCCACCCTAGTACGAGTTGTTCAAGTCGAGGCTCACTTCCACTACCTTGAAATATTGGACAGTTGTGCACATTTTCCCAGTGGACCCTAACCAAGGCCCCACGGAAGTCTGCTTCAGCGGAAGATCTATGCCTACCTTGAAAATGGTCATAGAGGTTGCTGCCTATGAATCGATTACACGCCTTCGATTTGCGGTACCATATGCCAGTGAAAGGGGTACTGTTATTTTATGAGCCGCGCAACGCCCAGAGGAGCAGCGTCTTTTCTAGGCACCCGTGCGGAGAGATACCTCGTGTTGGTCAGGCTTGTGCAATATGTCATCGCTCAAGAGCGCTTGACCCAACAAGTGATGGATTTTTTGCAGACCCTCGTTGTCCAAAACCCTTAGAACGCCATTGACGAACCCCTGAGGATAGACCCAGCAGGACGCATTCCGCGAGTCTTCCAACCGTTCGCCCCTGAAGTTGAAGTAGATATTCCACTGCCAGGAATATTTCCTCATGACCGTTAGATTTTTTGCGTATTCCATGAGCGCCTTGTTTGTATCTGCTAGTCTAGTTTTTGACTGTGTGATGTGATGGTTGTGCCTTACTTTGTAAATTATTGCATGCATATATTAAATTTCAGTTGTGTGATTGCTGTGGTATTTTCCTTGGATTGTTTTTCTTAGGACAATCCTTTGTGTGATATTTTTCTTAATAAAACTACTGCATCAAAACTTTTTCCAACAAGGATTTTATTCGCATGCCAACCGGTTCACAACCACACTCACTCGGCCAAGGCACTAAGGGCAGAACCGCACACACCTAACACTGAGTTAATCGCCTTGCTAGCGTCCTGGCTTTTCCGAGAGGAGTGAATTTTGGGTGCTTTTATTGTTGCAAAGTGCCAGCAACCACCCATGCATTTTGTGCATGCCTAGTCTTCGTGCTCACCACCACTGGGGAGAGCCACCAATAGAGCAGCAGCATCGCGACGATCATCCTGGATCATCACGCATAGGAGCACTGTGAACCCAATCAACGTCGCCATTCCTCCAGCCAGCAGGATTATCAGCCACCCCGGGAGCTCGTCCACCATTGGAGCCTCGCCTCAAGCTCCTGCAAATAGAGATGAAGAGAAGAAGGAAGCAGTAGGAGTGAGGCCGGGTCTGAGGTAGAGGAGAGAGCGACGCAGTCGTTTTACAGCCCGGGTTCGGTGTGTGATGGACGCAGTCCACCAGCACCGCTCGTCGCTCGATCGCCGATGTTTGGAGACAAATCCGTGGGCATCACCGACAAAGTGTTGGAAATATGCCCTAGAGGCAATAATAAATTGGTTATTATTATATTTCCTTGTTCATGATAATCGTTTATTATCCATGCTAGAATCGTATTGATTGGAAACTCAAATACATGTGTGGATGCATAGACAACACACTTCCCCTAGTGAGCCTCTAGTTGATTAGCTCGTTGATCAAAGATGGTGAAGGTTTCCTGACCATAGACAAGTGTTGTCACTTGATAACGGGATCACATCATTAGGAGAATGGTGTGATGGACAAGACCCAAAATATAAATGTAGCATATGATCGTGTCATAATGTTGCTATTGTTTTGTGCACGTCAAGTATACATTCCTATGACCATGAGATCATGTAACTCACTGACACTGAAGGAATGCCTTGTGTGTATCAAACATCACAACGTTACTAGGTGACTATAAAGGTACTCTACAGGCATCTCCGAAGCTGTACGTTGAGTTAGCATGGATTAAGACTGGGATTTGTCACTCCATGTGACGGAGAGGTATCTCGGGGCCCACTCGGTAATACAACTTCACAAACAAGCCTTACAAGCAATGTGACTAAAAAGTTAGTCACGATATCTTGTATTACGGAATGAGTAAAGAGACTTGCCAGTAATGAGATTGAAATAGGTATGGAGATACCGACGATCGAATGTCGGGCAAGTAACATACCGAAGGACAAAGGGAATGATATACGGGATTGTGTGAATCCTTGACATAGAGGTTGAAACCAATAAGATCTTCGTAGAATATGTAGGATCAAATATGGACGTCCATGTCCCGCTATTGGATATTGACCGGAGAGTGTCTCGGTCATGTCTACATAGTTCTCGAACCCGCAGGGTCTACACACTTAAGGTTCGGTGACGTTTTCGGTATAGTTGAATTATTGATGTTGGTAACCGAATGTTATTCGGAGTACCGGATGAGATCCTGGACATCACGAGGAGTTCCGAAATGGTCTGGAAACGAAGATTGATATATAGGAAGTTGGTATTTGGATTCCGGAAGAGTTTCGGGTATTACCGGCAGTGTGCCGGGAGTGACGAATGGGTTCCGGGGGCCCATCAAGTGGGCCCACCACTCCCTGAGAGGGCCACATGGACTTTGGGGTGGCGTAATAGCCCTTGGTGGCCTGGCCAATCAACCAAAGAAGGTCCATGAGGAAAAAGGTGGAAAACCCAAAAGAGGTGGACAATTGGGAGAGGAGTCCTCCTCCAAGTGGAATCGAAGGAGGACTCTTCCTCCTTACTTCGGCTGAACCAAGGGAGGCTTCCCTTGGTGGGCAAGCCTCCTCCCTCCTTCCTTCTATATATACTAGAGGTTTTGAGGGTTTTTGTACATAATTTTCAGCCATGTGCTACCATCTCCTCTAGATCATAGTTCTTCCTCTAGATCGGTTTTCAGCAGCGCTTAGGCGAAGCCCTGCTGGAATAGATCCACCACCATTGCTGGTACGCCATCATGATGCCGGAGAATTCATCTACCTCCCCGTCTCTCTTGCTGGATCAAGAAGGCGGAGATCGTTATTAAGCTGTACGTGTGCTGAACGCGGAGGTGCCGTCCATTCGGCACTAGATCAGGATGGATCGTGATGGGATCGCGGGACTGACTGTGATGAGATCGCGGGACGGGCTGCGATTTGGATCGCGAAGATGTTCCACTACATCAACCGTGTTATATACGCTTCCGCTTAGCGATCTACAAGGGTATGTAGATTCAATCTCCCTCTCGTAGATGATCATCACCATGATAGGTCTTCGTTTTTTTCCCATTCAACATTCCCCAACAGTGGCATCATGAGCTAAGTTCATGCATAGATGATATCTCGAGTAGAACACAAAAGAGTTTGTGGGTGTTGATGTTCAGTTTGTTGCACTCCCGATACGTCCCAAACGTATCTATAATTTCTGTTTGTTCCATGATCTTTTGGGTGACATTGTTACATGTTTTGCTACACTTTTATATCTTTTTACACATATTTGGACTAACCTACTAACTCAGTGCACCCAGTGCCAGTTTCTGTCTACCGATGTCTTTTTGTGGAGGGACTTTTACCCCAATTTACCGAGTCCCAAAAATCCCGAGAAAAATATATTAAAATCAGCGTGATGGAAGCTTCGAGAGCACCAAAGGTGGGCCACAGGGGAGCCAAGCGTCGCCCAGGCGGCCTCCAAAAGGTGGGCCAGAACTTGGCTTGCATATTCCAATGATGAGCCTCCTCAAATGAGCTCTAGGTCTTCATGAGCAAGCAAGTTGGATGCACCCCCACTAGTTCCATTGCAGAGCTTACCTTAGCTCATATGTGCATCCGTTGCATGGCAATCCCTACTCCTCACATCATATCTATCATTTGGCTTTCTCTCTCCTATCGTTGTCCTCATTGATGTGAGCCTTTCACACCTTTTTGTCTTCCTTCCCCATCATTATTATATTTGCCATCCGAAGTGCCAACATATCTTGTTTGCGCTCATCCATTGCATGAGTGCTCAAAGTCGAAAGGGAGAGGATCATTTTGACTTGTGCATGACTAGTGGTCTGGGGATGAGTCAAAATAAGATTCCAAATGAGACCAAGTGTGAAGTTTAGTTGATTGAGTTCTCAATTAAAATATTTTTATGCTCTAAAGCAATCTCCCATTTCTTGCACGCAAACACCATTTGGAGACATTCGAGTCACGGACAATGAGAGCTCTTGCACCTTTATGTTCTTACTTTATTATTTTCAATACTAAATATAGACACTTGCTTGTTATTGTCTTGACTTGAATTGCATATCTTACTTACTTTACTTTGAAGTCCTTATATGTGTGTTAGAATGTCACCACAAAAAATATTTGTGTTATCATTTACCTACTCGAGGACGAGCAGGAATTAAGCTTGTGGATGTTGATACGTCCCAAACGTATTTATAATTTTTGTTTGTTCCATGATATTTTGGGTGACATTGTTAGATGTTTTGATACACTTTTATATCTTTTTACACATATTTGGAATAACCTACTAACTCAGTGCATCCAGTGCCAGTTTCTGTTTGTTGATGTCTTTTTTTGCAGGCACTTTTACCCCAATTTACCGAGTCCCAAAAATCCCGAGAAAAATACATAAAAATCAGCGTGACGGAAGCTTAGAGAGCACTAAAGGTGGGCCACAGGGGAGCCAGGATTCGCCCAGGCATCTCCTTGTGCGACCTACCCCCTGGCCGCGCCCACAGGCCGCCTGGGTGGGGCCCACCTCCTCTGGTACCCTACCTTGGCTCCTATTTTTACCCCGAGGAGGAAACGCTGATTCCCGAACCCTTTTCTCCAGAAGCAATTCCGATCTCCGCGACCATTGCCAAGAAGTTTCGGGAGACCAGAATTCTTGTGCCGGCACCCTGTCGGGACGGGGAAGTCCCCCCGGATTCATCTCCATCGACGTTGCTTCCTCCCTCCATGTAGCGGGATTAGTTCCTCCTCGGGGTTGAGGTCTTCTACAGTAGCTATGTGGTTAATTCTCTCTCCGAGGATGTGATCTTGATTGTGATCATAGGCTATGTTAATCTAGGGTGATCCCATGATGTTTCCCCTTCTTCTATGTATTGCATTGATGTACTCACTTGATCTTATCTAGTAGAATCCCCGAGACCATGGTGACAGCGGTCTATAGGACATGGATTAGAAGAATATTTTCATGAGTGATTTCTTCTTTTGCGAATTGATTGAAGATTGAGAGTCTCTTGGTGCTTGTATTTGGCTACCCTTTGTTGGAAATGTGCCCTAGAGGCAATAATAGAATGGTTATTATTATATTTGGAGTTCATGATAATTGTCTATTTTTCATGCTATAAGTGTATTAACCGGAAACTGTAATACATGTGTGAATACATAGATCATAATGTGTCCCTAGTGAGCCTCTAGTTGACTAGCTCATTGATCAATGGATGATCATGGTTTCTTGATCATGGACATTGGATGTCATTGATAATGGGATCACATCATTATGAGAATGATGTGATGGACAAGACCTAATCCTAAGCATAGCACTAGATCGTGTTGTTCGTATGCTAATGCTTTTCTAATGTCAAGTATTTTTTGTGCTTTGGCTGTATCAAACATCACAACGTAACTGGGTGACTATAAAGGTGCACTATGGGTATTTTCAAAAGTGTCTGTTGGGTTGGCACGAGTGAAGACCGGGATTTGTCACTCTGTGTGAATGGAGAGGTATCTCTCGGCCCACTCGGTAGAACATCATCATAATGAGCTCAGTGCGACTAAGGAGTTAGCCACGGAATGATGTGCTACGGAACAAGTAAATAGACTTGTCGGTCACGAGATTGAACAAGGTATGGGGATACTGACGATCGAATCTCGGGCAAGAACCATACCGATAGACAAAGGGAATTGCATACAGGATTAAGTGAATCCTTGACATCGTGGTTCATCCGATGAGATCATCGTGGAACAAGTGGGAACCAACATGGATATCCAGACCCCATTGTTGGTTATTGACCGGAGAGTGTGTTGTTCATGTCTGCATGCTTCCCGAACCCGTAGGGTCTACACACTTAAGGTTCAATGATGCTAGGGTTATATGGGAATAGTGTACGAGGTTATCGAAGATTGTTCGAAGTTCCAAATGAGATCCCAGACGCCACGAGGAGCTCCGAAATGGTCCAGAGGTGAAGATTGATATATAGGATCAGGGGTTTTGGACACCAGAAATGTTTCGGGCGTCACTCGTAACGTACGAGGACCATCAGAAGGGTTCCGGGGGTCGACCGGGAGGGGCTACCAGCCCCAAAGGTTAACATGGGCCGAAAGGTGGAAGGTAACCAGCCCAGAGTGGGCTGGTGCGCCTCCCACAAAGGCCCAAGGTGCAGGTAGAGAGGGAAAAGGGGGAAACCCTAACGCAGATGGGCCTAAGGCCCATGTTGGGTGCGCCACCCCCCTCCTCCCTTCCTGGACGCCACCACCAGCCTTAGATGGGGGCTACCGCAACCCTTGTAGGTGGGAACCCTAAAGGGGGCGCCCCTACCTCTCCCCCTATATATAGTGGAGGGTTTGGCCTTTGGAGTACACACATAAATTGTTTCCTCCCTCTCCACGCAGCCCAATTCTTCTTCCTCCTCTTCCGTGCAGCTTGGAGAAGCTCCACCTGAATTACTCATAGCTCCACCGCCACCGTGTCGTCGTGCTGTCGGAGCTCTCCCTCAACCTCTCCCTCCTCCTTGCTGGATCAAGGCTTGGGAGACGTCACCGGGCTATACGTGTGTCGAGCGCGGAGGTGCCGTGATTCGGCACATAGATCGGAACCGATCGCAATCTGAATCTCTGCGAGTACGACTCCGTAGTCCGCGTTCTAGTAACGCTTCCTCTTAGCGATCTTCAAAGGTATGAAGATGCTCTACCCCATTACTCATTGCTGGTTTCTCCATAGATAAATCCTGGTTTGGCATAGGATTTTTTTTGAAATTACTACGTTCCCCAACATCCTTCAGATACGTTGTGGTGATTGTGGTACTCTCTTTGGATGGCCGCAGTGACATTGGGAAATCCATAGATGAGAACTACGAACTCTGAGGTGTGCTTTTGTAGCCCTACATAATTCTCGTCCTCTCTTTATTAGAAAGGAATACCTCTGAGCACATCACCATTGCATGTTTTAGTGGAAATATCATGTGATTAGACTATGTTAATGTTGCTGGGAGTTGCCACTAAGTGAAAGTATGAAGCCTAGGCCTTGTTTCTCACCATTGTTACACCGTTTGTTCTCACTTTTGTCACTTGCTACCTTGCTGCCATTTTTATTTCAGATTTATAATACCTTGTTTTACCATCCATATCACTTGCCTTTTAACATCTCTTCGCCGAACTAGTGCACCTATACAGCTGACAATTGTATTAGGTGTGTTGGGGACGCAACAGACACCTTGTATCTTAATTGCAGGGTTGCTTGAGAGCGACCATCTTCAACCTCCACTTCCTTGAGTTCGATAAACCTTAGGTCATCCAATTGAGGGAAATTATTGCTGTCCTACAAACCTCTGCGCTTGGAGGCCCAACATAATCTACAAGAATAGAAGCGTGCGTAGACATCAAGCTATTTCTGGCGCCGTTGCCGGGGAGGTGAGTGCTTGAAGGTATATCTTTAGATCTTGCAATTAAATCTTTTCATTTCTTGTTTTTATTTTCACTAGTTAGGCTTATGGAAAACTCTGCTCTTGGTTTGTTGCTTGTGGGGAACCGCTCCACCGCTATTGCTTTGGAGATGCCTCCCCCATCTATGGAAATTGTGCCCTTTAAAATACCAACTGGTATTATTGATTGTGTCTTGGCTAATCGATATGCAGGAGATAGGCATCCAGGCGAACACTTGCTATATCTTTCACAACTATGCTCCTTATTTAAGCTTGCAGGTATATCGACGAATTTTAGTATGAGAAATCGATTCCCCCTATCATTAAAAGATAAGGCTCTGGATTGGTATAGGCTTCTTGATAACTCTCATTTGCTAAATTAGCAAGATCTTATACCTCTCTTTTATGCAAAGTTTTATCCTGTTCATGAAGTCCATGTGGATCATGGTAACAATGCTTTATGTGATACTTGTATTGTTGAGTTTATTCATGATCCCACTGAAAATTATTATGACAAGGGAACATATGATTGTAGATATTTCAATAATATCAAGTTCCCTCTCTTTATGTCGAAGGTTTTGAAGCTGCACTTGTTTTGCCTTCCTATTCTTATTGCTTTGTGCTTCAATGAATTATTCTATTGCAATATTCCTATGCATAGGAAGCATGTTAGACTTAAATGTGTTTGGTATTTTCTTCTTGATGCTCTCTTTTGTTCTACAACTCTTATTCCTATGAGAGCATCATTAAAATCTTAAGCCTATCTTTATGGCTATAAAGAAAGAGCTCTAGAGAGACAACCCTTGTTGTCTTTACTTTGAGTTTTTACTTTCAGTTTTTAGTGGTCTTGATGTGTGTTACTACTGTATCAACATCATTGTATCTTTATTTTTAAGCTTTGTGCCAAGTTTTAGCCTCCGATTGCAAGAAAGTTGAAAAGTTGTGACATGCTGTCCAGAAACAGATTCTGTCTTCTTGACGGAACAATTCGCCAAAAATCACCAGATCATCTTTGTGATCTGAACTTTTTTGACAGTATGCTCTACAATTTTTATTTCTGGCGTCTGTTGTGAGTTTTTTGATTTGAGTTGCAGAAGTGCCCCGAAAATATTATTTACTACCTGCTGGTCTGTTTTTCACAGATTCTGCCACGCTTTGCGATTTCATAATTTTGCAAATCTTAAGGTTGCTTTTTTTCTTTGCAAAAACCTATTGTAAATATTGATAAACAGTACCTCTTCATGAAAATCCTTATTTCTAGTATATAATAAATTATTTTATCATGGGCACCAACCACTCTAATCAGCTTATGACGAGTTTCGTATGAAGGGAGTTTTCAAGTGTGCGATAGAAGATGATGAAAGAAGATCCAGGAGTGTCGAGCGCTCAAGCTTGGGGATGCCCCCATGCACCCCCAAAAATATTCAAGGAGACTCAAGCGTCTAAGCTTGGGGATGCCCCCGTGCATCCCCTTCTCCATCAACAATCATCAGTTCGTCCATCTCCATGCTATATTTTTATCACTTCATATGTTATGTGCTATGCTTGGAGCGTCCCGCTCTTTACTTTTTAGTTTGTTTTAGTTTTGCTTGCTATTCATAACAAGTTGGAATCTAGCCTTCTTTGTTTGGTAGAGAAACACGCTCCACTCCACCCTAGAACACAACATAGGTTTTCATGCTTATCTTTTGTGTGTTCTTTATATTTTCATAGTTGGTGTCATGCTTAGCTCTTAGTTTTCATGCTTTATCTTTTTAAGAGCTTTTATTTAGGTTGCTTTTGGAACTCTCTTGAGTTATCATGCTTATATTGTTTAGAGAGTAGGCTTTTTGCACTGAGTTGTGTGTCTTGCATGAGTAGGTAATTGAGGTTGCTATTTAAGTATAGTAGTAACTCGCAATAGTTTTGTGGTATTGATTTGAGTAAAGTTTGGACTATTGGTGCCAAGAGCTTGAGCCTATTAGTGATAGGTGTCGTATTTTGGGAAATCCGTGTGTTTTTCAAAAATGAAAATATTAGTTGAGAACTCTAGCTACTAGATGGATCGCTAACCTCTGGAGGGGTTGGAATATATAGAGTACCCTCACGTTATCATGGGTCGAGGATGCGCAAGGATAACCAAACCCCCAAACACTCCTCCTCGGGGTACTTGTCTCTTTGTGAATCTCCTGACTAGATAGAGAGTTACCGATAATAAGTGCATGAGTTCTTCGGACTTATGCGAGTATTCGATTGTTGGCACTTCCACCATCCATATTTTGCTAGCCTCTTCGGTACCGTGCATTGCCCTTTCTCTTCTTGAGAGTTCGTGCAAACTACGCCAGTGCATCCAAACCCTTGGCATGATATGCTCTGCCATCATAAGCCTCATTATATCCTTCCTCAAAACAGCCACCATACCTACCTATTAAGGAATTTCCATAGCCTTTCCGAGATACATTGCCATACAACATCCACCATCTCTTGACTTGATCTTCATGGCATACATGCATTTGCTTGATCGAGGAGACACATGCTAGTTGGGCCTTGCCCTTATTATTGCTACATGACGCGCTAGTATCATTGCATATCCTGCTACACTAGGAGAGGCAAACATTTGCATACATCATGATATTTTTAATTTGTCTTTATGTTTTGTACTTCTTATAAAGTGTGATGATCTTCTTTTTATTCTTGTAAAACATAGAGTGTTGCCCTTAAGTGAGGAAAAGATCCCAAAGAGGACAAATGAAAAGATCCCAAAGAGGACAAATGAGAGATAAATAGAAAGAGCCAAAGAGGCCACAAAAAAATATAAAAAAGAGAAAAAGAAATAAAGAAATAAAAAGAGAGAAGGGGGCAACTATTCCTTTTGAAAGATCCACACTCATACTCCATAGAGAATATCATTTATGCATAACTATGTGGGGACCCTTACACTATAGAACCTGGCTTGCATATTCCAATGATGTGCCTCCTCAAATGAGCTCTAGGTCTTCATGAGCAAGCAAGTTGGATGCACCCCCACTAGTTCTATTGGAGAGCTTACCTTAGCTCATATGTGCATCCGTTGCATGGCAATCCCTACTCCTCACATCATATCTATCATTTGGCTTTCTCTCGCCTATGGTTGTCCTCATTGATGTGAGCCTTTCACACCTTTTTGTCTTCCTTCCCCATCATTATTATATTTGCCATCCAAAGTGCCAAAATATCTTGTTTGCGCTCATCCATTGCATGAGTGCTCAAAGTCGAAAGGGAGAGGATCATTTTGACTTGTGCGTGACTAGTGGTCTGGGGATGAGTCAAAATAAGATTCCGAAGACCAAGTGTGAAGTTTAGTAGATTGAGTTCTCAATTAAAATATTTTTATGCTCTAAACCCATCTCACATTTCTTGCACGCAAACACCATTTGGAGACATTCGAGTCACGGACAGCGACAACTCTTGCACCTTTATGTTCTTACTTTGCTATTTTCAATACTAAATATAGACTCTTGCTTGTTATTGTCTTGACTTGAATTGCATATCGTACTTACTTTACTTTGAAGTTCTTATATGTGTGTTAGCATGTCACCACAAAAATTATTTGTGTTATCATTTACCTACTCGAGGACGAGCAGGAATTAAGCTTGGGGATGTTGATACGTCCCAAACGTATCAATAATTTCTGTTTGTTCCATGATATGTTGGGTGACATTGTTACATGTTTTGCTACACTTTTATATCTTTTTACACATACTTGGACTAACCTACTAACTCAGTGGACCCAGTGCCAGTTTCTGTCTGTTGATGTCTTTTTTGCACGGACTTTTACCCCAATTTACCGAGTCCCAAAAATCCCAAGAAAAATACATAAAAATCAGCGTGACGGAAGCTTCGAGAGCACCAAAGGTGGGCCACTGGGGAGCCAGGCGTCGCCCAGGCGGCCTCCCTGTGCGGCCTACCCCCTGGCCGCGCCCACCTTCTATGATGCCCTACCTTTGCTCCTATTTTTACCCTCGAGGAGGAAACGCTGATTCCCGAACCCTTTTCTCCAGAAGCAATTCCGATCCCCGCTGCCATCGCCAACAAGTTTTGGGGGACCAGAATTCTTGTGCCGGCACCCTGCAGGGACGGGAAGTGCCACCGGATTCATCTCCATCGACGTTGCTTCCTCCCTCCATGAAGCGGGAGTAGTTCCTCCTTGGGGCTGAGGTCTTCTACAGTAGCTATGTGGTTAATTCTCTCTCCCATGATGTGATATTGATTGTGATCATAGGCTATGTTAATCTAGGGTGATCCCATGATGTTTCCCTTTCTTCTGTGTTTTGGATTGATGTACTCACTTGATCTTATCTAGTATAATCCCCGAGACCATGGTGATAGCAGTCTATTGGACATGGATTATAAGAATATGTTCATTAGTGATTTCCTCTTTTGGAAATTGACTGAAGATTGAGAGTCTCTTGGTGGTTGTCTTTAACTATCCTTGAGATATGTTGTGGTGATTGTGGTACTCTCTTTGGATGGTCGCGGTGACATTGGGAAATCCATAGATGAGAACTAAGAACTCTGAAGCGTGCTTTTGTAGCCCTACATAATTCTCATCCTCTCTTGATCACAAAGGAATGAGCTCTGAGTACGTCACCATTGCATGTTTTAGTGGAAATATCATGTGATTATACTATGTTAATGTTGTTGGGAGTTGCCACCAGTGAAAGTATGAAGCCTAAGCCTTGTTTCTCACCATTGTTACACTGTCTATGCTCACTTTTGTCACTTGCTACCTTGCTGCCATTTTTCAGATTTATAATACATTGTTTTACCATCCATATCACTTGCCTTTTAACATCTCTTCGCCGAATTAGTGCACATATACAACTGACAATTGTATTAGGTGTGTTGGGGACACAAGAGACCGCTTGTATCTTAATTGCAGGGTTGGTTGAGAGAGACCATCTTCAACCTCCAATTCCTTGAGTTCGATAAACCTTAGGTCATCCACTTGAGGGAAATTGCTGCTGCCCTACAAACCTCTGCGCTTGGAGGCCCAACATAGTCTACAAGAATAGAAGCGTGCGCAGACATCAACTCTTAGTCTTTTCTTGATTCAGCGGTATTGAAGCAACCCGGACCAACTTTACTCGTACGCTTATGACAGACCGGTTTCATCGACTAACATGCAACTTGTTGCATAAAGATGACTGGCGGGTGTCTGTTTCTTCAACTTTAGTTGAATCGGATTTGACCGAGGCGGTCCTTGGAGAAGGTTAAATAGAAATTTGCATATGGCTGTTGTGGCTTTGCGTAAGTAAGATGCGATCATACTAGATACCCATATCAGCCACATAAAACATGCAACAACAAATTACAGGACGCCTAACTTGTTTTTGCAGGGTATGCATGTGATGTGATATGGCCAAAGACATGATATGATATATTGGATGTATGAGATGATCATGTTGTAATAGTTCGATATCGACGTGCACGTCGATGCTACATCAATCGGCAATATCCATAGGGTTGTCTTTAAAACTAACGTTTGTGCTTGCAGATGCTTTTACTATATCGCTAGGTGGTAGCTTTAGTACTAATAGCATAGATAGCGCGACAACCTCGATGGAGGCACGATGATGGAGCTCATGGTGCGGTGCCGGTGACGATGGAGATCATGCCGGTGCTTTGGTGATGGAGATCAAGAAGCACAAGTTCATGGCCATATCATGCTACTTATGATTTGCATGTGATGTTAATCCATTTTTGCACCTTATTTTGCTTAGAACCACGGTAGCACCATAAGGTGATCCCTCACTAAAAATTCAAGATAAAATTGTGTTCTCCCCGACTGTGCACCGTTGCGAGAGTTCGTCGTTTCTAGACACCAGGTGATGATCGAGTGTGATAGACTGAACGTTCACATACAACATGTGCAAAACAGTTGCACACGCGGAACACTCGGGTTAAACTTGACGAGCCTAGCATGTACAGACATTGCCTCGGAACAGAAGAGATCGAAAGGTCGAGCATGAATCATATAGTTGATATGATCAACATGGAGATGTTCACCATTGAAACTAATCTCAACTCACATGATGATCGGACTTGAGTTAGTGGATTTGGATCATGTGCCACTCGAATGACAAGAGGAATGTCTATTTGAGTGGGAGTTCTTAAGTAATATGATTAACTGAACTCATTATCATGAACATAGTAAAAAGGTCTTTGCAAATTATGTTGTATCTTGCGCTGTAGATCTACTGTTTTAGATATGTTCCTAGAGAAAATTTACTTGAAAGTTGATAGTAGCAATTATGCGGACTTTGTCCGTAAACTGAGGATTGTCCTCATTGCTATGCATAAGTCTTATGTCCTTAATGCACCGCTCGGTGTGCTGAACCTCGAGCATCGCTTGTGGATGTTGCGAACATCTGACATAGACATTTTTTATGACTACGTGATAGTTCAGTGCATAATGCTTAATGGCTTAGAATTGAGGCGCGGGAGATGTTTTGAACGTCATGGAACATATGAGATGTTCCAAGAGATGAAATTGGGATTTCATTTTCATGCCCTTGTTGAGAGGTATGAGACCTCCAACAAGATTCTTTGTCTACAAAGTAAGGGAGAAAAGCTCAATCGTTGAGCATGTGCTCAGATTGTCTGAGTGGTACAATCGCTTGAACCGAGTGGGAGTTAATCTTCCAGATGAGATAGTGATGGTTCTCCAAAGTCACTACCACCAAGCTACTAGAACTTCGTGATGAAATATAACATATCAGGGATAGGTATGATGATCCTTAAGCTATTCGCGATGTTAGACACCGCGAAAGTAGAAATCATAAAGGAGCATCAATTGTTGATGGTTAGTAAAACCACTAGTTTCAAGAAGGGCAAGGGCAAGAAGGGATACTTCATGAAACAGCAAACCAGTTGATGCTCTAGTGAAGAGACCCAAGGTTGAACCCAAACCCGAGACTAAGTGCTTCTGTAATGAGGGGAACAACCACTGAAAAGGAACTACCCTAGCTACTTGGTAGATGAGCAGGCTGGCAAAGTCGACAAATGTATATTGGATATACATGATATTGATGTGTAATTTACTAGTACTCCTAGTAGCATGAAGGTATTAGATATCGGTTCGGTTGCTAAGTTTTAGTAACTCGAAATAAAAGCTATGGAATAAACGGAAACTAGCTAAAGGCGAGGTGACGATAAGTGTTGGAAGTGTTTCCAAGGTTGATGTGATCAAACATCACACGCTCCCTCTACCATTGAGATTAGTGTGAAACCTAAATAATTGTTATTTGGTGTTTGCGTTGAGCATAGACATGATTAGATTGTGTTTATCGCAATACGATTATTCATTTAAAGAGAATAATGGTTATTTTATTTGCTTGAATAAATAGCTTGAATGGTTTATTGAATCTCGATCGTAGTGATATACATGTTCATAATATTGATGCCAAAAGATACAAAGTAGTAATGATAGTACCACTTACTTGTGGCACTACCGCTTAAGTTAAATTGGTATAAAATGCATGAAGGAGCTCCATGCTGATGGATCTTTGTACTCACTCATTATTGAAATGTTTGAGACATGCAAACCATGCCTATTGGTATCAACGCATGAAGAAACTCCATGCAGATGGATCGTTTGGACTCACTTGATTTTGAATCACTTGAGGCATGCAAATCATACCACATGGGAAAGATGACTGAAGGCCTCGTTTTTCCAGTGAGATGGAACAAGAAAGTAACTTGTTGGAAGTGATACATTTTGATGTGTGAAGTCCAATGAGTGCTGAGGCACACAATGGATATCATTATGTTCTTACTTCACTGACGATTTGAGTAGATACAAGAGTATTTGCTTGATGAATCACAAGTCTGAAATGTTGAAAAGTTCAAGCTATTTCAGAGTGAAGATCGTCGTGACAAGAGGATAAAATGTCTACGATATGATCATAGAGATGAATATCTGAGTTGCGAGTTTGGTACACAATTAAGACAATGTGGAAATTGTTTCACAACTAATGCCACCTGGAGCACCATGGTGGGATGGTGTGTCCAAATATCATAGCCTCGCCCTATTTGATATGGTATATACTATGATGTCTCTTGTTGAATTATCACTATCGTTTTGGGTTAGGCATTAGAGACAACTGCATTCACTTTAAATAGGGCACCATGTAATTCTGTTGAGATGACACCGTATGAACTATGGTTTGGAGAAACCAAAGCTGTCGTTTCTTAAAAGTTTGGGGTTGCGACGCTTATGTGAAAAGTTTCAACCTGATAAGCTCAAACCCAAAGCGGATAAATGCATCTTCATAGGACACCCAAAACAATTGAGTATACCTCCTATCTCAGATCCGGAAGCAAAGTGTTTGTTTCTAGAGATGGGTCCTTTCTCGAGGAAAAGTTTCTCTCGAAAGAATTGAGTGGTAGGATGGTGGAAACTTGATGAGGTTATTGCACCGTCACTTCAACCAATGTGTAGCAGGGCGCAGGAAGTTGTTCCCGTGGCGCCTACACCAATTGAAGTGGAAGCTAATGATAGTGATCATGAAACTTCGGATCAAGTTACTACAAACCTCGTAGGTTGACAAGGTCACATACTGCTAAAGAGTGGTATGGTAACCCTGTCTTGGAGGTCATGTTGTTAGACAACAATGAACCTACGAGCTATGGAGAAGCGATGGTGGGACTGGATTCCAACAAATGGCTCGAGGCCATGAAATCGGAGAGAGGATCCATGTATGAAAACAAAGTGTAGACTTTGGAAGAACTACTTAATGGTCGTAAGACTATTAAGTACAGATGGATCTTTAAAAGGAAGACAGACGATGATGGTGAAAAGTCACCATTAAGAAAGCTCGACTTGTCGCAAAGATGTGTCCGACAAGTTCAAAGAGTTGACTATGATGGGACTTTCTCACTCGTAGCGATGCTAAAAGTCTGTTGGAATTATGTTAGCAGTTTCTGCATTATTTATGAAATATTGCACATAGGATGTCAAAACATTGTTTCCTCGACGGTTTCCATGAGGAAAGGTGGTATGTGATACAACTAGAAGGTTTTGTCGATCCTATGGATGCTAACAAGTATGCAAACTCCAGCGATCCTTCTATGGACTAGAGAAAGCATCTCAGAGTTGGAGTATACACTTTGATGAGATGATCAAAGTTTTTGGGTTTATATAAGGTTTTTGAGAAACTTGTATTTCCAAAGAAGTGAGTGGGAGCGCTATATAATTTCTGATGAGTATATGTGGTTGACATATTGTTGATCAGAAATAATGTAGAATTTTTGGAAAGCATAAAGGGTTGTTTGAAAGGAGTTTTTCAAATGAGAGGCTGGATTAAGATACTTGAACATTGAGAATCAAGATCTATGGAGATAGATCAAATCACTTAATAGAACTTTCAACAAAATGCATGCCTTGACAAGTTTTTGAAGGAGTTCAAAATAGATCGGCAAAGTAGGAGTTCTTGGTTGTGTTGTAAGGTGTGTATTTGAGTAAGACTCAAAGCTTGACCACGGCAGAAGAAAGAGAAAGGACGAAGGTCGTCCCCTATGCCTTAGCCATAGGCCCTAAAGTATGCCATGTTTTATACCGCACCTGATGTATGCCTTGCCATCAGTCTATCAAGGGGTACAAAGAGTGATCCAGGATTGAATCATTGAACATCGGTAAAAAGTTATCCTTAGTAACTAGTGGACTAAGGAATTTTCTCGATTATGGAGGTGATTCAAGAGTTCGTCGTAAAGAGTTATGTCGATGCAAGCTTTGACACTAATCCGAATAACTGTCAATAATAACCGGATTCGTATAGTGGAGCAGTCGTTTGGAATAGTTCCAAATGGCACGTGGTAGCAGCATCTATATGATCACATAGAGATTTGTAAAGCACACACATATCTGAAAGGTTTAGACCCTTTGACTAAAAACCTCTCTCACAAGCAAGATATGATCAAGCCCGAGAACTGTATGGGTGTTAGATTCATTACAATCAGATAGTGATGTGAACTAGATTATTGACTCTAGTGCAAGTGGAGGACTGTTGGAAATATGCCCCAGAGGCAATAGTAAATTGGTTATTATTATATTTCCTTGTTCATAATAATGGTCTATTATCTAGGCTAGATTTTTATTGATTGGAAACTCAAATACATGTGTCGATACATAGACAACACACTGTCCCTAGTGAGCCTCTAGTTGACTAGCTCGTTGGTCAAAGATGGTCAAGGTTTCCTGGCCATAGACAAGTGTTGTCACTTGATAACGGGATCACATCATTAGGAGAATGATGTGATGGACAAGACCCAAACTATAAACGTAGCATATGATCGTGTCATTTTGTTGCTATTGTTTTCTGCATGTCAAGTATACATTCCTGTGACCATGAGATCATGTAACTCACTGACACCGGAGCAATGCCTTGTGTGTATCAAAGGTCGCAATGTTACTCGGTGGCTATAAAGGTACTCTACAGGCATCTCTGAATGTGCCCGTTGAGTTAGCATGGATCAAGAATGGGATTTGCCACTCCGTGTGACGGAGAGGTATCTCGGGGCCCACTCCAATAATACAACATCACAAACAAGCCTTGCAAGGAATGTGACTAAAGAGTTAGTCACAAGATCTTGTATTATGGAACAAGTAAAGAGGATTTCCGGTAACGATATTGAAATAGGTATGGCGATACCGACGATCGAATCTGGGGCAAGTAACATACCGAAGGACAAAGGGAGTGATATACGGGATTGTGTGAATCCTTGACATACAAGTTCAACCGATAAGATCTCCGTAGAATATGTAGGATCCAATATGGACGCCCAAGTCCCGCTATTGGATATTGACCGAAGAGTGTCTCGGTCATGTCTACATAGTTCTTGAACCCGCAGGGTCTGCACACTTAAGGTCCAGTGACATTTTCGATATAGTTGAATTATTGATGTTGGTAATTGAATGTTATTCGGAGTACCGGATGAGATCCAAGACGCCACGAGGAGTTCCGGAATGGTCCGGATACGAAGATTGATATATAGGAAGTTGGTATTTGGATTCTGGAAAAGTTTCGGGCATTCCGGCAGTGTGGCGGGAGTGACGAATGGGTTCTGAGGGTCCACCTAGTGGGCCCACTACTCCCTGAGAGGGCCACATGGACTTTGGGATGGTGCAATAGCTCTTTGTGGGCTGGCCAATCAATCAAAGAAGGCCCATGAGGAAAAAGGTGGAAAATCCAAAATAGGTGGACAAGTGAGAGAGGAGTCCTCCTCCAAGTGGAACTGAAGGAGGACTCTTCCTCCTTACTTCGGCCGAACCAAGGGAGGCTTCCCTTGGTGGGCAAGCCTCCTCTCTCCTTCCTCCTATATATACTAGAGGTTTTGAGGGTGTTTGTACAGAATTTTCAGCCACGTGCTACCCTCTCCTCTAGATGTAGTTCTTCCTCTAGATCGGTTTTCAGCAGCGCTTAGGCAAAGCCGTGTTCGAATAAATCCACCACCATTGCCGCCATGCCGTCACGCTACCGGAGAATTCATCTACCTTCCTATCTCTCTTGCTAGATCAAGAAGGCGGAGATCGTCATCGAGCTATACGTGTGTTGAACGCGGAGGTGCCGTCCGTTCGGCACTAGATCGGGATGGATCGTGATGGGATCGCGGGACGGACTATGATGAGATTGCGGGACGGGCTGCGATTTGGATCACAAAGATGTTCCACTACATCAACTACGTTATATACGCTTCCGCTTAGCGATCTACATGGGTATGTAGATTCAGTCTCCCTCTCGTAGATGATCATCACCATGATAGGTCTTTGTGTGCATAAGATTTTTTTTTGTTTCCCATGCAACGCTCCCCAACATAAAGCACTGGCCCATGACGCGAGTGCATGCAGCGCCGGCAGCTAAGAACATCACACACTACCACGGTACGACCGTATACACCTACGCGCTAGACGCCACGCGTGGAGAAAGGAGCAAAATCACGCGAGAGAGAGAAGAGAGAAGAGAATCGGAGGAAGAAGAAGAGAATGATAGTGGGCCCAGGGTCCACCTATCAGCGAGAGAGAGCACTGTGCACTCGGGTACGACAAGCACGAAAAATTGGTCGCAGCCATTCATAGCAACACCTCGATTTCCCAACCATTGTAATTGTATGTAGTACGAGTACCACACCACAGTTGCACCAATTATCGTTTTTACTGTAACCTCGTAGAGTAGTTATTTTCGTGTAGATACTGTAGTGTGGTAGGGGTTTATATTTTGCAACGTCCCTAACAAATCTCGAGGACAAGAATTTTATTAAGGGGGGTAGAGTTTGTAACACCCCAAAATTTTAGCCATGATTTTATTTATTAAAATTTGGCCATGGTTATTCTTAATTTTTAATTTTGGGTTTTCTGCTGTTTTCAGATCCTTTCTTGCTTCAGTTTAAAAAAATATCCCTTTCCTAAAATAGGAGTTTTTGAAACATATTATTTGACTTGAGTGTTTGCCTCAAATATTTTTCCATTTATTTCCAAATCCAATGTAACGCCCAAGATGCGATCCTATCCTTATTTTGGCGCAAGGGCCTCGACAGGGATAGAAGCGTATCTCGTCGTTTTGCAAGAATGGATATTGTTACAAGTACATGTACTGAAAAGATGAGTATATCGAATTGGCTTACACTCGCCACAAGCTACAACAAGTTCATATCAATACATCAGATATAATAATCATGAAGAAAAGCATGGTTCGACTACGGACGAAAACAAACGATAAAAGCACGACGTCCATCCTTGCTATCCCAGGCTGCCGGCCTGGAAACTATCCTAGATCAATGAAGAAGAATAAGAAGGACTCCGAATAGCACAACCAGCGCGCTCACGTCAAAGTGTCACTTTACCTGTACCTGCAATTGGTATTGTAGTAATCTGCGAGCCACAGGGGACTCAACAATCTGATTTCCAAAGGTATCAAGTATAGCAAAGCTTAATGGGTGAGGTATGGTTAAGTGGTGAGGCTACAGCAAGCGACCAAGCATTTATTTGAGGTGGCTAACTTACGAGTACAAGAAATAAAGGGGATGATATACGCACAGCGGACGTGAACTACTGATGATCAAAAGAATGATCCTCAACACCTACTTACATCACACATAACCCCACCATGTCCTCGATCGGAGAAGGAGCACACGAAAGAGACAGTCACAGTTACGCACACAGTTGGCAAGTTTTAATTAAGTTTACTTCGAGTTATCTAGAACCGGATGTTAAACAAAGTTTCCAAGTTTTCCACATAACCGCGGGCACGATTTTCTGAAAGATTTAACCATGCGGGGGTGCTCCAACTAGTCCATCACAAACTACTACACGCTGCGTCGGAATGAACTCGATGGGGGAAAAACCCTGATCTCCTTGTGTTCCTATTGGAAAACCTCAACCTCGACAGCCCAAAGTGTCCTCGGTATTCCTCCGACAAGACGTTCGAGGAGAGTAAAACAAGTCCAACAAGGCCGCCTGGTGCGTCGACGATCCCGATAGGAGCTGTGTATCTCATTCTCAAGACATGACAGATAAGCGACACGTAGGGTGGCGTGACAGAAATATCCCAAGTTGCCCTGGGTTGGCCCCGCACAGTGCTCTAGGTTAGACCAACACTCATGAGGAACACTGGCCTGGGGGGGGGGGGTTGATTAATTATCCACGGGGTGATCAAACCCTATGCATATTTTAGTTTGTCATTAGCAAATAGTACCAATGCTGGGCCTTGCCAAACGAGTTTTATCCCAAAAACAACTCAAGGGGATCCCCATAACAACCCCAAGGATGTTAGGAGCGCTCATCTATGGAACATAACGCCGGTAGCCGAAACTAAGGCGGCAAAGGTGGAACAATACACCAGGCTGGAAGGCCAAGCCTTCCTCCTTTTACCATGTATATATGTGCATTAAATTAAGTAGAATTAATAGGGTGATATAACATGGAACCCACGTTAACACATGGAAACAACTGCACCTGCAACTAGCAACTCTAACACATGGTTAAGCAAGCGGTAACATAGCCAAACAGTGGATTGCTAGGTTGTCAACAGGTAGGAGGTTTTCATGGCAATGTTGGGAGGCATATTAAACGTGTGGTAGGTAGCGAGACTTAGCGAAAGAAACAAGACAACTAGCATGGCAATAATAGTAATGGCATCTAGGGAAATGATCATCTTGCTTGAGATCCCTCTTGGAAGAAGGACGAACTCCGTGAAGCAGACGAACCGACTTAGTCGAACGGATCTTCACACTCCGAAGCGGTTCGGTCTCTCTCGAGACGAAGCAAAACGGAAACAAGAATCAACACACGATATTTACCACGGAACATGCACGGTATGATGCACACCCTAATATGATGCATGTCGAGTTTAAATTATGCAAGGCATGTCATGGCAATTTCACAACAATCAAACACTACACATTAAGTGAAGCTCAATATGCAATAAGTTGCATATTGATGAAACTCCACATTCAAATATTTAGTTCACTCCCGATTAGGTACACGACATTATTAAATGTTGTTTAAACATGGCAAGGGGTGAAGCACAAATAAACTACCTAACTATGCATTTTAAATGAGGCCGGAAATGACATATAGCATTTCCGAAATGACCCCACACATTAACTTTGAAATCTGTCCAGATTTGTCCTAACCACTTTATGTTTGTGAAATGACAAAGCAAAGTGGTTCACGAGAAACTACGCGTCGTTCTAGCCGGTTTACATATATAGCTCATCTCCAACGGAGCTTGGATTAAATAACTACGAACTAAACCGTTTTTAACACGTTGTCATGAAAACCAATGAAAACGACACGTTAAACAACTCTAAATATGCATGAGAGTTGGAAAATACTATTCTACGCGAAATTATACACATTTTACATATATAAACTATTCCGATCCGACGCACGGTTTAAAAGATACACGGGTTTTTAAATCAATGCAATTTTCTAAAATTAGATAAATTCGTAGGGTAAAAAAAAATACTACGGGCGGAATCTGGTAATGGGCTGAATCGGAGCACGGACGCTGGATAACTAAATGTCGCCTTGGGCGCACAATAGAGGGGCCACGAGGGACTCACCTTTGTGGGCTTTGGCCTAGGTGGAGGAGAGGCGAGGCTGGGGTGGAGCTCGCCTGGGCCACGACCAACTAGCGTAGGCTCGACGTGTTGTAGGTGCGCAGCGCTGGGCCTGGCCCAGCCTACGTGGGTGATGCAGGGGCGCTCGGTCGCCCTCCTCACGAGTGAGAGGCCAACCGCAAGAGGCAGCCACCGGCGGCGGCTGGAGCATGGGGCTCCGACGAGGGGCGGCCGGGGACTGTGTGAGGCGGCTGAAGGCGGCCAAAGGCGCTAGATCCATGGGGCGAGGCGGTGCGCAACACGTCTCAGGTGATGTGCGACCATGGCGCTCGGGGCCGGAAGGCGCACAATGCGGCGCGACGATGGCAGTTGGTTGTGGCAGCACAGGGGGTCCGCGCTGGCAACGACAGCAAGCTGCGAGGCGGCGGCAGAGGTGCTGGCCCAGACGGGTGGTCGTCGGCGGTAGCTGGTGGCTGGCGAGCGCGGCGGCCGTGCGCAAGATCGTTTAGTCGCGAACCAGACCTCGGAGGCAACGGGGCATGCGGTCGCTCGAACATGTCTGGTAGGTGGGGAATTTGGGCGATTCTGTGCCATTGGATGGGGATCCAATGGTCCAGATTTGACCCTGGGATGGATTTCGGGGGAGAGAGGAGGTGGAGCTAGAAGGTGGATTTTTTACACGGGGGTGGGTGCAAATTCGCTAGGGGGAAATCCTAGTGGAGTGAGAGAGGTCTCTCCATGGGGTGGTGCTTATATAGGGTTTGGTCTATGGTGGGATGGTCCTCGTCCGTCCGGTCGCGATCCAACGACCACGAACGGAGTAAGTGGCTAGATGGGTCTAGTGGGCTATGTAGTTGGCATATGTAGGGATGAGAGGAAAATGGTGCGGCCCGTGACAGAGTTTTAAAACATCAAAACGTCCAACAATTAAACCGACTATAGTGCCACTATATATATTTAACGGTACATGTATCAAACGAACTCCGATTGTGACAAAATTTGGCACGTGGCCTACCTACATTAAAACAAGGCCGCACGCCAAGTTTCAACACAATCTGAGAATATTTTATACACACTTTTAAAAACAATATTTAAGGATGTCGCGGGCGCGTTCGTCACATGTCAGGCTCAAAACAGTCCACGACGAAAATGGAGAGAACCGAGAGCTAATAACGGATGCAAGTTTTGAAAACTGTCGGCAAAGGAGTGCCGATGCAATGCAGATGATGCGAATGATGCGATGATGAATGCGACAACCAATTAAATCACACAACGGCAATGGACTAAAAGGGGAATCTTGTGGAGCGTCAGTCTCGGGCTGTTACAACTCTCTTACACTAACAAGAGATCTTGCCCCGAGATCTAAGAATCAGAAGAGGAAGAGGAATAGAAAGGGCAATAGGTAACACTTAGTTGCTTCTTAGAGAAATGAGTGAAACCAACAAAACTTAAAGGTTGCAAGGAGATGAAGAATGACATGAGAAACAAGCAAAGAATTCACAGGAAATTTCGGCAACAGTTCGGTAGGAAATTGAGGACAAAATTTGATAAGATGGAAAGATCTTGAGAAGATTCAAAACAAACTAACTAAATTGAAAAAAAGGAAAGAACATGATCTTGAGGGAACAAGATGATAGATTGAAGAGATCAACATCACCACAACTCCAAAACAAGAGAATAGAAACTAGATCATTGGTAAGAAGGAATGGAGAACAAAATGACAACTTCTACCACAATTGAATTTGGCAAGCATCCTTGCACAAAGAATTGAACGGAGTTGTTGGAAAAACAACAACGAAAAGAACAAGCTTGTAGTGGACTTATGAAAACCATACCAAAATAATGAGGTGACAACTAGCCACTAAGAAAAACAAGGATTGATTGGGAGCAATAAGATACGAAAACTTGGATCAATGATAATCACCTTAATACTAACAATCCTTAGGAAAGCTTTTAGGTGAAATCTAAATCCAGATAACTCCATGAAGAAACCATGGGTTAAATATTTCATGAGCAAAGGATTTGGTGGGTTTACATATTCCATTCTTGAAACAACTTCGCTTAAAGACTCCTCCACTAACAAGAACGCTATAACACCACCTCAATGGATAAAGGAGGAAAAATTGTTCTTTTAAATGCAGAGAAAGGATATCTGAGGTACTACCACAAGAATCTTGAAGAACACCTAAGAATGAATGAAATCTTTAAGAACCACTATGACGAAACTCCGTCTACAAAAGAATGATGCAAAGAAATGAAGGATGAAAAGAATAAGATCCGGGCCCTCCATGACTTACATGAAGCTTCACGAAGAGATACTTGAGAAAACTTGGAGCTCCAAAAAAGAAACGATGAGCACTTGAGAAAAGTATTGATATCTTGAGCCACTCCGGAAAAATAATTAAAATCACTTGATAGGCAAGAATAAGAATTTTGTTATGTTTTTCCTTCATCAAGTTAAATTGATGACAAGCAATGGATTTTGCATACCACTTATTCTTCTTGAAAAGAGAGAGATAGATGAGCACAAACTGAAGAAGTCTTGAACAAACTGTCGATAATAATTTCAAATGAAAGGGATACCAAGAATGCATGGAGACACATGAGAATGAAGAGATCATGATCCACCTAGAAGAAAACTTCAACAACACACCAAAATAATTGAGAGACGAGCGAAGAGACAACAATTGAGAAGGATTGATATTGAAAGCTGAAAGCTAAGAATGAAGAAATCTTCTGAAATGATGGCCTTCGAAGGATCGAGAATGAAAACAAATCATAAATGCACTGGATAGCAAGAAAGGGATTACTCATGATTGGAAACAATTGGGAAGATAACACGAAGCTGAGATAACAATCTTCAAAAGAATGGACCAAGATTTTAGAGAAACACTCCTTTGGTCTTCCAAGCTAAAAATGAGGAGGAGAACACCACCAAGAATAAATAAGACACTCTGGAATAAGAATATGAAAAGTGGAGTCAATGATTAAATAATTCAGATTGACCTTGAGGAAGGAATATGACTGATGGAATTCATTCTTACGTCATATTTAAAAGAATCAGAGTTCTCTGGGAAAAGATTAGAAGAGCCAGGTAAGATCGTGGGAAAATCCTGTGGGTTATGGGCTTAGTGAAAGAAAACACCGGATGAATGGATTGCTAAAAAATAATGATTGCGCCGGTAGAAATGAAAACTTGATGAGGTTAGCACCTTGAATAATTAAAAGGATTGGAAACAAGAAACTTTTGAGATATCTTCTGCACTGGAGATAGAACAGAGAGATGACAACAAGAAAGACTTGAATAAGAATTCCAACCCATGCATGATTGAACGAATGAAAAAAAAGATATGACGAACACCGAAAGCTTGAATTGAATCTACTGGGTAGAAAGAACAAGGATGAAGAATGATGAACTCAAAATCCTTAGAAACTTGACAATTAAACACCGGATATCAGACAGAAGAGAAGATAGTAGAAGCAACAATGAAAATAAAGGCACTTGGATAACAATTTAGTAGGTGAAGCAAAAAAGGGCGGGAGGGTGGGGAAAAACAAAGATAACTTGGGACTGATGAGCCGAACTCCGGAAAGAAATGAGTGATTGATCTTGCAAACATTGAAAAGGATTGAATTGATTTGAAGAGAAGAACACGAGTTGAAAAAGAATTGACATGACGACTCCGGTTTGAAAAGAATTGATAAGACAATTTGATTGAGCAAAATCATTAGCACTATCATAGAAATATGAGAACACCACTTAGAAAAGGATATGAAATCACCACTTGACATCGAAGCAACTATAATTACCATTCTCCAACAAAACAAAGGAAGAGGCTTACTAAACAAGGCGGAACAAAATCATGACAAAGATTCCATGTGATATTTCCATGGATAGGATCGCACATGCTCTATCCTAGAGTAGCCATCATGTACAAGGCAGTGCACACGACATACGAAGCGTCCCTGAGTCATAGCAACCTACAAGGACTCTTTAAGACACAACAAGAACCGTTGTAATACGACCATGAACAAACGAATCCACTCAATGTCGAACCCCAACCTCATATCATGCATATGTTGGAAGGCTGTTCTATAAGTAACTACTTGAATTCCCACCTAAGAACTTCCAAAATTTCTGGTCATGCAATCAGGTCCACGGATACAAGGAGAAATTCATCACTCAACTCCTAGCATCTAACCCGTCTAGTGTATCACATCTGTCAAGACATAACCAGAATTTCGGAACCTCATCTATCTCACACCTTCGTAATCACAACGATACTAAGTATGGCAATACCCTCGAACTTTCTGCACCAGTATTGGGGATGCCAGGCTTATCTCGCCACTACTAGTATTGAAGCAATTTCGAACATCCTCTATTCTGAGATACTAAGAAATATGAATGATAGCGATGTGCTCAAGAATCCCGTGGAGCTCAACTCCCCGGAATGAAATCAGCACAACATGAGGCACCAAGTTAGAACTCCGTCACATCGACATCATATAGATTCCAAAAATATCCGCGTGATCCTAAAAAAATTGACTGAGAAGAGGAGTAGAATTAAAATTATCACTTCAAGGTTCCTCACCAGAGCATAGAAGACGAGAAAAAAAGAATCCTACTCTCCGATATATAACTAGACTCAAAGCAGTTTTTTCACTAGACTCGACTCGGCCAAGTTCGATCAATCAAGGGGGCTCCTAGGTCGGAACTGCTCTGAAACCAACTTGTAATTCCCAAGATGTGATCCTATCCTTATTTTGGTGCGAGGGCCTCGACAGGGATAGAAGCGCATCCTGTCGTTTCGCAAGAATGGATATCGTTACAAGTACATGTACTGAAACAATGAGTATATGGAATTGACTTACACTCGCCACAAGCTACAACAAGTTCACACCAATACATCAACATACAATCATCATGAAGAAGAGTAGGGTCCGACTACGGACAAAAACAAATGATAAAATCATGACGTCCATCCTTGCTATATCATGCTGCCGGCCATGAACCCATCCTAGATCGATGATGAAGAAGAAGAAGGACTCCAAATAGCACAATCAGCGCGCTCATGTCAAACTGTCACTTTACCTATGCCTCCAACTGTTGTTGTAGTAATCTGTGAGCCACACGGGACTCAACAATCTCATTTCCAAAGGTATCAAGACTAGCAAAACTTATTGGGTGAGGTATGGTTAAGTGGTGAGGCTGCAACGAGCGACCAAGCATTTATTTGAGGTGGCTAACTTACGAGTACAAGAACTAAAGTGGGATGATCTACGCACAGCGGACGTGAACTACTGATGATCAAAATAATGATCTTGAACACCTACTTACGTCAGACAAAACCCCACCGTGTCCTCGATCGGAGAAGGAGCTCACGAAAGAGACAACCACGGTTACACACACAAATGGCAAGTTTTAATTAAGTTTACTTTGAGTTATCTAGAACCGGATGTTAAACAAAGTTTCCAAGTTTTCCACATAACCGGGGCAAGACTTACCGAAAGATTTAACCCTGCAGGGGTGCTCCAACTAGTTCATGACAAACTACTACATGCTGCGCCAGAATGACCTCGACCAGGGAAAAACCCGTGATCTCCTCGGGTTCCTATTGGAAAACCTCAACCTCGAGATAGCCCAAAGTGTCCTCGGTATCCCTCGCACAACACATTCGAGAAGAGCAAAACAAGTCTAGCAAGGCCGCCCGAAATGTCGATGATCCCGATAAGAGCCGCGTATCTCGTTCTCAGGACACGATAGATAAGCATGCGTACGGTGTCCCGATAGAAATCACCCAAGTTGCCCTGGTTGGCCCTACATAGTGCTCTAGGTTGGAACAACACTAATGAGGAGCACTGGCCCCGGGGGGGGGGGGTTGATTAACTATCCACGGGGTGATAAAACCCTATGCATATTTTAGTTTATTATTAGCAAATTGTTCCAATGTTGGGCCTTGCGAGACGAGTTTTATCCCAAAATTAAAGTCAAGGGGTTCCCCATAACAACCCCAAGCATGTTAGGAGCGCTCATTTATGGAACATAACATCGGTAGCTGAACCTAAGGTGACAAAGGTGGAACAAAACACCAGGCTAAAAGACCAAGCCTTCCACCTTTTACTATGTATATATGTGCATTAAATTTAATAGCATTAATTGGGTGATATAACAAGGAACCCATGTTAACACATGGAAGCAACTGTACCTACAACTAGCAACTCTAACACATGGTTAAGCAAGCGGTAACATAGCCAAACAGTGCTTTCTAGGTTGTGAACATGTTGAAGGTGTTCATGGCAATGTTGGGAGGCATATTAAACATGTGGTAGGCAGCGAGACATAGCAAAAGAAACAAGACAATTAGCATGGCATTGATAGTAATGGTATCTAGGGAAATGATATTCTTGCGTGAGATCCCGCTTGGAAGAAGAACGAACGCCGTGAAGCAGACGAACCGACGTAGTCGAACGTATCCTCACACTCCGAAGCGGTTCGGACTTTATCAATAGGAAGAAAAACAGAAACAAGAATCAACACACGATATTCACCATGACACATGCACGATATGATGCACAACCTAATATGATGCATGTCTAGTTTAAATTATGCAAGGCATGGCATGGAAATTTCACAACAATCAAACACTACACATTAAGTGAAGCTCAATATGCAACGAGTTGCATATTGATGAAACTCCATTAGGTACACGACATTATTAAATGTTTTAAACATGGCAAGGGGTGAAGCACAAATAAACTACCTAACTAGGCATTTTAAATGAGACCAGAAACGACATATAGCATTTCTGAAATGACCCCACACGTTAACTTTGAAATCTGTCCAAATTTGTCCTAAACAAATATTATGTTTGTTAAACGACAAAACTAAGTGGTTCACGAGAAACTACGTGTCATTCTAGTCGGTTTACATATATAGCTCATCTCCAACGGAGCTTCGATTAAATAACTATGAACAAAACAATTTTTAACATGTTGTCAGGCAAACCAATGCAAACAACATGCTAAATAGTTCTAAATATGCACGAGAGTTGGAAAATATTAATCTATGCGATATTCTACACGTTTTACATATATACACTATTCCGATAAGACGCACGGTTTAAAAGATACACGGGTTTTAAAATGAATGCAATTTTATGAAATTAGATAAATTCGCACGCTGAAAAAAAATACTATGGGCCGAATCTGGTAATGGGCTGAATCGGAGCACGGGTGATGGATAACTAAATGTTGCCTCGGGTGCACAATAAAGGGGCCACGGGGAACTCACCTTCGTGTGATTCAGCCTAGGTGGAGGAGAGGCGAGGCTGGGCTGGAGCTTGCTTGGCCGCGACGTGTGCAGTTGCGCAGTGCTCGGCCTAGCCCAACCCACACGGGTGATGCACGGGCACTTGGTTGCCCTCCTCTTGAGTGGGAGGCCAACCGCAAGAGGCAGCCACCGGCAACAGTTGGAGCGTGGGGCTCCGACGAGGGGCTACTGGGGATGGGGCGAGGCGGTTGAAGGCGGCCAGAGGCGCTAGATCCATGGGTCGGGGCAGAGCGCAACACGGCTCGGGCGAGGTGCGACCATTGCGCTCGGGGTCAGTAGGAACATAACACGATGCGATGACGACACCTGGTTTCAGCGGCACAAGGGGTTGGCGCCGACGACTATAGCAAGTTGCGAGGCGGCGGCAGAGTGCTGGCCAGGACGGGTGGTCGCGGGCGGTGGCCGGTGGCCGATGAGTGCGACTCTCGTGCGCGAGATCGATCTAGTCTTGAACCAGACCTCGGAGGCAATGGGGCATGCAGTCGCCCGGACATGTCCGAGTTGGCCACGGACATGTCTGGTAGGTGGGGAATTTGGGCGATTGTGTGCCATTGGATGGGGGATCCAATGGTCCAGATTTGAACCTGGGATGGATCTCGAGGGACAGAGGAGGTGGAGCTAGCAGGTGGGTTTTTTCCATGGGATGGCTGCAAATTGGCTAGGGGGAAACCCTCATGGAGTGAGAGAGGTCTCTCCATGGGGTGGTGCTTATAAAGGGTTTGGTCTATGGTGGGATGGACTGATGTGGGTATAAGTCTGACAGTAGATGTGTAGGGTACGAAAAGATGGGCACAGCCTTAGCTATGGCGAGATTGTATGAGTTCAACCCCCTCTACGGTGGAGGTAATAGCCCTACGTCTCAGTGCTCTGGGAGCTTGTTGTCGAGTGGAATATGGATTACAGTGAATTGCTAACCCCTACACCAACGGGGGAGGGGCGGCTTATATAGAGTGCGCTGCCCTCCACAACGGTTCGGTGTGCAGGGGTGGACTAGTGGCGAATTAATGCCCTCGTTACAGGTACCGTATGTCTTAAATGCTAATAAAGGTGCGTGGAAACGTACGACCGTTTCCCTCCAGGGGGGTTACGATGCGCAGAGTGGAATCCAGTCGGTTAGCTTGATATACTCCGAATGTTAATCTCCGACTGGATGGTGGAGGATTCGCTACCGACTGGCTGACGGGATGTCCTTAATTCAGTCGGAACTGACTAAGGGTCTCATCCATTATGAAGGGTAGTCCTTGGGTAGGACCTATAGGGCAGGCCTATGACCCTACCCTAGGACTATAACCCCATCATTAGTCCCCGAATGGATTGGGGTTGGAACGACGAAGCGATGCTTGAAGTATGGATCCGACTGGTTCGGATGTGACTTTGGCGTTGCTTGCCTCGATCCATTTTATCTTCTTTGACCAACGATTCGAGTGAAAGTATTTGTGAAACAAACTGTCGGGAACCGAGTGCTCCCACGGTATCTTCTGACGTGACCAGTCAACTGACAGCGGCGGATTTTCCAGGATCCACAAATTTCGGTTACCGCGCACTCAGCGGGGGTGACGACATCGCGCTCGAGTAGTACCTGAAGGCTCGATCCCCGCGCCTTCAACTTCTCCACTGATATCGCTGCGACCGGTCGGGGGATAAGATTTCGGGGCCACTTGCCAGCGACCTAGTCGAAACCTTACTTAAACCTCATCGGTGAGGGTTTTTTCGTTACACTCGCCGGATATCTTGCACTTGCCTGCTCCGCTCCTCTCGCCACCTCCTGCGCACCCCAAGCTCCTCCCTTCTCCTTCTCCCCTGCGGATCCGCAGCTTCCGCCATGACCAAGGGGCAGACGAGCAAGCTGGAGGCGAGGAAGAAGAAGGGAAAGGCGGCGGCTCCTTCGCAGCGGCCAACGAACGTTACCGGCGGGGTGGATCCAGGGGGATTTCCTCCCTTCCACGGTGACGGAGGAGAACCTGCTGGAGTTGGTGGAGCACGGGATGATCGCGCACAAGTCGTGGAGGTTGCCGGCGGAAGGTGAGACCGAGCCGGCGCCCCGGGAGGGGGAGCGCGTCTTGCTCCTCAGCCATGTGTACCGAGGTTTTTCTCTGCCTCCACACCCCTTCTTCAAAGGTATCTTGAACCACTTAAGGGCGCAGCTCCACCACTTTCCTCCGAATGCCATTGCTCATCTCTCCGCTTTCATAGTCTTATGCGAGTGCTTCATCGGTTGTCCCCCTCATTGGGGGCTTTTCAAACATATCTTCTCTGCTAGGTCCCAAACCATCAAACGACTTAATCAGTCGGATGATAAAACTCACCTTCTCCAGCTCTCCGGAGGCGTAGGCTTCCAAAAGAAGAGCAAAAGTAGTTATCCCGCTCTTCAGCTGAGTGAATCGGTTAGGAACTGGCAGTCGACATGGTTCTACTGCCAGGACGTTGCTTGCCCGAATGCCATGACAGGGCTGCCTCCTTTTAGTTTAGATCGACCAACTCTGCCTAAGCAGCTCGCGCTCACGAAGGCGGAGAGGATCCATATCCAGCCTCTGGTAGACGCACTCTTAGATGTCGTCAAAAAGGGAGTCACCGACATAGATTTGCTGGAGGTTTTCCTCGGCCGGTGCATCCAGCCACTGCAGGCCCGAGACCACGCCATGTGGCACTACACGGGGCCCGAAGACTCCACTCGGACCAACGCCGAGTGCGTGACCGGGGAGACAGTGGCGTCGTGGGTCCTCAACATCACGGGCGCCTGCGAAAACCCCAGAGGGTCCCGGCGAGTGAAGGCTTTCCGCGCGGACAACCCTCCTCCGAATGAGGTGAGTACAACTTGTCGAGTGCACATAACTGTCTTAGATTTATTGCTTTCTTGAATCACCGTCTGACGTCTGATGTCGTCGACTGTATCTTATGCAGACGTGGACCAACTGGTTATCTCCCGTCTCGAACGGGAATCCGGCCGAGGAGGAGGAGGAGGGCAGCCAGGAGGGCAGCATGGAGAGCATCGATTACGTCTCCGACAGTGGGGAGACAGAGGAGGAGTCTGGGGAAGAGGAGGAGGAAGACGAAGAGCAGAACTCGTCACCCCCGCCACCAGAGCTTTGAACCAAACGCCGACACGAACCCGCGGCTCCCTCGGCCCCTCCAGTATCCTCGAGTGCCCCGCCAACCACTCCTGCGGTTCCAAGCGCTTCGCCAACTGCTCCCGTGGTTCCGAGTGCTCGGAGCATCAAAAGGACCAGGGACGCTACTGCTGAGCCTGCGGGTCAGCCCTCCAAGGTGGCCAAACCGAGTGGATCCAAACCTCGGAAGGCTTTGCCGCGGATGAGGGTCATAGTTCCCGTCACCTCGACGTAAGTGCATTGTTCTTCTAACTTTTTCTGATATTCGACTGAACTCCTGCTTATTGGGTGAACGAATTTCACTCAACGGAGTTGCCACTTCTGCAACCTCTCCGGCACGCCAGGGGGACGACCCCATGGACATGGACAACGTTGTCACATCCCAGCCAGGTGCATCGTAGTGATTCCGGGAATTTATATTATTGCATCCCGAATTCTGTCTTTGGTCTTGTCTTTTTCCTGTGATCTGACGCCGTTCGGTCGGGTTTCCCTCGGGGGTGATTTATGTGGACGAAGGTGACCAGGGGAGGTCTGAGCAAGCTGCGGTGCCTGTCCTTGAGGCTGTTCCGCCAGTTACTGCTCTCGCCGCGGACGTGCCGCCGACTGAGGCGATGCCGTCGACTAAAACGGCGCTGGTTGCTGCTGAACCGACTGGAGCGGGCCTTGGGATGCCTAAGGAGCCTCCGACGATGCCAGGCCCGTCGACTGTCGAGTACAACATCCAGCGCCTCCCGGAAGATCAGGTGGGAGCAGCCAAGGGAGCCATGGTGCAGGCAGAGTTGATGGCGGGAGAGGCCAAGAAAGCATATGACTCCATCGCGTCCGTGTACAAGCGAAGCTTGGAACTGCGGGACGATATCCAAGTAAGTGGGCTAGTAAGTATTTACTTTCCTCCTGTAACCCACTGGGTGTTTGATCAACACAGTCGGATATTGTATGATTGTTTTACGATGGGTTCACTCTTAGTGAACCCAGTGGGTGTAGTCCCCGAGACTTCTGTCGAGTGCTTGCGCCGGCAGTTGTCTTTATGCATATGTTCTTTAACTTGTTCAGATCAAAAATTAATCTGTTCGAATGCTAAAAGTGGGGGCACTCCGAGTGCACCTACTGGATGAGTCCCCGAGAGTAATGTTACTCAGGTCGGGTAGTAGTAACCTCATAGGTTTGTTTGTTGTCATGTATCTCAAATAGGGCAGACCTATTTGAGCTTCATGCCAGTGGGGTCACTCTTAGTGAACCCACTGGGTGTAGTCCCCGAGACCACTGTCGACTGCTTGCGTCGGCTGGGGTCTGAAGAACTTATAATGTATATGGTTGTCCTTGTTGAATTTGCCTGATCTTCCCTTGGCGCTGACTTGCAGAAAACTAGCGAGATGGGAGCGGCGTTCGAGGCTCTAAGGGCGGAAAGGGTGCAGTTCGCTGGTGAACTTGATGCAGCGATGGTTGCAATGGCTGGTATGAAGGATGTGCTGGCGGAACGGGAAAAGTCCTTGGAGCAGGCCCGTGAGGCAAACAAGGCATTGACTGCTGAAATCGAGAGAATGAAGACGCAAAGGACCGGGCTGACGGGGCAAATGAAAGTGCTGAACAGGCGGTGTATAGCACAGGAAAAATATGTCAGTGACTGGGCCCGGAAGATGATAGCGCGTCTGGGTGGTAAGTTCTGTTTTTCCGAATGCTTGTGGTATTTGCATTTCATTCGGCGCTTATTGTTTGCTCGTCTTGTCTATGCAGATTTTTGCATGGACGCTGAGGCTGAAGCGGCTGACGTTGAGTGGTAGATTCTTGAGAACATTCCACTCGGCGAGGACGCCAATCGAGATCTCCTCCGAGCGCACATTCGCCTGGGCAAAGTTGGGCCTTTCATCGGTCGACTGAGAGAAGTCGTCGGCCAAATCGACAAGGAACTTTGGCCTGAAGACGAGTCTCGGCACGAGATGGAAGGGTTGATGACGCATCTGGAGGAGGTTCCGAATCAAGTGCAGTCGTGGAAGAAGTCTGCGGCTTGCTGTGGTGCGGACGTCGCTCTGTCTTTGGTCCGAGTGCACTGAAAGGAGGTGTGCGAAGAGAATCTGAAGGTGTTGCAGGTCGCCAACATGAAACTGCTTCGATTCAAAGACTTCATGGAGACCTTCCTTGAGAGCGCCACTCGCATCGCCGACGGGATCGACCTCGACACATTCGTAGAGCGTGCTAGTCCCGGCGCCAGTCCTGAAGTTGTTTGAGAAAACTTTATCCTCGGTATGTCGAGTGTTGGTTTGTAAGAAACTTTGGCCCCTGCTGTTGGCCGTCACATTCTTGGTTCGGTGTGGGTAAGCTTGATCCACACCGAGCCAACTATCTTTATGTGAACTTTGAATTTGAATCGAATCTTTTGCTCTTCTTTTGCAAAAGAGTTGTTGAGACGATTTTGGCTCGTGTTTTTGTTTGGCGTTTCTTGGTGAAGCCAAAGGCAAACATGCAGAGCATGTCAGTTGTCTTGACATCTGCATGAGCCTCACTGAGGGTCTGTAGGATCTCCGAATGGATCTGTAGGATCACCGAGTGGATCTTGTAGGATACACTCGAAGGTCATAGAGTACTTAGGCGATTCGGGATCGAGCTAAGTTTTCGAGTGCGACTATCAGGTCGCACTCGTGGCGAGTTGTTACTCATGTAGTTGTCAGTTGTTTTGACATCCACATGAGCCTCAATGAGGTTCTACTACTCATGTAATTGTCAGTTGTTTTGACATCCACATGAGCCTCAATGAGGTTCTGTTGAGTCCCCGAGTGTATTTGTAGGATACAGTCGAAGGCATCTGAGTACTTAGGCGATTCGTTATCGCGGCTAAGTCTTCGAGTGCAACTCTGAAGCCATACTCGGAGCGAGTTGTTACTCATGTAGTTGTCATTTGTTTTGACATCCACATGAGCCTCAATGAGGTTCTGCTACTCATGCAATTGTCAGTGGTTTTGCCATCCACATGAGCCTCAATGACATTCTGTTGAGTCCCCGAGTGTATCTGTAGGATACAGTCGAAGGCATCTGAGTACTTAGGCGATTCTGGGTCGTAGCTAAGTCTCCGAGTGTGACGTTAACTGCAAACTCGGAGAAAGTTAATACTTAGGCGATTCTGGATCGCTTCTAAGTCACCGAGTGTGACGTTAAGTGCACACTCGGAGAAAGTGAATACTTAGGCGATTCTGGATCGCAGCTAAGTCCCCGAGTGTGACGTTAAGTGCACACTCGGAGAAAGTTAATACTTAGGCGATTCTGGATCGCAGCTAAGTCCCCGAGTGTGACGTTAAGTGCACACTCGGAGAAAGTTAATACTTAGGCGATTCTGGATCGTAGCTAAGTCCCTGAGTGTGGCGTTAAGTGCACACTCGGAGAAAGTTAATACTTAGGCGATTCTGGATCGCAGCTAAGTCTCCGAGTGTGACATTAAGTGGACACTCGGAGAAAGATAATACTTAGGCGATTCTGGATCGCAGCTAAGTCCCCGAGTCTGACGTTAAGTGGACACTCGGAGATAGTTAATACTTAGGCGATTCTGGATCGCAGCTAAGTCCACGAGTGTGACGTTAAGTGCACACTCGGAGAAAGTTAATACTTAGGCGATTCTTGATCGCAGCCAAGTCCCTGAGTGTGACGTTAAGTGCACACTCGGAGAAAGTTAAAACTTAGGCGATTCTGGATCGCAGCCAAGTCCCTGAGTGTGACGTTAAGTGCACACTCGGAGAAAGTTAATACTTAGGCGATTCTGGATCGCAGCTAAGTCTCCGAGTGTGATGTTAAGTGCACACTCGGAGAAAGTTAATACTTAGGCGATTCTGGATCGCAGCTAAGTATTTTTTTGAGACCGGAGTCTACGACCGCGGAAGAATCTGCAAAAAAACTCGATCTGCTTTGTATTTCACCAATACTTGTTCTTTACATTGCTTCAGTCGACGGTCACGTGAAGAAGCGCTTCAGGAGATCTTCGTTCCATGCTCGCGGCTCGTCCGTTTCCCTGTCGATGTTGTAGAGTCGGTATGCACCGTTGTTCAGCACCTTGGAGATGATGAAGGGTCCTTCCCAAGCGGGAGCCAACTTATGAGGTCTCTGCTGATCTACTCGGAGCACCAGGTTGCCAGCTTGGAATGTACGACTCCTGACGTGTCGCGCGTGGAAGCGCCGCAGATCTTGTTGATAAATTGTTGAGTGAGTGAGTGCCATCTCGCGCTCCTCCTCTAGAAGATCCACTCCGTTTTGCCTTCTTGTTCTGCTTCAGCTTCGGAGAAGAGTTCAACTCGTGGAGCGTTGTGAAGCAAATCAATCGGAAGGACTGCCTCTGCTCCGTAAACGAGGAAGAACGGGGATTGCCCTGTAGATCTATTTGGGGTTGTGCGGAGCCCCCAAAGCACCCAAGGTAGCTCGGTGACCCATGCACCAGCATCATGTCCCACCTCTCGCAGGAGTCGAGGCTTCAAACCTTGCAGAATAAGTCCATTCGTCCGCTCTGCTTGCCCGTTTGTTTGGGGATGCGCCACAGATGCAAAATCCACTCGGATACCCTGGCCTGTACAGACCTTTGAATTTGTCCGAGTCAAAGTTTGTTCCGTTGTTAGTGATTATGCTGTGAGGCACTCCGAATCTGGAGATGATGTCCCTGATAAACTTGATAGCCGTTAGAGCGTCGAGCTTCTTGATGGGCTTGGCTTCGATCCACTTTGTGAACTTGTCGACTGCCACCAACAGATGTGTGTATCCCCCTTGGCATGTCCTGGATGGACCGACTGTATCTAATCCCCATACTGCGAATGGCCAAACAAGAGGGATTGTCTTCAACGCAGATGTTGGCTTGTGAGACTTGTTGGAGTAGAACTGACAGCCTTCACATCGATCGACCATATCTTTAGCCATTTCGTTCGCCTGCAGCCAGAAGAAGCCAACTCTGAATGCTTTGGCGACAATTGCTATTGAAGAGGCGTGATGACCACAGGTTCCCGCGTGAATCTCTTCCAGGATCAACTGTCCCTCCTCAGGGGAGATGCATCGTTGAAGGACGTCTGAAATGCTTTCCTTGTACAACTGGCCATCAATGACAGTGAAGGACTTTGACATGCGGACGATCTGTCTGGCTTGGACTTCGTCTTCTGGTAATTCTTGCCTCAGGATGTATGTAATGAATGGCATAGTCCACTCGGGGATGATAGCAAGAACTTCCATGATCAAATCAACCACAGCAGGGACTTCGACTTCAGTCGGATCTGTGGAGCTCTTTGGTTGTACTGGTTCCTCTGTGAAGGGATTTTCTTTAACTGAGGGAAGGTGGAGGTGCTCGAGGCAGACGTCACTCGGGAATGGTCTCCGAGTGGATCCGAGTTTTGCCAACTCATGAGCTGCTTGGTTTTTCAGTCGCGGAACGTGATGGAGTTCCAAACCTTCAAACTTTTTCTCGAGCTTCCTCACCGCACTGCAGTACGTAGTCATGGTGGGGTTCCTGACGTCCCACTCCTTCATCACTTGATTGACCACCAAATCCGAATTGCCGTAGACCATCAAGCGACGGACGCCCAGTGAGATGGCCATGCGCAAGCCGTAGAGGAGAGCTTCATACTCTGCCTCGTTGTTGGAGGAATCAAAGTGTATCTACAGCACATATTTGAGTTTGTCGCCCTTTGGCGATATGATCACAACGCCAGCGCCGGAGCCGTTCAACATCTTGGACCCATCGAAGAACATTGTCCAATGAGCCGAGTAGATGTGGGTCGGTTGCTGTTGTTCTACCCATTCTGCTATGAAGTCAGCCAGAGCTTGAGACTTTATAGCTTTCTTGGCCTCGAACTTGATGTCGTAGTACAACATCTCCATTGCCCATTTCGCCACTCGGCCTGATGCGTCTCGATTGTGGAGGATTTCCGACAACGGAGCATCAGAAACGACGGACACTGAGTGGTCTTGGAAGTAGTGAGCCACCTTCTTCGCAGTCATGTAAATCCCATAGATAAGGTTTTGATAGTGGGGATACCTCTGCTTGTAAGGAGTCAAGATTTCGGAGACGTAATACACTGGCCGCTGAACTTTGTATGCTTTGCCTTCTTCTTCTCGTTCGACTGTGAGAACAGTGCTAACGACTTGATTTGTAGCCGCGATGTACAGAAGAAGGGGCTCTTTACTGAGCGGAGCAGTAAGAACCGGCTGGGTGGAAAGTAGGACTTTGAGGTCGTCGAATGCGACTTGGGCTTCGTCTGTCCACTCGAAGGTATCTGATTTTTTCATGAGTCGGTACAGAGGAAGTGCTTTCTCGCCGAGTCGACTGATAAACCTGCTCAAAGCGGCTAGGCAACCTGTGAGCCATTGGACATCGTGTATTCTGACCGGCCGCTCCATTCGGACGATGGTCCCGATCTTTTCGGGGTTAACATCGATCCCTCGTTCGGAAACGAAGAAACCGAGTAACTTTCCTCTGGGAACACCGAATGAACACTTGGCCGGGTTGAGCTTGATATCGTACCTACGAAGGTTGGCGAATGTTTCTGCCAAGTCAGCCAACAGGTCGGAACCTTTGCGTGACTTGACTATGATATCATGCATATACGCCTCCACATTTCGACCGATCTGGTCGAGAAGGCATTTTTGGATCATGCGCATAAAGGTTGCTCCTGCATTCTTCAAACCAAATGGCATAGTGATGTAGAAGAAGCACCCGAACGGGGTGATGAAGGCTGTTTTTAATTCATTGGGGCCATACAGACGGATCTGATGATAGCCCAAGTAGGCATCAAGAAATGACAAACGCTCGCAACCCGCAGTCGAATCAACAATTTGATCGATGCGGGGGAGCGAAAATGGTCTTTTGGGCAGACCTTATTGAGATGCTTGAAGTCGATGCATATTTGGAGCAACTTGTCCTTCTTGGGCACCGTGACAACATTGGCAAGCCACTCGGAGTGGTGAACCTCGCAAATGAAGTTGGCTGCCAAAAGCTTGGCCACCTCTTCCCTGATTGCCTTCCTCTTGTGCGCGGCGGACCGGCGCAGGCGTTCTCGGACGGGCTGAGCCGCGGGATCCACGTGCAGTCGGTGCTTAGCCAACTCCCTGGGAACACCTGGCATGTTAGAAGGCTTCCATGCGAAGATGTCCCAGTTATCACGGAGGAATTGGATGAGCTCGGCTTCCTATTTAGGATCGAGGGTGGTGGAGATGTTCGTTGGGACAGCGGTGTTGTCCGTCGGGTGGATGCTGACCTTTTTCGTCTCTCCCGCCGACTGGAATGCGGATTCCGAAGCTGGCTTCTTCGAACGCATCAAGTCAGCGGGGTCGACTGTTTTCTTGTACTCGTCAAGCTCGAGGACGGCCATCTGCTGATCGGCGATTCTTGATCCCTGCTGCAGACACTCCTCGGCCCGCTGTCGATTGCCTGTGATGGTGATCACACCTTTCGGGCATGGCATCTTCAGCTTCAGGTATATGTAACATGGACGGGCCATGAAACGCGCATACGCTAGGCGGCCCAGAATTCTGTGGTAAGCGCTCTGGAAGTCCACCACCTCGAACGTCAGCTTTTCCTTGCGGAAGTTCTTGTCGGAGCCGAAAACGACGTCCAACTCGATCTGGCCGAGTGACTTGGCCTTTTGTCTAGGGACGACTCCGTGGAACTGCATGGTGCTCTCGCTGAGTTTGGACATCGTAATGCCCATCCCTTTGAGGGTGTCAGCGTACATGATGTTCAAACCACTGCCGCCGTCCATGAGGACTTTGCGCAGTCGGACTCCTTCCACCACCGGGTCGACAACCAGAGCTTGCCTCCCTGGGGTGGACACGTGTGCTGGATGATCCGACTGATCAAAGGTGATTACAGTCTGAGACCATTTGAGGAACGTGGGGTTCGTAGGCGTGGCCATGTTCACCTCCTTGTTCACCAGCTTCAGTCGACTCTTGCTCTCAACATCAGCAAAAATCATCAGTATTGCATGGACTTGGGGGAACGGATCCTCCTTGTCCTCTTCATCCTGCTCATTGCCCTTTTCACTCGGTTGCCCTTCGCTGAACCCCTGGATCAGGAGGCGACATTGCCGAGTTGTATGTTTAGGATATATGGCGTTGCCCTCTTCATCCATCTTCGTGTGAATCGGACATGGCTGGTCCAGGATGGGGTTATTGAACTGCTTCTTTTTGGGGGTGAACTGAGCCTTCCCCTTGCCCTTGAACTTGGCATTGGTAACAGCTGCGGCTTCTGCCTGCGGAGTGGGCGGAACTTTCTGCTTCTGTTTCCGAGTGTTAGTCCCATCTACGTCGGCGACTGTTTTGTGTTTGCGCTGTGGATGTGGTCTTCTTCTTTGCCAATTTCATAGCGTGCCGCTATCTCCATCATCTTGCTCATGGAGATATCGCCTGTTCGACCGAACTTCAGGTACAGATCTCTGTACCGCACGCCTGCCTTGAAGGCGCAGACTGCTTGGTGCTCTGTGGCGTTCTCCACCGTGTGGTAGAGGGTCATCCAACACTGATTGAAATCGCGTAGGGGTTCATTCTGCTTCTGGACGCAGTGTTGGAGTTCCACGAGGCCAGCAGGGCGTTTCCACGTCCCTTCGATGGTCCTGATGAACACTCAGGCGAGATCTGCCTAGCTGTAGATGCTTCAGGGGGCCAATTGGTTCAGCCACGCTCGCGCCGAGCCGTCGAGCATCAGAGGGAGGTGCTTCATGGCGATGTGGTCGTCTCCTCCTCCGATCTGGACTGCCACTCGGTAGTCATCCAGCCATGTTTCTGGCATGGACTCTCCTGTAAACTTGCTGATCCCCGTGGCCAATCGAAAGTTGGGAGGGATGTCAGCTGAATGGATTGCTCGACTGAAACACTTGGGACCAGAAACGATGGTCTTCCTTCCACTCGGACGGTCAATATCGCGATCATCGCGGTGGGCTCGGCCCCTATCGACCCTCCGCTGGGCGATATGCCCTCTCGCGTCGGGCCTTGGGTCGTAAGTGTCACCGACTGAACACCGATCATCATGATGTCGGGACCCGTAGGGCCCACCCCACGGAGGGGTGCGTGAACGGCGACGATCTTCGGGATTTACGGAACGGCTGCCTCCCCTGTGCCGCTGATGAGAACTAGGGCTGTGAACTGACCGATGCGTGTTCGCATGAACATAACTATTGTGGATCCTGTTGTGCGACTGGGAGACCGCCGAATTTTGCTGCTGCGCCGTGTGCAACAGGGCGCGGATTTGCTCGATCCCCCTGCCAGCCTCTGAATCAGTCGGCTGAAGGGAATCGGCTATCTTGGCGGCGGCAGCCAAGTTGAGGATGGGTGTGCGGAACAACTCCACATTGCTCCGCCGAGTGTGCCGACTGGTAGAACGACGAGGTGGACGGCGAGCGCCGGATGTTTTGCCGATCTCGCGCTCGTACCAGCCAATATGGCGGGGACTTTCATGGGAGTTGGCCATGTGTACTTCTGCTGCAGGCCGGCGACCCACGCACTCGGTAGGAAACTCAGTCGGAGCCGAGTCCGAGCGCTGGGACGGCGGGGCAACCACAACTGACTCTAAGACCGCCACTTGTGAAGACGCGTTCTGGCACGCTCGGGCGTGTTGCACCGAACGCTGGAGCCGCGGACGGCGGGACAGCTTGTTGCGGCGCGTGAAGGCGATGTAGGTCGACACCGGAGCCGACTGCTGGAGAAGAAGAATGCCGCGGGCACCGGCACGGAAGTGCGTAGCCCCGCGATGGGGAAGCGCCTCGACGTCGAGAGGGGCGTCCCGAAGCCATGCCGAATCATCAACGAAGAAGGAGAGAGCGCCGAATAAGATCTCGTGACCCATGCTCGAATCTTCGCCGGATGACATGACGAAAATAAGTAGTCGCAAACTCGCCGGAAGTCGCTTAGACGCCTGCCCCACGCTGGGCGCCAACTGTCGTGGGTATAAGTCTGACAGTAGATGTGTAGGTTACGAAAGGATGGGCAGAGCCTTAGCTATGGCGAGATTGTATGAGTTCAGGCCCCCCTACGGTGGAGGTAATAGCCCTACGTCTCAGTGCTCTGGGAGCTTGTTGTCGAGTGGAATATGGATTACAGTGAATTGCTAACCCGTGCACCAGCGGGGGAGGGTGGCTTATATAGAGTGCGCTGCCCTCCACAACGGTTCAATGTGCATGGGTGGAGTAGTGGCGAATTAATGCCCGCGTTACAGGTAACATATGTCTTAAATGCTAATAAAGGTGCGTGGAAACGTACGACCATTTCCCTCCAGCGGGGTTACGATGCGCAGAGTGGAATCCAGTCGGTTAGCTTGATATACTCTGAATGTTAATCTCCGAGTGGATGGTGGAGGATTCGCTACCGACGGGATGACGGGATGTCCTTAATTCAGTCGGAACTGACTAAGGGTCTCATCCCTTATGAAGGGTAGTCCTTGGGTAGGACCTATAGGGCAGGCCTATGACCCTACCCTAGGACTATAACCCCATGATGGACCTCGTCCGTCCGGTTGCGATCCGACGGCCACGAATGGAGGAAGTGGCTAGATTGGTCTGGTGGGCTGTGTAGTTGGGATTTGTAGGGATTAGAGGGAAATGGTGCGGCCCGTGAGAGGGTTTTAAAACACCGAAACGTCCGACAATTAAAACAACTATAGTGCCGCTATATATATTTAATGGTAGGAGTATCAAACGAATTCCGATTGCGACGAAATTTGGCAGGCGGCCAACCTACATTAAAACTAGGCCACACGCCAAGTTTCAAGCCAATCTGAGAATATTTTATAGACATTTTTAAAAACAATATTTAACGATGCCGCGGGCTCGTGCGTGTGTGGTGAGGCTCAAAACAGTCCACTACAAAAACGGAGAGAACCGACAGCTAATAACGGATGCAAGTTTTGAAAATTGTCGGCAGTGGAGTGCCATTGCAATGCAGATGATGCGAATTATGCGATGATGAATGCGACATCCAATTAAATCACACGACGACAATGGACTAAAAGGGGAATCTTCTGGAGCGTCGGTCTCGGGCTGTTACATCCAATGAAGGCTTGTTTATAAATATTGTCTTTTTAGTTTTATTTATCCAAAGCTGGCTTTTAATTTCTTTCAGGGTCCAATTTGAACTGGAACCATTTAGTAACTCCTAAAAATTCCACAAACACTTGGAAATAACCTAGTATGTTTTTGGATCAATTTTATGCAATAATCTAGCCAAGTGTTTTGGAATAAGTCAGCACATTATCTTCTTTTACATTCTGGTCCAATTTGGTATTTTATACTACAACCCATAGTTAATATTCTTCAAAAATTCTGTAAAAATTTGAAGTGGTCAAGGAGTTCATATAAATGAGTTTTATGCAAAAACCCAAATTGGTCTTTTGAAAATTTGGAGCACCACATCCTATTTTCTATTCTGGACCAGTTTTGCAGTTTGCACTACAACCGTATTATTCTCTTGCCCAAAGCTTTTGAAAATTTTACTTCTTGTAGAGGGCCGCGCAAAACCCTCAAGTCCAGGAGATCAGCCCATTTTGGATATAGTAAGCAACTGTTTTAATCTCCCTAAGATGATGTGCAGAATTGTTTTTCTCAAATTATTTCACCAACTAGTTTTTATTTTCTAAAAACTAACTTTGCCACCATTCTTAGCATCCGAGAAGATCTTGGACTAGAAAAGTTAGTGGCCATAAAACCCTTCTAGATGCCCCTGGCATTCTAACAAACACCTTGCATCCATGACCAAATTTGACATGTTGTTTAGTTTGTCTGGTGAAGTTGCCCCTAGGACAAAACCAGCATGTCCGCTAACCGTGTGCCACCCTCAACAATAGAACTAGAGATTGTAGCTGCATATGGAGTCCCTAGCATGCCCTGACATTTCTGCGAGCACCTCAGGGGCATGCCAAGAGCGTGCTCTAGAGCGTGGCTTTTGTAGCCAGCGCATCCGAGATGCCACGTTCCATCTAACCCACGCTCTCTCGCCCTTCCCCACTCGCGGAGCCGTTCAGCGCCAGGTCAAGCAAACCAACCGCGTGTGAACCCTGCAGTCGTGCCGACCATCGAAGCTAGTAGCACCTGCTGCGGCAATGGCAGCACGGCCACTGCTTTGTGTCATGGCCAACACCGTCCAATCGCCCCCGAGCACCACCTTCCATTGGACCACCCCCTATGAGTCGTACCCTTGCTGCCCAGCCCTACTGCCGTGCTCTGCTCCTCCTTTGTCATCGCCAGTAGGTGTCGCCGCCGTTGTTATCCATCACCATAGTCGGACCGACACTCCATGACTATAAATAGAGCCCCCCGAAGCCACATCGCAGTCCACGAGCCCGTGAAGCCATAGCCACCCTCCCCTGGTTCCAATTTGACCAATAACCGTTGTCTTCCTCGTCTCCGGCAAGCTTCCGCTGCCCCAACCCTAACCTAAATTCGCGGCCAGCCGCGCATCACCGACGCTGTTTTTCCCTGGAATGGAGCTGCGCAGGCATGGCGAAGCTTTCCCCCCTCTGTGCGTGGCTCAAGGTGGATCTTGGACGGAGCCCCTTGGTGGAGCTCCCTAGTTCCTCGGAGACCATGCCGCCCCTTCCCCGAGTCGCCTTGAGACCCTGAGTGCACCGGTTGGTGGCCCCAATCGCCGGTGAGCCTCGCTGGAACCCCGCCTTCCCTTCGGCCACAGGAGGAAGACGACAGGCTTGACCGAAGTCAAACCTACCCGTGGGCCCTCCTCGTCAGCGATAGATCCGAGCCGTCGCCCGCGTAAATGGATACGCCTTCCGTACAGTATGTTTGCCCCTTGTGAAGCGTATTAAATTCTTAACATTTTTTCCTTTTTCTGAATTATTTCAAAAACGGATTCTTGACGAAACTTTGACTGGCCACATCTTTTAAAATAATAGTCCAAATGAAATGCTTCTTTTCCTCACCTCTTTCAACTTTCATCTAGTTTATTTTAGTTTTTATTTTAAAATTTTACAAACAACTTTTGAGTGTTGTTTGTATTGAATGTTGATTTGAGAATTTCTTTTCAATAGGAATTTGGAGAAAGATCAAACTTTCAAAACTTTTGATGTGCACCTCACCTGCCTACACATTGAAGGCAAGCATCGTGAACCTGATATATTTTTGGTAGTGTGTGGTTTCCTTGTTGTTATAAACATTATGGTTGTGTTAAGTAAGTGGTGATATTTCATGTGATAATCATGCATGTGGCCTTATGATTGCAAGTAAAATTATTGCATGAATGATATGCTTGGGATAGTAGTTACATTCGTCCGCCACACATGCCTACTGGATGGGATCCGAAGAGAGTCGGTGTCTCGGGGAGGTACGACTTTAGGACTGAGACCTCGTGGGACGAGAATGGTCAACGATGCATGCTGGGGCATGACAAGTAGTGAATCTGTTTGGAGAAAACACTTTGATTGTGCTAATCATGCAGGGAATAACATGAACCTGCTAAGTCAACCGTAGGTTGAGTCTTGTCAGTGTGTCACCTTAACCCATTAATCCTACCACTGCTCTTCCTGAAAGAGAATATGGTTCAGTAGGTTGTAAACCTATTACCAGGTACACACCAAGTAGAGAGGCCAAAATGAAGGTATTCGGGACACTAGACTAAATCCAGTCATCCGGTGAGGGGGCATGGGTATTTCTGGTTTGGGACCGAGAGAAAAGATTTCTTCCCTTGTAGCGCACGGAATAAATTTGATCCCATGCTAATCGAGGTTGGAGCCTCCCCGTCTTATGGTTTTTCCCCGGTAGCGTAGTCTCGGTGAAGCCGAACTTCGAGCGGGTAAAAATGGGTGTGTACTGGTTCTGAGTGTTTACTTCCGATATACCATACACGGGATTAGTCCAAGTGACTATTGAAACCCGTGGGTTGTGGGTAAAGAGTACACCCTCTGCAGAGTCAAGACTATTCGAGTAGCCATGTCCACGGTCATGGACGACTGGTTGACTAGTCAAGTGTCGGTCTGAGTGTCGGTCTTCGGAGGAAGTTAAATAAATCGTGAGACTAATCATGAAATATGGTGGATGATCGTACTATTATTTTTATCGTGGAGTAATCCCTATGATTATGATTGTTGGATATCCCTGGCAAGGTTCTACCTCATGGATATTCAATATTTATTTTTATACTGTGGCATGCTTGTTATATTCCTTATAAGCCCTTTATGTGGTGTCACTTAGACGGCCGACTGTGGCATGCTTGTTATATTTTTTTATAATCCCTTTATGTATTGTTGCTCAGACGCCCGACTATGGCATGCTTGTTATTTTTCTTATAAGCCCTTTATGTGGTTTCGCACACACGCCCGACTATGGCATGCTTGTTATATTTCTTATAAGCCCTTGATGTGGTGTTGCTCAGACGCCCGAGTGTGGCATGCTGTTAGTTTGTTATTCAAGCCCTGTACGTGGTGTCGCTCAGACGCCCGACGGAGGCATGTCTTATATCACATCCGTTAATTTTACTCTTATTGATTTCTCTTTAATTTCTTAGTATGATTAAAATTCCATTGCTAGTAATTGAGAAGTTATAGTATGGTTTATGAAATATTGTGGTATTATTGCAAGTGCGTGTTAACCCCCTACCGATTTATACACGTTTTCATGATGTTTGCGAGTACATTCAAAGTACTCACTTGCTTGTCCCTGGCTATTGTCTTGGCAAAATCGTGTGCTTGGAAAGGAGGAACCTCACGATAAACCTGGAACTTAGGCACCTAAGACAGCAATTGCGTGAGATAGGAATTATCCAGGCTAGCTCTTCCTGTGGGAATTGGAGTCCCATAGATGCTGAAGATCCCCAAACTACTTCCGCCATCAACCAGTAGAAACCCTTTTGGTGTACTCTATGGACCACCTCGGTCTTGTACCTCAAGTTTGTATTTTTTTTCTTAGATATTTTTATCAAGGATTTGTGCACCATCTAACAGTATTCGTGGGGCTGGCATGCATAGCGACCATTTTGAAGGGAAATTGAAATCCCTGAAAAACCTGTCTTGACATAACTCTTCCATGTCACATACATCTTGGTGGTGCGCATGAATGATATGAATGAATAGTAACGCGCATAACACCAAACAGACGAGTGAATGATCATCATGTAGATAGCTCAAAGATATTACATAGTAGCATCAACAATCAAAGCGTATGATCAAACATAACGAAGTTTAAGACATCCAAAAGACCAAATGTTTTGAAAAACCCAAAGAGAGTAGTAAAAGTCAAAACTCTCTCTCTCTTTGAGCCCTAATGATCTATACACTTCTCCCACTTTGGCAACAGGTTACCAAAAAGTTCAAATGTCTAGAACTAAGCGTCGCTCTGGGCTTGATCTCCTCGGGTAGCAATTGATGGAGCCGACATAAGAGCACCAACGAAGGCTTCAACGGATGTCCTCTGAGGTCGATGTGTTGACACTGGAGGTGCACGAGCTGGTGGAGCCAAAGGAGGTGAAGGTGCTGATGCTTGGGCTGATGAAGATGGTCTAGATTTCTGGAACTAGCATAGCTGCGGACCTAGTATGAGTACTGAATTGAGTAGTTGTAGGAAGAGACGAATCATCATCATCATTGCTAGAGTGAGGTGTGTGCACATCATCAACTTCATGCTTTAGCTGCTCAACATTGGTAGACAACATCGTCACTTTGATATCCGTCTTGTGGAGTTTAGTCTCGACGATCCTCTCAAGGATCTTCTGGTTCAGCAAAATTTCAGAGATATTCTTCTCCATCCCCTTTATGGTGCTGACAAGAAATGAAATTTTCTCCTCTCTGGTTCTCACCTGTGGTGCTAGAGCTTCTCTAGCTCCCTCTGCGTCTGTTGCTGCCTCTGCTTGTTGACGGGCTATAGCTGAGCTGGGATGGTCGGGGTCCATCACTACCTTGTTGTCTTCGAACTCTGGCTGAAGTGGTAGGTGTGGACGATCAAGTTGATATTCATGCTTCCCATTGTTGGCATTGATAAGCATCTGAATGTACGGAGCATATCCACATGATCTCTTCTGATGAGCAGTTGTTCTCCTGACCGTCTCAACTATCAGATCCATCACTCTAATCCTAGTGTGGGTGTCAACGTGGTGCAACATGTTAATGGAATACCCTATGATCATCTTATGATCTCCTCATTTGGGCACCAGGGTGTACCTCATAATGGTGTTTGTAGTCAGTATCCCAACTTGTAGAAAATAGATGGAGCCAAGCTTGTGTGTCTTCAAATACTAGTGGAGCACTGGATTGTACATATTAGCCATAATGTTGTGATTCATTTTTGGCTTGGAGTACACATCTAAGTCACCCTCTTCGACCTTTGGGGCACCAATGATTGTAGCCCACTCCTCTATAGTTGACTCGTATATGTATCCTTCAGTCATCCACACAATTCTACCATCTCGATAAAAGTGTGTAGTGGAGTAGAATTGCATGATCAATTCATCATTCCAGAAAGTCATCTCTTTCGCAACAAAATCTTCAATATCAATTGCCCTAAAATTTTCTCTCACATGAGGGAAGTAGCCCTCATGTTCTTTGATGTAGGTCGATTCTACATATCTCATATGACTCAGTGCGGGACTGTTGTCAAATAACACTATCTCATAAAAATCTTGTTGCTCCTTGGTGTGAAAGCAAGGATTAACAATTGTCCTCCTCCTAACAACATAGGGGTCTACTGCACTCCACATTCTCAGACCTTGATCCCTTATCTTCTTCATGTCCTCAGCAACTGGATGAGCATGCAGGTGAGCTCTCAATTTCCCTAGCACAGAAAGATCTTCTTCCTCCTCTACATGAGTATCTCTCAATGTAGAGCCTTTGTTCTTCTCTGCTGCAGGTATATCCCTAATAGTCCTCTTAGATTTGGGATCTACTCGCTTCTTGGACTTGGGAGCAAAAGGTTTTGTCTTAGGTGTAGACATGTTGGGCATAGCATCTCCCATAAGCTTCTTCTTCTTGGAAGGAGGTGGGTTAGCAGTTTCATCTTCCTCTTCTTTCTCAACAGCTTCTGTTGGATCTTCATACATGGAGGTTGGCCTCCTAACAACATGTATTGTCCTCTTCGTGATCCACTTCTACCCTGGCTTCTTAGCTTGCTTAGAAGAGGGGTTCTCAAGGGTGAGCTTCACCCCTTTCTGAGCAGACTCTGGAGCTCGCATAGATTTAGTCATGGCATACTCCTTCCTCATAGTTTACTTGACTATGACCAGCTCCTTTATATTTTGGGGAATTCTATCTTCTGGAATGAAGTCAACATCCTCCTCATCTGAGTTCAACTTCTTTCTAGACTTTGTAGCTGCCTTGGGCCTATCATGAGAACTTGGAGTACCTGGATTAGTAGCAGTCCACTCAGGACTAGTGCCTGAGTCCATTTCCACACTAGGCTCTCTGGAATCATTCTGGGTATCCTCAGAACATGACATACGCACAAGAAACCAAACAAACAAGCATACCCTATGAATAGATGTAGAAGAGCGGGAGTATATAAGCATCACAAAACATAGAAATTTTCAAAAGTTTGAACTCAAAATCTTAAATTTAACTTTCAGTTAAGTGGGTTTCCGTTACACTAAGATAAAAAATTCAGAGTCATCGATACATACATTTAATTTACTCAAACTTGGCCGTCCACTTCGGTTTCACCGAAATGAGCAACTCGGTGTCACCGAGAATGTTCTCGGTAACCCTAAAAGTGAAATCAGTCAGACTGATTTTCCTGGATCGGTGACATCGAGACACACATGGCAGTAATTAAACCTAACAAGTTTCGTTCCTCTAATATAATCAGAATTTTCTATGGATAGATGCTTTGCAAACAGTGGCCAGATGATGAAGAAATCCTAATGCGCACGAATTGGATAGGGAGCGCAAAGGGGCGAGATATTTACCCTACTTTTGGTGAAGATCTCCTACGACGACGATGGAAGGAGTGATTTCTGTTGGCGGCGAGGACTCTTGCAGCGAGGGCATGCATCAGACAAAGGGTGATGTCCTCGAGACGAGAGCACGGGAGCAGGAGAGTTGTGGGAGTTGACATTTGAGATTGAATTTCAAAGGTCTGGTCAGCAAGATATATATATATATATATATATATATATATATATATATATATATATATAACTTTGGTATACATCATCGTCTCCACGTGCCTCGGTTATATCTTACCCGAGCCCTTTACTTATGCATTTTACATTCTGATAGCCATATTGTTTCATGTTATATATCTTGCTATCACTTAGCAGTTTATCTTGCTTGGCATAAGTTGTTGTTGCACATAGGTGAGCCTAGTTGTTTTAGGTTTTGTGCTTGACTAATTAAACATTAGTTTTAGTCCGCATTTGTTCAAGCCTAAACCATAATTATTTTCATGCTCCTATTCACCCCCAGGCGACATCCACGTCCTTTCAATTGGTATCTGTGGGGACCCCGGCTTACGAGTCGAGATCACCGAATGAACGTGCTTAGTGATCCCAGAGATCAATGCTCATCGAACACACAGTAACTGAATAACAAGAGTCTTACATCCATACATACCGTTTGATACAATAAAGGACCATCATGGTCAATTCTTACATATTTATAGGGCCTTGAAGGCCAGCACACCAAATTGGACCAATAGCGGAAATATTGGTCGAAAGCGTGAACCCATGCCATCACGTGTAACCTATAGGCATTCTGACTGAGAAGCATCCTAGCTGGCAGGAACGTCACCAAGTTACTTTTCACCATATCCAGATCTATCATACCTGGTCAATGAAATAACCAGTGGCAAGCCAATGAGTACTTTGAATGTACTCGCAAACAGCCCATGATGTGGATAATGCAGTTGGTACGATAATAAGTGATTTGCAGCATTTACGAAAAGCAAGCTTTGAAGGTAAAGAAACATGATCATAGACGGATGTGCAACATAAGCTAGATGGTATTTAGAAGAACAGGTTACGAATATCAACATATCGGTTGTGGGCTGAACTCTTCGGGTTCACCCAGTATGCCAAGTAACCAAACTTGGTCATATCAACTCTTACTCAGATATCACCTTTAAACGCACACACACTTGGTTTATGCGGAAACGACTAGACGTAGTTAAAGCAGGATTACCCAACTGTCATTGACCGTGGACACGGATATTCGAATAGTTTTACACTCTGCAGAGGTTGTACGTTGTACCCACGAGATCCGGGAAACTTCGGTGTCATCCACGACTCGCGGTATATAACATACCCGAGGTAAGTACCCGATCAATGCCTTTCCCCTGACGATACTAGACAAAGAGATCCACTCGATTGGTACCCAGCCCACATGATGTACGTCTTCCTGGCACCAACTCTGTGCAGTATCATACATGTAGGGACCAACAGTGTGCCCAGAACACGTAAAAAGGTCATAGTCGTCCTACCTGGCACGACCCTGTCACGAGAGTGACCACACATCACTCCCGCCACTAGTAATGTGGCTCTTTGCTAGCACCGACCAGAGTAATCAACCAAGCCTCGACCCATAAAGGGGTAACGTGGTCACACATGTAAGGTTGGGATGGTCGACACATCATAAATGTAGTCCGGTATCCGAAACCACTCACACCAAAATTACCCGGTGCAACACTTCTTCACAAGTGGCCACCTAACTCATCATCATCCTCAGGCATTAGTGGCACCTGACGGGGTTTTCATAAACCTTTGATACTTACCATCATCATGCTCATGCTTGTACTATGCTTAGCTCTACTTGTCAACATGATATTAGAGTGACCCTCATAGGTGGTAGGATCATGCTCAAATGCAAGTGCTCTGGAGGAGCCATCAGTTACATCATATCGATGATTTACCGAATACTCATGATCATATGCAACGGGAATAATTGCTCTACTTAGCATGCAAATAATACTTTGCTCAAATAGGGTCAAAGGGCTGCTTGCCTTTGCGCACATAAGTCCTCGGGGTCTTCAAGGTCTTCTGATCCAACTTCGAGTCCTCCGTCTACCCCGTCAACTGAAACGTGCTATAGGAGGTTTAGATCATTAGGTAATTCCGAATGGATGAAAGGAAAAATAGGTGATCTTAAAAGAAGCCTACAGAAAATATCATGATAAAAATGGGTGGAGGCACTCATTTAACAGAGCATAATTTTAGAAATATTTAGGAAGTTATTTCAATGTATTTGGAGTTGATATGAATATACTAGGGATTTCCTAACATTGGATAAATAGCAAAAGGAGCTATTTATTCAATACAACAAAATCATGCCACAGAAAAATGTTGACCAAGGCTTCAAAAATAGGGCATGATATTAGATGGCTCTGTAATTTGGAATCACTCCATTTGGAGTTGATTTGAAACCTCTAGGATTTTTGAAAGGTGGTGCTTAGAATACCCATATTTGAATCTGAATAATGCACTATAGAAAATTTCCTTGGAAAATTGTGCAAGGCACATATCTGGATAGGCCATGATTTTAGGATCTTGTAGGAATTTGAATCGCCAAAATTGTACACCAAATGAATATTCTATGGATTATTTAGTTTACTGAAGAAAAATAAAAGGACAAAGAAAATACCCAATGGGCTTCATCCTTGCACTGAGCGCAGTTTAGCGCTGCGGAGCATTGGGCCGGCCCAGTTCCACGGCTGTGAAGGTGCCACACCGTTGCCGCACTAGAGGGAAGTCGCTTCTGGCTTGGAGTGGCACAAAACTTTGGGGGTGCCTTTAGAGGACTTGGGGCCCGGCTGGTTGGGAGGCTAACATTGGGGCCCCGCTTGTCGGGTCCTTCATCTTCCTCTCGCCGGAGTAGGAAACACAGGAGGAGCACCCGTCGCCGGTGGCTCTCGTTGCCGGCCACCATTCCTCGCGGTCCGGCCGCCGGAGGGCATCGGGGATGCGAGTTGTGCCCTGCTGGGTGGCTCCTACTGGCCGGAGAAGGCCAGCGCAGCTTCGGCTCACGGGCCGTGGAGGTGGCCGTAGCCGCCTCTGGCCTCGAGCGATTGGGGCCCTGAGAAGATCCAGGGTGAGGGGAGCGGGCTCGCACCGCCCACGAGTGCCCCCAAGAGAGGCTATGGGCGAGGGGAAACTGAGTCGTGTCCGAATTTGGGACGGATGCCACCGGCGAGCTTCGGCCATGGGAGGAGGATAGAGCTCCGGGGCTGCCTTGGGTTGGTCTTAGGGAGTTTGTGGAAGAAGGGGGAGAAGGTGGGAGGCAGCAGGGGATCGAGGGAGGCCCTAAATGGAGGGGGCGTAGAGGAGGAAAGCTCGAGAGCTCTTGGAGCATCGGTGCACGACGAGAGCAGGTGTGTCAGGGGACACTTTGCCACTTCTGGGCATCGAGGATGTCTTGAACTGGTCAAGGGAGACCCCATGGCGCACTTAGACGAGTTGGGATAGCCGGATGTGGCCTAGAAGATGAAGACAATGTGTAGAGCATCGTTCCTGCATGACAGGGTGGTGGTCACCACCCAACTTGGTTTCTTGGGCCACCCCTTTGCCAGGCCAAGGTGTCAAGCATGCAAGGCATGCGTGCCACGAAGCATTGGTGGAGTTTGGACCCATGTGGATCAGTTCAGACTAGAGTTTGACTGCCATTAAGTTTGTAGCAGAAAACTTAAGGCTCGAAATGAGGGTGCTTACTGGATGATTCTGGGAATGAAACTATGTCTAGCAGTGTTTGGTAGGGAA